>NC_057812.1:716506056-717234883 GCF_018294505.1 Triticum aestivum | reverse complement strand
GAGTGTGTGTTTTACCCATCCAGGCGGATGTTATGTGAACAAAAGAGGAGAACGATTTGATGTGGCGTTAGGATTGAGGGTAATTAACTACGTATGAAGACATAGAGACCTTGAATGTGCATGTGTGAGAGGTATACATGTATACGTGGGATGTGTGTGTGTGCGCGCGCGCATGATCAAGATAAAAGAAGACATAAGTCATAAGATCAAGGACATGGGAGAGACGGATCGGTATGACAATATGCATGCATGTGAGAATGCAGGGAAGAAGGCCCGACAATTGAGCATGTGTTTTTTTCTTTAAGAGATAGTGGCGTGGGCTGGAGCATGCATCTATGGCGAGCAGAGGGAGTGAGGCGCAATGATTGTGCAAAAGAGACCAACCTATAAATGCATATGTATGGAGAGACATATATAGTGTGGGTGATAGGAAGCAAGACTCCGTACGAGAAAGAAATGTTGACGGAGAAACTACAGATAGATACAGAGATGGAGATGCTAGCTAGAGGGACATCCGCTAGTTTGGGTGTTGGAGATGACCGTCGGGTGGTTCAAAGGGTGAAGTTATATATGTGTGTGAGAGGGCACTTGACTGCATGTATAGAGGAACATATGTAGTGTGCCTGATAGGAATCAAGAGTGAGGGCGAGAAAGAAGGTTGATGGAGAAACAGATAAATAGAAAGATAAAGATGCTAGCTAGTGTGCGTTAGAGATAGGAATCGAGTGGATCAGAAGGCTGGGTTATGTGTGTGGGTGTGAGAGAGATAGAGAGAGGGTGCATGTGAGTCACATACAAACAGATATCAGAGAGAAATGAGATCCAGAGAGATAGAGTTTTGTGTCTGCGAGAGAGAAAGATATTTCACAATGAGAGTGATAGCTAGAAAGACATACGAGGGAACGCAAGATATCTCTAGGGAGAGAGGGTGTGTGTGAGCAACATACAAGAGAACAATGGAGAAATATGAGACCCTGGGAGACATATTTTGTGTTTGTGTGTGAGAAAGATATATTGAAGAGGAAGAGTCGTAGGTTCTCATATCTAAGGAGCGAAAGACATCTCTGTATGAGGGGTGTGCGAGTGGCACACATGGGAATAGTAGAGAGAAATGAGACCCTGGGAGACAAAGTTTTGTGTTTGTGTGAGAGAAAGAGATTCCACATGGAGAATCATAGTTAGAGACACATAGCAGGGAGCGAGATATACTTAAAGAGAGATAGAGTGATGAAGATCGAGGGAGAGAGTACCGTCAGTGCGTTACGAAGATAAATGATCATTGTCGACGTACAGGTAGCACGAGAGATACCTGAGAGACGATGAACGCGTATAGGTCTAGAGAGATAGTCCTATATAAGCATGAGTGATAGCTATATGAGACGAATATCTGGATTAAAGGGGATTCAAATATTTAAACTGGAGATCACGACATCGATAATATCATAATGCAAATTGGTGTATCAAACATGCATATTCATTTGAATTTGGGCACACGTGTAATGTTATATAGTTTATCAATATTGGTGATCCATAGATTCTTCAATTACAAACAATGCATGGTTTATATGAAATTAATGTCTAAACGGGATTACACTATATGTTGCGTGTGTGAAACACATTATACATGTTTGAGAAGTAAAAAAACCGCATGAAACACACATTAATTGGAGACATTTAGCGAGGAATGCATACATTGCATTTCAACATAAAGTGGTTTCAAATATTTGAAAATCCAAATTGATGGATACAACCTTATGAATCTGAGATCATGCCATTCGTAAACCATATTTATGTAAAAATGGTGTTGTGCTTTTGAAAGTATATATAAAAATGATGTATATAGAATGTAATTCCAATTGAAAATGGATCCCACCCGAAAAAAATAGAATACAAATGGGATTCGAATTGAGTTGGCACGGTAAAGTGCACTCTGCAAAATTTGAACGAAGCGGGGAAAGTCGCAGTAACCGCCCGAAACCAAAATCTGCGAGATGGAAATCACTACTGCCTATCCCTGCCACGCAAAGCCATCTGCTGTATTTCTATAGGTTTCGATAGGGGTAGGTTTGTAATTCCACCCAAAGGTGACGTAACCGCCTCTCACCCGGATTCATACACGGTGGGCGCCAAAACACAGTGTGTCCTCGCCCGAAATCGACTCCCTCCCCGATTCATATTCATACATGGTGGGCGCCAAAAACAAACTCTCGTCGGCAAATATTCGGTGTATGCGAGATTACCGCCCTATCCCCAACCGACTAATGTTGCTGTGATGTAGTAGAAATTTGAAACGGGGGCTAAGTTTGTAAATTTCCTCGCATTTGAGACAAGCGCGCCCTGAATACATGGTTCCCCCTTCCTCTCTACCTCCCTTTTCACCATTCGTACTCCGTGGGCGCCAAAACACCATCTCCACCCCACCCTCCTCCGTGTCGCCGCTGTCCGCCACCCCATCCACCGCCGTCCTCCTCCACCATGCCGGACATGATACCCCGATGCCGCCATCCATTACAAGAGATCGACCTCTCTCATCCGCGGCTTCGGACCAGGATCCTTGCATCGCGTCCTCTCGCTTCATCCCCGCCATCGTCCACCTTGCCGGCGCCGCTCCTACGTCCGTCTCGTCCACCGCGCCCCGCCGCCACCATCTACCCTCCTAGGTCTGCTTCCACGCCGCCGATAGCCAATGCTACCGCAGCATCGTCAAATTCTCAGCAGATGCGTACACGGCGCCGCACCAAAGGCGATACTCTTTCGTATCTGCTCAACTTATTTATCGCAGCAAGAAAATAGATTGCCACTGCTTTACTCTGATTTCTTGTCTTGGTTGCGAAGTTGCCTTTATCCGGTTTGCACCTTCAGATCCGCCATGGCATGCTCACCACTATACTCCCAATGCTTATGGTTTCCCCCTTTTATATTCCACACTAGTTAAATCACAGTAGACTAAATTTCAAAATTGGGTCAGTCGATTTTTCAGAGCTCGCCGGAGTTCGCCGGTGCGATCGAAGGGGCTCGAGTGGTTGTGGGGCCTCGCCGAACAAAGAAAACTCGATACGGGTGGGGGTGGGGGTGGCGGAGGAACACATGCGGTGGGGGCCAGTGGTCCGGCCAGCAGCCCATGCGGTGTTCTGTATGGAAGAATTAGAGACGAGGAAGAAGAAGGGTTAGGAGACGTAGGATCTTAATCCAACCACCTAAAATGGTCGAGAGACAGCTGGGAGTTGCATTCTTAATGCGCTCTGGTTCATCATGTGTGGGCACTGCACAACCAACATTTTATTATCCAAAATCTGCTTGCTCTTCTTTACCATGTTCCTCTTTCGTTCTTCTTTAATATGTACTCTCTCCGTTCCTAAATACAAGTCTTTGTATAGATTCCACCATGGACTACATATGGAGCAAAATGAGTTAATCTACACTCTAAAATGCATATGGATACATCTATATGTGATCCATAGTGGAAATCTCTACCAAGACTTATATTTTGGAACGGAGGGAGTATGATAGTAGTACCGTATGTTTCTTGTACTGAAGATGAGCAGGGACATTTGCAGTGTAGAGGTCTATATGGTCGGTTGTTGAAAGTGCAACTATCCCTGGGTGGTTTTGGTAATTCCTAACAACATATAGCTCATTGAGCTAACATTATTCCAAGATTAATATTTCAGGAAAAGCTCAATGAATGGCATGGCATGGATGAGGAAAGTGGATCCCTCAAAATTCCAAGGACAAAAAGTTTGGCTCAAGCTTGAAGCTCAAGACTCTACATTTTATATTTTAGTGATCCAAGATCACATTGAGTCTATAGGAAAAACCAATACTATCAAGGAGGGATGAGGTGTTGCTTAATGGCTTGCTTGCTCAAAATGCTTAGTGATATGCTCCAAAATCCTCAACTACCTTCCCACATCCACATATGACCTAAACCAAAAGTCAAACTCGGCCCCACCGATTCTTTCTATCCGTCGCCACCGAGTTTCAAATGTCATAGCCACTGCCACAAACCCTAGGCAAATCGGTCTCACCGATAGGGATCTCGGTCTCACCGAGATGGGATTGTAATCTCTTTGTTTCCCTTCGTAACGTTTCGGTCTTACCGAGATGAGCGATCGGTCCCACCGAGATTGCAATGTAAACTCTCTGGTTCCCTTTTGTAACATTTCGGTCTCACCGAGATGAGCGAATCGGTCCCACCGAGTTTACCTGACCAACTCTCTGGTTAGCTTATTACCAAAATCGGTCCCACCGAGTTTGTGTAATCGGTCACACCGAGATTACGTTATGCCCTAACCCTAACCATATCGGTCCTACCGAGTTGCATCTCAGTCCCACCAAAAATCCTAACGGTCACTAGGTTTACTGAATCGGTCCGACCGAGTTTAACCATTCGGTCCCACCGAGTTTGGCAAATTGTGTGTAACGGTTAGAATTTTGTGTGGAGGCTATATATACCCCTCCACCCACTCTTCACTCGTGGAGAGAGCCATCAGAACATACCTACACTTCCAATACACATTTTCTGAGAGAGAACTACCTACACTTGTGTTGAGGTCAAGATATTCCATTCCAACCATATGAATCTTGATCTCTAGCCTTCCCCAAGTTGCTTTCCACTCAAATCTTCTTTCCACCAAATCCAAATCCTGTGAGAGAGAGTTGAGTGTTGGGGAGACTATCATTTGAAGCACAAGAGCAAGGAGTTCATCATCAACACACCATTTGTTACTTCTTGGAGAGTGGTGTCTCCTAGATTGGCTAGGTGTCACTTGGGAGCCTTCGACAAGATTGTGGAGTTGAACCAAGGAGTTTGTAAGGGCAAGGAGATCGCCTACTTTGTGAAGATCTACCGCTAGTGAGGCAAGTCCTTCGTGGGCGACGGCTGTGATGGAATAGACATGGTTGCTTCTTCGTGGAGCCTTCGTGGGTGGAGCCCTCCATGGACTCGCGCAACCGTTACCCTCCGTGGGTTGAAGTCTCCATCAACGTGGATGTACGATAGCACCACCTATCGGAACCACGACAAAAACATCTGTGACTCCAATTGCGTTTGAATCCTCCAAACCCTTCCCTTTACATTCTTGCAAGTTGCATACTTTACTTTCCGCTGCTCATATACTCTTTTGCATGCTTGCTTGAATTGTGTGGAGATTTCTTGACTTGTGCTAAGATAGCTAAAATCTGCCAAGAACTAAAATTGGGAAAAGGCTAGATTTTTATTTGGTCAAGTAGTCTAATCACCCCCCCCTCTAGACATACTTTCTATCCTACAAGTGGTATCAGAGCTTTGGTCTCCATTTGCTTTGATTTCCATAGCTTTTGGCGGTCATAGCCTTGGTTTCACAACCTAGGAGAGTATGGCGTCTAGCGAGGGAAATTATCACCATAGAGGTCCTTACTTTGATGGCACTAATTTTGCTAGTTGGAAGCATAAGATGAAAATGCATATTCTTGGACATAACCCCACCGTTTGGGCTATTGTGTGTATTGGCTTGCAAGGTGAATTCTTTGACGGGAAAGAACCGAACTGTGAAGCCACCGCGGAAGAGTTGAAAATGCTGCAATACAACGCTCAAGCTTGTGATATCCTCTTCAATGGATTGTGCCCCAAAGAATTCAACAAAATCAGTTGTCTTGAGAATGCAAAGGAAATTTGGGATACTTTGATTGATATGCATGAAGGTACCGACTCCGTCAAGGAATCCAAATTGGATGTGCTTCAAAGTCAACTTGACAAGTTCAAAATGAAGGATGGTGAAGGTGTTGCTGAAATGTACTCTAGGCTTGCTCTTATCACAAATGAGATTGCCGGCTTAGGGAGTGAAGAGATGACCGATAGATTCATCATCAAGAAGATCCTAAGAGCCTTGGATGGAAAATATGATACCGTGTGCACATTGATCCAAATGATGCCAAATTACAAAGATCTCAAGCCAACGGAAGTCATCGGAAGATTTGTTGCTCATGAGATGTCACTCAAGGATAAAGAGGAACTTCACAACAAATCAAGTGGTGCTTACAAAGCCTCATGTGAAGCCCCCACATCATCGAGTGAGAAACAAACCTTCAATGAAGAATTGAACTTAATGGTGAAGAACTTCAACAAGTTCTACAAGAGTAGCAGCAAAGAGAGAAGCTCCAAGTCAAGGTCCTACAATGACAAAAGATCTTCTAGTCGAGAGTGAAACTGCTACAATTGTGGAAGGCCCAGACACTATTCCAATGAGTGTACGACCCCCTACAAGAGAAGAGAAGGTTCTCCCAAGAGAAGAAGTAGAAGAGAAGAATCACCATCTAGAGAAAGAAGGAGTAGAGATGATCGTTATGAACGAAGACCCTCACGGAGAAGCAAGGATTCAGAAAGAAAGGACAAGTCATCAAGGAGCTACACAAAACGAAGACATCAAGCTCATGTTGGTGAATGGGTATCCGGCTCCGACTCCGACAACCACTCCGAGAGAAGCTATCACTCCGACTCCGAATATACTCAAGATGAAGGTGTTGCCGGTCTAGCACTTGTGACAACCAACTCCTACGACATATTTGACTCACCAAATGAAGGAGTTGGAACATGCTTCATGTCTAAAGGCCCAAAGGTATCACACCCCGAGTATGTTGATTTCAATAGTGATCAAGATGACTTGTTAGGTGATGATGATTTACTTGTTGACAACTCTAGTGATGAATACTATGATGAAACATCAATTAATCATGCTAATCAAGATAAAACGAATGACAATGATAAGGAGAAGATTGAGTCTCTAACTAAAGAACTAAACACTCTTAAGTTAGCTCATGAAACTATCTTAGGAGATCATCGAGAACTTTTAAGGACTCATTAGAAATTACGCTTTGAAAAGCTCAACCTTGAGCAAGAGCATGAGTTCTTAAAAGCAATCAATGATGATCTTCATAAGAAAAGTTCTTCTTACATTGCCAAGCGTTTACTCTTATCCACTTACATGCCTCAAGTCAAGTCTAGTAACAAGAACAAGAAAGATTCTTCCTCTAGTAGTAACAATAATCATGCTAAATCCAATATTGTTGCTTCTAGTAGTTCTCTTGATTCCACTAATGATTCTCTTAGCCAAGTTACACTTGAGCAAGAAAATAGCTTATTGAAGGGAATTATAGAGAAAGGAGTTTACAAGAGCCTTGCCGGAAGTAAGCAATTCAAGGAAATTGTACGCAAGCAAGGAAGGCACCGGAAGAATCAAGGTGTTGGTTTTGAACGAAAGTTCAATGCCAATGGAGTTGAGTGGGAAGAAGATCAATACCCCAAGACGAAGTTTGTTCCTCAATAAGAGAAGTATGATCCTACTTCTTTCAAAGGGACACAAGCTCAAGATGATCTTCCACCACAAGACCACAAGCAAAAAGGCAAGGACAAGCTTCAAGAGGAAATTGATGCATTTGAAGAAGCTCCTAAGGCCTTGGTCAAGTGGGTTCCCAAGACTACTTCAAGTTCCACTTCATCAAGTACAACTACAACACCGAGGATTCCCATCAAGATGGTGTGGATCCCGAAGAAGAAGAACTAGAGAGTTCTTGAGGGTGACTCCGCCAACATACTTCACTCTTATCATCTTGGCAAGAACAAGTGCAATCAACTTCCACATCTTGCACTAGTTCAAGGAGTCACAAACCCTCTTGTTGGTAAGACAAGGGACAAGGTAACCTAAAAGCTTTCATAGACATCATCTTGTGTGTGCATCACTTTCTGTCTATGGATATCCTTGTTTGTTCCTTGTGGGACTAACCAGTGTAGGTATTGAAAGTGCAACTCACTCCAATGGAGAGCTTCAAATGATCTACATCAACATTGAGCATCCACATCTTCAACATCTACCTGAAGTCATCATCGACAAAACCCAAGGTTAGTTCATCCCTCTTAGGGGGGATCTCACATCTAGGGGGAGCTTTACTATAAGAATTGAGCTAAAGCAACTCTAATGGTGTGAACACAACAATGCTTTATGTAAAAGTGGTAACCCCACTTGTGCTTAAACGATGAGTATGACCTATGCTCAAATGTTCTCATTTGACTCCTAAGTCAATATACTCATATATAGATGACCTAGTCATCGCAAATTGTTTGATAGATGCTAGAATTGGTTGTGCATGCTTTTCCACATATTTCAATTGCCATTTTATTGTGTGAGCATGTTGATTGCATATTTTACTCATTCAAGGACATCCGCTTGTTGTTTTGATTGATTGGTTTTCTTTTCTTTTGCCAAGTGGATGGACAAGAATGTCTAAGAACCCTCTCTAGCTATCTATGCTTTTCTCGTCTCAAACTCTATTCATGCTACGTCACAAAATTTGATCAAGTCGGATTCGAACCACTCTGTGTGAGGATCACTCGGAGTCCCCGATTCGTCATAGACTTAAACTTCCAAAACTTCTTTGTGCGTTTCGGTCTGGCCGATTCATCCATTTCGGTCATACCGAGATCACTAAGTCGATCTAGGTTTTCAATCTTGGTGCAACCGATTTGAACCTTTCGGTCACACCGAGTTTCAGTAACTGATTGCAGTTATGAATCTTGGTGCCACCAAGTTGTTCCACTCGGTCACACCGACAGGGTCGGGCTATATATACCCACGGGTCAAATTTTGGAAAACTTTCCGAACCTCCTCGACCCGCGCTTAGCCCGCTCTGCCTCCAGGGTCTCCGGATTGTCTTCCTCGTCGCCAGCCGCCTCCTGCCACTGGTCTCCGCCGTCGTCAATGGGAATCATCCCCGTCGTTGCCACCGTAGCGAGTTCATCACCGAACTAGGGTATGAACTCGATCACTGTGCTATCCCTATCTGATTCCTAGAACATTGTGTTCGCCATGTATCTTGCCACGATTGAGATCATTCTTATCCAGTCAAAACACTCCGTAGTTTAGTCGTGAATTGAAAATTTAGGGTTAGGTTTCCGCCGAAACCATCTCGGACCCACCGAGTTGTGGAACTTGGTACCACCGATTCAGCTCAGGCCATTGCACATGTAATTTTCAGTCTGATCGAGAATTGCAAATCGGTGTGACCGAGTTCATGACTTTGTGAAACCCTAGCAGTCTCGGTGCCACCAAACTATGACTCGGTCTGACCGAGTTCACTAGTTTAGGTTCCAACAGCTGCTTCGGTATCACCGAGTTTACAAATCGGTTGATCGGAAATGCTTTCTGTGGAAAACTAAAACTAAGTTTTTGACTCATTCTTTTGCAAAAACCTCTGCATTTTGTGATGCTCATCCACTCTATCTCATCTATATCTATTCACAGGGTCTGCTGTCAGTGTTTGCAATATGTCTGATCAGAGTGACAACCAGAACAGGTCAGAGGAGCAGGTTCACCTGAGTGAGGGCACTAGTCCCTCTAGCAGTTCAGATGATGGTAGCAGGAGCACCCCAAGCAACTTACCCAAAGCTGCCACCAGGGCCAGAAAGAAGAAGACCTCTGAATCTGAGGATGAAGACTATGTGGCAGTTGAGGATGAGGCCACTTCCAAGAAGAAAGTGCTCAAGAAGGAGTACAACTCAGCTGTAGTTAAGCCAGGGATGAAGATCAAAAGGCCAGCAGGAAGACAACCCATGTCAAAAGCCAGAGCCACCACTCAAGCATCTTTGGAATCCAAACCCAAAGAGCCTGCTATAGAAGGAAAGAAAAGGAAGGAAAGGGTCAAGAAGACCATGGCCAGAGTGATTGAAGAGGCTTCCATGATGGAAGAAGAAGAGGAAGAAGAGGTTGCTGCACCAGCACCCAAGGCACAAAAGCTGATGGGTGATGCTATAAAGTCAGGGGCTGCAACATCAAAGCCCAAAGAAGCACCCAAAGCAGCCTCCAAGCCCAAGAGTGCACCTAAGAGGAATACCAGGAGTATACCAGCTGCTGAGAAGAACAAGGCCCCAGTGCCTGGAGTTGCTGCTGATGAAGATGATGAAGGACAAGTCCTGAGGAAGCTCAAACCCAAAATCCCAGATCACAATGATGCTCATCCAGTAGCTAAGAACATGAATATAAGGAAGGACTCAGGTCTGAGGCTATGGAGAGAGTCAAATCCATATGCCACCAGGAGAAGGACTGCTGTTGATTACAGGTTCCACACAAAGTAACATCAGGACTTCTATGAGACAGTGTTGCTTGACAAGAAGCCCATAGTGTGTGACATGAGATGGGTCGACCGGGACTACATCAAGGAGAATGAGGATCACTATCCAGGTGTACATGATAGTTTCAAGGCTTGTGGAGTCGATGAGTTTGTGGCTTAGAAGCTCACAAAATGGAATGATGAGCTCATCATGCAGTTCTACTCCACAGCTCATTTCTACCCAGATGGAAGGATTGTCTGGATGTCTGAAGGTACGAGGTACCAGTCCACGGTTGCTGAATGGGCGAAGTTGATCAATGCCCCAAAAGAGAGTGAAGATGACTTGGATGTCTATGCCAACAGGAAGAAGGATCACAACACAATGGCACACATGTACAAGGAGATCCCAGATGCTGCTCTTGAGACACATAAGTTTGGATCTGTACATTACCTTCTGTCAGGCTTGCCAACCATCAACTGGATCCTCAGGCACACTCTCTTGCCAAAGTCAGGTGATCACAATATGATCAGAGGCCATGCAATTAACTTGCTTCACATCTTTGATGTCCCACAGAAGTTCAAAGTCATTAGCCTAATAGTTGAAACTATCAAGAGGACAATTGCAGATTAGAAGAGGAGTTGTGGGTATGCCCCACAGATCTAGGAGCTAATCAACTCCAAGATGGGCACTGGTACATATCTACTGGACAAGGAGCACATGCCTATCTATCCAGACTTCGAGGACAACATTGTGGTTATGAATGAGGATGAACCATCTTCTGTGCACGCACCAGCCAAGAAGGAGAAGGCAAAAGCTGAAAAGGCTGCAAGGATGCCAACTACTGAAGAAGCATCTCAGTATCTCCTGAAGAGCAAGAAAGATCAGCTTGGCTACCTGATTGCATCCACTCTGAGGATTGAGAAGGGACTGGCCACCCTGACTCAAAACCAGGAGAGCTTGGAAAGAATTGTGGAGCAAAAATTCTATGACTTGGATGTGAAGGTAACTGAGATTCAGTCTGTTGTGGAGCAACTTCAAGATGATATGCAGGAGAGGAAGGGCAAGACAACCACTGATGCATTTGCCAGAGTGCCTAGAGCTCAGAGGTCTACTGTAGTGCCTGTTCTAGACACTAGAGCCACTTCATCTGCACCAGCTACAGCTCCAGCGCTACCAGCTCCAGCACCAACTCCTTTAGCTCCATCCACATCAACTGAAGTCTTCATCCAAGGAGCCATCTCTACGCCACCACCTGAAGACCAAGCTTGAGAGATGTTTTAGTGCTATGCATTTTCTATGAACTTTTTGGTAACTTGTTTCCAAAGGGGTAGAAACATGTATAGATCATAGGCTTCGAGAGAGAGCGTTGCTTTTTTATTCTCTCTTGCTTTGGTGGTTGAACTTTGTTTGTCTTTTGATTGCTTGAGATACTATGCTATTATCTGTGAGACATTGATGATCATGTGGTTGATCATAAGCTACACTTATGCTTGTTAGATGATATTATCTTACTTATCCTTATATGATCATTCACTTTGCTTGGTGATGAGTGCATGTATTCAATCTTTATTATTTTGAGCGCTCCACCAAGATGTATGTGACATGGAAGAGTAACCCATGATCCTAACTCATTGTGCATTTGCAGTCCAAAGCAAATCTTAAGATATGCACAAATTTAAGGGGAGCTCTTGCTTTTCGCATACTTCTTAAAGCGACAATATCTTCACTCTTATTATCATTTGTCGAAGCTTTGATCTATATGTTGTCATCAATTACCAAAAAGGGGGAGATTGAAAGTGCAACTATCCCTGGGTGGTTTTGGTAATTCCTAACAACATATAGCTCATTGAGCTAACATTATTCCACGATTAATATTTCAGGAAAAGCTCAATGAATGGCATGGCATGGATGAGGAAAGTGGATCCCTCAAAATTCTAAGGACAAAAAGTTTGGCTCAAGCTTGAAGCTCAAGACTCTACATTTTATATTTTAGTGATCCAAGATCACATTGAGTCTATAGGAAAAGCCAATACTATCAAGGAGGGATGAGGTGTTGCTTAATGGCTTGCTTGCTCAAAATGCTTAGTGATATGCTCCAAAATCCTCAACTACCTTCCCACATCCACATATGACCTAAACCAAAAGTCAAACTCGGCCCCACCGATTATTTCTATCCGGCGCCACCGAGTTTCAAATGTCATATCCACTACCACAAACCCTAGGCAAATCGGTCTCACCGATAGGGATCTCGGTCTCACCGAGATGGGATTGTAATCTCTCTGTTTCCCTTCGTAACGTTTTGGCCTTACCGAGATGAGCGATCGGTCCCACTGAGATTGCAATGTAAACTCTCTGGTTCCCTTTTGTAACATTTCGGTCTCACGGAGATGAGCGAATCGGTCCCACCGAGTTTACCTGACCAACTCTCTGGTTAGCTTATTACCAAAATCGGTCCCACCGAGTTTGTGTAATCGGTCACACTGAGATTACGTTATGCCCTAACCCTAACCATATCGGTCCTACCGAGTTGCATCTCAGTCCCACCGAAAATCCTAACGGTCACTAGGTTTGCTGAATCGGTCCGACCGAGTTTGGCAAATTGTGTGTAACGGTTAGAATTTTGTGTGGAGGCTATATATACCCCTCCACCCACTCTTCACTCGTGGAGAGAGCCATCAGAACATACCTACACTTCCAATACACATTTTCTGAGAGAGAAGCACCTACACTTGTGTTGAGGTCAAGATATTCCATTCCAACCATATGAATCTTGATCTCTAGCCTTCCCCAAGTTGCTTTCCACTCAAATCTTCTTTCCACCAAATCCAAATCCTGTGAGAGAGAGTTGAGTGTTGGGGAGACTATCATTTGAAGCACAAGAGCAAGGAGTTCATCATCAACACACCATTTGTTACTTCTTGGAGAGTGGTGTCTCCTAGATTGGCTAGGTGTCACTTGGGAGCCTCCGACAAGATTGTGGACTTGAACCAAGGAGTTTGTAAGGGCAAGGAGATCGCCTACTTCATGAAGATCTACCGCTAGTGAGGCAAGTCCTTCGTGGGCGACGACCGTGATGGAATAGACAAGGTTGCTTCTTCGTGGACCCTTCGTAGGTGGAGCCCTCCGTGGACTCGCGCAACCGTTACCCTTCGTGGGTTGAAGTCTCCATCAACGTGGATGTATGATAGCACCACCTATCGAAACCACGACAAAAACATCCGTGTCTCCAATTGCGTTTGAATCCTCCAAACCCTTCCCTTTACATTCTTGCAAGTTGCATGCTTTACTTTCCGCTGCTCATATACTCTTTTGCATGCTTGCTTGAATTGTGTGGAGATTGCTTGACTTGTGCTAAGATAGCTAAAATCTGCCAAGAACTAAAATTGGGAAAAGGCTAGATTTTTATTTGGTCAAGTAGTCTAATCACCCCCCCCCCTCTAGACATACTTTCGATCCTATAGTTGTGATGGTCACTTTGAGCGTCTTTGATTCATAGGATCTTGTAAACATAGGAATAGGATTTGTAGTGGCCTGCCCACTTGAATCCTATAAGAATAGCAAGGAAATGCGGGGAGCTGTGTCGCCTTTGAGAGTTACACTAATATTAACAGTACCACACCTTCACTTGAAGAGAGCTAGTATCCGAAGCCTTTCTAGCCGTACCGGCAATACTAGCACATATATTCCAGCAAGTTCCACTTTGCTTATTTTACTCTGATGCTTAAGGTTTTCCCGTTATATCTACACTATGATCTGTGTAGCTTCTTTGTGTCGCACTAGCAGCAGTCCACTCTCGAAGCTAAACACTGCAATGACTTACAAAATTGGCACCAAGGCATTGAGTGCCATTCTGGATGCAATGAAACTCATACGCTCCCCACCTGTTGATTCTTGTTCAGAATATGATCCTAATGACTATTCTAACCTCGAGGAGTCAAAGGCAGATGGCCTGTCCTGTTCACCCATCAAGGTGCATGTTCTAATTTGGCAATGTTTTATTGATTGCGGGTGTCTTGCATTTCTTCTACTTTGTTGCACCGCCATCTTCTTAGTTTACTCATCATATATGTCTAGATGCCATGCCCATCCATTATCAATACATATTCCATCTGTCATCATACCATGTTTTTTCAATCAAATGTTGTTCTTGTGCATCAGACATCAAAAAGGAAGAGGGTGATTGCCGAACCTGAAGGAGCACCAGCAAAGTCCTACGTGGTTGTGCCAGAGAAATCAGACAGCACCCCACTTATATTGGTTGTACAACCAGTGACACAAAACGTAGGACCGACTCCAGCAGACTGTACCCATACTTCACTGGCCACACCACTAGCCCCACCACACAGGACCTGCAATCCAGCAAAAGGTACATCGATTTCATTTGCCATAGCACCAGCTGTACCACAGAAAAATCCCACTCCAGCAAAAAGTACAACAAGTCCACCGGCCGAAGACCTATCCCAACTGCAGAGACGGCCAATTCCTGCAGATTGGAACCCCATTCCATTTATTCCCAGTTTAAAAGACAATGTTTTCAATGGTGTTAGGGACTACATGCATATATTCCCATCATGGGAAGATTATTGTGAAGACAAACACCATTTTCACATCTTCCTGTCCAACTTACGTGTAAGTGCTATTATTCATGGTTATTATTTTCCTGTTTTCTGCTGATTGAACATATCAATGATTTATATTACATTGTTGTAACTAGGCGAGGGTCAATCTGGATAGTCATGATGAGCAAAGGTTGCTTGTGCTTTTCAAGGAAGCATTGCAGCAGTATTGGTGTTACCTGAGGAAATCACACTTTGATGGAAAGTCTATAAACGAATTTCCGGTGAAGTCTCATGTGCTAAATTTAGAAGACATTGAATGGAAAAACCTTGTTATGCACTGGTCTCGTTCCCAGGATGAGGTACTGTCTATGAAATCACATGACAATTTGAACTTCTACTTTTTCGCATGTGCCTTACGGATCTTTTTTGCAGGAAATCTGCTCGAAGAAGAATTCCGATTTGACAAGAATGACAAGATATCGCAAATATGCTGCCCGCTGCTTCGCTCTTGTTAGTACCTGTTGTCCTGTATCACTGTACTTGCATATATACCTGGTTCATTATGTGATAGCAGTATGCATGATAGCTTGCTTATCAATTGTTCGCTCCAAATTATCTGATCTGTATGAATGGTTACATTAGTGTAGAATATATCCAATGCCAATGTTTTTTTAGCTCTGCATTGTTCTTGTAAGTACATGCTGTCCTTTATCAGTGTACTTATAATGACAGGAAGTTGTTCATGTTCCATCACTCTGCAGTTTATTTTCCTTTACCCTCATTTTCTACACATTAGATCTATATTTACTCTTACCATAAGGTTGGTACTGAAGAAGTTTAGCTGTGCATTGCTCTTGGTTGTACCTTTTTCCTGTATCGCTGCACTTACATTTATAGCTACTTGGTTATGTAGCATCACTCTTCATCTTATCTTAAATATTCTCCATTTTTCGTATATTATCACATTTATATTTACTCTTAGCAAAATGTAGAATAAAGGCAATGCTTTTGAAGAAGATTATGTGGTAAACTTCTTGAATTGCCCCCCATCAGCATGGACAAGGCCTTTATAGAGCCTGTCTTCACCAATAATGTAAGTTTGTCCATCTCAAGCCTTCAAACTTTGTTGTATATATTTGGTTAGGCATGACTGCAACAACTGTTTATTTTTGGTGTTTGCATCAAATTGCTTGTTTAAAGTTTATTATGTAGTTCATAAACAAAAGTTTGTCCTTTCTCAATTTAAGTTTTCAGTTGTACAACCAAGTTCCTTCTTCATACCATGTAAATTAAACTATACAAAGCAAGTGATCTTCTTTTGCACTGCATGTATGCTTCTGTTCTTCATCCGTAATCCAGTGGTGTGGTGAACCTACCCACTACAGCACAATGTCATATTTTGTAGTGTCTTAACTGTGAACAATGTCATATCATTCTACTATTATTTAAACCGTCTCTTTATTTGCCAATCTGAAATGGTATAAACTGATAGCACACTAACCATTAAACTTATGAGTTCTTGATCTGTAATCCAGTGGTGTCGTGAAGCTGCCAACTCCTTCACAATGTCATTTCCTGCCATGTCTTGACCTGAACAATATCATATTGTGTTAATGCAATTTTAAACTATGTCACTTTATACGTCACTAAGAAATGTGATGAATTGTCAGCACTAATACTTTTATGTGCAAAACCTGTCATCTGTATGCTTGTTTATCTTTCAGAGTGAGGAAGATATAAGTGTTGAACAAGCGCAGTCTCATCATCTTGCTCAGCTGCTTGCGCTGCAGCTCCCCAGCAGGGCTAACCTTTCTTGAACTCTATTGAAGTGCTGTCAGTTTTGTATATTATTATGTCGGCGTGTTTATTTGCACTGGTGGCGATCTTTGATGCCCAGTGTACGTAATCTGCTGTCTGCTTGTGCTTTATTATCACAGTGGCGAACTTTGATGCCCAGTGGATATAATATGCCGTAATTTCTTAATTGTATAGTCTAGGTTTTTTCTTATTCACAATGCTGTAGTTATTTTACTGTATATATATATATATATATATATATATATCCTGTCTTCGTAGTAAACCGGCCAAACCGTAAAATTACGGTACATAATCGGGCCGTCATGCAATCACGATGTAGGTTGGGCCTGAAACGTGCCGAACAGCTCACGGGCCGGCAGCAGCCCGAAATGAACCCCGGCCCATGATTGTGCGAATCAAATCACGGGCTTTTAACAGGCCAAAATTGTCTCGATCCTCGTTTGGCCCAATCAAATATCGGCTGCAAGCAGGCCGGATACAAACTGGGTGATAGTTAGGCCCAACTATATGACGGACTTTTAACAGGCCAAAATTAATATAGGGCTGAAATGTTAAACGGGCCCTTAACAGGCCAAAACTAATATCATACCGAATTACTAAGTGGGCCTTTAGCAAGTGGGCCCAAAAGCATAGTGTCTAGTTGACGGGCCGAATCTGATATGGGCCATAATTGAGCCCAAAGCCTCTTAAAAGGCCGGACCTAATGTGGGCCGTAATTTGGCCCAGAACGTGGTAGGCTTTTAACGGGCCGGATCGCATATGGGCCACTATTAGGCCCAAAGCGTGGCAGGCCATTAATGGACCGGATCAAATATGGGTCGGCATTTGGCCCAAAACATGGCAGCCAGTTAATGGGCCGGCCTACTAGGGTCCTCAAAATCTTGTAGGCCTAAAGTTGGGCCAGCCCATTAATGTCGGCGAAATCTCGTGGGCCTTTAGCTGGGCCGGCCCATTATGATCCGCAAGAATCTTGTGGGCCTTTACCTGGGCCGGCTCATTATGGCACACAAAAATCTTGTGGGCCTTTACCTGGGCCGGCCCATTATGGCCCGCAAAATCTTGTGGGCCTTTAGCTAAGCCAGCCCATTATGGTCCGCAAAATCTCGTGGGCCTTTAGTTGGGCTGGCCCATTATAGTCCGCAAAATCTTGTGGGCCTTTAGTTGGGCCGGCCCATTTAAAATTGATGGGCCGGTCCACGTGTCAACATATCATAGGCGCTTCTCGCCCATTGGATGAGTGACACCTGTGCCAACACGGACCTGACACGTGTCTCCTCCAGCCAATGATGATTTTACACGTGGAAAATCCCCATTGGCCGGGGCTGTTAATGGGTTATCGGATCCAAAACCCGACCCGATAGCTTAACGGCGTTCCATTACGATGGATGCCAAGGGTCGGTCACCCTTGACGAAAGCACTTCTGTGACGCGTGATTTGTCGTCATGGAAGTGGACACTTCCGTGATGATAATTTTGGTAATGTCATGGAACACTTCTACGATAGCACAGCTATGACTATCTTAATTCTGTCATAAATTTGTCATGGATGTACATGCAAGACAAAAAACGCGACCTACTGTGACAAACACGTATCATCACGGAAGTATATTTTTTTAGTGTTGTGTAGTAGACATCATGCAGCAAGATGGCCCAATCCTTTTTGTAGCAAAGGACAAGCCTGGACAAACTCTTATATAGAGAAAAGCGCTCCGGAGGACACATGGGAATTATCGTCAAGCTAGTTTTCATCACGTTCATATGATTCGCGTTCAATACTTTGATAATTTGATATGTGGATGGACCGGTGCTTGGGTGCTATCCTTACTTGGACAAGCATCCCACTTGTGATTAACTCCTATTGCAAGCATCCGCAACTACAAAATAAGTATTAAGGTAAACCTAACCATAGCATGAAACATATGGATCCAAATCAGCCCCTTACGAAGCAACGCAATAAACTAGGGTTTAAGCTTCTGTCACTCTAGCAACCCATCATCTACTTACTACTTTCCAATGCATTGCTCTAGGCCCAAATAATGGTGAAGTGTCATGTAGTCGACGTTCACATAACACCACTAGAGGAGAGACAACATACATCTCATCAAAATATCAAACAAATACCAAATTCACATGACTACTAATAGCAAGACTTCTCCCATGTCCTTAGGAACAAGCGTAACTACTCACAAATCATATTCATGTTCATAATCAGAGGGGTATTAATATGCATAATGGATCTAAACATATGATCTTCCACCAAATAAACCAACTAGCATCAACTACAAGGAGTAATCAACACTACTAGCAACCCACAGGTACCAATCTGAGGCTTCGGGACAAAGATTGGATACAAGAAATGAACTAGGGTTTGAGAGGAGATGGTGTTGGTGAAGATGTTGATGGAGATTGGCCCCCTCCCGATGAGAGGAGCGTTGGCGATGACGATGGCGATGATTTCCCCCTCCCGGAGGGAAGTTTCCCCGGTAGGACAGCTCTGCCGGAGCCCTAGATGGTTCCGCCAAGGTTCCACCTCGTGGCGGCCACCTGGGGGCCCACAAGACAGGGGCACGCCCAGGGGGTAGGGCACGCCTCCCACCCTCGTGGCCAGGGTGTGGCCCCCCTCTGGTATTTTCTTCGTCCAGTATTTTTTATTAATTCCAAAAATGACTTCCGTGACGTTTCAGGACTTTTGGAGCTGTGCAGAATAGGTCTCTAATATTTGCTCCTTTTCTAGCCCAGAATTCCAGCTGCCTGCATTCTCCCTCTTCATGTAAACCTTATAAAATAAGAGAGAATACGCATAAGTATTGTGACATAATGTGTAATAACAACCCATAATGCGATAAATATCAATATAAAAGCATGATGCAAAATGGACGTATCAATTCCCCCAAGCTTAGACCTCGCTTGTCCTCAAGCGGAAGCCGATAACGATAAATATGTCCACATGTTTAGAGGTAGAGGTGTCGATAAAATAAAATATGGACATGAGGGCATCATGATCATTCTTATAGCAGCAACATATATATATATATATATATATATATATATATATATATATATATATTGTCATATGATTTCTTATGCTCAAGTAATAATCTATTCACAATGTAAAGTATGAATCAGAAACTTCATTGAGAACCAACAAACTATAATCTCAGTCATTGAATAAATTGCAATTTATCATAACATCAGAAAGAGTCTATATAAGAGCTTTTCAGCAAGTACACATACTCAACTATCATTTAGTCTTTCACAATTGCTAACACTCACGCGATACTTGTGGTTATGGAGTTTTAATCGGACACAGAGAAAGACAGGGGCTTATAGTTTCGCCTCCCAACGTTTTACCTCAAGGGTAATGTCAACAATAATAGTTCATGCTAACTTACATCCAATTAGATATATGTATCAGGATCTTTCCAACAGGAGGTGCTTGCCAAAGGATAAAATGTAAAAGGGAAAGGTGAAGATCACCATGACTCTTGCATAAGGGTAAGAGATAAAGTAAAAGATAGGCCCTTCGCAGAGGGAAGCAGAGGTTGTCATGCGCTTTCATGGTTGGATGCACAAAATCTTAATGCAAAAGAACGTCACTTTATATTGCCACTTGTGATATGGACCTTTATTATGCAGTCCGTCGCTTTTATTTCTTCCACATCACAAGATCGTATAAAGCTTATTTTCTCCACACTAATAAAGCATACATATTTAGAGAGAAATTTTCATTGCTTGCACCAATGACAACTTACTTGAAGGATCTTACTCAATCCATAGGTAGATATGGTGGACTCTTATGGAAAAACTAGGTTTAAGGGTATTTGGAGGCATAAGTAGTATATCTACTTGGTGCAAATAATTTGGCTAGCATGAGGGAGAAAGGCAAGCTCAACATGTTGGATGATCCATGACAATATACTTTATTTCAGATATAAGAAAACATAACCCACTACGTTGTCTTCCTTGTCCAACATCAACTCTTTAGCATGTCATATTTTAATGAGTGCTCACAATCATAAAAGATGTCCAAGATAGTATATTTATATGTGAAACCTCTCTTTCTTTATTACTTCCTATTAATCGCAACGATGACCAAAACTATGTTTGTCAACTCTCAACAACTTTTAATCATCATACTCTTTCTATCTGAAGTCATTACTCTCCATAAGATCAATATGATCTCTTTATTACTTTTTATTCTTTCTCTTTTCTTTTATTCCCTCAAGATCAAGGCAAAATAATCAAGCCCTTGACTCAACACTAATCTTTATTATATAGCTCACGGACTGATTACATAAAGAAACTCAAAACTAGATCATACTAAAACTTTATTCTACTAGATCAAGATATTACCAAAAGGAACGAACTAAGAAAACGGTAAAGATAGGAGTGTGATGATGATACGATACGATACCGGGGAACCTCCCCCAAGCTTGGCTATTGCCAACAGGAGTGCCCATACCAGATACTTAGTTTTCCTTTTTTGGAGGAGGTGATGATGGAGTTATTGATGATGACAGTTGTGTCTTTAGCTTCTTCATACTGTAATTGTGAAGAGCAATTTCCTCCTTTAAATCATCGACCTCCGATTCCAGCTTCAGGATCTTGTCACATAAATCCCCTTTGCTTCTCTGCCGAAAACTAGAAGGAATAGATCGGTTGTTAGATAGTTTAGCCCTCTTAGGGAGACTAGATTTCTTGAACATCACATGCATATCCCTAGGTTGAGGTAGAGGGACATCCTCCTCATCTGAACTTGAATCATTGATCCTCATCAAAGGAGCATCCTCCTCCTCATCCGTAGTTCGACCACAAGGAGATAGATCCCCATAGGTCTTTGGGTCAGCAATGTGGTGTGAGACATAGCTCTCTCCGTCGGAATCTTGAGATGACATCTTGCTCCAAATATGCTACAGAAACAGCTCCAAACAAAAACAGAGGATATTTGCGTGATACGGTGGTCAAAACCTTCGGGAGATTATATAATGATTTTTACCAACCAAAAGAAGTATCATGCAAGAAAATAGAGTCCGGAGAGCACACGAGGTGCCCACGAGGTAGGGGGCGCGCCCAGGGGGTAGGGCGCGCCTCCCACCCTTGTGTCCTTCCCGGACTGCTTCTTATTTTCCTATTTTTCTAAATATTCCAAAATGGAGAAAATTTGCCATTAGAACTGTTTTGGAGTCGGTTTACTTACCTTACCACGTACCTATTCCTTTTTGGAGTCTGAAGCATTCTGGAAAGTGTCTCTTATGTATTCCTCCAGGGTCACGGTTTCAATAATATTAGTTTCAACATTTATAGGATTACCTGAGATATAATGTTTGATTCTTTGACCGTTCACCACCTTTAGATTTTTGCCTTCAAAGTTGTTGATTTTTATGGCACCGGAACGATAGACCTCCTCGATAACGTAAGGGCCTTCCCATTTAGAGAGAAGTTTTCCTACAAAAAATCTTAAACGAGAGTTGTATAGCAATACATAATCTCCTACATTAAACTCACGCTTTTGTATCCTTTTGTCATGCCATATTTTAACTTTTTCTTTAAACAACTTGGCATTCTCATAGGCTTGGGTTCTCCATTCATCAAGTGAGCTTATGTCAAATAGCCTCTTCTCACCGGCAAGTTTGAAATCATAGTTGAGCTCTTTAATGGCCCAATATGCCTTATGTTCTAGTTCGAGAGGTAAGTGACATGCTTTTCCATAAACCATTTTATATGGAGACATACCCATAGGATTTTTATATGCAATTCTATAGGCCCATAATGCATCATCAATTTTCTTGGACCAATTCTTTCTAGATCTATTAACAGTCTTTTGGAAAATTAATTTGAGCTCTCTGTTACTCAATTCTACCTGACCACTAGACTCTGGGTGATAAGGAGATGCAATTCTATGATTAACATCATACTTAGCAAGCATTTTACGAAAGGCACCATGAATAAAATGTGAACCACCATCAGTCATTAAATATCTAGGGACTCCAAACCTCGGAAAAATAACTTCTTTAAGCATCTTAATAGAGGTGTTATGATCAGCACTACTAGTTGGAATAGCTTCTACCCACTTAGTAACATAATCAACAGCAACTAAAATATGTGTATACCCATTAGAGGAAGGAAACGGTCCCATGTAATCAAAGCCCCAAACATCAAATGGTTCAATAACAAGTGAATAATTCATAGGCATTTCCTGACGTCTACTAATATTACCAATCCTTTGGCATTAATCACAGGATAAGACAAACTTACGAGCATTCTTGAAGAGAGTAGGCCAATAAAAACTGGATTGCAATACCTTAGGCGCAGTTCTATCTCCATCGTGGTGTCCTCCATAAGCTTCGGAGTGACACTTGCGTAGGATATGTTCCTGTTCATGCTTAGGTACACAATGTCTAATAACACCATCTACTCCTTCTTTATAAAGATGCAGGGTTATCCCAAAAGTAATGTCTCAAATCATTGTAAAACTTTTTCTTTTGCTGGTATGAGGTGGTATAAATTTAGCAGAAATGTAATTAGCATAATCAGCATACCATGGAGCAGTATGAGAAGCATTTACGACATTCAATTGTTCATCAGGAAAGCTATCATCAATAGGTAGTGGGTCATCAAAAACATTCTCTAACCTGGACAAGTTGTCTACAACGGGGTTCTCAGCTCCCTTTCTGTCAATAATGTGCAAATCAAATTCTTGTAGCAAGAGAACCCATCTAATAAGTCTAGGTTTAGCATCCTTCTTTTCCATAAGGTATTTAATAGCAGCATGATCTGTGTGAATAGTTACTTTGGAATCAACAATATAAGGTCTGAACTTATCACAAGAAAAAACAACTGCTAAGAATTCTTTTTCAGTGGTAGCATAATTTCTCTGAGCATTGTCTAGAGTTTTACTAGCATATTGAATAACATTTAATTTCTTATCAACTCTTTGTCCTAGAACAGCACCTACAGCATAATCACTAGCATCGCACATAATTTCAAAGGGTAAATTCCAATAAGGAGGTTGAACAATAGGCGCAGAAATCAATGCTTTCTTATGTATTTAAAATGCTTCTACACAATCATCATCAAAAACAAAAGGAATATCTTATTGTAATAGATTAGTCAGAGGCCGAGAAATTTTGAGAAGTCCTTAATGAACCTCCTATAAAAATTGGCATGACCAAGGAAACTTCTTACACCTTTGATATCCTTGGGACATGGCATCTTTTCAATAGCATCAACTTTAGCTTTATCAACTTCAATACCTCTTTCAGCAATTTTATGCCCTAAGACAATACCTTCATTAACCATAAAGTGGCACTTCTCCCAATTCAAGACAAGGTTAGTTTCTTCACATCTCTGCAAAACTCGATCAAGGTTGCTCAAGCAATCATCAAAAGAGGATCCATAAACGGAGAAATCATCCATGAAAACCTCACAATTCTTTTCACAAAAATCAGAGAATATAGCCATCGTGCATCTTTGAAAGGTAGCAGGTGCATTACATAAACCAAAAGGCATACATTTATAAGCAAAAGTACCAAAAGGGCAAGTAAAAGTGGTCTTTGCTTGATCATCGGCTGACACAGGTATTTGAGAGAAACCAGAATAACCATCTAAAAAGCAAAAATGTGTGTATTTGGATAATCTTTCTAGCATTTGATCAATGAAAGGCAAAGGGCAATAATCCTTTTTAGTAACTTTATTTAATTTGCGGAAATCAATTACCATCCTATAACCTGTAATAATTCTTTGCAGGATCAATTCATCCTTATCATTAGGAACGACAGTAATACCTCCCTTTTTAGGGACATAATGGACAAAACTTACCCACTGACTATCAGCAACGGGATAAATTATACCTGCCTCAAGGAGCTTTAATATTTCCTTTCTTACCACTTCTTTCGTCTTAGGATTTAGCCTTCGTTGGTGATCAATAACTGGTTTGGCGTCTTTCTCCAGATTTATTTTGTGTTGGCATAGAGTGGGACTAATGCCCTTAAGATCATCAAGAGTGTATCCAATAGCAGCACAGTGCTTCTTCAGAGTTTTCAATAATCTCTCTTCTTCATGCTCTGAAAGGTTAGCACTAATAATAACAGGATATATCTTTTTTTCATCAAGATAAGCATATTTAAGAGTATCAGGCAAATGTTTAAGCTCAAACACGGGATCACCCTTGGGTGGAGGAGGATCCCCTAGGATTTCAACAGGCAAATTGTGTTTCAGAATGAGTCCTTGTTTAAAGAATACTTCATCTATTTCCCTTCTTTCATTCATAAACATATCATTCTCATGGTCTAGAAAATATTGTTGTAAAGGATCATTAGGAGGCAAAGCAATAGAAGCAAGACCAATAATTTCATACTTACTAGGCAATTCCTCATCACGGGGTTGTCTACGAAATTTAGAAAAATTAAACTCATGAGACATATCATCCAAACCAATAGTAACAACGTCCTTTTCGCAGTCTATCTTAGCATTAATGGTGTTCAAGAAGGGTCTACCAAATATAATGGGACAAAAGCTATCTTGTGGGGAACCAAGAACAAGAAAATCAGCAGGATATTTAGTTTTTTCACACAATACTTCAACATCTCTAACAATCCCTATTAGTGAAATAGTATCTTAATTGCCAAGATTAATGGTGACATCAATCTCTTCTAACTCAGCGGGTGCAATATCATGCATAATTTCTTTGTATAAAGAAATAGGTATTGCATTAGCACTAGCACCCATATCACATAAGCCATGATAAAAATGATCACCTATTTTAACAGAAATGACAGGCATGCCTACCACAGGTCTATGTTTATCTTTAGCACCAGGTTTAGCAATTCTAGCAGTTTCCTCACAGAAATAGATAACATGCCCATCAATATTATCAGCCAAGAGATCTTTAACAATAGCAATATTAGGTTCAACTTTAACTTGCTTAGGGGGTGTATAAATTCTAATATTACATTTACAAACCACAGTTGAAGCTTTAGCATGATCCTTTATTCTAACAGGGAAAGGTGGTTTCTCAACATAAGCAGTAGGAACAATAGGATCATTATAAGTGATAGTTTTTTCTTTGACTTTAATAGGTTCAACTACTTTTACTTATATGGTAGGATGATATTTAAACCACTTCTCCTTAGGGAGATCAACATGAGCAGCAAAAGATTCACAAAAAGAAGCTACTATCTCAGAGTCAAGTCCATATTTAGTGCTAAATTGACGGAAAACATTGGTATCCATAAAAGATTTAACACAATCAAACTTTGGTGTTATACCTGACTTCTTACCTTCGTCGAGATCCCAATCTTCAGAGTTGCGTTTAATTCTTTCCAATAAATCCCATCTGAATTCAATAGTCTTCATCATAAAAGAACCAGTACAAGAAGTATCGAGCATGGAGCGATTGTTGTCAGAAAGCCGAGCATAAATTTTTTGAATAATCATTTCTATTGAGAGCTCATGATTGGGGCATGAATATAACATTGACTTAAGCCACCCCAAAGCTTGAGCTGTGCTTTCTCCTTCGCGAGGCCAAAAATTGTATATATAATTACGATCGCGATGAACAAGATGCATAGGATAAAACTTCTGATGAAATTCCAATTTCAATCTCTTGTAGTCCCATGATCCCGTATCATCACATAGCCTATACCATGTCAATGCATCTCCCTTCAAAGATAAAGGGAATACCTTCTTCTTGATAACATCATCGGGCATACCTGCAAGCTTAAATAATCCAGAAACTTCATCCACATAGATTAAGTGTAAATCGGGATGCAATGTTCCATCTCCTGTAAAAGGATTAGCTAGCAGTTTCTCTATCATACCCGAAGGAATTTCAAAGTAAACATTTTTAGTAGGTTCAGTAGGTTGAGGAGCAACTTTTTCCTCTACTGGTCGGGGTGAAGATACCCCGAACAAGCCCCTCAGAGAATTACTTTCCATAGTAACAAGTGACAGTAAATTTCCGCACACTATATAATTTTTTTTCTTACCAAACTCCACCTACCAAAGGCGTTTCACTCCCGGCAACGGCGCCAGAAAAGAGTCTTGATGACCCACAAGTATAGGGGATCTATCGTAGTCCTTTCGATAAGTAAGAGTGTCGAACCCAACGAGGAGCAGAAGGAAATGATAAGCGGTTTTCAGCAAGGTATTCTCTGCAAGAACTGAAATTATCGGTAACAGATAGTTTTATGATAAGGTAATTTGTAACGGGTAACGAATAACAAGTGTAAATAAAGTGCAGCAAGATGGCCCAATCCTTTTTGTAGCAAAGGACAAGCCTGGACAAACTCCTATATAGAGAAAAGCGCTCCCGAGGACACATGGGAATTATCGTCAAGCTAGTTTTCAACACGTTCATATGATTCGTGTTCGGTACTTTGATAATTTGATATGTGGATGGACCGGTGCTTGGGTGTTGTCCTTACTTGGACAAGCATCCCACTTGTGATTAACTCCTATTGCAAGCATCCACAACTACAAAAGAAGTATTAAGGTAAACCTAACCATAGCATGAAACATATGGATCCAAATCAGCCCCTTACGAAGCAACGCAAAAAACTAGGGTTTAAGCTTCTGTCACTCTAGCAACCCATCATCTACTTATTACTTCCCAATGCCTTCCCCTAGGCCCAAATAATGGTGAAGTGTCATGTAGTCGACGTTCACATAACACCACTAGTGGAGAGACAACATACATCTCATCAAAATATCGAACGAATACCAAATTCACATGACTACTGATACGTCCATTTTGCATCATGCTTTTATATCAATATTTATTGCATTATGGGCTGTTATTTCACATTATGTCACAATACTTATGGCTATTCTCTCTTATTTTACAAGGTTTACATAAGGTGGGAGAATGCCGGCAGCTGGAATTCTGGGCTGGAAAAGGAGCAAATATTAGAGAACTATTCTGCACAACTCCAAAAGTCCTGAAACTCCATGGAATATCTTATAATAAATAATGAAAAATCCTTGCCAAAGATGAAGACCAGGGGGCCCACACCCTGTCCACGAGGGTGGGTGCGCCCCCTACCTTGTGGGCCCCCAGGTGGCTCTCCGACGACCATCTTCTACTATATGAAGTCTTTCAATGAGAAAAAAACCAGAAGCAACCTTTCGGGACGAAAGTCCACCGCCACGAGGCAGAACCTTGGTGGAACCAATCTAGGGCTTCGGCAGAGCTGTTCTGCCGGGGAAACTTCCCTCCCGGGTGGGGGGATCATCGCCATCGTCATCACCAACTCTCCTCTCATCAGGAGAGGGCAATCTACATCAACATCTTCATCAGCACCATCTCATCTCAAAACCCTAGTTCATCTCTTTTATCCAATTCTTGTCTCCAAGTCTGGGATTGGTGCTAGTAGGTTGCTAGTAGTGTTAATTACTCCTTGTAGTTGATGCTAGTTGGTTTATTTGGTGGAAGATCATATGTTCAGATCCTATATGCATATTAATACCCCTCTGATTATGAACATGTTTATGCTTTGTGAGTAGTTATGTTTGTTCCTGAGGACAAGGGAGAAGTCTTGCTATTAGTAATCATGTGAATTTGGTATTCGTTCGATATTTTGATGAGATGTATGTTGTCTAGCCTCTAGTGGTGTTATGTGAACGTCGACTACATAACACTTCACCATTATTTGTGCCTAGAGGAAGGCATTAGGAAGTAATAAGTAGATGATGGGTTGCTAGAGTGACAGAAGCTTAAACCCTAGTTTATGTGTTGCTTCATAAGGGGCTGATTTGGATCCATTTGTTTCATGCTATGGTTAGGTTTACCTTAATACTTTTGTTGTAGTTGTGAGATGCTTGCAATAGAGGTTAATCATAAGTGGGATGCTTATTCAAGTAAGAACAGCACCCAAGCACCGCTCCACCCACATACCAAATTATCAAAGTACCGAACGCGAATCATATGAACGTGATGAAAACTAGCTTGACAATATTCCCATGTGTCCTCAGGAGCGTTTTTCCTTATATAAGAGTTTATCCATGCTTGTCCTTTGCTACAAAAAGGATTTGGCCACCTTGCTGCACTTTATTTACTTTTGTTACTTATTGCTCGTTACAAATTATCTTATCACAAAACTATCTGTTACCACTTATTTCAGTACTTGCAGAGAATACCTTGCTCAAAACCGCTTATCATTTCCTTCTGCTCCTCGTTGGGTTCGACACTCTTACTTATCGAAAGGACTACGATAGATCCCCTATACTTGTGGGTCATCAAGACTCTTTTCTGGAGCCGTTGCCAGGGAGTGAAGCGCCTTTGGTAGGTGGAATTTGGTAAGGAAAAATTTATATAGTGTGCTGAAATTTTACTGTCACCTGCTACTATGGAAAGTAATTCTCTGAGGGGCTTGTTCGGGTTATCTTCACCCCGACCAGTAGAGCAAAGAGTTGCTCCTCAACCTACTGAACTTATTGAAGATGAAATTCCTTTTGAGTTTCCTTCGGGTATGATAGAAAAACTACTTGCTAATCCTTTTACAGGAGATGGAACAAAGCATCCTGATGAACACCTAATATATATGGATGAAGTTTGTGGATTATTTAAGCTTGCAGGTATACCCGATGATGTTGCTAAGAAGAAGGTCTTCCCTTTATCTTTGAAGGGAGACGCATTGACATGGTATAGGCTATGTGATGATACGAGATCATGGAACTATAGAAGATTGAAATTGGAATTTCATCAAAAGTATTACCCTATGCATCTTGTTCGTCGTGATCGCAATTATATATATAATTTTTGGCCTCGCAAAGGAGAAAGCATCGCTCAAGCTTGGGGGAGGCTTAAATCAATGTTATATTCACGCCCCAATCATGAGCTCCCAAGAGACAATTCTTCAAAAAAATTATTCTCGGCTTTCTGAAAATAATTGCACCATGCTTGATACTTCTTGTGCTGGCTCTTTTATGATGAAGACTATTGGATTTAGATGGGATTTATTGGATAGAATTAAACGCAACTCTGAAGATTGGGATCTCGACGAAGGTAAGGAGTCAGGTATGACATCTAAGTTTGATTGTGTTAAATCTTTTATGGATACCGATATTTTCCGTAAGTTTAGCACTAAATGTGGACTTGATTCTGAGATAGTAGCCTCTTTCTGTGAATCTTTTTCTACTTATGTTGATCTCCCTAAGGAGAAGTGGTTTAAATATCATCCTCCCATAGAAGTAAAAGTAGCTGCACCAATTAAAGTTGAAGAAAAGACTGTCACTTATAATGATCCTATTGTTCCTACTTGTTATGTTGAGAAACCACCTTTCCCTGTTAGGATAAATGATCATGATAAAGCTTCAACTGTGGTTCGTAAAAGCAATATTAAAACATATACACCTCCTGAGCAAGTTAAAGTTGAACCTAATATTGCTATTGTTAAAGATCTCTTGTTTGATAATATAGATGGGCATGTTATTTACTTCTGTAATGAAACTCCTAGAATTGCTAAACCCTGTGATATAGATAAACCTAGACCTGTGGTAGACATGCCTGTTATTTCTGTTAAAATAGGAGATCATTGTTATCATGGCTTATGTGATATGGGTGCTAGTGCTAGTGCAATACCTATTGACTTATACAAAGAAATTATGCATGACATTGCACCTGTTGAGTTAGAAGAAATTGATGTCACTATTAAACTTGCTAATAGAGATACTATTTCACCAATGTGAATTGTTAGAGATGTTGAAGTCTTGTGTGGGAAAACTAAATATCCTGCTGATTTTCTTGTTCTTTGTCGGTGTACAAAAAGAGGGGTACACTTTTTGTACCCCTATGACTGTGCACGGGCAGTCTGAGCCACGGGCACCACCACACTGAGCAAGGCAAGGGAGGTGAGCCGAGGTAAGGCCGAAGCTCAGGAGAAGCAGAACGACGCCAAGACCAAGACCACAGAGAGCAAAGGGGACAAAGCGGACCCGCCGGCAAGATCCTTGCCGGGAGGCGGTTTTAGCAAACCCGGCAAGACCCTTGTCGTGGCAGCTCGCCCCACACCTACGGAGTGAGTCACCCTTGAGTCCACTGCCCCCATGGGGCAAGGATTCGGGAGACATCCCCGTGGTGGCATGCAGATCTTTGTGAGGACATTCAAGATCAGATACACCCTTTAGAAGATGATGATCCTTGGCGGGATCCCAGCCAAGGAGGACCACAAGGCCCCCGGCAAGAGCCTTGCCGGGGATGACAGTAGGCGCCACGGCAAGACCCTTGCCGGGGCCCCGGCAAGGCCCTTGCCAAGAACACCCGTAGGGCCACCATCAGGCCCACACCAGTCAAACCTCCACTGCCGTTCTCATGTAGCTGCCGACCCAACCAGCTGGGCAGGCACCTGCGTGGCGGCATGCGGATCTTCGTGGAGACCCACCACTGCGCCACCTCAGCTGCCTGCTTGCCTACATGGCACCGCGGGCGCTGCTGGCCAGGGCGCGTGTCGACACGAGAGGGAGCGGCGACGGACAAGACAGGTCTCTCCCCCGTCCCCGATAAAGCAAGGACACCTAAGCAGGACACATTAAATGCGCCTTGTCATGTAATGCGAGGGATAACCTCACATCAATGTACCCTTTCCACCTCCTGTGTGCCACTGTGACAACCCCTTTCCTATAAAAGGAGGCCCGAGGCGACCAGGAGGAGGATTCGGCTTTTTGGAGCTCGTCACGCCCCATAGCTAGCTCAAGAACACAGATATACAATCCACCAAAGCAGGAGTAGGGTTTTACGCATCCTCGCGGCCCGAACCTGGATAAACAAACTGTGTGCTATCTGTTTGATCCGCTCTTCTCATGACCCCGCGCCCCGCAACCGTAGTAGGGATTCTTGTGATCCCATAGGTGTCGTTCCCACAGACACCTTTGGCGCGCCATGTAGGGGGCGCAGTTGTGAGAATCGGCTCTAGCAGTTAGCCTGGCACTCCTTCATCTTCATGACCCTTGAAGAAGAAAGGAGGCTAGAAGATCGACACTTGAGCGATCGCAAACAGAAGCTAAGTTGCACTGAACCCTTATTTATGCTACCCTTCTTATTTGAGGTTATCCCCCCCCCAGAGATATTTGCTTTGTATGAGAAACCTGCACGCCAGAGGACTCTACCACGATCGGCAACGCCCTTGCCCTGTTTTGAGTCCACTCAACAGCTCAAGCGGCTGCGTCGAGAATGGCAGAGTAGCCTTCCGCGATCAGCAACGCCCCCGATGCTGACTCGAGTCAAGCTCGACAGTTCGAGCGGCCGCGTTCAGAACGGAAAGGTGGCTCGTCCGGCAGCACGCGTACCCGGATGGCCATGGGGATCCGTCCCCAAAACGCCGCTAGGGGCTTCCACGCCGGCAAGCCTTCCCGATCGGCGTAGGGCACGCATACAAATATGAATTGAATGGGGAAATAACATGTATGAAAATTAAGAGTACTGCAAAGTTATATTACATCACATCATAGCTATGGTTCTAACTAAAGATAAAATTTGTCTTGGTCGGAAGCCCGCAGCGGCGAAGAAGAACGGGATGCCTAATCTTGGCGCTGGCCTTCCACCCTCTTGATTTCGTCGATGCAATCGGTGATGGGCTTGATGCGCTCCTTGAGCACCGTGAGGTCAGCACCATCCAGCAAGCTTTTCATCGCGGCCGCGAAATCAAGATCGGGATTCTAGTACGCCATCTTCGTGAGGACCTTGGCCACGACCCTCCGGCAAAGTCGCCAGGCCTTCTCGGCCAGCGTGGCCGTCCTGTTGGAGTGAAGATAAGCCAAGGCTCCGAGGACGCCCTTGAAGAACAGGGTCAACTTGGTGTTGACGGTCCCACTGCGCTCAGGGGCGTACCTCACGTTTGGCATCCCCATGGTGGCCAACTGCGAGGTAACCCTGCCGGCGACCTCCTCCAGACGGCTGATCCATCTGTTCTCGCCCGCCACATAATCCTGGTGGGAGGCGGCCTTGTTCGCCCGCAGCTGCTTCTCCTCCTCCAGGCTCCTGGTCAAGGTCTCCTCCCGAGCCCTACTCTCCGACAGCATCTTCTCGAGATCCTCCAGCTTCAGCTTGAGGTCTCTGACGGAGTTTTGCACTTTGGAGAGCTCCCCAGCCCTGCTGATGACTGCTCCTTGCGCCTCCACCATGTCGCTGTTGAGCGTGCTCTTCTCGTTGGACAGCTTGAGGGCCTGCTCCTTCAGCTCGTCCTGCGCCACCTCCAACTCCCTTACCTTGCCGGCATGGGCCAGAGCCTGGGCATCGAGTGCCTCCTTGTGCCTCTGCTCCAGCTCGCGAGTCCGCTGCGCGACAAGGGCCTCGAGCTCCTCATCCTTGCCATGGAGCGCTGCGGCAAGCTTCGCCTGACGCGCGGTGAGGTCCTCTTCCTGGGAATCTAGTGCGGCTTGATGCTGGTTCCGGACGGCCTCGGCTGCGGCAGCCAAGTCCGCCGCCTGTTCCTGGGCCTTCTCGATGTCAGCCATCTTCATGGTGAGCTCGACATTGCGCTTGGCCAATTCCTCCTGAAGGGCCCTCTGCTCCTCGCGAGTCTGGTGGAACCAGGTCTGCGTCTCAGCAACGTGCGCCTTGAAATCCACCTTCGCCTGGTCCACTGTTGCCATTCTGGACTTAACCTTGTCCAGACGGACACGGTAGAGCGCCTGGAGTTTTAGGAAGTTGGCCCCCATAGCGTGGAAAAGCTGCTCTTCTGGAGAACCGTCACCGCCAACGCCCGGCTCACCAACAACCTCAAGCCCGGTGGCGGCAAGCAACTCGCCGTCGAGGACTTCCCCTTCGGCGGGCGCCCGGCTTGACGCCCCTGGGAGGTGGACGAAGAGATCGTCGCCCACCTTCAGATATCTGCCGAGGCCCGAGGTTGAGGAGGAGGGAGGCTGGTCACCCACCCCCTCTTCCTCAGCGGAAGCCTTGCCGGCCTCACCGGCAGGTCCACCGCTGGCGCCCTCGGCAGAAGCCTCGCCGGTCGCCTTGGAGGCCCCCGCAGCGGCATCCCCGGCGACACCCTTGGCGGCTTCGTCGGCGGCGGCCTCGTCAGCGTCTTTGGCGGCCTCCTCGACAGCAATCCTGCTGGCCTCCGCCGCGGCCTCCTCAGCAATATCCCCGACAACAGTGTCCACGTCCTCCATGTCTGTTGAAGGAGGGCCTGGGCAGCAATGGGAGCAATGAAGTCAAGAAAAGAATAAGGGAAAAACAGAGACGAAGGACAGGCGACTCACCAGTGCCAGGCTATGAAGCAGAAGTCCCCTCTCCACCAACATTTGGCGCCGCGGCAGAGCCACCAGCGCCCAAGTTCCCCTCTTCCTCCATGGGTGTGGGCACCGTGCCTGATGCCCTTGCCGGGGACGCCCCCCGCGGCGGCGTAGTCGATGGGGGTGGTGTGTTAGGAGTAGCCCTTTGTGGCTCCTCCGGCTGCCGCTCCCCTCCTGCAAACCCGGCAAGGTCAACATCATAGCATCGAGCGCCTACCACATGTCGAGTAAGAAGAGGGTGACGAACTTACACTGGGGGCTGCGCCGGGGGCTGCTGTCCGGGCTGCTCAGCACCACCAGTGGTGTCATTGAAGCCCCAGCCGGGGGCTGGCTGCTCGCCGAGGTCCTCGCCCTCTTCACCCTCTGGGCCAACGTCTCTGTCTCCCTACGAAAGCAAAAATGGATCAAGACAAGCGACCCAATTCGAGGAAATGGAAATGACAGTAAGGAACGGAGAACTTACTCGTCATCCATCTCCTCCTCTTCCACCAGTTTCATTTTCCTCTCCGGGCTGAGAGGCCCGAGATCAAAAGGGAACTCCACATCATCATCCGAGTCGACGCCTACCAGAGGAGGTGAAGGAGGTGGCGGGGTTTGTGCGCGCCCGGATGAGGAAGGGGCTGTCGCCTTCTTCTTCTCAGCGGCCCTCATCAGCCTCTTCGCTGCTGTGGCCCTTGTGTGGCGCCCGGACCCCTCCAGGGTCAATTGAGGCCGCGTAGCCCTACCGGACCGGACCGGCTCGCCGGAGCCAGACCGCCGCAGGACTCGCCCTCTTCCCCTGGCTGGCATCGAGCCCGCCGCCATGCCCTCCTCCGACGACGACTCGTCGGCCGCGTCCTCGACAAGCGGAGCTCTGGTGTCGATGCTGCTGGCCTCCTTGGTGGTCGTCGCCCACTGGGTGAGCTCCTCTTCCTCCGCCGCCATTGTGGCCTTGTCCTCCACGCCCCCGGCGCTGTCGGCCTCCATGGAAAGTTGTGCCTCCCTCGCCCTAGTGGCGATGTAGTCCAGCTCTGCCTGGGTGGTGTCCATGATAAGCCACCGCTCGGCATCGGCATTGACGTACACCTCGATCAGGGTGTCGAAGAATTGTTGTACATCCTCATCCTTCGGCTCCTCCCAGCTCAGGACAGGGCCGTGCGCATTGCAGTCCGGCATCATGGCGATGATCTCGGACCGACGTGAATTGTTGCACAACGGGACCACCCCCGCTGGCAGCTTGAAAATGGCCCCTTGAGGGCCTTGCCAACCTTTGCGGCAGCCCTCGCGGCCTTGCCGGTCCGCTCGACCTCGCCATCGGGACCCACATCAAGCTAGAAAAGCCGCTAGCAGAAGTGGGCATGCGCCAGCACTGTGAAGTTGTGATCGAGGCCGGGGCGGAGTCGCATAATGTCAGCCGGGTTCGTAAAGAGCCAAGCTGGCCTCCCCTTGCTGTGCAACGGGGCGATCCGACGGCGAATGAAGTCCGCCCCGATCATCTCAAGGGTGAGTCCGGCCTGGATGATCTGGAGAATCCTGGTGGTGGCGACGGTGAGCCTCCCATCGGCGGCGTCGACATCGCTCCAATTGCTGCCATGGACCGGCGGCACTCGGCGGACCTTGCAGAATTCCGGCGGGTTTTCATCTTCAATCCAGCACCACCGGCCACGCCATTCCTCCCACCTCTCCTTCATGGCACCGTCCGGGTACGCCCCCTTGGATCTTGGGATCCAGGTGACGCAACCGGAGACGGCTCCTCCCGGCTGGATTCGAGGGAAGAAGTAATGGCGGAAGAGCGCCCTGTTGGGCTGCACCCCGGCAAAGCCTTCGCAAAGATGCGTGAAGAAAGCCATGCACACCACCGCATTCGGAGTAAAATCCAAGAGGCGAAAGCCGAAGGTGCGCATAACGGCGCAGAAGAAATCGGAGAAAGGGGGCATAACCCGCAAGAAAAGTAATCAACGAAGAAGGGGTACTGATTTGGGGCATGATCAGCGCAAGCGGCAGGAATGACGCGCGTCGCCGGGTGTCCCGAATCCTCTCCCCCCATCTTCACTCCCCATAGGGGCTTGAAGGAGGCCCGGAGCTCTTGAACATCAACCGTCGAGGGGAAGAAGAAGGCGGACTTCGTCCAGTCCCCCGACAGCGCGCTCTCCGGCGGCTCCACCGTCCCGGCGCCTTAGCCACCCCCTTGCGCTTGGCTAATTTGGGAGCCATGGCGACCAAGAAGTTCAGAGGGCTGAGGAAGGGGGATGGCGAAGCAACAATGGCGGGCGACGGTGGAAGTTTAGGAAGGAAGGAAGAGAGGAAACGGCAGCTCTAAGATTGGAAAAGGCACGAGGAAAGAGGAGAAAGTGAGCAGCGCGCCCGCGGTTATTCATTTCTTATGGGGGAAAACAACAGGCCGCCTCCTTTCACATTAACTGTGATGTGACGCATGCTCGCGGGAGGCAACCCCACGCATGCAGCCCACGTCACACACGCCTCCCCACGCTGCACCACGCGCGGGAAGCATGGGAAGCGCAGCGCGCGAAGAAGCTTACCGCGGTAAAAACCGCCCCGCCTGCCCGTGCACCATTTTTGGGCCTAGCCCAACGACGCGATTGCGCTTCCGTGTGGCCCAGGCCCGGGGGCTCCTGTCGGTGTACAAAAATAGGGGTACACTTTTTGTACCCCTATGACTGTGCACAGGCAGTCTGAGCCACGGGCACCACCACACTGAGCAAGGCAAGGGAGGTGAGCCAAGGTAAGGCCGAAGCTCAGGAGAAGCACAACGACGCCAAGACCAAGACCACAAAGAGCAAAGGGGACAAAGCGGACCCCCCCCCCCGGCAAGATCCTTGCCGGGAGGCGGTTTTAGCAAACCCGGCAAAACCCTTGCCGTGGCAGCTCGCCCCACACCTACGGAGTGAGTCACCCTTGAGTCCACTGCCCCCATGGGGCAAGGATTCGGGAGACATCCCCGTGGTGGCATGCAGATCTTTGTGAGGACATTCAAGATCAGATACACCCTTTAGAAGATGATGATCCTTGGCGGGATCCCAGCCAAGGAGGACCACAAGGCCCCCGGCAAGAGCCTTGCCGGGGATGACAGCAGGCGCCACGGCAAGACCCTTGCCGGGGCCCCGGCAAGGCCCTTGCCAAGAACACCCGTAGGGCCACCATCAGGCCCATGCCAGTCAAACCTCCACCGCAGTTCGCATGCAGCTGCTGACCCAACCAGCTGGGCAGGCACCTACGTGGCGGCAGGCGGATCTTCATGGAGACCCACCACTGCGCCACCTCAGCTGCCTGCCTGCCTACATGGCACCGCGGGCGCCGCTGGCCAGGGCGCGTGTCGACACGAGAGGGAGCGGCGACGGACGAGAGAGGTCTCTCCCCCGTCCCCGATAAAGCAAGGACACCTAAGCAGGACGCATTAAATGCACCTTGTCATGTGATGCGAGGCATAACTCACATCACTGTACCCTTTCCACCTCATGTGTGCCACTATGGCAACCCCTTTCCTATAAAAGGAGGCCCGAGGCGACCAGGAGGAGGATTCGGCTTTTTGGAGCTCCTCACGCCCCATAGCTAGCTCAAGAAAACAGATATACAATCCACTAAAGCAGGAGTAGGGTTTTACGCATCCTCGCGGCCCGAACCTGGATAAACGAACCGTGTGCTATCTGTTTGATCCGCTCTTCTCACGACCCCGCGCCCCGCAACCGTAGTAGGGATTCTTGTGATCCCATAGGTGTCGTTCCCACCGACATTCTTGGTTCCCCACAAGATAGCTTTTTTCCAATTATATTTGGTAGACCCTTCTTAAATACTGTTAATGCTACCATAGATTGCACAAGGATGTTGTTACTGTTAGTTTAGATGATATGACTCATGAATTTAATTTCTCTAAATTTAGTAAACAACACCGTGAAGAAGAATTGCCTAGTAAGGATGAAATTATTGGTCTTGCTTCTATTGCCGTACCTCCTAGTGATCCTTTAGAACAATATTTGCTAGACCATGAGAATGATATGTTTATGAATGAAAAAGGGAAATAGATGAAGTATTCTTTAAACAGGAACCTATTTTGAAACACAATTTGCCTATTGAAATCCTAGGGGATCCCCCTCCACCTAAGGGTGATCCCATGTTTGAGCTTAAATCGTTGCCCGATAATCTTAAATATGCTTATCTTGATGAAAAGAAGATATATCATGTTATTATTAGTGCTAACCTTTCAGAGCATGAAGAAGAAAGATTATTGAAAACTCTGAAGAAGCACCGTGCTGCTATTGGATATACTCGTGATGATCTTCAGGGCATTAGTCCCACTCTATGTCAACATAAAATAAATTTGGAAGCAGATGCCAAACCAGTTTGTGATCCTCAACGACGTCTGAATCCTAAAATGAAAGAAGTGGTAAGAAAAGAAATACTAAAGCTTCTGGAGGCAGGTATAATTTATCCCCTTGCTGATAGTCAGTGGGTAAGTCATGTTCATTGTGTCCCTAAGAAGGGAGGTATTACTGTTGTTCCTAATGATAAAGATGAATTGATTCCACAAAGAATTATTACAGGTTATAGGATGGTAATTTATTTCCACAAATTGAATAAGGCTACTAAGAAAGATCATTACCCCTTACCTTCTATCGATCAAATGCTAGAAAGATTATGCAAATATACTCATTATTGCTTTCTAGATGGTTATTCTGGTTTCTCTCAAATACCTGTGTCGGCTAAAGATCAATCAAAGACTACTTTACATGTCCTTTTGGTACTTTTGCTTATAGACGTATGCCTTTTGGTTTATGTAATGCACCTGCTACCTTTCAAAGATGCATGATGGTTGTATTCTCTGACTTTTGTGAAAAGATTTGTGAGGTTTTTATGGACGACTTTTTCGTCTATGCATCTTATTTTGATGATTGCTTGAGCAATCTTGATCGAGCTTTGCAGATATGTGAAGAAACTAATCTTGTCTTGAATTGGGAAAAGTGCCACTTTATGGTTAATGAAGGTATTGTCTTGGCGCATAAAGTTTCTGAAAGAGGTATTGAAGTTGATAAAGCCAAGGTTGATGCTATTGAAAAGATGCCATGTCCCAAGGACATCAAAGGTATAGGAAGTTTCCTTGGTCATGCCGGATTTTATAGGAGGTTCATTAAGGACTTCTCAAAAATTTCTCGGCCTCTGACTAATTTATTACAGAAAGATATACCATTTGTCTTTGATGATGATTGTGTAGAAGCATTTGAAATACTTAAGAAAGCATTAGTCTCTGCACGTATTGTTCAGCCACCTAATTGGAATTTACCCTTTGAAATTATGTGTGATGCTAGCGATTATGCTGTAGGTGCTATTCTAGGGCAAAGAGTTGATAAAAAATTAAATGTTATACATTATGCTAGTAAGACTCTAGACAATGCTCAAAGAAATTATGCTACTACTGAAAAAGAACTTTTAGCAGTTGTATTTGCTTGTGATAAGTTTAGATCTTATATTGTTGATCCTAAAGTAACTATCCACACTGATCATGCTGCTATTAAATATCTTATGGAGAAGAAAGATGCTAAACCTAGACTTATTAGATGGGTTCTCTTGCTACAAGAATTTGATTTGCATATTGTTGATAGAAAAGGAGCTGAGAACCCCGTTGCAGACAACTTATTTAGGTTAGAGAATGTTCTTGATGACCCACTACCTATTGATGATAGATTTCCTAATGAACACTTAAATGTCATAAGTACTTCTTGTAGTACTCCTTGGTATGCTGATTATGCTAATTACGTTGTTGCTAAATTGATACCACCTAGCTTCACATACCAACAAAAGAAAAAGTTTTTCTATGATTTGAGACATTACTTTTGGGATGACCCACATCTTTATAAAGAAGGAGTAGATGGTGTTATTAGACATTGTGTACCTGAGCATGAACAGGAACAGATCCTATGCAAGTGCCACTCCGAAACTTATGGAGGACACAACGCAGGAGATAGAACTGCACATAAGGTATTGCAATCCGGTTTTTATTGGCCTACTCTCTTCAAGGATGCCCGTAAGTTTGTCCTATCTTGTGATGAATGTCAAAGAATTGGTAATATTAGTAGACGTCAAGAAATGCCTATGAATTATTCACTTGTTATTGAACCATTTGATGTTTGGGGCTTTGATTATATGGGACCTTTTCCTGCTTCTAATGGATATACACATATTTTAGTTGTTGTTGATTACGTTACTAAGTGGGTAGAAGCTATTCCAACTAGTAGTGCTGATCGTAACACTTCTATTAAAATGCTTAAAGAAGTTATTTTTCCGAGGTTTGGAGTCCCTAGATATTTAATGACTGATGGTGGTTCACATTTTATTCATGGTGCTTTCCCAAAAATGCTTCCTAAATATGACGTCAATCATAGAATTGCATCTCCGTATCACCCACAGTCTAGTGGTCAAGTAGAATTGAGTATTAGAGAACTCGAATTAATTTTGCAAAAGACTGTCAACAGGTCTAGAAAGAATTGGTCCAAGAAACTTGATGATGCATTATGGGCTTATAGAACTGCATATAAAAATCCTATGGGTATGTCTCCGTATAAAATGGTATATGGAAAAGCATGTCACTTACCTCTCGAACTAGAACATAAGGCATATTGGGCTATTAAAGAGCTCAACTATGATTTCAAGCTTGCCGGTGAGAAGAGGTTGTTTGATATTAGCTCACTTGATGAATGGAGAACCCAAGCTTATGAAAATGCCAAGTTGTTTAAAGAAAAAGTTAAAAGATGGCATGACAAAAGGATACAAAAGCGTGAGTTTAATGTAGGTGATTATGTATTGCTATACAACTCTCGTTTAAGATTTTTTGCAGGGAAACTTCTCTCTAAATGGGAAGGCCCCTATGTCATCGAGGAGGTCTATCGTTCCGGTGCCATAAAAATCAACAACTTTGAAGGCACAAATCCGAAGGTGGTAAATGGTCAAAGAATCAAACATTATATCTCAGGTAATCCCATAAATGTTGAAACCAATATTATTGAAACCGTAACCCCGGAGGAATACATAAGGGACACTTTCCAGAATGTTTCAGACTCCGAAAAGGAATAGGTATGTGGTACGGTAAGTAAACCGATTCCAAAATAGTTTTTAAGGCAATATCTCTCCGTTTTGGAATATTTAGAAAAATAGAAAAATAAGTAGTAGTCCGGGAAGGACACAGGGGCGCCACGAGGGTCGAGGGTGCGCCCTACCCCCCTGGGCGCGCCCCCTACCTCGTGAGCACCTCGTGTGCCTTCCGGACTCTGTTTTCTTGCACGATACGTATTTTGGTATGTAAAAATTCACTATATATTCTCCCAAAGGTTTTGACTCCTGTATCACGCAAATATCCTCTGGTTTTGTTTCGAGCTGTTGCTGCTGCAGATTAGAGCAACATGTCTTCTCAAGAGTCAGTCGGGGAGAGTCGGGAATCTAATCCGGCACCGGAACCAAGGGCAAACAGCGACCCTGACCACTTTGGGCCAGCAACGGAGGAAGAGATGGAGGCTGACTTAATGAGGGTAGATGCCATGGAGGATCAAGAAGTCACCTCTCGCTTCTGAGCTGGGTTCATGATGGGGGAACTACAGAGCTCAGCTATTCCAAACTCGGTTATCCCTTCCAATGTTAGATTTCTTTCTTATGAAAATATGAAGAGGAGTATCACTTGTTCTCCCGCAGCTATGAAACACCCTAGGGTGCAAGGAGCCTTAGCCGTCACAGGAAAGCTTCGTAAGGAAACAATGGACCTCAAGCAGCAAGTCAACAAGCTCGAGGAGGAAAATCGTATCCTGAGAGGAATCATCGCCAAGAATATTACACCACCAACAAAGAAGGAAATATAATCACATGGGTATGGGCACTCCCCTTGGCAACTGCCAAGCTTGGGGGAGGTGCCCCAGTATCGTATCACAATCACAACTCCTATCTTTACCGTTTTCCTTAGTTCGATCCTGTTAGTAATATTTTGATCTAGTAGAATCAAGTTTATGGCATGATCTAGTTTTAAGTTTTGCTTTATGATCGCTCTACGTAATCGAGTCTGTGAGCTATATAATAAAGATTAGTGTTGAGTCAAGGGCTTGATTTTCTTTCTATGATCTTGGGTGAATAAAAGAAAAAGAAAAAGAATAAGAAGAAACAAAAATTCATATTGATCTTATTGAGAGTAATGACTTCACATAGGAACAGTATGATGATTTAAAAGTTGTTGGGAGTTGGCAGACATAGCTTTGATCGTCGTTGCAATTAATAGGAAGTAATAAGGAAAGAGAGGTTTCACATATAAATATATTATCATTGACATCTTTTATGATTGGGAGCACTCATTAAAATATGACATGCTAAAGAGTTGATATTGGACAAGGAAGACAACGTGATGAGTTATGTTTTCTTATATCTGAGATAAAGTATGTTGTCATGGATCCTCCAACATGTTGAGCTTGCCTTTCCCCCTCTTGCTAGCCAAATTCTCAGCACCAAGTAGAGATACTACTTGTGCTTCCAAATACCCTTAAACCAGTTTTGCCATGAGAGTCCACCATATCTACCTATGGATTGAATAAGATCCTTCAAGTAAGTTGTCATCGGTGCAAAGCAATAAAAATTGCTCTAAATATGTATGATTGATTGGTATGGGAGAAATAAGCTTTATACGATCTTGTGATGTGGAAGTAATAAAAGCGACGGACTGCATAATAAAGGTTCATATCACAAGGGGCAATATAAAGTGACGTTCTTTCGCATTAGGATTTTGTGCATCCAACCATATAAGCGCATGGCAACCTCTGCTTCCCTCTGCAAAGGGCCTATCTTTTATTATTATTTTATACCTTATGTAAGAGTCATGGTGATCTTCACCTTTCCTTTTTCATTTTATCCTTTGGCAAGCCCAGCATGTTGGAAAGAACCTGATATATATATATATATATATATATATATATATATATATATATATATATAATTGGATGTAGGGGGCATGAGTTATTATTGTTGACATTACCCTCGAGGTAAAAGGTTGTGGGGCGAAACTATAAGCCCCTATCTTTCTCTATTTCTGATTAAAACTCTGTAACCACAAGTATTGCATGAGTGTTAGCAATTATGAAGGACTAGATGATAGTTGAGTATGTGGACATGCTTTTTAGCTCTGACATAGACTCTTTCTGATGTTATGATAAATTGCAATTGCTTCAATGACTGAGGTTATAGTTTGTTGGTTCTCAATAAGGTTTCTGATTCATACTTTTGCATTGTGAATAGATCATCACTTGAACATAAGTAATCATATGACAATATCTATATATGTTGTTGTTAAGAGAATAATCATGATGCCTTCATGTCCGTATTTTATTTTTATCGACGCCTCTACCTCTAAACATGGGGACATATTTATTGTTATCGGCTTTCGCTTGAGGACAAGCGAGGTCTAAACTTGGGGGAGTTGATACGTCCATTTTGCATCACGCTTTTATATCAATATTTATTGCATTATGGGCTGTTATTTCACATTATGTCACAATACTTATGGCTATTCTCTCTTATTTTACAAGGTTTACATAAGGAGGGAGAATGCCGGCAGCTGGAATTCTGGGCTGGAAAAGGAGAAAATATTAGAGACCTATTCTGCACAACTCCAAAAGTCCTGTAACTCCACGGAATATCTTATAATAAATAATGAAAAATCCTCGTCAAAGATGAAGACCAGGGGGCCCACACCCTGTCCACGAGGGTGGGCCCGCCCCCTAGGGCGCGCCCCCTACCTCGTGGGCCCCCTGGTGGCTCTCCGATGACCATCTTATGCTATATGAAGTCTTTCGATGAGAAAAAACCAGAAGCAACCATTCGGGACGAAACTCCGCCGCCACGAGGTGGAACCTTGGCGGAACCAATCTAGGGCTCCGGCAGAGCTGTTCTGCCGGGGAAACTTCCCTCCCTGAGGGGGAAATCATCGCCATCGTCATAACCAACGCTCCTCTCATCAGGAGAGGGTAACCTCCATCAACATCTTCATCAGCACCATCTCATCTCAAAACCCTAGTTCATCTCTTGTATCCAATTCTTGTCTCCAAGTCCGGGATTGGTGCTAGTAGGTTGCTAGTAGTGTTAATTACTCCTTGTAGTTGATGCTAGTTGGTTTATTTGGTGGAAGATCATATGTTCAGATCCTATATGCAAATTAATATCCCTCTGATTATGAACATGTTTATGCTTTGTGAGTAGTTACGTTTGTTCCTGAGGACAAGGGAGAAGTCTTGCTATTAGTAGTCATGTGAATTTGGTATTTGTTCGATATTTCGATGAGATGTATGTTGTCTAGCCTCTAGTGGTGTTATGTGAACGTCGACTACATAACACTTCACCATTATTTGGGCCTAGAGGAAGGCATTGGGAAGTAATAAGTAGATGATGGGTTGCTAGAGTGACAGAAGCTTAAACCCTAGTTTATGTGTTGCTTCGTAAGGGGCTGATTTGGATCCATTTGTTTCATGCTATGGTTAGGTTTACCTTAATACTTTTGTTGTAGTTGCGGATGCTTGCAATAGAGGTTAATCATAAGTGGGATGCTTGTTCAAGTAAGAACAGCACCCAAGCAACGGTCCACCCACATATCAAATTATCAAAGTACCGAACGTGAATCATATGAAAGTGATGAAAACTAGCTTGACGATATTCCCATGTGTCCTCGGGAGCGCTTTTCCGTATATAAGAGTTTATCCAGGCTTGTCCTTTGCTACAAAAAGGATTAGGCCACCTTGCTGCACTTTATTTACTTTTGTTACTTGTTGCTCGTTACAAATTATCTTATCACAAAACTATATGTTACCACTTATTTCAGTACTTGCAGAGAATACCTTGCTGAAAACCGCTTATCATTTCCTTCTGCTCCTCATTAGGTTCGACACTCTTACTTATCAAAAGGACTACGATAGATCCCCTATACTTGTGGGTCATCAACTACTAATAGCAAGACTTCTCCCATGTCCTTAGGAAAAAACGTAACTACTCACAAATCATATTCATGTTCATAATCAGAGGGGTATTAATATGCATAATGGATCTGAACATATGATCTTCCACCAAATAAACCAACTAGCATCCACTACAAGGAGTAATCAACACTACTAGCAACCTGCAGGTACCAATCTGAGGCTTTGGAACAAAGATTGGATACAAGAGATGAACTAGGGTTTGAGAGGAGATGGTGTTGGTGAAGATGTTGATGGAGATTGCCCCCTCTCGATGAGAGGAGCGTTGGCGATGACGATGATGATGGAGATGATTTCCCCCTCCCGGAGGGAAGTTTCCCCGGCAGGACACCTCTGCCCTAGATTGGTTCCGCCAAGGATCCGCCTCGTGGCGGCGGAGTTTCTTCCCGAAAGCTTGCTTATTATTTTTCCTTGGACGAAAGACTTCATATAGCAGAAGATGGGCACCGGAGGGCCACCTGGGGGCCCACGAGGTAGGGGGCGCGCCCAGGGGGTAGGGCGCTCCTCCCACCCTCGTGGCCAGGGTGTGGCCCCCTCTGGTATTTTCTTCGTCCGATATATTTTATTAATTCCAAAAATGACTTCCGTGAAGTTTCAGGACTTTTGCAGCTGTGCAGAATAGGTCTCTAATATTTGCTCCTTTTCCAGCCCAGAATTCCAGCTGCCGGGATTCTCCCTCTTCATGTAAACCTTGTAAAATAAGAGAGAATAAGCATAAGTATTGTGACATAATGTGTAATAACAACCCATAATGCGATAAATATCGATATAAAAGCATGATGCAAAATGGACGTATCAACAATCACCAATCCTTATTCTCAATTCCCACATGCGCATGATCATGATCCTGATCTGGTCAACCATGTCACACTACTAGGAAAAGGCCTACTAGTGGTGCACCTGTTTTGCCTACTAATGGCGCACTACAGGTGCGCCACTAGCACCACGCCATTAGAATTTTTTACTAATGGCGCACCACTGGTGCGCCATTAGTATCCCACAGGTGCGCCATTAGTATCTGGTGCGCCATTACTAATGGCGCAACAAGCATCCATATAACAATCATATCCAACACACAAGTTTCATCATATATACATACATAGCCAACACATAGTTCCATCATTACATATTACAAAAGTTTCACATTGTTCATCCAACACCGTTATCCATCAATTCACAAAAGTTTCACATTGATACAAAATAAAAACACAAATGGAAAAGAAGCACTCCATCCATGCAAGCTTCCGTGAATTAAATCAAATCTGCAAAATGATAAACAAGAAGTTAGAAGAAGAAGAAGAAGACTAGAAGAATACTAGGAGAAGAAGAACACTAGAAGAATACTAGAAGAAGAATAAGAAGAATAAGAAGAAGACTATAAGATTATGATGTAAACTTGATCATTTTGTGCTAACATAAGTAATTTTGGAGCTAACCTATAGGAAACTAAGCATATAAGCTCTCTAAGTTAGCATATTAGAGCCAACTTACGTAAAATGAAGCTAACCTATGTCATTTTGGAAAAGAAGAAGAATAAGAAGAATAAGAAGAAGACTATAAGCTTATTATGTAAACTTGATCATTTTGTGATAACATAAGTAATTTTGGAGCTAACCTATAGGAAACTAAGCATATAAGCTCTAAGTTAGCATATTAGAGCCAACTTAGGTAAAATGAAACTAACATATGTCATTTTGGAAAAGAAGAAGAATAAGAAGAAGACTATAAGCTTATTATGTAAACTTGATCATTTTGTGCTAACATAAGTAATTTTGGAGCTAACCTATAGGAAACTAAGCATATTAGAGATAACATAGGTAACTAAGTATATATATATATATAATTTTGGAGATCTGACATACCTGACATAGTTCAGTTCTCATTGTTCTTCTCCTTCTCCTTCCTCAGCCTGATGCGCCAAGAGCGGCGAGGCGGTGGAGGCAGCTGTGGGATGTAGTCTTCTACCACAATTGGCGTGGTCATGTCGCCCAGCTGTGGGATCGCCGGCGCCACCACCGGTGCGTGGTCATTGTCAGGCACCACCACCATCGCGATGCCACCTTCAGGCAGGACGGGCACGACCATCGCTAGGTCATCCTCAGCCACCACCATCTCTTGCCCATGGTCAGCCACCACCATCTCTTGCCCATGGTCAGCCACCACCATCTCTTGCCCATGGTCAGCCACCACCATCTCTTGCCCTTGGTCAGCCACCACCAGCGCTAGGTCATCCTCAGCCTGATGCCCATTGTCATCCTGTAGCTCCTCATCGCCACCCTGCTCCTCTTCTCCCCCATTCCAGTCCGAATCATCCTTCTTGTTGTATTTGTTGCTGCCAGAATCGCTGCTGCTTTCGCTAAAGCCAGAATCGTTGTTGCTTTTGCTACAGCCATAATCGCTGCTGCTTTGGCTGTAGCCAGTGTCGCTGCTGCTGCTCCCATTGCCTGTCCAAATGCAACAATGACCGTTAACAATCGATGTGAGACAAAGCCAAATGTAGAGGAATAAGAAGAGGCAGAACACACTGGCATCTTCGTCGTCAGCGTAGCGCATGCGACACATAGTCGCGTTGAAAACCTTCACGATGAGCATTGTGGCGTCATCGTCGTACCTGAAGAGAAGAAAGTACCCGGTCCGCAGGTCGTAGGCACTGTAGAACTTCTCCCAGCCACGGCACAGGTACATGTGGCCCTCCTCGATCACCAACTCCATGTCCCACAGCCTGCGAACCCCGCTCCCGGCCTGTAGGAGCTTCACATTATCTGGCGGATCTTCACCCAGCATGTTCATAAAAGTGTCAGGTAGCCTCTGCAATTTGGGACAAGGAGCGATGTAGCAAACAACAGAGTTATCATAATGAGATGGGTGAAGGGGAGATCTCTTGTTTTATATACCTGCCTCGTGGCTGATACTGAAGTCCCAAGTATGATACTGAAGAACTCGAAAGCATCCAACTCGTACTCTGGTGAGGCAGAGCGGCGGTGGCTGCTTCCCCCCATCTCTGATAAGCAGTAGAAGAGACCAATTAGTACCCTTACAACATTATCATACAACATTATAGCAGCATAAATTTTGAGCAGAAGATAATCAACTACACCAATGCACTTCCGAAGTTCCCGCTTCCCACCCATGATGTTGGTAAGCGAGGACTAGTGCCAAATGCATTTTCGGTATGAAAATACATCACATGCCACCATGTTATTTAATACCATTCTTCTCGAAGACTAATGATTGTTACATCCTACTAAAATGATGTTCTGTCCTCAGAGATGTCTCATTGCTTATGAGGAAGCAGCAAATAAACACTTGAAAAAAGCTCTTGTCCTCGAAGATGCATTCTTGGTTATATTACCGCTCTGAGTTATGTTGTTCTGTTATTTTATTTGAAGACATGAAGGGTTACTTATTTGAGGATTCTACTCCTAAGAAAGGTCAACTTTTCGATCATCAAACTCTACAATTAAACAATGATGCATTCTTCCTTTTCCTTTCCATCTTCTTCTTCTCCACCTCTCTTCTTTTCTTGTTCTCCTTTTTCTTTCTTCTCCTTCCTCCTCCTCCTCTTCTCCTTCTTCCTTTCTTGTTCTGTTTTTCAACTTTCTTCTTATTCTTCTTCCTTTTTTTCCTTTTTCCTCTTCTTCTACTTCTTCTTTTTTTCAACTTTCTTCTTCTTCTAATTATCTAAACCTAAATCTAGCACTAACCTAAACCAACCACTAACCTAAACCTATCAATAACCTAATTAAACCTAAACAGCAACGAAAATAGTAGAAAAAAACAAAAAAATGCCCACCTTGGCTCCAGGGGAAGGGGGTGGTGGTGGACGGCTGCGGTTAGGGCAGCGGCAGTGGGCCTGGCTCCGGGGGGGCGCGAGGCGGACGCAGGGGGCCCGCGGAGAGCCTGGCTCCGGGGGCGGCACGGGCGCAGGGGCGGTGGCGAGCCTGGCTCCGGGGGCGGCGTGGGCGCAGGGGCCGACGGGCAGGTGGTGGGGGCGGCGGGGCACCAGGGGGGCGCCGTTTGGGCGACGGGGTGCCGTTCGGGCGACGGGGCGCCGGGGCGGTGGCAGGTGGTGGGGGCAATGGGGCGAGGGGTGGTGGGGACAGGGGGCGGTGGCGGGTGGCGGCGGCGACGGCGGGTGGTTGGGACGGTGGGGCGACGGGGCGAGGGGAGGTGGGGCAAGGGGGCGGCAAGGGGAGGGGGGCGACGGGGCGAGGGGAGCTGGGGCTCGGCACTACTAACAAAATTTTTTATTTTTTCTTTCAAAACTACTAATGGCGCACGGTGGGTGTGGTGCGCCATTACTATGTCAACTAGTAATGGCACACCACTACTAGGGAAAACCTTATACACAGAATGTTACCAGTAGCGTTGTACAAAATCAAACGCTACTGCTAATTAGTAGCAGCGCGTGTAAATAAACCGCGCTACTGCTATGACTTTTGCAGTAGCGCGTACTGGCAAAAAGCGCTGCTGCTATGTTTGAACTGGGCGCACATGGCTAGCCTAACCTAGCAGTAGCGTGTATACTGGCCCAGCGCTACTGCTACGCTCCTTAGCTGTAGCGCGCTTACGTGTAAGGCGCTGCTGCTAACGGAAATAAAATAAAGTGAAAAACAAGTAGAAAAGTAAATGAAAATAAAAGAAATAGAAAAAGGAGAAAGGAAAAAAATAAAATGTAAATAAAAATAAAATAAAAAAGGAAAAAAGGAGAAAGGAATAGCAGTAGCAGGTTTCAGTAAACGCGCTATAGCTAACATATCTATAGCGCGTTTCCGAAAACTCGCTACCATTATGTTTCATTTAAACAGCGGTCCCCCCCCCCCCGCCCCCCGGCCACCACTTCTTCCCCAAATCCCTCGCCCCCGCCACCGTCTCCCCAATTCGCTGTCGCCCACTTCGACGCTGTCTCCTGCCGGCGTGGACGCCCGCAACCTCACCGTCTCCCCCCGAGGCCACCGTCATCCTCACCGCCGTCGCCCGAGGCCGCCCTCAGCCTCACCGTCGCCGCCCGAGGCCGCCCTCGACGTCACCGTCGGCGCCCTCCACCTCACCGCCGCCCGAGCCCGCCCAGGACCGCCGTTGCCCGTGCCCGAGACCGCCCTCTCTCCCCTCTCTGTAAGTCCCCCACCCCTCCCCCCCACTCATCTCTCTCTGCATTTTAGAGAAAAATTAGTAGAGCAAAAGTTAGTTAGGGCAGTAGGGTTTAATTAGTGTAGATGCTGCTTGTATAGTATATAGTGATACTAGTAGATGTTAATTAGGTTAGGGCAATAGTGGTACTAGTAGATGCTAATTAGATGTTTTTCAGTTAGGGCACTAGAGTTTTGCTAGGTTAATTAGGTTAGTAGTGCTGCTAGTAGTAGTGGTACAGTAGGTTAATTAGGTGATGTTAAATGAATAACCTAAATGAATGAAATTAGTAGTTAACTAAATTTCTTTTCCTTTCATCATTATAGAGCACTAAAGTTAACTGAATTTTGTTCTATTAGTAGTTAAATGAATTTTCTTCTACACTTTGTTTTTGAATTAGCTTGCGAAATTTGGACATGTGATTGCTCGTGTATATTTGGACACTGTTTCCAGGGAATGATGCTTAGTGCCCTATGTTTTGCCGGAATGTTGATTCATTTCTTTTTCGGAAAATTTCAGGTTCTCGATTTGTCCACTTTTTAGCAAAGGTCATGCCGAAATTTTCCGTGAATTTCGGCATGACTTGTGCTACAAACTAGGACATATCGAGTGCCCGTGATTTGCTGCACCAGGAAGGAGTCAACATTCCTGCAAAACAATAGGCCTTCTTTATGTCATTATTCATTTTATTAGGTCTAGAATTAATTGACTAGATTTAATCATAGGAAACATGGCTAGCAACGATGAAGGACAGGGTTCTGGTGATTGCGACGACGCCTACCGGGCGGCAGACAAGTTTTTTAGCCTTACCGACGATCAATCGATGTTATTGTTGGGCCCACTGGTGACATCGAGGACTGAGACCGACACGCAGACCGGTGCTGAGACTGAGACCGGCGCTCAGACTCAGACCGGTGCTGAGACTGAGACCGGCGCTCAGACTCAGACCAGCAAAGAGGCAACGGGTTCCTAACAAACTCAGGACTACTAGAGTGGTGGTCACGAAGGTGGACGACGGCAATTTTGAGCCAACGGCGCCCGAGAAAGCGCGTCGATGCTACGGCAATCAAATAGGTTGCATCGTACGGACAACCGCCACCATCAACGATGAGAAACTACAAAAGATAGAAAATATGAGGAGCTCCCTCCTAAAGAAGTTTCACCAGATATTCTTGTTCCCGGGCCGGAATGAGAATGATTATAAAGATCCAGATGAGGACCCGGCAATGAAGAAGATAAACAAACACGCCATGACCAAGTTTAGCGACGCGTTGGCCGCCTGGAAAAATCGAGTGAAAGCAAGGATCATCGACAAGAAGGAACCCTACTCCAAGATTGTAAAGGATAATCCGACAATCACGGAATAGCAGTTTCAAATATTCAAGGAGGCTTGCGAGGCCGAAGATGCCAAAAAAAAGTCTAAGTACATGAAGGGGCTTCAAGAGAGGAACTTTGGGAGCCACCACCTCGGAAGTCGTGGTTACGGCGGAAAGAGGTCCAAATGGGCCAAGGAGGACGCGGAAGCCGCGAGTCTGGGCATCGCAGACCCCTTGGCGGAGTTCACCGTCCAGCAGGAGCGTGACGTCCTCAGGGCCCGGCACCGTTGGGACCCAGTGAAAAAGGTTTACGAGACAACACCGGTCATTACGGAGTTCATAAGACTGCTGGTAATTTTAGTTTCTGATCAATTCGACTGCACACGTTAGTCATATTTGTAAACGATCGTTGTGCCTTTTGCAGAGAGAGCAACACAGGATTGCGGCCGAAAGCTACTCGCCGTCTGAGGCATTGGCGAGGCCCAAGTGGGACACTCCATTCAACCAAGCGTTGAACATATTGAAACGAAAACTGGTGGATACTCGACCGTCGTATGGACGCGTGCACGGTGTCGGAGACGGCGCCACGTGGAAGAAGTACTACCGTGAGACCACGGAGGAGAGAAAGGAAAGACGGAGGTTAAATGAAGAAAACATCGACAAGAGGGTTGAGATTGCGGTTGAGAAGAAATCAACTCAGACAGTCGCAACAGCGGTAGCTGCCACAAAACAGGTGGATGTAGATATTTCTACTACCTTGGTTCCGGTCGTTTTCAATTGGACCAGGCAAAATCCAGAAAAAATGCAGTGGACTTTCCCCTTGCTGACTTCTTGGCGGGGAGCAGCTCGACTAGCGTTGCACCAGCACCTGCAGCTGCACCTGCTCCCGCACCGGCTCCCGCACCAGACGTGCTAGGCAGTGCTTCGTCTTTGGCTGAGCTCGATGCCCTCACGGTATCTATCACACCGGCCCCCTTCAATATAAATGTATAATCTCCCGTTTTCGTTGCCTTTCGGATGTCTCACGTCGCAGACTTTTCTTTGCAGGCCGACGAAACCCCGTGCACCATATTGTACACCATCGGCGACCAGAAGGTGGACGTGGGGAAGGCGACGATAATGGAGCCGAAGGAACCATTGTTCCACAGCCGGCCGATCCTCCCGAACGTCTTCAAGGTTTTCGTGGCCAGTGTCAAACCGGGCCATGAGAATTTGCCTCCTCCAGTACTACTGGGGGATGACGACGAGACACCGCGGCGGCTTGGTGATTGTTGCAATGCTGGGTGGGTCCTGTTGTGGCCAAAGAGTCTGCTTCTTCTGGAGGCGGCCGGGAGCACACCCACGAGCATGCAGCCTCAGCAAGGTATGAACATCAACATCCACCTACCCAATTAGCGTTGGGTGTCGGGTTGGGTGATAGCGAACGGGGTAAGGAGGAGGCTCCATTAGTCGCTGATGACGTCGCCATGGATGAGGATGAGGACAACGATGGCGCTGCTGAACAGTATGTCTATACTGGCGCCTCCTCAGGGTTTGAGCGTCATGAGTCAGTGCCTGAATTGCCATCTCAACATATTATGGACGACCTTCCGGTAGTAAAGAAGTTTAGGAAGAGAGCGAGGAAAGGCAAAAAAGTTGTTTCTATGATCCAGCCGCCTCAGCAGCCTCGGCTTCAGGACCGTATAGATATCCCCGATGCGGATAAATGGCATATCCCCGGTCAACCAATCCTACCTGCAACAGCGCTACGGGCCAGATTCGGCGATCTAAAGAGACTTCATGACGATGTGCTACGGGTAGAGAAAGACCTCGCCGCCTTGAAAGATCCAGGATACCCACTCTATGTGGTTAACGTTCCGCGGCAAATGTCGTACGTCGACAGCTTCCCCGCGAATAAGTTCTTCCTCCGATTCGATTACATATTCGACATGTTTCACGTGAAGAAGCTGGATTTTACGTTTGTCCGCCTTTATGCCTTGCACATGAACTACATCATCGAGGTTGAGCAGATATCTCATATTTGTGTCGCTGACCCGTACTACATGCACAAGGGCTTCTTGGGAGTCTGCGCAAATCACCGTGAATATGCGAGGGATTACATCGTCAGTTTCATGCTCGCCAATAAGGACAAGGGGGCGATTCTCGTGCCTTATCATCCCGTGTAAGTCATCCGCGCTGCTATCCTTCATCCTTCGATTTCAATCATTCATTTGCACGGTGGAGGCTAATTAATTTGGGGACTTATTTTGCGCAGCGGCGGGCGCGCCGTCCTCATCATCCTCTACCCCCGATCAAAGTTTTAAATAGCGCGCTAAGCCTCTTAGCGGCAGACCTCTTCTAAACGCTATAGCGTGCTATTTAAATTGTTTGTTCATGTGTTTGGAGCAAAGAGCCTTAGCGCAAGACCTGTTCTAAATGCTATAGCGTGCTATAGCGAAGCTATAGCGGGCTATTTAAAACCATGCCCCCGATTATCCCACGCTCTTTACTTGGACTCGTCGAAGAACATTCACAAAAAGGATTACACCCACATCAAGGATGTTCTCGACAGTGCTATGTATTACTACCAATCAATGGGTGGAGAGGTCAGGGACAAGAAGATAAGGGGCGGCAGGGTTGCCTTCAGCCATAAGACCGACTTCTGCTGCATCCAGCAACCGAATGATTCTCTTAATGATGGATTCTATGTCCTACACCACATGCTGGAGTACAGACAGGATCACCAGAACCTTCGCATGGCACCTTCTTCCGGCGATGCCCATATTCTGCAATGGGCAAAGGACATAGGAGATATCGAGGATCATCGACTTCGAGCTGAGTTCTATAACATCCAGCGCGAACTTGCCCAAATCATCATGAAGGAGGTCGTCGAAAAAACAGGGATGTTCTACGGAGAAGGAAAAATGTCGCGGGAAGACATCCGAACATGGATAGCCTCTCAGCGTCTCGACCTGAAGCCTTTCACTAGGCTCGGGGACTATCTCCCTGACTTGGATGGATGGAACGACATGTTGGAGTGATTGTCGATATATGACAATATGTCCGTTTAGTCCATACTTTCTGTATGACAAAACTTTGAGTTATGCATGGTGAAACTTTATTTGTGATGTAATTAAACCGTCCTCCTCCTCGACTAGCAAAAATCACTCTAGTTAGGGCATTTTGGGGTACGATGAACTTTTTTATTTATTCTTATGATATGTTGTTTCTATTTTTGCCAAGTCTGTCTTTTTCTGTTGCTCAACTATATATGTTGCATATCATCGACTCATATGATGATGCAGGTGCATAGATCATAGATGGCGAAGAAGTGCTACGCCAGGAGTATATATACGACAAGTGGCCGGAGTGTCAGGCCGCCCAGGTGTACCGGTTTCCAGTTTCCGAGTGACAGGCAGTAGTTAGTTTAGGTTCACGCTAATGCGAGAGAGGGATACGAACTCGTGTTCTCAAAGTGATAGCTCTTCTCGTGTATATCATTGTTTAGATGAATGACGATGTATTTGCAAGTAATCGAGACTTGTATCACTATTTTCGAGATGATGACGAGAGACCACTTTGTGTTGGATGATGATTATGATGATGACATGATTTGATGAGACTAATTGTATGTATATGCTATGATTACATTTGTATGTGTATGATATGCTAAAGATTATTGTATAAAGCCTATTCAAATACAAAACAAATACAAAACAAATATGCAGGAAAAAAACTAATAAATAAACTAGTAGTAGCGAGGGGGGAAATTTAGCAGTAGCGCCTCCTTACCAGTAGCGCATCCCAGCAAACAGCGCTGCAGATAATATCAGTAGCGCCCTTTCCCAAAGAGCGCTACAGCTATTCATGTATAGCAGTAGCGTGGGACAACATGCGCTACTGCTATACGTTAGCTGTAGCGCCTTATTAGTAGCGCCGCCACCCGCGCTACTGAGAGGCCCAAAACCCTCGCTGCTACTAGGCTTTTCCCTAGTAGTACACTATACCACGGTGCGCCATTAGTAACAATTTTTTTCAAAACTACTAATGGCGCACCACACACCAGGTGCGCCATTAGTAATATATTACTAATGGCGCACCAACACATGGTGCGCCATTAGTATATAGTAATGGCGCACCACATGTCTGGTGTGCCATTAGTGGCCACAACATCTATAGCCCTTTTTCCTAGTAGTGTCATGCACAGGCAAGTTCTTTAACTGCTTTATCTTGTTGTTAAAACTTTCTGCCAAGTTATTGTTGATATGATCACACTTGATGGCACTGTTAAATCCTGACCTGTACCATAATAGAGAATGATAGGTGTTCAACCATGGACCAAACTCACTACATGTTGCTTTTATCTTATCAAGATGATATGAATGTGTTTGTTTGGTGTAAGATCTTGCTGATGGCCACATTCTCCCAAATTCTTCCCCTCTGAATTTTTTGATCAAATTCATCCACATATGGCCAAAGCACTCCCTCTGCTCACAATGAGGAAAAACATTCTTCACTGCATTTTCTAGCCCTTTACATGCACCTATGTGTACTTTTAAAGGTGACACTGTCCCTATGCATCTTTTCAACTGCATCATGAACCATGTCCATGAAACCTCTATCTCTGACTGAAACAACCCAATAGCAATAGGGAACATCCAGTTGTGTCCATCTAAAGCATTGCATGCTGCCAATTGACCATTCCATTTTCCTGTAAAAAAAGATGAGTCTATGCTCAAATATGGACGACACCCTGCTTTGAAGACATATATGCAAGGCTTTAAAGCCATAAAGAACTTGGAGAAAAGAACTCTACCATCCTCTGTTACCTCAGTATATATCTTCACAACACTGTCGGGTGACCTCTTTTCCACCTCTGCTTTGAAGTTATAAAGCATCCCAAAAGTATTTGCCCAATCACCATATAATTCTTTCATTGCCCTTTGTTTTTCTTTCCACACTGTGGTTTACTTCACCTTAATGGGGTACTGCTTTTCCAAGTCCACTTTAAGTTTCTTTGTTGTAGTGTTTGGTTTCCTCGCTAAAATTGGAGTGATCTTTTCTGCAATCCAAAGTTGTGATGTCATGGTTGATACTCTTTGTGAACTTGTAATACAAGTATGTGGATTTGGGATTTTATTAACCCTAATGGTACTTCCATCAGGTTGAATTCTAGCAGATATGTACCACTTGCAAGGCCTGACGCTTCCATCGAAACCTCTGCACCTTGCATAAAACTTCTTTCTGTCGGTTCACATAGTCTTGGCATCAAACTCATGTTTGACTGCTTAAGTCTTGAAACACATCCTAAACTCCTTCATGCTTGGGAACAACTTGCCTACTTCAATAACAGGATTTTCTTTGTCATACACACTTACAAGCTCATCTTCATGTGCATCATCTACATCATCTGTAGCATCTTGCATCAGCTGTCCATCCACATCTTCACAAGCATCTCTGTTAGCATCATTAGGCAAACTAGATTCATCCCTCTCTTCCTCATCTTGATCATCTACTGGAATGCCAAAAAAATTGGCCATCTCAGTGTCAGCCATTGGTGCAATGACCAAACCAGTAGTGTCTTCTAATTGTACTGAATTCCAATCAACACAAACAACCCTTGCAGCACCATCACAACCCTCTTCTACATCTTGATCAACCCCCTACTACTGTCACTTCACCTGTAAACATGGGCGTTATCTGTCTCTGTGAGGCCCAATCATCATCTTCCATATGTGAAGCCAACTTTGAGGGCACATATCCAACCTTAGAATCTGATTTCAGATCAACGAGCTTTGCATGAAAGGTAGTCTGTTTGCTTGCCCAGCCGTCTTGTCGATCGATTTCATCAACCATCTCTTCACCATTCTCAATTCTCACATACTCGCCCTTCCAATTATCAAACCATAACATTGCTACCTCCTGCTCTGGACCCAAAATATGCTCTCCCCAATTTTCTCCACGACATTTCTCACGGCCCTCTCTTCCATGCTCTGTATTTCCCGAGGATCAATCTCTGCACATTCAACCTCCCATTTCACAATTGTATCTCTCTCTATGTCTCGCACGCTACCATCACCTAGCTTCGCCTTAGAAGGAAAGAATTCGACAGTGAATTCGAATGTCCTACCCCTGTTTGTCAATGGCGGGCAGTGTGAGCTAGCGGAAGCAGACGGCACACAAATCGCGTAGGTTGGAAAGGATGCACATACCTAGTCGACGTTGTTGTCTCTGACGGCTCCATCGCGGTCAGCCCCTCTCCCCCGCACCCAAATTTGGATCAGATCGGCCAAAAACAGAGGAAACAGAGGCGATGCGGTGAGATCTGACTCGACAAGGAGGGGAACAGGACAAGGGTTCATGATTTACTCACCACAGCCGCCGCCGTCGCCGAGAACGAAAGCTCCGCTGCTGCTGTCGCCGAGAAAAAAAGCTCCGGCATCGTCGCCAGCTCACCGCCGAGAACAAAGAGGAGGGAGCAATGGGTCACTGCTCACCTGATTCAGACAGGCATAGAGCCACATCTCACCTAATGCACTGCCAAGTGGGGCCGTAACTAGATGCTCTGTCAAGTGGGACCCACATGTCTTAAACATAATCTCACTCATGTTGATGACCATTTTAATCGCCCGAGTGGGCCTTGGCTATTTGGGCTTCTGAAGCGTTTCACTACAGTTATTTTCGTCAACCACATCACACTCCTTCCAACTCACGTGAAATGTGTCGCACAGGAGCTATTGGCCCGTGGAGGGGCATGTGCATGTTAAGATAATAAAAAAGTGGGATGAGGTATTTAGGTAAATTAGAGGATACCCAGCACGATGCTGCCGGAATTGGTTGATCAAAATTTTGGTTCATAACATGAGAACCACAACTGAAAAATACATATGACTTATTTATTTGATTATGTATAGTGGCAACAATATTTATTGAATATAAATATAATATAATTCCATGGAAAACATTTTCCCATGCATGATTGAATGTTGTGGTGGGCCTTTTTTACATTGCATGTTGAGGTGAGCATTGTCCCATTCATAATTGTAAGGTGAGGCGACATGCCTGCTTGTTGAGATAAATAAGTTAGTGGGGATTACTCTCTTACGTATATAGGATATAGGATAAGCGAGCACACAAGTATAGACAGAAGGAAGCATACAGAAACAAGACACATAATTTTCATTCTCAACAAAAGGCAAGACAATATTTTTGCTGGAAAGAACACAAATTTGCTTTTTATGAAGTAGATAAGAAAGCACATTATTACGAGAATGGCCTTTTGGTTTCGGGAGCGCGTGCTCCCGTGTGAATAGTAAACAAAAATATATAGTAAATGTTTTTTAAAAAAATTGAATTTTTTTGTAGATGTTTGTGTTAGTGTTGCAAGCATCTTTGAAAAATTTTATGTGAAGCGGAGCAGCGGTGTTTCGCCGGTGAAAAGAACAAATTTAGTGTGACATTTTGGGATAGCATTTTCCTCTTTTTATGCACAAGCCAAAATGTTTAATCTTTTTTCCTACAAATTTGTATGTAGCATTTGAATGTGACAAAGAACACATGGAATTTTTCTTGGATTTTTTTGGCATTAAAAAGTTATTTTTGCGTGCAGGAGCGCGCACTTCCGGGAGCACCAGCGGATTTCCATATCAAGGTAATCAAAGTAGGTAGATATCCATCGCACAAAAAAAAAACTCATACATTGGTTGGTACAGTTTAAAAAAATTGGTAGAATATGTGCTTAATATGGACATGGCTAGAAATTTCATTTGGTAGAAGACCAATATTGTTGTCAGTGGTAGGGAAAATAATGTTAGAAGGCAAAAAAAATATTCATGTATAGTTACAAATCAGCCGTTGCAGGAGCATGAGGATGTGTTAGCAGCAGAGCGTAGAGGTAGAAAATGTGAAACACATGTACACGAATCTTGGAGCGTCAAACACACGCACATAGACGCACACACACGCCCGTCGCTCGCATGCACCAAACGTCCACACCGCACTGTATGGAAGATCGTGTATTGGACTTTTACCGGAGACCAGCTGAGCCGTGCACGTACGCGTAGTGTAGTAGGGTAGGGTGACCGCCCAAGTCAAAAGCCCCCTGACGTGATGAGAGGAGAGCAGCCGCCCTTCTAATAAGTGCTCGGCTTCTCGGAGAAGCTCCGCTCTACTTCCTCTCACCTCCCCTCTCACTCTCTCTAAAAAACCCCAACTTGGGGAGTGAAGTGGGGACGAACGGAGAAGACGACCGGACGCCGCTCCCGCCTCCGCCGGTGATCCACCCGTCTTCCGTCGCCTCCCTAATCTCATCGCCGTTTTCCATCTAGATTCCTGGGTTTTTTGTTCGCCGGGAGCTTAGTTCATCTGCAATGCATGTCCGCCCCAATCGCTCCGGCCTAGGTTTCTCTTCTGTTCAGGGGAGATTCGTAATTCCCGGCAGGGTTTTTGCCAACATATTTTCCCTTTTTTTTCTGTTTAGTTTTCGGGGGTAAAAAGAAAGAGAGCTTCATGCATTCTTGAAACAGTTTTGCTCCCTCCTATTTTTTACTCCCTCCATTCCAAAATATAGTGTGCCCGCGCTTCCCCGGGTCCAACTTTGACCATAAATTTAACCAACGAGACCAACTGCGGCGGGAGAAAAAATTATATAATTGAAAACTTCTTTCGAATACGAATTAACTGATATAATTTTTGCTCCCGCCGCAATCGATATTGGTAGTTAAATTTGTTAAACACATAATTGTATCACGTATTAGCAAGGTACAGGAGGTTGAGTGTTGAACCAGGATAGCTAGGCTAGGCGCATGAGATATTCTGTTGTAACTACTAGCTAGCTTATCTTCCATCTTTCTTGTTTATCAAGTTGTATCTCAACCAACTCTTGTACGCGTATTCCAGGCTCGCACCCTGTCTATTTAACATGCAGCACGTCGCCCTAGATTGGGTAAGACGTTTCCGCCAACGCACATGGTAATCAGAGCCTTCCTACTTCCCATCTAGCCTCCACCTACACCTGTGCCGAAACCATGTCTTCCTCCTCCGGTGCCGCCCACTCCAATCTCAATGGGCAGGTCATCGAGAAGCTTTCCCGCACGAATTACGTGCTATGGCGCACACAGATCACACCCCAACTACGTGGCGCCGGTGTCTTCGGCTACATCGATGGCACGTCGCCGGAGCCGGCCAAGCTCTGCGCCGCCAAGGATAAGGACGGCAAGGACACCTTCGAGCCCAACCCTCTCCACCTTCTTTGGGTCCGGGAGGACCAGCAGGTGATAATCATGTCTTCCTTGAGTTTCACCCCTTCTTCTTTTTGATTAAGGATCAGGAAACGAAGAAAATTCTCTATCGAGGTAGATGTGTTCGAGGGCTTTATCCATTGATCCCGGTGCATAGAAGATTCAATAAACAAGTCTATGGTGTTACCAAGCTTTCATCAACCCGGTGGCATGATAGACTAGGACATGCTTCTTTCTCTCTAGTTGAAAATTTGCTTAGGAAAAATAAGCTTCCGTTTGTGGTTGAGCGACATAATGAAACTATCTGTGATTCGTGCCAAAGAGCAAAAAGTCATCAATTGCCGTATCCCGTATCTACTAGTGTCTCTACCAAACCATTACAACTTATATTTTCTGATGTATGGGGTCCGGCCCCAACCTCTGTTGGTAGACACTCATATTATGTCAGTTTCATTGATGACTATAGCAAATTCTCGTGGATTTATCTTCTTAAGCATAGATCTGAAGTGTTTCAAGTTTTTCAAAACTTTAAAGCTCTTGTTGAACGCAAGTCCGACAGTAAAATAATTGCTGTCCAATCAGACTGGGGAGGGGAGTACGAGAAGTTAAACTCCTTCTTCCAAACTCTTGGCATATCACACCATGTATCATGCCCTCATGCCCACCAACAGAACGGCTCAGCCGAACGAAAACATCGTCACATAGTTGAAGTTGGGCTTGCTCTTCTTGCAGGAGCATCCATGCCTCTTAAATTCTGGGATGAGGCTTTTCTCACAGCCGTTCACCTCATCAACATTCTTCCTAGTCGTGTCATCCATAATGAAACACCCCTAGAAAGACTACTTCATGAGAAACCAAACTACCAATCTCTTCGTGTTTTTGGGTGTGCATGCTGGCCCAATCTTCGTCCCTACAACAAACGGAAACTCATGTTTCGTTCCACCAAATGTGTGTTCCTTGGCTATAGCTCTCAGCACAAAGGTGTCAAGTGTCTCGAGGTCTCCACGGGTCGAGTCTATATCTCTAGGGATGTCGTATTCGATGAAACTCAGTTTCCCTTTGCTGATCTTCATCCCAACGCCGGTGCGCTTCTTCGCAAAGAAATTCTTCTTTTGCCCTCACATCTCACCGGCTGTGATCAAGGGGGAACGATACTGTTGATCACTTGTTGACTAATCCTGCTGATATGTTGCATGAGTCGTGTGGTGATGAAACAAGAACAGAATCAGGAAGAAATGGCGAAAAAAATGAAGAAGAAAGAGCAAATTTTGGCCCTTATTTCATGTGTTCAGAAACAGGAGACAAGATCTCCTCGGGATCAGCGCAGCATCAGGAAATCCGATCCTCCTCGGGATCGGTTGCAGCAGACGCGGGATTCCCCTTGGGATCCAGCACACCTGGCGCGGCTGCGGCTGCAGGCGCATGCACCGCAGCGCCCGGCTCCACAGACGGCACGCGGTCGCCCGCAGCGCCCGGCTCCACAGACTGCACGCGGTCGTCTTCCCTTGGTCGTGACGCGGGCCCAGATGGCCCAGACGGCACGCGCTACCACGGCCAGCCGGTGTGCTACAAGCGGCGGGCTCCAATTCGCTCCATCGATGCGGACCCTCGTGCGGGCCCTGACGTGGCCCCCAGCGTTGATTCACCATCATTGCATAATGATGGGCCAGTCCAGAGGCTGGGATCCTCTGTGGCCTCTCCAGGCGATGCAGTTCAGCCACAAACCGCAGAAAATCCCGCTGAGACAGCTCGCGTCGCTGCACTCAGGGGATCCTCCTCGGGATCAGCTCAGGCTGGAACTCCTGTACAGGAGATAGGATCTTCTGTGGCTATGGATGAGGCTGTGGCATCACCGCGACGCACACGACTGCAAAAAGGGGTAACGAAACCTGTGAACTATAAACACATAGTTAAATATGGTATGATCTGTTCTACAGGAGAACCAGGTGAAGCAAACACGGTTGAAGAAGCACTTGGTAATGAGAAATGGAAGAAAGCTATGAATGAAGAGTACATGGCATTGAAGAAAAATAAAACATGGCATCTAGTTCCTCCACAGCAAGGTAAAAACTTGATTGACTGCAAATGGGTATTCAAGATTAAGAGAAAATCTGATGGAACCATTGATCGTTATAAAGCTAGACTTGTTGCGAAGGGTTTTAAACAAAGATACGGCATAGATTATGAGGACACGTTTAGTCCAGTTGTAAAAGCTGCTACCATTCGCCTTGTCCTGTCAATTGCTGTTTCTAGGGGCTGGAGTCTCAGACAGCTAGATGTGCAGAACGCGTTCCTCCATGGTGTTCTGGAAGAGGAAGTGTACATGAAGCAACCTCCTGGGTTTGTAAGTAAGAATGCTCCATCCTATGTGTGCAAACTTGACAAAGCACTATATGGGTTAAAGCAAGCTCCAAGGGCATGGTATTCACGTCTCGGTCACAAGATGCAGGCACTTGGGTTTGTTCCTTCCAAGTCTGACACTTCGTTGTTTATTTACAACAAGTTCAACACATGCATATTTGTCCTCATCTATGTTGATGATATTATTGTGACAAGCTCATCTGATGAAGCAATCACAGGGCTCTTGAAGGACTTGAGTGCAGATTTTGTCTTGAAGGATCTTGGAGACTTGCACTTCTTCCTTGGAATTGAGGTAAAGAGAAATAATGATGGACTCCATCTCTCTCAAGAGAAGTATGCAACTGATCTGGTAAAAAAGGCTGGTTTGAAAGACTGTAAGCCATCTCCTACTCCACTATCCAGTTCAGAAAAACTATCTCTCACAGAAGGGACACTCTTGAATCAAGATGACAGCACAAGATACAGAAGTTTGGTGGGAGCATTACAATATCTCACTCTTACTAGACCTGACATTTCCTTTGCAGTTAATAAAGTTTGTCAGTTTCTTCATGCACCCACCACTGTTCATCTAACTGCTGCAAAACGCATAGTTAGATATGTCAAACATACTTTGAGTATTGGTCTAAACTTTAGCAAATCACCTTCAACACTTGTCAGTGCATTCTCTGACTCAGATTGGGTAGGATGCTTGGATGACAGGAGGTCAACTGGTGGGTTTGCTGTATTCTTTGGACCTAACTTAATATCATGATGTGCACGAAAGCAAGCTACTGTCTCTAGATCAAGTACAGAGGCCGAATACAAAGCATTAGCAAATGCTACAGCAGAGATTATATGGGTTCAGTCTATGTTGAAAGAACTTGGTGTGAAAAACACACGAGCTCCATGTCTATGGTGTGACAATCTTGGTGCCACCTATCTCTCTGCAAATCCAGTCTTTCATGCTAGAACAAAACATATAGAAATTGATTTTCACTTTGTCAGGGAAAGGGTTGCTCAGAAGCAACTTGACATTCGTTTTGTGCACTCTAGAGATCAAGTTGCAGATGGATTTACAAAGGCATTGCCTGTACGGAGTTTTGAAGAATTCAAACGTAATCTCAACTTGACCAAGCTGTGATTAAGGGAGGGTGTTAAACACATAATTGTGTCACGTATTAGCAAGGTACAGGAGGTTGAGTATTGAACCAGGATAGCTAGGCTAGGCGCATGAGATATTCTGTTGTAACTACTAGCTAGCTTATCTTCTATCTTTCTTGTTTATCAAGTTGTATCTCAACCAACTCTTGTACGCATATTCCAGGCTCGCACCCTGTCTATTTAACACGCAGCACGTCGCCCTAGATCGGGTAAGACGCTTCCGCCAACGCACAAAATTTACGGTCAAAGTTGAAGCACGTAGATAGAGGAAGCACTACATTGTGGAATGGAGGGAGTACTACCGCTGACAATCTGTCTCTGCCAACAAATCACCTTTCTTTCTAGTATCCGACCATTTATATTTATATTTCTGATTTATGGTACAAGGTCTCCTTACTAAGCTTCTTGTGTTCCCGCAAAAAATAATAAATAAACTAAGATTCAGCTATATTTAAAGAAAATCTTGTGAAGCACAAAACACACAGTGCTAGCTTTACTTTGTTCTTCTTGGGGGATTTCTTGGGATTCAAGTTACGAAATATGCCGTCACAGAGGAGATTTCTTTCTTGGATGACCAAAATAAGTAAATACCCAGAGGTTCTTCTTGGGGGGTTTTCACAAGGGAGATATTTGTTCTTGGCTGGGTTTTTTTTTGTCTTCAAACAATAGCTTTTTCCCCTTTCGTTCTACTTTTCAATTCTAGGGTTCAATGTGAATGTCCTTTCATTTTACAGCCAGCAATCTCGTCTTATTTTCTCCTCTCCTGAGGAATTAATCCTTCGAAATAAGAGAGGAGGAACATGCTCTACATAGTGTAGCGATGCATTTTTGGGGGGTTTCATATGTCATAGGACTCTGCAATCTCTGTTTTACTTATACTGCTTGTCTCACACCTAATAAAATTTATTACTCAGTTTGGAGCTGCAGAGTAAATCTTCTTGAGCAGTTTTAACTCTTACCTTCTTACCTCACATGTAAAAAGAGGGGGTAAGGAGCATGTTAAAATTTGCCAATCTTCTTTACATATATACCATTTCTTTTGTCATCGCAAATATTTGCAATATCACTATCATCATACTATTTACAAACTTACTGCTTCTAAACATGCACAGAATGTTTTTTTTATAACTTCTTCTAGAGCTAGAGAGTAAATCTTCTTCATATCTAGACCATTTCATCATTGCAGTCATTCCTATTCCTAAAATCAATACAATCAATATATTAGCAATTAGCATATACTGCCCTTTATCTTTCATTTAAGCAGTTGAGCTTCTTGGTCATCCTGGAACTGGAATCAATTTGTTTCCTGTTTTGTATGTACTATTCACCATTGCATTTTCTTAGATTAACTACTTACTATTGCTTACCATTTGCACTCCCACAGAGCTCTGTCTGTTCAGCCAAGATGGATCTGAGTGATGGGGGCCCAGAGGAGTTGCCACCACCGCCTCCTCTGCCTCCCGACGTGGTGCCCATCAGAGCAGAAGAAGATGTCGCCGAGGAACTGCCTCGAAACAAGCCTGCAAAGCCCAAGAGGCTCCCTAAGGCCAGGCCCGGGCTTGGGAAGAGAGGGCAGACCATCCAGCTACTTGCTAACCACTACAAAGTTTCTATGAGGAGTTCAGAGGACTTTTTCCACCACTACCATGTGAGCATACTTGTTTGTGACACTTTAATTTACATATACCCATGCTGATCTGGTGTTGTGTTATACTATCATGGGTAGGTCAATTTGAAGTATGAGGATGATCAACCTGTCGTTCGAAAGGGGATAGGGAGAAAGGTTCTGGATAAACTGCAGCATATGTACCGTTCCGAGCTCGCGAACAATGAATTTGCATATGATGGTGAGAAGAGCCTCTTTACAATCGGGGCTCTTCCCCAGGTACACAATGAGTTCACTGTAGTGTTGGAAGACATCAGAAGTGGAAAGTGAGTTCTACTCCTTGACCTGCTTGCAGGCTATCTACTCCTGTCTAGTATATAGTTATATACCATGCTTGGTGTTCAGTATAACTCAATTCTTACTTGGTTGTAGGTGCTCTGGAGGTAATAGTGGCAGCAGTCCTGGAGGTAGTGACACGAAGAGAGTGAAGAGGCCCTACAAGACAAAGATTTTCAAAGTGGAGCTTTGCTTTGTGGCAAAAATCCCTACGGCCGCAATCACGCAGGCCCTTAGAGGTCAAGAATCAGAGAACTCTCTCGAGGCTCTTCGAGTTCTTGATATCATACTGAGGCAGCATTCTGCAAAACAGTATGTACCTTCATGAATGTCTCGTTCCCATGCCTCCACAAGCATTACTCTGTGCTTGGGCTTGAGATATGCCTTCATGCCATGACCATGGTTAATTTTTGGACTTTCCACAGGGGCTGTCTTCTACTTCACCAGTCATTTTTCCACAACAATCCTCGTAATTTTGTTGACTTGAAAGGTGGTGTGGTGGGGTGCAGAGGATTTCACTCAAGTTTCCGTGGTACGCAGAGTGGACTCTCCCTAAACATCGGTATGAATCTCACCCTATTGTATTGTTGTATAACTCCGTCTTTCATTTCGCAATGGCTCCATCCGAATTAACATTGTCATATCAAACTTACTTTAACCTGCAGATGTTTCGACTACCATGCTAGTTAAACCTGGTCCTGTTATTGATTTTCTTCTTGCAAACCAGATGGTTGATCACCCTAACAGAATTGACTGGTCAAAGGTAAGTTGTATCTTTGATGTTGTTGATAATATTGAATGAACAGTCGTCCGACCATATTTACTTTCGATAACCCTAATTTGGATGTTTTCCTCACAGGCCAAGCGTGCTCTCAAGAACTTGAGGATAAAAACCACTCATGCTAATTCTGAGTTCAAGATTTTTGGTTTGAGTGAGAAAAAATGCAATGAACAGACGTGAGACAGAGTTCCTTCTTGCCATTTTATTCTTCTTTACCAGTGTTTAAATAAATAATTTGGGAAGGTGTCCTACTGTTTCTAGTTTGGTCTATTCCCTGCACTTTGCTGCTATTTATTGACTGCTTTGTGTTTTGCATGTTTAACTAGGTTTCTATTGAGGCGGAAGGATGGTGACAATGGAGACATTAATACTGTTGAAATAACAGTCCATGAATACTTTGTACATAATAGAGGCATAGAACTGCGCTATTCCTATCTTCCCTGTATCAATGCTGGGAGGCGAAATCGTCCTACGTACTTCCCTGTGGAGGTTCGTTTCAGTTTTGTTATTTTACACCTTTATCTTTTCCCCTTCTGGAATTTCATCCATGATCTGAAGTCCTGGTGTGAACTTCTCGTATGGCCAGCTTTGTGAGCTCGTTCCTCTGCAAAGATACACCAAAGATCTGTCTACTCTGCAGCGGTCCTCACTTGTGGAGAAGTCCAGACAAATGCCTCATGAAAGAATGTCAATACTTAACAATGTGAGTTATCATCTAAATTTTGGCTGCTGTTTTTTTAGTGATATGGCACTTATCTGATAGTTCATGTCACCCTAAATGCAAGGCACTTAAACGTACCAACTATGACTCGGACCCCATGGTGAAGGCATGCGGCATTTCAATTGCCCGACATTTTACTCAAATTGAAGGGAGGGTCCTGCCAGCACCCAAGGTTAGTGAGAACTCTTCAAACTTAGTTTGTCATGCTCGTGCTGGATGTTCTTGTGAATGTATTTAAGTAAGTCTTTTATCATATAGCTGAAAGCCGGTAACGGTGAAGAATTCTTCCCACGCAATGGAAGGTGGAATCTTTCGAAAAAGGTCAGCATATTTTCTTTTAATGAGACGTCTTTATTACTTCATCATCATCATCTTCAAAGAACCTTCTGTCAGTTTGCTGATTCTTTTTGTTTCAGAAGCTGATTCGGACATGTTCTGTCAACAAATGGGCAGTTGTCAATTTCTCTGCAGAGTGTGATGTTCATGGTCTTGTCCGAGACCTTAAAAGGATTGCAACTGAAATGGGGATTGTATGTTCTACTTTTTCTACAACATCTATAACTGTTATTATTTTCTGTTGCTGAACCTCATTTATTTGCAGAAAATAGAGTACCCTTATTGTGATGTAATTGAAGAGAGCCCGTCGGCAAGAAGAGCTCCTGCATCACGTAGAGTGGACGAGATGTTTGCTAAGATAAATTCCAATCCACCTGGAGACCCCAAGTTCCTCCTGAGTCTTCTTCCTGTGAGAAAAAACTGTGAAATTTATGGTTGGTTCATGTTTTCGGTTGTTGTTATTTGTTACCTGATTATCTGTTGCAGAATAAATAATTTATATTTTCTTCAACCAGGGCCTTGGAAGAGGAAGTGTCTTGTTGAATGCGGCATCTTCACACAATGTCTAGCTCCTCCAAGAAAAGTCAACGATCAGTACCTGATTAATGTGTTATTGAAGATAAATGCTAAAGTTTGTTGACATGACACTGTTTTCCTTTTACTGTATTTGTTGACTGCTGTGTATACGCTAATGGCTGTTGTCTTTTAACCTGTTGGTACCCAGCTTGGTGGTCTCAACACATTGCTGCAATGTGAACTATCCCCTGCACCTGCAGTACTATCCATTGTGGGGAAGCTGCCTACTATCATCTTGGGCATGTATGTGTCACATGGTCAGCCTGGGCAATCTGATAGGCCTTCCACCGCTGCGGTATGTATGAGGGATACATTTTTTATCTCTGAATAGTAGCTCAGATATCATCTGCATGATTGCAATTTTGTAAATGTTTCTATGACTGTACTTTTAAGTATGGCTTTGGATTTCCTTTAGGTCGTTAATTCTCGTGAGTGGCCTCTCATCTCTAAGTACAGAGCAACAGTGCACACTCAATCACCCAAACTAGAAATGATGTCCTCCTTATTTAAACCATGGGGAAAGGATGATGGCCTTATTCGGTAAGACATGGCATATGGTCCAATCTTGAGTTCAGTTTATTGTGAATAATACTATGTGTGCATGTCCTTGTATGTATGTTATACTTTATTGCGTACTTCCCTAACGGAAAAAATGCCATTGCACTCGGGACTTCCAGGGAATCGCTTATCGACTTCTACACTAGTTCTGGGAATCGAAAACCAGAGCAAATTATTATTTTCAGGTACTAAGTTCGGAAATTACTATTTGGTAATACCAGTAAATTTTGTAGTTCCAGAAATTTTTTCTACTGAAAATGGATAATTGATGATGTCTTAACCACCATCTTATATAACTCGTGCTAATTCTAGGGATGGTGTTAGCGAAAGCCAGTTTACTCAGGTCATCAACATTGAGCTGGAGCAGATCATCGAGGTAGTGTATTTGTGTGACGTACAATTACCCCGCATTGGACAGTGTTATTTCATTTACTTTTAATCAATGCAGGCCTGCAAGTTCCTCGACGAGACGTGGGAGCCTAAGTTCACAGTCATTGTTGCTCAGAAAAATCATCATACGAGATTTTTCCAGACTGAATCCCCGAATAATGTTCCTCCTGGTAAACTTTATTTCCTACTATTTTTCTAGAGCGAAACATCGCCTGTCACATAAACTTGCAATTTTCTGCGAAATGATGGTAAAAGCAAGTGTTCATGTCATCATTCTGTAGGGACCGTCGTGGATAAAGAGGTCTGCCATCCCAAGAATTTCGACTTCTACATGTGTGCACATGCTGGGATGATAGTAAGTAATCTCTGCTTTCTGCTCTGGTTTTTTGTTACTACCACCACGTACCAGTATGCCCGGTGATGGTCCTACTTAAGTTTGTGTTTGTTGTGTGTGCCAGGGCACGTCGAGGCCAACACATTACCATGTTCTGCACGACGAGATCGGATTCACCGCAGATGAGCTTCAGGAATTTGTGCATTCGCTTTCATACGTGTACGTAGACAGGCAGTCTAGGGTGACAGAGCTTGATGATTTTGTATCATTCTGATAAGAAGAAAACTGTTGTCAAGCTATGCCTGAACCCTGTTGCTGTGACCTTTTCAGGTACCAGAGGAGCACAACAGCGATATTAGTCGGTATGTGCGACTCATTGTCTTCGCTTGGCAAATAATGAGAACTGTTCCTTATGTTTTTGTTGTGTTTTTGCTTGGGTTGGCTTGCAGTTGCTCCGATTATGTACGCGCATCTGGCGGCTGCACAGGTAGGCACGTTCGTGAAGTTTGAAGACATGTCGGCGGGCAGCATCCCGGTGCCGGAGCTGCCTCGGCTGCATGAGAATGTGAGGAGCTCCATGTTTTTCTGCTGATCCACTCTTGATGCTGGGGGTAGTGGTGAACTATGTCTCGCTATGTGCCTGTGTCTATCTATATCTATCTAAATAAATAGCACCTGGAACTGGAACTACTCGGTCCTTTGATGTCGCTGGAAACCATGGAACTGCATGTTGTCTTTTGTGTTGGCGTCGAACCAACCCAACCTTGGATCTACTACTACTAGTACTAGGCTTGGAGATGATATGCGTGGACCATGCATGTTGTGGTATGGTGGTATGGTGTTGCAGGTAGTTGTGGATGGATGTGTGATCTTTCTTTGCAGTTGTGAATGGAAAGAAAAAGATGCTGTCGAATTCTATGGATGGAGTATTAATTAGCACAGGTTTGCAGGTGGAGATAGTTTTAGTTTCAGTCTGATGATCTATTATGGCTTCAGTTCGTACCATGTGGTGTGCCTCTAACAATCTCCAGCTTCATCACATTACAAATTGAGAAAATGCTTCACCCGCAAAAATGAAAAAAGATTGAGAAAATGCTGGGCAAACATCAAGTTAACAATAATTGTCCAGAGTAGAGTAGGAGGGACCAGCAAACAAACTAGCTATGCAAACGCCTAGAGCCCCCTGCTTATGATTTGTTGTTTATCTAAATTTGGACCTGTTTATGCTGCTGGGTGGAGTAGCCCCCTGCTTTAGAGTTCGCTGGTATGTCGTTGTGGTACTCGTGGGCTTCTATTTCTCAATGAAATTTGGAGCCAGGGGGAGGCCCCTGATTATCGGGAAAAAAACGCATGGAGCCATCAGCAGCAGGAGCCAAATAATCAACCAATCCCACACTAATGGAATTAGGAGAAGAAGCTCACGATGGTGAATCGTCATATCTCCTTCAGCAGTACAATGAGGCATTTCGCTGGCTTTGAGGGAGGAGCTCTGGTACAACATCTTGTACTTGTAGAGGTTCGCCTAGGCCAGCCTCGCGTATCACTCCATGCTGAGCCGCTCCTACACGGCCGTGATCGTCAGGCCACCCACCACAAACGCCACAAGTGCCACAGAGTAGAGTTTGGAGTTGGCTTACAAGTACCCCGAATTACAAAAGGTCATTACTCTCCCAAAATTATCTTCCCTGGGTACTTGGCACCGGCGGTCACCCCAAGCGAGGCATCATTCTTGATCATTGTGAGGAGAACCGGCAGAGGAGTAGACTTGTGACGTGGGCACTCCTCTTCTAGATAGTCCAACCGATGTGCATAACGAGGGCGGCCATTGCTTTCCTCTTTGGGACTTTGCTTCTGGAGTTGTTGATCCGCCATTGTTTGACGGAGCGCTCCAAATGTCAGGCGGATGTGCCAAAGCTCTCAAGCTCAACCATGCCTCTAAGAAGGAAAAAAATACCCGAGGGTGTCGTCATGTTCACTACTAGAAAACAGGGCTTTCGTTCGGGCTAGATAAGCTCATTAGTCCCGATTCAGTCACGAACCGAGACTAGCGTGAGCATTGGTCTCGGTTCGTGCGGCTAAATGCATTAGTCCCGGTTTGAGACACGTACCAGGACTAAAGGGTGTGATGCCCTTTAGTCCTGGTTCGTATCTCAAACCGGGACTAACGGTTTGAGACATGAACCGGGACTAAAGGGCTGCATCCTTTAGTCTCGGTTCGTGTCTCAAACCGGGACTAAAGATCCCATTTTCAAACTCTAACCCCCCCCCCCCCCCTATTGGATCGCCTTTTCAGTTTTGTAAAAAACAAAAGAAAATAATAAAAACTTCAAAAAATAAAATTCTTTGAGATGTAGTTATATTACTACATCTACTAGTTAGGAAAATTTAAAAACTTAAATTTGGACATGTTTTGCAAAAAAGTGTCATTAAAAAGTAAAACGGCTATAAGTTTTGCATACAATGTCGAAAAAACATATAATATATCAAAATGTTCAGCACGAAAATCCGCATCCGATTTTGACAGCCTAGGGCCTGTTTGCAAATTTTTAGAATCCTCAAATTCTAAAAGGAAAAAAGTTATGCTCAAATTTCAGTTTTTTTTAATTTTGGTTAAATCAGGTCAAACTACTTATTCAAGAAGTATTAGTGTTACTAAATAATTATTCAAGAATATTAGTGTTACTAAATAATTATTATTACTATTTTGAATTTTGGTCAAATCTGGTCAAACTATGGTCAAACTACTTATTCAAGAAATATTAGTGTTCCTACATAATTATTCAAGAATATTAGTGTTACTAAATAATTATTTCAATTTTTTGATTTTTGGTCAAATCTAGTCAAACTGTGGTCAAACTATGGTCAAACTACTTATTTAAGAAATATTAGTGTTACTAAATAATTATTGTTTTTTAGAATAATGGTTTCAAACTCAAATAGTGAAATGTGTGACTTCATGCTCAAGCTAAATTCCTGAGGGTTAATAGGATTGACATCTTACTATTATTAGGGAAACAACAAGTGCAGACTTGGAAACGAGGGGGAATAGAACCCGGAAGTTAAGCGTGCTCAGGCTGGAGTAGTGAGAGGATGGGTGACCGGCCGGGAAGTTAGATGATTTGGAATGATGAGGGGTGATTAGAGATTAGAGGTTAAATAGAGCAGTGATGAGGGGTGATTAGAGATTAAATTGGAAAATGGTTCAGAAATTTGAAAATCAAAAAAAATCAAAAAAAATTACGGAAAAATACTTGTTACCAATGGGCCTCGCTCCTGGCCCACCACCATTGGTCCCGGTTGGTGGCTTGAACCGGGACCACACGCTTCCCTTTGGTACCGGTTCATGCCACGAACCGGGACCAATGAGGTGCCCCTCGCCCGCGAGTAGAGCACTCCAGTGCTCTGTTTTTCTCTGGCCGGCGAGGGGAGGGCTTTGTGGTGCTCTAGTTCTCACTATGTGCATTTAAAAACCAAACCGAAAAACCATACCAAAAATAAATCGAAAAAAATCAAAAAAAATTACGGAAAAATACTTGTTACCAATGGGCCTCGCTCCTGGCCCACCACCATTGGTCCCGGTTGGTGGCTTGAACCGGGACCACACGCTTCCCTTTGGTACCGGTTCATGCCACGAACCGGGACCAATGAGGTGCCCCTCGCCCGCGAGTAGAGCACTCCAGTGCTCTGTTTTTCTCTGGCCGGCGAGGGGAGGGCTTTGTGGTGCTCTAGTTCTCACTATGTGCATTTAAAAACCAAACCGAAAAACCATACCAAAAATAAACCGAACCGAACCAATTTTATGGTTTCTGGTTTCGGTATGGTATGCACTTTTCATAACGATTTGAACTTGGTTTTTATGGTATATACCGGAAAACCGAACGGTTAACCGAATAAACCGAAATAAAAAATAAATTTATATTTCTTGAGATGAACAACCATACAAGTTGTCATTTTTCTTGTACATGAGTCAAATGCACTACTAAGCACATATTTTTTTCTTGTAACATAGTCATTTTTCTATTTTTAAAATGCTAAGCACGTCCATAACCATCAACAGATGAATCAATGCATGCATATATACTTATATATATAGTCATATACTATTTGTGTAGAATAGTATGTGTTTTGAGTCATAAATTTGCTAATTATTATTACGTCATTTCCAAATTCGCGTCAACTTTGGTTTTTATGGTATATACCGAAACCATACCAAAATAATTTGGTATATACCGAAACCGAACCGTATTTTAATTTCATACCATATTTACCAAAGTATTAATACCGTACAAACTGAAAAACCGTATAAATCAAACCATGTAAACCGAATAAACCAAACGCACAGGGTGATCTAGCTCACCTCCTATGCACATGAGGTGTTCGATGAAATGCCCGAGCCACACTAGTTAACTTTCTCCTCTCGAAACTCGACCTCAAAGCTCCATTTTCCTCGAGATTTGTCTAGGTTTAGAGGCCCGTCACGTCCCATTCCCGTCTTCACCGCCGTCGATCGCCCGCGCCGATCTCGTCGCCGGCACTACCGTGGTGAGCCTCTTGTTCTTATCTTCTTTCTAAAATAAAAAATTCTTACTTTAGATAGATACTTGTCTAATTTTCTTACTTTTATTATTGCTTGTTATTATATAGTGCGATGGTTTTGGTATCCGCCCCCGTCGGCCCTCGTCCTGGCTATGATTCGGATGTGGTATATATTATCTTTTTATAACTATTTGGTTCATTTATTGTTTATGACAATTATGCCGACCAACGTGACATAGATTTTATTTATGTAGGAGGTAGTTGAACCGGAAATTCGAACCGACCCTATTTTCGAGAGGTTAAATTTAGTTTAAGAAGAAAACAATTACTTGAAGGAAAAAATAAAAAAAATGAGGAGGAGAAGATGATATTGGAGTTGCATGTTGCGGATGTCGTCGATGATCACAAGATCAAGATGGATGCAATGCGGTTGAAGATGAGAAAGATTAGAAAATATGTCATTCATACCGAGGCTTGGTATCATTATGATGTTGGATCAATTGTTACCTTGGTTGCGATTATGATCGCATTTGTTTTCGCATTGAAATGTTTTACATAGTTTCAATGTATGGTTTAATTAATTAAATGCTCTGGAGAGCTATATGTTGTTAGATGAGAACTATGTATGTACTTTGGTTTTAATGTGATGATGAACTTCTATTAATTCGGTCACTTAATTATCTATTCATGATGTTCTGTAATGGTTTTTGACACACTTAATTATATATAATGCACGCAGATGAACCGGTAATGGATGTACGGTGACAGACACACCTCCGAGTACATTAAGGGTGTGCATGATTTTCTCGAAGTGGCTGAGGCAAACAAGCAGAATGGTTTTATGTGTTGTCCATGCCCTAAATGTGGGAATACGAAGTCTTACTCTGACCGGAAAATACTTCACACCCACCTGCTTTACAATGGTTTCATGCCACACTATAATGTTTGGACGAGGCACGGAGAAATAGGGGTTATGATGGAAGACGGCGAATAAGAAGAGGACGATGAAAACTATGTGCCCCCTGAATACTGTGATGTTGCAACGGGGGAAGCTGCTGAAGATCAAAAGAAACCAGACGATGTGCCCAATGATGCTGCAATGGGGGAAGCTGCTGAAGATCTAGAGGAACCAGACGATGTGCCCGATGATGATGATCTCCGCCGGGTCATTGTCGATGCAAGGACGCAATGCGAAAGTTAAAAGAAGAAGCTGAAGTTCGATTGCATGTTAGAGGATCACAAAAAAGGGTTGTACCCCAATTGCGAAGATGGCAACACAAAGCTCGGTACCGTACTGGAATTGCTGCAGTGGAAGGTAGAGAATGATGTGCCTGACAAAGGATTTGAGAAGCTACTGAAAATATTGAAGAAGAAGCTTCCAAAGGATAACGAATTGCCTGACAGTACATACGCAGCAAAGAAGGTCGTATGCCCTCTACGATTGGAGGTGGAGAAGATACATGCATGCCCTAATGACTGCATCCTCTACCGCGGTGCATACAAGGATCTGAACGCATGCCCGGTATGCGGTTCATTGCGGTATAAGATCAGACGAGATGACCCTGGTGATGTTGACGGAGAGCCCCCCCAGGAAGAGGGTTCCTGCGAAGGTGATGCGGTATGCTCCTATAATACCACGGTTGAAACGTCTGTTCAGAAACGAAGAGCATGCCAAGTTGATACGATGGCACAATGAGGACCGTAAGAAAGACGGGAAGTTGAGAGCACCCGCTGACGGGTCGCAATGGAGAAAAATCGAGAAAAAGTACTAGCCTGAGTTTGCAAGTGACCCAAGGAACGTATGGTTTGGTTTAAGCGCGGATGGCATTAATCCTTTCGGGAGCAGAGCAGCAATCACAGCACCTGGCCCGTGACTCTATGTATGTATAACCTTCCTCCTTGGATGTGCATGAAGCGGAAGTTCATTATGATACCAATTCTCATCCAAGGCCCTAAGAAACCCGGCAATGACATTGATGTGTTCCTATGGCCATTAGTTGAAGAACTTTTACAGCTGTGGAATGGAAACGGTATACGTACGTGGGATGAGCACAAACAGGAGGAATTTAACCTGCACGTGTTGCTGTTTGTAACCATCAATGATTGGCCCGCTCTCAGTAACCTTTCAGGACAGACAAACAAGGGATACCATGCATGCACGCACTGTTTAGAAGAAACTGAAAGTATATACCTGGACAAATGCAGGAAGAATGTGTACTTGGGCCATCGTCGATTTCTTCCGACCAACCATCAATGTCAAAAGAAAGGCAAGAATTTCAAAGGCGAGGCAGATCACCGGAAGAAGCCCGCCATGCATACTGGTGATCACGTACTTGCTATGGTCAATGATTTACACGTAATCTTTGGAAAGGGTCCCGGCAGACTAGCTGTTCCGAATGACGCTGAGGGACACGCACCCATGTGGAAGAAGAAATCTATATTTTGGGACCTACCCTACTGGAAAGATCTAGAGGCCCGCTCTTCAATCGACGTGATGCACGTGACGAAGAACCTTTGCGTGAATCTGCTAGGCTTCTTGGGCGTGTATGGGAAGACAAAAGATACACCTGAGGCACGGGAGGACCTGCAATGTTTGCACGAAAAAGACGGCATGCCCCTGAAGCAGTATCACTACAAGAAATGCAGTCAATTATGACTCCCCATTTTGGTCGTTGATTCATCATATTTATCATTTATTGACCTTTTTTTTGACCAAATTCAGAAGGTCAACAGTTGGCCATCAAGAACGAACAAACTTGACCTTTTTGGAATTTTGGTTGTAGCTAGACTGATGACCAAAATTTTAGAAAAGTCACTACCCACTTGCCCGAGCCACGTAGGATCTGACATGGCTGAGCTGACGTGGCATTGTTAGTGACCAAATGGAATCATCATAAATTTCATAGCCCAGTCCACCAATCTAGCCTACATGGGCCTGGCCCAATACCTATTTTTTTTATTGAAATGGTCTAATTTATTTGGACTGATGGATTATTTTCAGAAGCATGCATATCTCAGATATGAAAACAATTACAACAGAATACAATATTGCAGATAAATTGTATATTTCATTTCAGTAACACATCACATGAAATACAATACATCATCCATTAACTGCTCTACACAGCAAGGTCCAAGGTCCAACAAGTGCACAAGTGCACAGCAAAATAATGCTACAAGTGCAAGTGCATAGCAAAAAGACTCAACAAGTGCACAGGCGCACAACAACATAGTTCTACAAAGATCGGACGAAACACAACCTCAAATTAACACAAGACTAAGACATGTTCCCATAGAAATTTCAGGAATTGCAAGATTATTCTTGTGTTAGCTCAACACTTTGTGCAAAAAAAACTCACATTAATAACTTCCAACATGAAGAGATGTGAATCATATATCTTTAACACAGTAAAATAAACAGCACCGACATGAGCACCACAATACAACACAGCTCATATACCACCAAACCAAACTCAACACAAACAACACATGCACACAAAGTATGCATGGCTGAAACACAACCTCATATGTAGACTTTAACTTAATTCATGAGTTTGAATCGAAGGAGTAACACTCAGAACCATTTCCTGTAGTGATGTCGACCTTTATTGTTGAATAGGAAAATGCTAACAACTAGTTACAGAGATAAACATAATCCTCCCAGAAGAGTCTTGGCAATTTGCATTAAATATTAACATGGTTGCAAAACTTCAGTTTGAGGGTAGCATGTTTCTTTAGCCTTTACTTGACTGGAATTACAAAATGAAGCACATGAACAAATCATACGAACAAGCAACCCCATGAAGACCGCTCACTTGAATCTTGTTTATACTTTTCTTGCAGATTAATATGTGGGGGAAGAGTGTTACCTTGATGGGATCTCAGTAGTAGCCTACAACCTGGATAGTGTAGACTAACTCCGGAGGAAAAATATTACATTTTCTCGAAGGTGAGATTGAGCTAGACATTGCCAAAAAAATCCTTGCATTCACTTGGTTCAAATCTTCCCTATGAGGTGATGAGCATTCCACTGCAGCAAACCAATAGATAAAAATCAAAATACAACCACTTTCATAGAGGCAACTACAAGCCAAGTTTAGCTAATATGACTTCTATAGCATGCAAGATGCTTCTTAGATCAACAAAAGTTGGATGAACATTCTAAAATCAATCTAATAACTAGACTAACATATAAAAGCAGATTGAACAAAAACAAGACCAAAAGGTACGACGGGGAACCCTTGAGCGACATATAAAGAGTAGAGTATTCAATGAAGGTCATATTTTCCACAAGACTGATCAAAATAAGAAATATTCGAGTCTACTAATTTAATACTGAATCACATAACATCATGGGAGAAAACAATGATTTTCAAGTTTAACTAAGACATGCATATAGGCTAAGGAATAGTAAGTCACAACCAAAAGCATTTCGACTTCCATTTATTTGCACCCACACAATCATCATGTGCTCACAGTTCAGATCAGGTTACTTAATTTATGTAGCTCCGCATTGTTGCTGGCCTGACTAAACTCGTCCTCTAGCATATGGGGATACGACAATTTGATTAGGTAAGGATTATATGGATATAAAAGGACATTGCTACAAGGGAAAGCCTGTTGTGGTGTTTGCAGATTATTTGCAGCTGGCACTTATCAACATTATTGACATTGTTTATGACTTGGAAGTCAGTAAGACACTAGCTCAGCTGGTGCAGAGAAATTGATTATGTACATGTTTGTGTTGCTACACTGACTGAGGGTTCCCATGGAACACTCTCAACTAAACAAGCTTTTTCTCAGTGATGAGAGTATCTACTTGCTCTCTCTATAATCGGTGAGGATTTTGTTATTACCATGCATGTTCAGGCATAATTACGCAAAACGACTTTGTCCATCTCTGTTAAGATACACTAACATGCGTCCGTGCACTACTCATGCATGCCAATAATTTGTTTGTTTGTACACTAGCTGAAACGGGTGACACAGTTAAGAAAATGGCATGAACATATATCTTCTCTTGCTGCAAATAACATAGCAGCAGATACTGTACTGAACCAACCATTGATAAATTCCCTCAGCGACGCTGGCACCTTCAGAGCAGCAGGTTTTAGTTCCTATACATAGCAGCAGATTTGGCACATTCAGACATTAATTTGAGCAGCCACAAACACCTTCATCGATCATTAGTGCTCAGAAAGAAAAGAAAGAGACTGACCGATGCTGAACCCTAAGGCGAGGACGGTAGTGAGGATGACCCAGACAGGGCTGCGAACGCACGCATCTCCGTTGCCACTGCGAGCGCCGCCACCTGCCACACGGGCCGATCGTCCGGCGCCTCATCGCCGCCGATGCCGGGGCCATTGGAGTTGACCCAGTCAAGCGACGTGGCTCACCCAGCACCCGCTGGTCTAGCGACAAGCACAGCGTTCGCTGCTCCGGCAGAGGTGGCAGCGAACACATCGGTGAGGCGGTGATCCGTCAAGCCCCACCCTCCGTTGTGACGCGCGCGGTTGGTGCAACAGCGATTCTAGGTACCCGCCGCCGTCGAGGTCTGTTCCCACCGCCGTCCTGGTGACCTGCCGCCATCGAGGTCTGTTCCCACCGCCATCCTAGTGACCTGCCACCGCAGCCGCGGGATGGTTAGGCCAGATCTGTGTGTGGATTGGATGGATCTGGCTAGATCGAGGCTCGACGAGGAGGAGGGGAGGGGTTCGTGGCCTCGTGGGAGAGTCCCAGACCCGGGGCAAGGGAAGGGGGTGGCGGCGCTGGAGGGGATTCGGGAGGAGTTAGGGTTTCATACATTTTATATGACATGGGCTGCTCTGGTTTGGGCTGAGAAGACGCGCGCGGGTAATCGATTTGCAGAAAAATAGGCTAGGAAATTTGGCACGAGCTGAAAAATTGGTGGACATATGGCACGAGCCTTTATTAGGAAATGAGTTGGCATGAGCTTATAACTGTTTATTAGTAGTCAGTGGGTTCGATAAAAACTACTAGTGCCACTAGTGTATAAGAAAAAGGTATTATGTTCTTGTTGGCAAAAAAGTATTCTATTTTGCTACTTCCTCCGTTTCATAATGTACAACAAAAAACATCTTACGTTATGGGATGATTACATTATGAGACGGAGCAAGTATACGTAGCAAACTAACTTGAATTATATGGGCTTAATGGTCAGCTTATATTGCATAAGGTTTTGATTATGATTTTTTTTTCAAATGGAATCGTGTTAAAAATGAATATTCATGAAACGACAAATATCAACAGTATGACCCATATATACACAACTCCTAAAGATATTTTTTTATTTGGATATGAAATAATATTGATAATCCTCAAAAAAATACAAAAGGGTTGAAGCAAATTTGAATCCTCCAACAATTTTAAAGTTTTTCAATTGAAAGTAAACAAAAAACTACAAAAGCGAAGCCCTTGCATTTTTTAACACCTGTCGGGTGTAGATATACCACGTTGGTCCTGCATGCGTAGGTTGATTTGACACGCATGACTGACACATAAACAAAATTATTACATGTATACATGACACAGAGGCAAAATTGTTGACGTGCCTACTCACTCACCCTTACTTGGGCCTATGAACATATTAATTTGGTTAAGGTGGACCCAAAATATGGCCATGGATAGTGCTATAAATTTTATGACCAATTGACGTGATGCGGCTATGACCTTTTTGACAGATATTGTCACAATGGTGGGGGTTTGGACCCCTCTGGTCAGCCCTTGACCATTTCATCAATTTTGGTCACTGATCTATGACCAATAAACCATGGTCGTTATATTTTTGTCACAAACGAACATATTTCTTGTAGTGTATGAAGGTCCTTCCAACTACGCTCTTACGAAAGAAGAGAAAGAAATCTTCTTTGAATGTCTGCTCAGTATGAAGGTCACGACTGGCTTCTCGTCGAATATAAAGGGAATAATAAATATGCTAGAGAAAAAGTTCCATAACCTAAAGTCTCATGACTGACACGTGATTATGACGCAACTGCTTCCGGTTGCATTGAGGGGGCTTCTATCGGAAAACGTCCGATTAGCCATTCTGAAGCTATGTGCATTTCTCAATGCAATCTCTCAGAAGGTGATCGATCCGAAAATCGTACCAAGGCTAAGGAGTGATGTGGCGCAATGTATTGTCAGTTTCGAGCTGGTGTTCCCACCATCCTTCTTCAATATCATGACGCACGTCCTAGTTCATCTAGTCGACAAGATTGTCATTTTGGGGCCCGTATTTCTACACAATATGTTCCCCTTTGAGAGGTTCATAGGAGTCCTAAAGAAATATGTCCGTAACCGCGCTAGGCCAGAAGGAAGCATCTCCATGGGCCATCAAACAGAGGATGTAATTGGGTTTTGTGTTGACTTCATTCCTGGCCCGAAGAAGATAGGTCTCCCTAAATCACGGTATGAGGGGAGACTGACTGGAAAAGGCACGCTGGGAGGGGACTCAATAATATGCAGGGACGGATATTCTTGGTCTCAAGCACACTACACAGTTCTACAGAACTCTACCATGGTGACCCTGTATGTCGATGAACACAAGAATAGTCTGCGCTCCAAACACCCGGAGCAGTGTGACGACTGGATTACATGTGAACACATCAGGACTTTTAGCAGTTGGTTGGAAACACGTCTCAGAGGTGACAACATTGTTTGTGATGAGATGTACTTGTTGTCCAGGGGGACCATCTTTGACTGTATTGACTTACAAAGGATACGAGATAAATGGAAATACATTTTACACGATCGCCCAAGATCAAAAGAGCACCAACCAAAACAGCGGTGTCCGCTTTGATGCAGCAACCGAGAGGGTAAAGGACACATATTATGGTTACATAGTGGACATATGGGAACTTGACTACGGACATGATTTTAAGGTCCCTTTGTTTAAGTGCAAATGGGTCAATCTGTTAGGAGGCAGGGTACAGGTAGACCCACAGTACGGAATGACAATAGTGGATCTGAAAAATCTTGGGTACACTGATGAGCCGTTTGTCCTAGCCAATGATGTGGCACATGTTATCTATGTGAAGGACATGTCTACCAAACCGAGAAAAAGAAAAGACAAGGAAGCAATACATCATACGATGAGCCAAAGCACCACATAGTTCTTTCAGGAAAAAGGGACATCGTGGGAGTGGAGGGCAAGATAGACATGTCTGAAGATTATGAAAAGTTTCATGAAATTCCTCCCTTCAAAGTCAAGGATGACCCAAGCATCCTGATAAACGATGAAGATTATCCATGGTTATGGCGCAATAAGCAAATGACACAAGCGAAGAAAAAGTGAAGACTTTCTCCCGCAACTATTATGATGATACCATGCCAACTTTGTAACAGACGAGTATGATACCATTGACCGTTTTGTACATGGACATGCTATGTGGGTGAAATTATGATACCATGCCAACTTTCAACTTTTTCAGAGTTCATTTGAAATGCTTTAATGTCTTATGGTTCGGCCCTCGTAATACCATTAATCCTGGTTCGCTCCTTGTCAACTATGTTCTCACCAAGAACACTAAAGAGGGCAGCCACGTGGGCCATTGGTCCCGATTCGTCTGGACCTTTTGGTCCCGGTTCCACGCATGAACCAGGACCAATGCGCCTTGCCCCTGGCCCATGACCATTAGTCCCGGTTTGTGCCACAAACCGGGACTAAAGGGTTGGTCCTCGTTGCGGTCAAAGTTTAGTCCCACCTCGCCAACCGAAGGGCGCTCACACCGGTTTATAAGCCCGTCCCTCTCTGCCTTGTTAAGCTCCTCTCAAAGTGAAAATAGATGCCCTTATACAGGGAATTTGACCTAAATTCATAGTGAATTTCTCTGAAATTCGTAGAAATTTATTATGAATTTAGGTTGAATTCTCTCTATAGGCGCATCTATGCTCATTTTTTAGTAAAGTTAATCACAAACTTGTGATTCACACAAATTTCAAAGAATTCAAATTTTAACTATTCAAATTTGAAAACTAATGGAACTAACAGAAAGTTGATAATTGTTCTAAAACTAATGGCACTAACAGAAAGTTTATAATTTTGCTAACCTAAAAGCAAAAAAGAATTAAAAATTAAAGCAAAAAACAAAAGAAAATAAATAATGCAAAAAAACAAAAAATTGGAAAAAAAACTATTTTTATAGTAAAGTTAATGACAAACTTGTGATTCACACAAATTTCAAAGAATTCAAATTTTAACTATTCAAATTTGAAAACTAATGGCACTAACACAAAGTTTATAATTTTTCTAAAACTAATGGCACTAACAGAAAGTTTATAATTTTTCTAAAACTAATGGCACTAACAGAAAGTTTATAATTTTGCTGGCCTAAAAGCAAAAAGAATTTAAAAAGCAAAAAAACAAAAGAAAATAAATAATGCAAAAAACAAAAAAATGGAAAAAAAACTATTTTTATAGTAAAGTCAATCACAAACTTGTGATTCACACAAATTTCAAAGAATTCAAATTTTAACTATTCAAATTTGAAAACTACTGGCACTAATAGAAAGTTTATAATTTTTGTGACCTAAAAGCAAAAAGAAGTAAAAAATAGAGCAAGAAACAAAAGAAAATAAATAATGCAAAAAACAAAAACAAAAAACTGGAAATTTTTTTAAAAAAACTGCCACCTATTGGGCCACCACGGCCTGAATACGACTAGAAACCCAACCTGGGCCAGGATTCAGGCCCGTAGAAGGCCCAATAGGCCCACAGATAGCATAGTGTGAGATTAGGCCCGTAAGCCTGCATTTGAGAGGAGCTCGAGAGGGCATCTGCAGTGGGGCTTATAAACCACTCCGAGCCCCTCTCAACTAGCGAGGTGGGACTAAACTTTTGGCCGCAGGCAGCGCAAGGCCTTTGGTCCCGGTTGGTGGCACCAACCGGGACTAAAGGGGGGAATTGGTACCGGTTTGTGGCACCAACCGGTACCAATGCCCACTGTCGGTGTCAAAACCGGTGGATCTCGGGTAGGGGGTCCCGAACTGTGCGTTTAGGCCGGATGGTAACAGGAGGCAAGGGACACGAAGTTTTACCCAGGTTTGGGCCCTCTCGATGGAGGTAAAACCCTACGTCCTGCTTGATTAATATTGATGATATAGGTAGTACAAGAGTAGATCTACCGCGAGATCAGAGAGGCTAAACCCTAGAAGCTAGCCTATGGTATGATTGTTGATGTGTATGTTGTCCTACGGACTAAAACCCTCCGGTTTATATAGACACCGGATAGGGTTAGGGTTACATAGAGTCGGTTACAATGGTAGGAGATCTTCATATCCATATCGCCAAGCTTGCCTTCCACACCAAGGAAAGTCCCTTCCAGACACGGGACGGAGTCTTCAATCTTGTATCTTCATAGTCCAGGAGTCCGGCTTGAAGGTATAGTTCGGCTATCCGAACACCCCCTAATCCAGGACTCCCTCAGTAGCCCCCGAACCAGGCTTCAATGACGATAAGTCTGGCGCGCAGATCGTCTTCGGCATTGCAAGGTGGGTTCTCCTCCAAATTCCGTGTACCTGTTTGAATAAAGTCCGGTTTCTTGTGGATGTTGCGCTCCTTAGCTTCTACGCCCAATAATGGCCATTTCCCACGTGTCAAACGAATATGAAAAGTCTGAGTGTTTTTTAGTTCACACCCCTAGCCGTGTAAATGAGCTGCCCTATGTAAGGGGACGAGGATTTAGATCCAATCCACACCTTCTCCCCTCCACGAGTGTTCATCAGAGCGCATCCGACAAAGGTCCATTCCACCATGGCCAGCCGCCGCAACTCCTCCGCTCGCCCTTCCAGCCCTAAGCCTGGATATTGGGAGAGATGTTCCACTCCGCATAGCGAACTAGTGACGCTCCAGACCAAGGGATTTCTACCCCCAGCCTATATGGTCCCGGTTCGAGCCGTTCTTGCCGTCTACAACGGCGGAGAGCAAGCAGAGAATGCCCCTAATCCATCCAAAGGAGAGCGGGTGTGCCTTGTGTCCCTTACTTAATAAGGGGGCTCAGATTTCCCATCCACCCATTTCTCCGGGGGCTGCTGGAGTTCTACGGCCTCCAGCTACATCATCTCACGCCTGCCTCAGTATTGCATATCGCGGGCTTTGTAGCCCTTTGCGAGCTGTTCTTGGGTATTGAAGCTCATTTCAGACTGTGGAAGGAGCTGTTTTGCCTCGTGCCCCGTTCCAAGAAAGGGTCAATATATCAAGTGGGTGGAGCCAAAGTATGGCGCATCGCCGGGACCGGATATCTATCCGGAATTCCAAAGAAGGCGTCCGAAGATTGGCCCTCGGAATGGTTCTATATAGAAGACGTCCCGCTGCCGGATCCTGTCCGGATCGGCCTCCCAGAATTCGATAGTGCTCCCTTAAAGAAGCGCCTAAGCTGGCGTCCACGGAGCCCTAAAAGGGAAAGTGACAGGAACATCGTTTACCTGATGGGCCGAATAAGATTGTTGGCCCATTCCGGACTAACCATGATCGGAGTTATGGCCGAATGCATCATGCCGGGGGTGCAGCCGCTTCAGTATAGAAGACACCCCATGTGGGATTTCAACGGGGAGGACGACGCCACCCGCTACGGTCGTAAAGGGCCAGATTCAGTTACCGCTCTATTAAAGATCTTGTCCACTTTGTACAAGGGAGAAGAGGAGGAATTTCTCCGCGTCAACCCACTGGGTGGATTATCTATGCACAATCCCCCAAGCTGGGTAAGTGGTCGCATCTACTTGCTCATCTGTTTAGTGTTCCCATTGTTGGATACTTAGTCTGATGACCTCAATGCAGGAACTGCGTCGGGCTGTTAAGGAAATAAGCAGCCCGACTCCACAACCCGAGGACCCAGGACAGTCTCTCGACCCGGCCTCTCAAGAGGATCCGGACATATCTGTGGAGCTGATTGATGGAGTGTTCCATCAATTGAGCGAGGACAACACCTTGGTGGCCATTACGGCCGATTACCCAAGGCTAATCCTGACGCCCCAGGTACCTGAGATCGAAGTCCCAGTAACCTGGATAGGGGTCTGTCCATGCGTGTTCAGTTTCCTGATTGCAACCGAACTTTGCAGGGGAGGTTGTTGAGGCGGAAGGCCGAACCTGTGGCGACAAGCCAACGAGGGGCCGCAGGGCCCCGTGGGCAGAAAAGAGGTGCAGACCGGACCGAGGCATCAGCGCAAAGGTATGGCGCACCCCTCTATCCCAGTTGTTATACCTTCGAGGCACATTTGACACTCGCGCCCCCTTCAGGACAAAGAGACCTCGCCGGACTATATCCGGAGAGGCTGCCAATCGCGCCTCCACCAGCCAGGCTCCAAAGCCTGGTCCGGGGGCGAAGGCGAACGCAAGGCGCGTGCCGGACGTTCCTCCGACAGAGGATGCGGACGGGTTGCCTGCCACCAACTCTGAAGTGGAAAGTGCCATGAACCACAGGCGTCGCCGGATAATTCTTCGCGACGCTTGCTTCTCCCAAGAGGCGTTAGATGCCTTCAATTCGGGAGATGCGCACCTCCGTGCCGCTCAAAATGGTCTAGCCAGAGCCACGGAGCAATATGTAAAAGACATACGGGTAAGAAAATTTTGGTAAATATATATGTAGCAGTAGCCCCCGAGACTTGAAACAGTTAGAATAACTGGTTTAAGGATCATTTGATATGCAGGTTCTTACAGAAAAGAATTCCCTACTATCGCAGGAGCTGGAAGAGTGCAAAGCCCAACTGGAGGCCGCACTAGCCGCGGCAGGGGAGCCTAAGGAGGCCCCTTCTGGTAATATACATTTCGAAAGATAAGTATTTTGCGAAGCACGGCTTTGGTGCGAATCTGACAAATAAAATTGCAGATGGCGCCGGATTGAATCCGGAAAAGCAACATCTCCTACGCCAGCTAAAGGCTGGTGAGAGGGTGCTATTAAAGGTGATGGGGGAGAAGAACGTTCTCCAAGATGCCAACACCCAGCTGGGCGTCGAGCTGAAAGATGTTCGTGCCCAGCTATCAGACTCCGTGAAGGAGAATCAGCGGCTTCGGCGCGGCATATTTAGTAAGTGCTTGAACGAACCATTTGAAAGAAAGTTCGGCGGGGAAGTATACTGACAGAGCAATGTCTGTAGGTGTGTTAACAGCTCGTCCGGCAGAGGAGATGCCCGGTTCTACGGGTGACCTTCTTCCCGAGCTCTCGCAACTGCTCGATCGAGTTCGGCAGGCGATGCGAGGCGTCGCCCAGGCCCTGTGGCCATCCGTCTCCATGCCCGAAGGTATTGGAGAGCTTGCGGAGAAGCTGAACGGAGCACGGCGGCGCTTCCAATTGTGGAAGATATCAGCCTGCCGTCAAGGCGCTAGGGAGGCCTGGGCCATGGTGAAGACGCGGAACTCAAAGGCTGACCCCAACCACATGGCCGAGGTCGGTCCTATAGGGCCCGATGGGAAGGAGATCCCTGTAAGATTAGTGTACGGCCAAGTAGAGTTGGCTGCAAAGTACTCCCAGCAGGACTGTAAATTAGACAGCCTGTTAGATGGATTGAAGAGGAATACAATCAGTCAAAATGACTATGTAATCGAATTGACATTTATAATGCCTTCTAGCCGGATTGTAGATCGTTTGTCATGGCCAACCTTTTCGCTTCAACCTCGGGGCCTGACGGTCCGGAGTGTGTCCGAATTCCCATGCGGTTATATACGAACCGGGGAATGCATGGAGACCAGGCGTAGGGGTCATTAGTGCGTGAACAGACAAGTGCCTGACTAGTTATATTATATTACATGGTTAGTAAGAAACATCTTCCAGGGAGAATAGTTCCATTAGGGGTTCCTTTCCCTGGGGGGCATGCCCTAAAGTGCATGTCCATGCTGCGAAAAGAAACGCAGGAAAAACGCCTGGGGGCACATAGATAAAGAAAAAGATCATCTTTAGTTCACCGACCGAATATTCTCTAAAGAACGCTAGCTTTCGGCTTCACCCAGTCTGAGGTACACGTCCGGCTGATCCGGCAGTAACAATCGCAGAGGTGCTCCCTTTACCACCTAGCCGAATAATCGGGAACGTACGGGTAAACACAGGAGCCAGGCAACCCAGCTTGGCCAAAACTTAAGTCATATCGATGCATATAATGGTGAATAAAAGGTACATGCGGAAGTTTGACACATGTGTTAGGCATGAAGCCCGTATAAATAAGCTTCTATTTAAAGAAGCCCCCAGGTTTACTGAGCGCGGATAGCGCGTCAATTTGTGAGCCTTTAAAGGTTATAAGAGAGAGAGAAAAAGGGAGAAGGAGATAAATGTAAGACAAACAGTATATAAAAAATGGACAGAGTAAGGAGACGAACACAGGATCCGGCGCTAGGCATAAAATCTTCGGAGACGGGCTGCGTTCCATGGGTTCGGCTCAAGTCGGTTATCCGATGCGTTTCGCAGGCGGTACGCTCCACCAATCAGGACTTGGTCAATTATGAAGGGACCTTCCCACTTGGGCTTGAGTTTGTCCTTTTTCTTGTCCGCCAGGCGTAGAACTAATTCGCCAATGTTGTAATTTTCGGCCCGTACTTCTCTGCTTTGGTATCTTCGAGCTTGCTGTTGATAGAATGCGGAATGGGCTTTCGCCACGTCATGCTCCTACTCTAATGCGTCCAAACTGTCCTGCCGATCGAGCTCGGCTTCTCTTTCCTCATACATGCGCACTCGAGGTGAGTCATGAATTATGTCGCAAGGCAAAACTGCCTCTGCGCCGTACACCATGAAGAATGGTGTGTATCCGTTGGTGCGATTCGGCGTGGTCCGCAGCCCCTAGAGTACGGAGTCGAGCTCCTCTACCCAGTGCGTGTTAGATTCCTTGAGGGACCGCACTAGTCTGGGTTTGATGCCTCTCATGATAAGACCATTTGCACGTTCGACCTGGCCGTTAGTTTGTGGGTGATAGACGGAAGCATAGTTGAGTTTTATGCCCATGTTTTTGCACCAGAGTTTTACCTCGCCGGCCGTAAAGTTCATGCCATTATCAGTGATGATGCTGTGGGGGATGCCGTAACGGTGTACAACCCCGGATATGAAGTCTATCACAGGTCCGGATTCGGCCGTCTTAACAGGCTTGGCTTCTATCCATTTGGTGAACTTATCCACCATGACCAGTATGAAGGAAATATGCCCTAGAGGCAATAATAAAGTTATTATTTATTTCCTTATATCATGGTAAATGTTTATTATTCATTCTAGAATTGTATTAACCAGAAACATAATACATGTGTGAATACATAGACAAACAGAGTGTCACTAGTATGCCTCTACTTGACTAGCTCGTTAATCAAAGATGGTTATGTTTCCTAACCATGAACAAGGAGTTGTTATTTGATTAATGGGATCACATCATTAAGTGAATGATCTGATTGACATGACCCATTCCATTAGCTTAGCACCCGATCGTTTAGTATGTTGCTATTGCTTTCTTCATGACTTATACATGTTCCTATAACTATGAGATTATGCAACTCCCGTTTGCCGGAGGAACACTTTGTGTGCTACCAAATGTCACAACGTAACTGGGTGATTATAAAGGAGCTCTACAGGTGTCTCCAAAGGTACATGTTGGGTTGGCGTATTTTGAGATTAGGATTTGTCACTCCGATTGTCGGAGAGGTGTGACACTCCAAAATTTTTATTTGGTTTTTCAGCAAAAACTTTGTTGGTTTTTGAAAACAGGCCATTTAATTTTTTCCAGAAAACCTTCCTCTTAAAACCTTCTTTGGCAAGGATTTTTATTTTTGTATCTTCTTCAAATTATGGTGTTTGATCATTTAAAACTCTTTCTCTAATGGTTCCCTTCTCAAAGTATATTTTTGGAGATTATTCTTTTTCTTGTAAAAAGAACTCTATGAATTTTTAGGTTTTTCTTATCTTGAAACCACCCATGGTTTTACCATGTCTCCATAGTAAATCTTCTCAAAATCCCTCCCTCCACCTTTGAACAATCTAAATTCTCTGTCTCAACAAGTCCAAACAAGTTTTGGATTTTATTTCAATTCTTTTATCTCTCAAATCATTTCTGCCAATTATTTTGAGCCTGAGTGATTTTCAAAGCAAGTACCTCATTGCCTTTGAGTTTTTATCTCAAACCAACTCCCCTGGATAGTCCTTGGTACCCACAACCTAGAACCATCTTGATCCACTCTTCTTCTTTTCAAAAATTTCAAGTTTCACTCACTGCAAGTTTGGACCAGATTTGACAAATTTGGTGAAATTCATATCTACACTTCTCCAAAAATTCCACAAAAATTCAGGCAGCCTCCTGGTGCAATGAGAGGCCACCCCACCAAAATTCAGCTCAAGGAAAATTCTCCACATGCCAAAATCATTTCGTCGAACACTTGGCCGGCATTGTTTCCGTAGACTTTCAGAAAAATTCAGATTTTCAGAATTCAGTCAGTGTCGTTTTTCGTCAGTGGCTTGTCATCCATCACCAATGCCCCCTGGCGCGTTGCGCACGGCCTCTCCTCATGGCCAGAGCACCGCACGCCCCCTTGGACGGGCACAGGTGTCGGTGGCGGCGAGCATCGCCGGAGTTGGCAGTTTCTGGTGGCTGCGCCACCCGTGGCGGCCAGCGAGGGCCCGAGCCCGCTCGCCACGCCATCCGGCGCCGCCCAACGCCCCCTGGCTCTCCGCGTGTCCCTGCCATGCCAGCGCACGCCCGTGGCACCGTCGCCGTGGACCGGCAAGCACGGAACATGCTCCCTGCCGCCGACGGGCCCGCGCCGCCCCGTTCCGTCGAGCTCGCCCAAAGCACCCTAATCCAAGCTTGGTTAGCACCTAAATGGAACCGGTGGACCTCCACGCTGACGCCCAACTCCCTAAACCTCCCCAACCAAGCTCTGCGCCGCCGTAACCTTCGCCGGAGATCCCCGTTCACGGCCACCGCCTCGGATCGCCTATAAAAAGGACCCCGAGCTCGCTCACGAGCACACACCTTCATTGCACCTCTCCAGGACCCTGCCAAGCCACCAGGAGGACCTCGAGGAGGTTTCCTCCCCCAACTTCGGCCGCATCGATCCGCCTCGGCCACCAGCTCGATTCGCTCCGGTGAGGCCGTCCCCGGCGCCCAAATCTCGTCTATAGCCTCCTCTAGCACCCAGTGAGCTAACCCCAGCGTCAATTTTGCCTTCGCAGCTCTCTCTGACGAGGCCCTCGACCACCCGAACCGCCGTCCGCCGGAGCAAGGCTCGCCGTCGACGTGGTACTCGCCGGCGACCACCACCACCACCAACCGACGCGGAATGGCGCCCTGAACATGGAGGTACTCTCCAATCCCCCTGCCTCGCCGTGGATCGCCGCCGGCGACCACCGCGGCTCTCGGGCACCGTCGAGCTCTGCCGCCCCGTTTGAAAATTTAAACCTGACGGGCGGGACCCGCCTGTCAGCCTCTCTGGCCTTTCTAAGCGAACCGTTTTCTAAAAACGTCTTCTGCCAAATGCGTTTTCCCGCTGGGCCGGCGCATTCTTATTCGAATCGTTTCCTGTTTTTATAAGTTAGCCCCTGGGAACTTTCTGTTTCATTACAGATGAGTCCCTGGACTAAAACCCTTATAACTTTTTAACAGAAAAGTATTTTTGATTGATTCCTTTTCTGTTATCCTTAAAATTTTGTCTAGTTTTTTATCAGATTTATTTGAAAAATATTTGGAGAAATTTTTGTGCACCTCACGGTATTCACGATAGCGCGTATATTTTCTTTATGCCATAGATACCGAAGGAGGTGACGGGACCGCGAACTTCACCGAGCTAGGCTCCGACTACTCTGAACCAGGCAAGCATGTTTGAACTTTTGATATGATGATTGTTTTGGCATGTTTGCATTAAGTAGTTTCATGGCATGATGATGAGCATACCGACGAATGTCATGTTACATGCAACGATGAGGCAAGTGAGTTTCGGAAGTCCATAAGTTGATGGATGTGAGTATGCATGGCCATGTGTTGGCATGAGGATGGGTAAGATGGCAGTGTTGCAGCATGCCAGTCTTATGCCAGACTATATGACTTCAGTGTCAACCCGTATCGATCCAGTTCCTTCCACTTTCCTTCCCTGTACTACCATATGTTTTCCGCAAGGAATATGGCTTAGTAAGTTGCAAACCGCTTTCTTGGTACACACCAAAAGGAGAGGCCGTGATGATGGTTCCATGGCCCTGGATTAAAGCCAGTCATCCGGTCAGGGGGCATGGGTGTTTCTGGTTGGGACCGAGAGGGGGGCACCCCTTAGAGCGCGTGTATATAAATTTGATCCCATGCTATTCGAGATTGTGATCTCCCCGTCTCAAAAGTTTTTCTTGGACGATGTCTAGGGTGATTCCTGGCATCGAGAGGTAGGATGGGTGTGTACTGGTTAGCTGTGTTTTCTTCCGAAATACCGTAAACGGAACTAGTCCTTCGTGACTACGGAAATCCGTTGGCTGTGGGAAATTTTTTTGTACAAACTCTGCAGAGTCATATATTCCTTTGAATCATATATTCCATGTCCAAGTTCGGTATTATCTTATCCTGACAAATGTCAGTTTTGATGTCAGAGACTCCGGTGAATCACATGAGTGCTAAGTCCGGTTAAATGTTTATTCCTGTGGATGGACTAACCCGTTTATTTTCATGAATTGAATATTTATTATGAGTATTATTCACTTTTGAATAAAAGCCGTTTCTGTGATGTCGCTCAGACGTCCGACTGTGGCATTGTTATTATTTACTTTCAATAAAAGCCCTCTCTGTGATGTCGCTCAGACGTCCGACTGTGGCATTGTTATATTTTACTTTCAATGAAAGCCCTTTCTGCGATGTCGCTCAGACGTCCGACTGTGGCGTTTCTTTTAAAGCCCTTTATGTGGCGTCGCTCAGACGCCCGACTGTGGCATTTCTTTTAAAGCCCTTTATTAGGCGTCGCCCAGACGCCCGACTGTGGCATTTCTTTTAAAGCCCTTTATGTGGCGTCGCCCAGACGCCCGACTGTGGCATTTCTTTTAAAGCCCTTTATGTGGTGTCGCCTAGACGCCCGACTGCGGTGTGATTTATTTATTTATCTTCCTATCGAGGTGTCGCTTCAGACACCCGATTAGGTTTACAGTTATTTTGTTGGGTTTTCGAGCGGACTACCGCCGACCCCCTTTTCACCTATCTTGTTTTTACGAATTAATGTGCCACTATTAAAATTAATCATGACGCATCCATGCATGCATTTGTTATATCTTATGTCCGAACTGTCTTGCGAGTACTTTCAAAGTACTCACCTGGCTTGTTGATTTGGCCAGATGCTGACGAAGGCGATCTCATGGATGAAGAATTTGATAGCGAGTCCGACGCCTAGAGGAATCCCAGTCAGTCTCGTGCGACCCTGGATTTGGTCACTGTATTATATCCGCCTCCGCTACCAAATAAATTCATCGAGCCTCACCTCGACGCTCAATGAGATGCCAGTTTTAGAGTCATGTATCTCACTCCCCACTGTGTTTTTCCACCACCACCCTATCCTCGAGTCAGTAGTATGCCTCCACACCACTGTGTCATGTCCGCCATTATGTATAATTATTGGCGTGCTTGTAATAATTTGGTTCAGCAACCGTAGCTCGACCCTGTAATATATTTTATGCTACTGGCTTATTGTATCAAGAATTTGTCTACCGGTAAGGAGGATTTTTCTCATACTGGACTCAAAAGATTGGTTTCTCAATAAACATTTTTTTATTGGAAAACCGGTCGTGACAAGAGGTATCTCTGGGCCCTCTCGGTAATGCACATCACTTAAGCCTTGCAAGCATTGCAACTAATGAGTTAGTTGAGGGATGATGTATTACAGAACGAGTAAAGAGACTTGCCGGTAACGAGATTGAACTAGGTATTGGAATACCGACGATCGAATCTCGGGCAAGTAACATACCGATGACAAAGGGAACAACGTATGTTGCTATGCGGTCTGACCGATAAAGATCTTCGTAGAATATGTAGGAGCCAATATGGGCATCCAGGTCCCGCTATTGGTTATTGACCGGAGACATGTCTCGGTCATGTCTACATTGTTCTCGAACACGTAGGGTCCGCACGCTTAAGGTTACGATGACAGTTATATTATGAGTTTATGCATTTTGATGTACCGAAGTTTGTTCGGAGTCCCAGATGTGATCACGGACATGACAAGGAGTCTCAAAATGGTCAAGACATAAAGATTGATATATTGGAAGCCTATGTTTGGATATCGGAAGTGTTCCGGGTGAAATCGGGATTTTACTGGAGTACCGGGAGGTTACCGGAACCCCCCGGGAGCTATATGGGCCATAGTGGGCCTTAGTGGAAAAGAGAAGAGGCAGCCCAACATGGGCCGCGCGCCCCTCCCCTCCCTTGGTCCGAATAGGACAAGGAGAGGGGGCCGGCCCCTCTCTCTCTTTTCCCCCCTCCGCGAATCCTATTCCAACTAGGATTGGGGGGGAATCCTACTCCCAGAGGGAGTAGGACTCTCCTGGCGCGCCTCTCCTAGGCCGGCCGCACCCCCCCCCTTTAGTCCTTTATATACGGAGGCAGGGGCACCCCAGAAACACACAAGTTGATCCACGTGATCTTATTCTTAGCCGTGTGCGGCGCCCCCAGCCACCATAGTCCTCGATCATATTGTAGTGGTGCTTAGGCGAAGCCCTGCGACAGTAGTACATCAAGATCGTCACCACGCCGTCGTGCTGACGGAACTCTTCCCCGACACTTTGCTGGATCGGAGTCCGGGGATCGTCATCGAGCTGAACGTGTGCTAAAACTCGAAGGTGCCGTAGTTTCGGTGCTTGATCGGTTGGGCCGTGAAGACGTACGACTACATCAACCAAACGCTTCCGTTGTCGATCTACCAAGGGTACGTAGATCACACTCTCCCCTCGTTGCTATGCATCACCATGATCTTGCGTGTGCGTAGGAAAATTTTGAAATTACTACGTTACCCAACAGTGGCATCCGAGCCTAGGTTTTATATGTTGATGTTATATGCACGAGTAGAACACAAGTGAGTTGTGGGCGATATAAGTCATACTGCTTACCAGCATGTCATACTTTGGTTCGGCGGTATTGTTGGATGAAGCGGCCCGGACCGACATTACGCGTATGCTTACGCGAGACCGGTTCTCCCGACGTGCTTTGCACAGAGGTGGCTTGTGGGTGACAGTTTCTCCAACTTTAGTTGAATCGAGTGTGGTTACGCCCAGTCCTTGCGAAGGTTAAAACAGCACCAACTTGACAAACTATCATTGTGGTTTTGATGCGTAGGTAAGATTAGTTCTTACTTAAGCCCGTAGCAGCCACGTAAAACTTGCAACAACAAAGTAGAGGACGTCTAACTTGTTTTTGCAGGGCATGTTGTGATGTGATATGGTCAAGACATGATGCTGATTTTTATTGTATGAGATGATCATGTTTTGTAACCGAGTTATCGGCAACTGGCAGGAGCCATATGGTTGTCGTTTTATTGTATGCAATGCAATCGCGATGTAATGCTTTACTTTATCACTAAGCGGTAGCGATAGTCGTGGAAGCACAAGCTTGGCGAGACGACAACGATGCTACGATGGAGATCAAGGTGTCGCGCCGGTGACGATGGTGATCACGACGGTGCTTCGGAGATGGAGATCACAAGCACAAGATGATGATGGCCATATCATATCACTTATATTGATTGCATGTGATGTTTATCTTTTATGCATCTTATCTTGCTTTGATTGACGGTAGCATTATAAGATGATCTCTCACTAATTATCAAGAAGTGTTCTCCCTGAGTATGCACCGTTGTGAAAGTTCTTCGTGCTGAGACACCACGTGATGATCGGGTGTGATAGGCTCTATGTTCAAATACAACGGGTGCAAAACAGTTGCACACGCGGAATACTCAGGTTATACTTGACGAGCCAAGCATATACAGATATGGCCTCGGAACACGGAGACCGAAAGGTCGAGCGTGAATCATATGGTAGATATGATCAACATAGTGATGTTCACCAATGAAACTACTCCATCTCACGTGATGATCGGACATGGTTTAGTTGATTTGGATCACGTAATCACTTAGAGGATTAGAGGGATGTCTATCTAAGTGGGAGTTCTTCAAGTAAATTAACTGAACTTAAATTTATCATGAAACTTAGTACCTGATAAGTATCTTGCTTGTTTATGCTTGTTTGTAGATAGATGGCTCGTGCTGTTGTTTCATTGAATTTTAATGCGTTCCTTGAGAAAGCAAAGTTGAAAGATGATGGTAGCAATTACACGGACTGGGTCCGTAACTTGAGGATTGTCCTCATTGCTGCACAGAAGAATTACGTCCTGGAAGTACCACTGGGTGCCAGGCCTGCTGCAGGAGCAACGCCGGATGTTATGAACGTCTGGCAGAGCAAAGCTGATGACTACTCAATAGTTCAGTGTGCCATGCTATACGGCTTAGAATCGGGACTTGAACGACGTTTCGAACTTCATGGAGCATACGAGATGTTCCAGGAGTTGAAGTTAACATTTCAAGCAAATGCCCGGATTGAGAGATATGAAGTCTCCAATAAGTTCTATAGCTGCAAGATGGAGGAGAACAGTTCTGTCAGTGAGCATATACTCAAAATGTCTGGGTATAATAATCACTTGATTCAATTGGGAGTTAATCTTCCAGATGATTGCGTCATTGACAGAATTCTCCAATAACTGCCACCAAGCTACAAGAGCTTCGTGATGAACTATAATATGCAAGGGATGAATAAGACTATTCCCGAGCTCTTCGCGATGCTGAAAGCTGCGGAGGTAGAAATCAAGAAGGAGCATCAAGTGTTGATGGTAAACAAGACCACTAGTTTCAAGAAAAAGGGCAAAGGGAAGAAGAAGGGGAACTTCAAGAAGAACAGCAAACAAGTTGCTGCTCAAGAGAAGAAACCCAAGTCTGGACCTAAGCCTGAAACTGAGTGCTTCTACTGCAAGAGACTGGTCACTGGAAGCGGAACTGCCCCAAGTATTTGGCGGATAAGAAGGATGGCAAGGTGAACAAAGGTATATGTGATATACATGTTATTGATGTGTACCTTACTAATGCTCGCAGTAGCACCTGGGTATTTGATACTGGTTCTGTTGCTAATATTTGCAACTCGAAACAGGGACTACGGATTAAGCGAAGATTGGCTAAGGATGAGGTGACGATGCGCGTGGGAAACGGTTCCAAATTCGATGTGATCGCAGTCGGCACGCTACCTCTACATCTACCTTCGGGATTAATATTAGACCTAAATAATTGTTATTTGCTGCCAGCGTTAAGCATGAACATTATATCTGGATCTTGTTTGATGCGAGACGGTTATTCATTTAAATCAGAGAATAATGGTTGTTCTATTTATATGAGTAATAGCTTTTATGGTCATGCACCCTTGAAGAGTGGTCTATTCTTATTGAATCTCGATAGTAGTAACACACATATTAATAATGTTGAAGCCAAAAGACGCAGAGTTGATAATGATAGTGCAACTTATTTGTGGCACCGCCGTTTAGGTCATATCGGTGTAAAGCGCATGAATAAACTCCATACTGATGGACTTTTGGAACCACTTGATTATGAATCACTTGGTACTTGCGAACCGTGCCTCATGGGCAAGATGACCAAAACACCGTTCTCCGGTGCTATGGAGAGAGCAACAGATTTGTTGGAAATCATACATACAGATGTATGTGGTCCGATGAATATTGAGGCTCGTGGCGGATATCGTTATTTTCTCACCTTCACAGATGACTTAAGCAGATATGGGTATATCTACTTAATGAAACATAAGTCTGAAACATTTGAAAAGTTCAAAGAATTTCAGAGTGAAGTTGAAAATCATCGTAACAAGAAAATAAAGTTTCTACGATCTGATCGTGGAGGAGAATATTTGAGTTACGAGTTTGGTGTTCATTTGAAAAATTATGGAATAGTTTCGCAACTCACGCCACCCGGAACACCACAGCGCAATGGTGTGTCCGAACGCCGTAATCGTACTTTACTAGATATGGTGCGATCTATGATGTCTCTTACTGATTTACCGCTATCGTTTTGGGGATACGCTCTAGAGACGGCCGCATTCACGTTAAATAGGGCACCATCAAAATCCGTTGAGACGACGCCTTATGAACTGTGGTTTGGCAAGAAACCAAAGTTGTCATTTCTGAAAGTTTGGGGCTGCGATGCTTATGTGAAAAAGCTTCAACCTGATAAGCTTGAACCCAAATCGGAGAAATGTGTCTTCATAGGATATCCAAAGGAGACTATTGGATACACCTTCTATCACAGATCCGAAGGCAAGACTTTTGTTGCTAAGTTCGGAAACTTTCTAGAGAAGGAGTTTCTCTCGAAAGAAGTTAGTGGGAGGAAAGTAGAACTTGACGAGGTAACTGTACCTGCTCCCTTATTGGAAAGTAGTGCATCACAGAAAACTGTTTCTGTGACACCTACACCAGTGAGTGAGGAAGCTAATGATGATGATCATGAAACTTCAGAACAAGATACTACTGAACCTCGTAGATCAACCAGAGTAAGATCCACGCTAGAGTGGTACAGTAATCCTGTTCTGCAAGTCATGCTACTAGATCATGATGAACCTACGAACTATGAAGAAGCAATGGTGAGCCCAGATTCCGCAAAGTGGCTTGAAGCCATGAAATCTGAGATGGGATCCATGTATGAGAACAAAGTATGGACTTTGGTTGACTTGCCCGATGATCGGCAAGCAATTGAGAATAAATGGATCTTCAAGAAGAAGACTGACGCTGACGGTAATATTACTGTCTACAAAGCTCGACTTGTCACAAAAGGTTTTCGGCAAGTTCAAGGGATTGACTACGATGAGACCTTCTCACCCGTAGCGATGCTTAAGTCTGTCCGAATCATGTTAGCAATTGCCGCATTTTATGATTATGAAATTTGGCAGATGGATGTCAAAACTGCATTCCTGAATGGATTTCTGGAAGAAGAGTTGTATATGATGCAACCAGAAGGTTTTGTCTATCCAAAGGGAGCTAACAAAGTGTGCAAGCTCCAGCGATCCATTTATGGACTGGTGCAAGCCTCTCGGAGTTGGAATAAACGTTTTGATAGTGTGATCAAAGCATTTGGTTTTATACAGACTTTTGGAGAAGCCTGTATTTACAAGAAAGTGAGTGGGAGCTCTATAGCATTTCTGATATTATATGTAGATGACATATTACTAATTGGAAATGATATAGAATTTCTGGATAGCATAAAGGGATACTTGAATAAGAGTTTTTCAATGAAAGACCTCGGTGAAGCTGCTTACATATTAGGCATTAAGATTTATAGAGATAGATCAAGACGCTTAATTGGACTTTCACAAAGCACATACCTTGACAAATTTTTGAAGAGGTTCAAAATGGATCAAGCAAAGAAAGGGTTCTTGCCTGTGTTACAAGGTGTGAAGTTGAGTAAGACTCAATGCCCGACCACTGCAGAAGATAGAGAGAATATGAAAGATGTTCCCTATGCTTCAGCCATAGGCTCTATCATGTATGCAATGCTGTGTACCAGACCTGATGTGTGCCTTGCTATAAGTCTAGCAGGGAGGTACCAAAGTAATCCAGGAGTGGATCACTGGACAGCGGTCAAGAACATCCTGAAGTACCTGAAAAGGACTAAGGATATGTTTCTCGTATATGGAGGTGACAAAGAGCTCATCATAAACGGTTACGTTGATGCAAGCTTTGACACTGATCCAGACGATTCTAAATCGCAAACCGGATACGTGTTTACATTAAATGGTGGAGCTGTCAGTTGGTGCAGTTCTAAACAAAGCGTCGTGGCGGGATCTACATGTGAAGCGGAGTACATAGCTGCTTCGGAAGCAGCAAATGAAGGAGTCTGGATGAAGGAGTTCATATCCGATCTAGGTGTCATACCTAGTGCATCGGGTCCAATGAAAATCTTTTGTGACAATACTGGTGCAATTGCCTTGGCAAAGGAATCCAGATTTCACAAGAGAACCAAGCACATCAAGAGACGCTTCAATTCCATCCGGGATCCAGTCCAGGTGGGAGACATAGAGATTTGCAAGATACATATGGATCTGAATGTTGCAGACCCATTGACTAAGCCTCTTCCACGAGCAAAACATGATCAGCACCAAGGCTCCATGGGTGTTAGAATCATTACTGTGTAATCTAGATTATTGACTCTAGTGCAAGTGGGAGACTGAAGGAAATATGCCCTAGAGGCAATAATAAAGTTATTATTTATTTCCTTATATCATGATAAATGTTTATTATTCATGCTAGAATTGTATTAACCGGAAACATAATACATGTGTGAATACATAGACAAACAGAGTGTCACTAGTATGCCTCTACTTGACTAGCTCATTAATCAAAGATGGTTATGTTTCCTAACCATGAACAAGGAGTTGTTATTTGATTAATGGGATCACATCATTAAGTGAATGATCTGATTGACATGACCCATTCCATTAGCTTAGCACCCGATCGTTTAGTATGTTGCTATTGCTTTCTTCATGACTTATACATGTTCCTATAACTATGAGATTATGCAACTCCCATTTGCCGGAGGAACACTTTGTGTGCTACCAAACGTCACAACGTAACTGGGTGATTATAAAGGAGCTCTACAGGTGTCTCCAAAGGTACATGTTGGGTTGGCGTATTTCGAGATTAGGATTTGTCACTCCGATTGTCGGAGAGGTATCTCTGGGTCCTCTCGGTAATGCACATCACTTAAGCCTTGCAAGCATTGCAACTAATGAGTTAGTTGAGGGATGATGTATTACAGAACGAGTAAAGAGACTTGCCGGTAACGAGATTGAACTAGGTATTGGAATACCGACGATCGAATCTCGGGCAAGTAACATACCGATGACAAAGGGAACAACGTATGTTGTTATGCGGTCTGACCGATAAAGATCTTCGTAGAATATGTAGGAGCCAATATGGGCATCCAGGTCCCGCTATTAGTTATTAACCGGAGACATGTCTCGGTCATGTCTACATTGTTCTCGAACCCGTAGGGTCCGCACGCTTAAGGTTACGATGACAGTTATATTATGAGTTTATGCATTTTGATGCACCGAAGTTTGTTCGGAGTCCCGGATGTGACCACAGACATGACGAGGAGTCTCGAAATGGTTGAGACATAAAGATTGATATATTGGAAGCCTATGTTTGGATATCGGAAGTGTTCCGGGTGAAATCGGGATTTTACTGGAGTACCGGGAGGTTACCGGAACCCCTCGGGAGCTATATGGGCCATAGTGGGCCTTAGTGGAAAAGAGAAGAGGCAGCCCAACATGGGCCGCGCGCCCCTCCCCTCCCTTGGTCCGAATAGGACAAGGAGAGGGGGCCGGCCCCTCTCTCTCTTTTCCCCCCTCCGCAAATCCTATTCCAACTAGGATTGGGGGGGGGGGAATCCTACTCCCAGAGGGAGTAGGACTCTCCTGGCGCGCCTCTCCTAAGCCGGCCGCACCCCCCCCCTTTAGTCCTTTATATACGGAGGCAGGGGCACCCGAGAAACACACAAGTTGATCCACGTGATCTTATTCTTAGCCGTGTGCAGCGCCCCCAGCCACCATAGTCCTCGATCATATTGTAGTGGTGCTTAGGCGAAGCCCTGCGACAGTAGTACATCAAGATCGTCACCACGCCGTCGTGCTAACGGAACTGTTCCCCGACACTTTGCTGGATCGGAGTCCGGGGATCGTCATCGAGCTGAACGTGTGCTAAAACTCGGAGGTGCCGTAGTTTCGGTGCTTGATCGGTCGGGCCGTGAAGACGTACGACTACATCAACCAAACGCTTCCGTTGTCGATCTACCAAGGGTACGTAGATCACACTCTCCCCTTGTTGCTATGCATCACCATGATCTTGCGTGTGCGTAGGAAAATTTTGAAATTACTACGTTACCCAACACAGTAAGTATTTGTGCTTGTGGGTTCCGCCTTTAAGGGGTCCAACCATATCAAGCCCCCAGACCGCAAAGGGCCAAGTGATGGGGATAGTTTGGAGGGCGGTGGGTGGCATATGGCTTTGGTTTGCAAAGAGCTGGCAGCCGGTGCATCGTTGGACTAAGTCCTGAGCGTCTGCCCGGGCCGTCGGCCAATAAAAGCCTGTACGAAAGGCTTTGCTTACCAGGGACCGGCTGCAGCGTGATGACCGCCAAGTCCGGCATGGATTTCAGCCAGGAGATTCCGCCCCTCCTCTTCGGAGATGCACCTTTGAAGGACTCCGGTAGTGCTTTTCTTATAAAGCTCTCCCTCGTGGACTCTGTAGGCTTTGGATCGCCGCACTATGCAGCGTGCCTCATTTTGGTCCTCGGGGAGTTCTTGCCTAGTAAGGTAGGCGAGGAATGGTTCTGTCCACGGGGCGATGACGGCCATTATTACGTGGGCTTAAGGTGTTATTTCAATGGCAGAGCCTCCGATTGTGTCAGAATATTCGGTGTCGGGCAGTGCGGTTGAGTCCGGGCAAGTGCCTCATTTTGTTTCGGTTTTCCGGTCGCTTTCCATCGCACAGTACTTTCGTACTATGGACGCTAAGTCAGCGAAGCGTGTAATATCACGGCGACTTATGGCGTTGAGTATTCCCTTGTCCGTGCAATTATTGCAGAAGAATGAAATTGTGTCTTCCTCGCGGCAGCCCTTTATCCTGTTCATAACCAGGAGGAATCTGGCCCAGTAATGATGTACTGTTTCTTTGGGCTCTTGCCTGATTTGGGAAAGATCGCTAATGTTCGGGTGGGTGGGTGGAATTAAATCTGGAGCCTTACCCCTTCTGAGGCTCAGAGGCCGAGGAATTTCCGAACTCAAAAATTTGGACTCCTGGATGTCGTACAATGAATCCAGTCCGTCGCCTGATTCTAAGTTCAGGTCTTGAGTGATATCCTCCCCTCCGCGGACATCCGGCTTGGAGGGATCGGGAATCCGGACGTAGCGAGTCCTTAAGATAGATGAAGGGTCGCCGCACTGTCCCTCTACCACGGTAACGTGATGGGTGGCTTGGGGAGAGTTAATCTCTCTCAGATCGGTTTTAGGCTTAATCTGGTCGTAATCCGTAGCGACTCCCAGGGTGGCGAAGTGATCCAAGAGCTCGTTTATGGAGGAAAGCTCTATTGGATCTAACTGCTCGGCAAGTTCCGAGTTGACATGAAGATTGTTTTCGATGGCTCGAGAGGTCAACATCGGCGCAGAAGCCGAACAGGTGGTCATAAGAAAACCACCTAGTCGGAGGGTTTGGCCGACAGCCAAAGCTCCCTTAGCAACGGTGTCGTCTTTAAAGACGGGGCGAGGCATCCTTCCTGATGGCGACGACACAGAGGAACTCTCAATGAAAGCACCAATGTCGGTGTCAAAACCGGCGGATCTCGGGTAGGGGGTCCCGAACTGTGCGTCTAGGCCGGATGGTAACAGGAGGCAAGGGACACGAAGTTTTACCCAGGTTCGGGCCCTCTCGATGGAGGTAAAACCCTATGTCCTGCTTGATTAATATTGATGATATGGGTAGTACAAGAGTAGATCTACCGCGAGATCAGAGAGGCTAAACCCTAGAAGCTAGCCTATGGTATGATTGTTGATGTGTATGTTGTCCTACGGACTAAAACCCTCCGGTTTATATAGACACCGGATAGGGTTAGGGTTACATAGAGTCGGTTACAATGGTAGAAGATCTTCATATCCGTATCACCAAGCTTGCCTTCCACGCCAAGGAAAGTCCCTTTCGGACACGGGGCGGAGTCTTCAATCTTGTATCTTCATAGTCCAGGAGTCCGGCTTGAAGGTATAGTTCGGCTATCCGAACACCCCCTAATCCAGGACTCCCTCACCCACCTTTAGTCCTGGTTGGTGCCACCAACCGGGACTAAAGGGTGGCATTGGTCTCGGTTGGTGGCACCAACCGGGATTAAAGGCTTTGGTATATAAGCAAACACAAGTGAAAATTTCACTTGTCATCTCGCAGTTGCCGCCCCAACGCCGCCAAGCTGCCCCGACGCCGTCCGCCGCCCTCGTCGTCGCTGTCGCCCGCGCCCTCGCCGTTGCTCGCCGTTGCCATCGCCACTGCCCTCTGCCCCGATGTCGCCGCCGCCACTCCCCGCGCCCCTGCTCGCCCGGGCGCCGCCCGTCGCGCGCCCCTGCTCGCCCCGACACCGCCCGCCGCTCGCCCCTACCTGCCCCGACGCCGCCCTCTGTGAGCACCGCGCGCCCCTGCCGGCCCCGCCGCCGCCGCCATGCTTTTTAGTTATATGCTATCTTTTACATGTTTTTAGATGTTTTTAGATTTTCATATATGTATGTATGTATTTTTTTAGATATATGTATTTCTTATGTATGTTCATATATGTATGTATTTATTTTTTACATGTTTTTTGTATGTATGTATGTTTTTTTTTCAATTGTAATATGCATGGTGTTTTAAAAATACATTAATTTTAGAAAAAATTTATATATTTAGGAAGAAGGAAGAGAAGGAAGAAGAAAGAAGAAGAAAAGGTTTTATATATGCAAAAGTTACATTTTTAGAAAAGTTTTATATATCTAGCTAGAAAGAAGGAAGAAGAAAAAGTGGGAGAGGAAAAAGGAAAATAAGAAGAGGAAGAAAGGAGAAGAAGAGGAGAGGAAGAAGAGGAGAAATAAATAAGAAGAGGAAAAAGGAAGAAAAAGAAGAGGAGAAGAAGAAAGGAATAGAGGAGAAGAAGAAAAAAATAGAAAATATTCTATTTTTTTCTTCTTCTCCTCTATTCCTTTCTTCTTCTCCTCTTTTTTGTTCTTCTTTTTTTTTCTTCGATCTTCTCCTCTATTCCTTTCTTCTTCTCCTCTTTTTATTTCTTCTTCGTTTTCTTATGTTTTATCGGGTCTGTCGTCGTCGATATACCCCGTGTCCCGATAACTTCAACATGAGGGGGGTCGACCTACCCCCTCCCCGATAATATTATTTTCCCATGTATGTATGCAAAAGTTATATTTTTAGAAAAGTTTTATATATCTAGCTAGGAAAGGAAGAAGAAGAAAAAGAATGAGAGGAAAAAGGAAAATAAGAAGAGGAAGAAAGGAGAAGAAGAGGAGAGGAAGAAGAGGGGAAATAAATAGGAAGAAGAAAAAGAAGAAAAAGAAGAGGAGAAGAAGAAAGGAATAGAGGAGAAGAAGAGAAAATAGAATATTATTTTCTCTTCTTCTCCTCTATTTCTTTCTTATTCTCCTCTTTTTTTCTTCTTTTTTTCTTCAATCTTCTCCTCTATTAATATCATCTTCTCATCTTTTTATTTCTTCTTCGTCTTCTTATTTTTTATCTGATATGTCGTTGTCGATATACCCGTGTCCCGATAACTTCAACACGAGGAGGGGTCGACCTACCCCCTCCCCGATAACATTATTTTCCCATGTATGTATGTCGTTGTTGTCGATATAACCCCCTCCCGGATAACTTCGACCGTGATAACTTATACCACGGGAGCACCCTCCCGGCCCTCTCGCTCGACCAAAACTCTCGAGGACACCCAAACCCTAGAAAAAACAATGTCGGTTGATACGTCCATTTTGCATCATGCTTTTATATCGATATTTATTGCATTATGGGATGTTATTTCACTTTATGTCACAATACTTATGGCTATTCTCTCTTATTTTACAAGGTTTACAAAAGGAGGGAGAATGCCGGCAGCTGGAATTCTGGGCTGGAAAAGGAGCAAATATTAGAGACCTATTCTGCGCAACTCCAAAAGTCCAGAAACTCCACGAAACGTCTTAAAATAAATGAAGAAAAATCCTCGCCAAAGATGAAGGCCAGGGGGCCCACACCCTGCTCATGAGGGTGGGGGTGCCCCCCCCTAGGGCGCGCCCCCTACCTTATGGGCCCCCTGGTGGCTCTCTGACGTTCATCTTCTCCTATATGAAGTCTTTCGATGAGAAAAAAGGAGAAGGAACTTTTCGGGACGAGACTCCGCCACCACGAGGCGGAACCTTGGCGGATCCAATCTAGAGCTCCGGCAGAGCTGTTCTGCCGGGGAAACTTCCCTCCGGGAGGGGGAAATCATCACCATCATCATCACCAACGCTCCTCTCATCGGAAGAGGGCAATCTCCATCAACATCTTCACCAGCACCATCTCATCTCCAAACCCTAGTTCATCTCTTGTATCCAATTCTTGTCTCAAAGTCCGGGATTGGTGCTAGTAGGTTACTAGTAGTGTTGATTACTCCTTGTAGTTGATGCTAGTTGGTTTATTTGGTGGAAGATCATATGTTCAGATCCTATATGCATATTATTACCCCTCTGATTATGAACATGAATATGCTTTGTGAGTAATTACGTTCGTTCCTGAGGACAAGGGAGAAGTCTTGCTATTAGTAGTCATGTGAATTTGGTATTCGTTTGATATTTTGATAAGATGTATGTTGTCTAGCCTCTAGTGGTGTTATGTGAACGTCGACTACATAACATTTCACCATTATTTGGGCCTAGAGGAAGGCATTGAGAAGTAATAAGTAGATGATGGGTTGCTAGAGTGACAGAAGCTTAAACCCTAGTTTATGCGTTGCTTCGTAAGGGGCTGATTTGGATCCATATGTTTCATGCTATGGTTAGGTTTATCTTAATACTTTTGTTGTAGTTGCGGATGCTTGCAATAGAGGTTAATCATAAGTGGGATGCTTGTTCAAGTAAGAACAGCACCCAAGCACTGGTCCACCCACATATCAAATTATCAAAGTACCACGCGAATCATATGAACATGATGAAAACTAGCTTGACGATATTCTCATGTGTCCTCGGGAGCGCTTTTCCTATTATAAGAGTTTGTTCCGGCTTGTCCTTTGATACAAAAGGATTGGGCCATCTTGCTGCACTTTATTTACTTTTGTTACTTGTTGCTCATTACAATTTATCCTATCACAAAACTATCTGTTACCACTTATTTCAGTACTTGCAGAGAATACCTTGCTGAAAACCGCTTATCATTTCCTTCTGCTCCTCGTTGGGTTCGACACTCTTACTTATCGAAAGGACTACGATAGATCCCCTATACTTGTGGGTCATCATCGGTCTCCTACCCCCTCCCGCCGCGCCCCTACCCTTGAAGCGTTCCCGAGGCCACCCCAAACCCAGAATAAGCTAGGTCTACGTTTGCCACTAATATATCCACATGATGTCATGTTTGTGTAATAATTGTCATGTTGTAATATTTGCAGAAACAATGGAGTTCAGACGAGACGAGGAACAAGAATAGGTGTTGGGGGACATAATCTTAGCCGGAGGTGATGTCATGTCGTATCTTAACGACAATGATGGTCTGGAAGCAGAACAGGGTGAAGAAGAAGCGGGCTATGGTGATCGAAGAATGGAGGAGGAAAGACATGATTATGATGGCTCCGGTGACCCAATGCTGGTGCAAGAAGGAGCCCCTGGTGACGGCTCCGGTGACCGAACAGAGTCCAGCCAGGTAAATATATTAGTTAAGCCTGTGATGACTAGCTAATTGATGCATTCATTGTTTTGGTATGTACACATATTAATTAACTCTCGTCTAATTCTTCTTTTTTCTAGCCCTTCGGATCGAGCACAACTTCGATAAAGAGACGAGGCCCAAAGAAAAAGTTGCGCTCGAATGAAAGGTTTGAGATCACAGCAATCGCGCGCGATGGCATGCCGATTGAACCCATCCGGACAAAGGAATCATTTACTGCTCAGTGCGGGGTTCTTGTTAGGGACAAGATCCCGATCAGCACACTAGTAGAAAACGGAGCTTTAAAACCGGTTCGTAAGGGCCTTTAGTGCCGGTTCCATAACCGGCACTAATTGGTGGGCACTAAAGGCCCCCCCCCTTTAGTACCGGTTCGGCACGAACCGACGCTAAAGTGCCACCACGTGGCGTGAGCTCGCGCCCTGGTATGGGGGACCTTTAGTACCGGTTGGTGTAGGTTTTTTTTATTTTTTTGCGATTTTTAATTCTTTTTTGAATTTTTGATTTTTTTTCGATTTTTAATTTTTCTGAATTATTTGGTGATTTAGTCTCTAATCACCTCTCTTAACTGCTCAAGTGTGGATCACTCATTCCAAATCATCTAACTTCCCGACCGGTCACCCATCCCTCTCACTACTCCAGCCCAAGCACGCTTAACTTTCGGGTTCTATTCTCCTTCGTTTCCAAGTCTGCACTTGTTGTTTTCCTGACAATAGTAAGATGTCAATCCTATTAACCCTCAGGAGTTTAGCTTGAGCATGAAGTCACACATTTCACTGTTTGAGTTTGAAACTATTATTCTAAAAAACAGTAATTATTTAGTAACACTAATATTTCTTGAATAAGTTTGACCATAGTTTGACCATAGTTTGGCCATAGTTTGACCATAGTTTGACCAGATTTGACGAAAATTCAAAAAATTGAAATAATTATTTAGTAACACTAATATTCTTGAATAATTATGTAGTAACATTAATACTTCTTGAATAAGTAGTTTGACCAGATTTAACAAAAAAAATTAAAAAACTTAAATTTGACCATATCTTTTTTTCCTTTTGGAATTTGAGGATTCTAAAAAATTGCAAACAGGCCATAGGGGAGACTCGGCTGGGTTCTTGTCTATTGACTCCATGCCTATGGCGGAAGGAGCTCATCAAGCTTCTGAAATGGACGCCTCCGCCTCCTCCTCCGACGGCGACGAGTCAGGGCACTCCGCCTCCTCCTCCGCCTCCTCCTCCGGCGAGTGATCAGGGCACTCAGCCTCCTTCTCCGGCGCGTGGCAGCACTCCACCTCCTTCTCCGCCTGCGTCGGCCCGCCCGAGCAGCCAGCCTCCTCCTTCTCCGCCTCGTCAACAAGGGCGGAAGAGACCTGCCGCCGCTCCGGCTGCTCCGGCGCATTGTAGTCCTTCTCCTCCGCCTCGTAAGCAAGGAAAGAAGACAGCCGCAGCCGCTCCATCTGCTCTGCCGGCGTCTAGCAGTACAGCCAGAGGCAGGAGGCAATACAGATTCGGTCCTTCTCTGAGGACTCCAGAGAAGTTACCATACGAGAGGACCCCGGAGGAGAACGCGAAGATCGCGCGAGCCGAAGTGACGAACTTGTTTGAAGGGGTGAAAGCAAAGAAACATCCACCTCCGGAGGAGAAGGTAGATCCGGTGAAAGCGAAGCGCACTGGCTGCCCTGAAAAAACCAGCAAAGTCTCCGCCGAAAGGCAACTATGATCGCATTATTGCAAAGAAATTTGTCGAAGCGAAGCGGTCGGGAAGTACTGTCAGTGATCAAAGGATAAAAGAACGACGAGCTGGGAAAAAATTGCCCAGCTCGGCGAACAAGCGAACCAATCGTGCCCCCCGCTCAAGGTGTCTAGCGACATCGTCGCTAATGATCCGAGGATGGTGCCTGGTTATAGCAATCTTAGAGATTACCTGCCCGACGATGTACATTATGATTTCTTGGAGGTGGAGGAACACAAATACGAGTACGGAAAGCCTCTCGTCAAAGATGAAAGATCTCTAACAACGATGATGCGAAGATTCCATGATTGGTACATGAAAACCTGCAGAGAGTCTGGGGGGAGGAATACTTTGACGCTGAGAGTTAGAGAGGAGCATGACCTCGTTGGAATTGAACTGTTGAATGTTCCATTTGAGGAGTTCTTCCAGTTTTTCAATCAAAAGGCCCTCGATAAAGCAACACTCACTTGCTACTGTCTGTAAGTAGTACTACTTCTGTCATTAAGTTTCTCTCTATATAGGTCAGCTCTTTCATTGCACGTATTTATAATTATCCTCACTATATTATGCAGATTGAAGATCGCCAAATTGAAGAAAAGACAAATCGGTGATATTGGGTTCATTAACACAAATCTCATAGATGTAACTGAGGTTAAATATCGTGCCGAAGATACCGAGGCCAACTTGCTACATCGTTGGTAATAAATGAAAACAAAGATATAATACTCTTTCCTTACAATTTTAAGTGGGTGTTACTGTCTTGTGCATATTCGGTTTCCCTTATTAGTCCAGGTTATAGTAATGTAATTGATGAGTTATGCATGCATGCGCAGCTTCCATTATATTCTCCTAGAGATTAAGCTTGAGCAGGGACTAGTAACCATCTTAGACTCGAGACGAAAAGATCCCTAGGACTATGCGAACATGACTCAAATGCTCGAGAAGTAAGTTAAATCGATCATTATCCACCTTATCAGCAACTTTGTTCATTCCCTGATATCAAGTAATTATTTTCTTTGTCTAGCAGGGTTTGGAGAAAATTCACCAAAAAAGCTCCGGGACTGCCGAAGAAACTGCAATTTAGACACCCGAAAGTAAGTACTCCCTCCATTTTTATTTACTCCGCATATTAGAGTTGAGTGAAGTCAAATTTTGTAAAGTTTGACCAAATTTATAGAAAAGAATATAAATATTTACCATAACAAATCTATATGATATGGATGTACATTCAACAATGAATCTAATGGTATTGATTTGTTATTGTATATGTTAATATTTTTGTCTATAAACTTTGTCAAAGTTTACAAAGCTTGACTTGACCAAAGCTAATATGCGAAGTAAATAAAAACGGAGGGAGTACTATAGTAACATGTTCCGCGCATCTCCTAGCGATTTAAGCGCTAGTTTCATCAATACCATTTGACATGCTTGCTTATCAGTTTGATTGACCTCGATTTCTTGTAAAGTGGTTGTGGCAGGAACAAGCGAACAATTTCTGTGGATACTATGTTTGCGAGTTCATCTGCCACACGACCTGTGAACGGGGGTACCCTGACGAACAATATGAAGTGCGTAAGCAATAATATTCACAATTTTATTTTATTACCATCATTTGTGTTGAGTTTTATTTATTCATATATATATATATATGTGTGTGTGTGTGTGTATTGACCCCTTGTTCAAATTAGATATTTCGAATGCGGGATGGATCCTAACACTAGATCATATGCGAGCAAGAGGAATTGGCGGCATTCTTCCTTGACTAATTAGATATTTGATTGATCTTGTCCTTGAAGTTGCTTCGTCACGGAGGAAAACTCCATGCTTGGAGTACGTCCACGGGTGTGGGTGTGGCCACGCACACCCCACCGCTAGCTATTGGTGGTGAAACAACCCCCGCGTGCGCCGACCACGCTCAGCTCCCAACCGAAGCCACCTCACCGACAGTGGGGTCGACATACTGCCGGAGGCTAAGCAAACAAAGCGTTGGCCCCACAAATCATAGACCAGAGAGTGGCGCCCTGAATCGCACAACCCAACCAATTAACAAACCAAACCTGCAGCCGGGCCCCACCACTCCCCACCGCGTGGACCCGGCCAGCCAACGCCACGTCGCCACGTACGCGGCCGGGATCCCCTATACAAGGGGCCACGCCACCGCCGACGTGCCGTCGCCGTCCTCGCCGTCGCCTTCCCCAATCCCCACGGCTCTCCCTCCTCCTCCGCCACTCCTCCCCGCCTTAAAGCTCTCCCGCATTGCAATCCCCCATGGCCTCCTACACCCGCCCGAACCCCGCCAACCCTAGTAGCCCGGCCCCGTCGGCGCCGCCGCTCTACCCGTCGCTCACCATGGCGGACCTGGCGCCGGTCGAGATCCCGCGGTCCCCGGCCTCCCCCGACGCGCCGGCGCCGTCGGACGACGTGCTGCTGCGCGCCCCCGGCGCGCAGCTCCACCTAATCGACCGCCAGCGCAGCCACCCGCTGGCCGCCGGCGACCTCTCCCTCCACCGCATCCGCGCCGGCGACACCTCCCTCGCCGCCATCGCGGCCCTGGGACCCGTCCAGTGGCCGCTCGCCCGCGACGTCGCCGCCGTCAAGCTCGACCCGCGCCACTACTCCTTCTCCTTCGCCGTCCCCGCCTCCGCCGACGACCCGGCCCCCGAGCCGCTCCACTACGGCCTCACGCTCTCCGCCCCCGACCCGCGCCTGGACGCCCTGCTCGGCGCCTACACCAGGTTCTCCGCCCACTCCGTGGCCGGCAGCGAGGGGCTCGCCGACGGGGTGCGCGGTGAGGTGGAGGCCGCCGCGTACTGGACCGCCGTCGCGCCCAACGTCGAGGAGTACGGCAGCGCCGTCGCCAGGGCCATCGCGTCCGGCGCCGAGAACGTCGCCAAGGGGATCCTGTGGTGCGGGGTGATGACCGTCGACAGGCTCCGGTGGGGGCAGGAGGTTCTCAGGAAGAGGATTCAGCCCGGCGATACCGAGGCCGAGGTCAGTCCGGAGATGCTCAGGCGGATCAAAAGGTAGTGCTTTCTTTCTCAGTTCTTCATACTGAATCTGTTTCTAATTTGCAGTCATGCGAATTTATTCAGTGCAATTTGTGATGCATAATGAGTAAATGCTTCAGATTTTGGGCACATCACAGTTCATAGTTAGATTAGATTAGTAGCTTAAATCGTGATGCAATCTGCCATGATGGGTATCTCATTTCCATTCAAAGGTAGCACTGTTTTTCTTAGATTTTTCATACCAAATGTGTTTTTGATTTGCAGTCACAGTTCAGTAGAATTTGTGCTGTAGGAGGAAATTCTTCAGGCTTTGAGCATGTCGCACTTCATAGTTAGATTAGATTAGTAGTTTAAATCGTGATGCCATGTGCCATCATCGGTATCTCATTTCCATTTGCTGATATTTCAGTTGTGTCAAAAATCTTTATGATTATTATGGATAATCTCCCCAAATTATTCATGCAATTGTGCTGACACTTGCTGTTTGGCATCCCGTTCCCTGGTGCTATGTCAAACTTGGCTGGTTAGTCCTGTTCTGATGGTGATTGGTGAATTATAGCTATGGCTTGATGCCGTGATTGCATATTATATCATATAGGAGGAATCACAAGCACTCATGTCAAAAGGCTCTGTGATTGTAGGCAGCTGCATTTTGGTGAATTTTGCAACTGGACTTAAACTTGTGCTCCTTATTTTGAGATTTCTGGCGTTGCTCTGCTTTTATGTTTTTAGGCTTCCTTGTGCTTAATTACACAATTTGAGAATACGTAATTTCAGTCAAATACTCATATTTCTGGTACTGTCGGTCTGAAAGAATATGTGCATGTGATTGTTGGCAGGGCTAAGAAGGTGACAAAAATGTCCGAGAAAGTGGCAACTGGAATACTGTCTGGAGTTGTGAAGCTTACTAGCTCTGTTACAAGCTCATTGGTTAACTCAAAAGCTGGCAAGAAGTTCTTCAGCCTATTGCCTGGAGAGGTTATTCTTGCTTCACTTGATGGATTTGGTATGTGATCCTTTTCTTGAAAATAATGTGACCTAAGTTAGTATTGGTGGTAGTACATCTTGTGCTGTTGGTAAGGTAGTTGCCATGTGAATCATGAAAAAGATGCCAACTTTCACTATACCATGAAACATGAACAATATACCATACGGGCACATTTAATTTGAACTTGCCTACAGAAGTGTAGAAACATCACCTAAGTTTTACTAGTTGAAAGTAAGCAGCCTGTGGGTGTCCTTTAGTGGCCATTTAACCCCTGGTACTCTACAATTAGGAAGGGGAGTAAATCGGTTGGCAATTATCTTTTTCCTTGTACCCTCTATTCTCTATGTTATACACATTATGTCTTGCTTCAGTCCTACATTAAAAATGGTTAATTACTGCTGCTTCTCTTCGCAAAAAGGTTGTGAACGTTAGTTGAGCTATCAGCTACTGGCACCATATTCATAGCGAAATCACTGGCAGCGATTACTTATAGTACAGACACCCAGTGGTGATGCCATCAAGTTCTATACAGTGAAAATGGCTATTGTTTACTCTATATGCTAGTTGAACTTGCCTCAGTATATTGGAGTGAACTCTGTTGCCAACTGCCACTATACTTCCTTAAATCTGAATATTTGGGGCTCCTTAAATCTGAATATTAGGGATGCCGGCTCTCATGAAACATTTATGTGAATCTTGTAAGTGATAACATGATCTCCTAGGAGCACATTGTGATCTGCACTTGCTCTTGCAAAATAGTTTCTATCAAATAATCTGCTCAGTTGTTTCTAACTTTTAGTTGTATGGAATTTCTGTGTGCCTGAACATCATTCTTGAAAATAACAGGGGAACTTACTTTCTTCTGGTGTTTGATTATGCCAGCCCGCTTATGTATATTTCACTGGTGTCAACAGGCAAGATTTCTGACGCCGTAGAAGTGGCTGGGAAGGATGTGCTATCAACATCGTCGACGGTGACGACCGGTCTTGTATCCCACAAGTACGTGTTATTCTACCTCATATCCTTGTTTCTACTCCCTCTTGGTTCTTGGACCAGAACATGGAGCACTTCCCCTCACACCATCCTTCTTCTTTGTTCGTCAGGTACGGAGAGAAAGCTGCTGCGGCAACCAACGAAGGGCTCGATGCGGCAGGCCACGCCATCGGAACGGCGTGGGCTGTGTTCAAGCTCCGGCAGGCATTGAACCCGAAGAGCGTCCTGAAACCCACGTCGCTCGCCAAGTCCAGCATCAAGGCTGGAGCCGCGGAGCTCCGGGCGAAGAGCAGCAAGAGCAAGTAGGGTCTGAAGCAGTCTTCGCCGCAGCCGGTGGTATTGGGGCCTGACGAGATCAGAAGCTTGCATACCCTGTCAGTCCCCGCTGATGTGCCGCCTTGTTTGTAGATATGTGTGCTGGAAACAGAGAACAACCTGCCTGTCATGTCTTTCGCTCTGCTGATGTGCTTCCTAGTGGAGTATCTGTTGCTTAGTTTCGTTATGTGCTCTGTCTGGAGTATCTGTTGCTTAGTTTCGTTATGTGCTCGGTCTGTCGATGAAATGGAGTAGGTTCACTGGATTTTACTGCTGTTATTGTGGTGTTGGCCCTTGCTGTAATGCTGAAGGCCTAAGCTTGAACTGAATGGTTGATGCTTTTTCCAAAATTGTTGTAGCGAAATAAAAATATGCTTTAACTAAGCACTACGAAATTATAAGAAAGTTGAAGCAGGAAATTGCTTTTGGAGGCCAAGCTCCATGAAGGCCTCCACATGCAAAATTCAAAATTCGTGAAAGTCATATTTTCACATTTAAAAAAATTCTGAAAAAAATACAGATATAGATGAAGGCTGCACAAGTGTGTAAATTTTTAGGATGAAATATGTTGAAATAAGGGCCGTGAAACAAAAATCTGAGTCTTTTTAACACATGATATTATTCGTCCTCGCAGAGCATGGATTTGTACTATTATTTTGCACAGTTCACATTTCAACATATTTCCCTGAAATTTTACACACTGACACCACTCATCCTTGTTCCTCTGTTTCTAAATATAGGATGTATAGTTTTTGGCACGGAAATTAAAGAACGCACATGAAGAAAAAATTTCACAAGTTTTGGACGAGATTACACATGACTAATTGAGAAAATAGAAAAGCTTGTCTGATATAAGAAAATGTAATCAAATCCCTAAAAAAATTATTCAAACGAGTGGTGTAACACAATACACCTTATATTTTGAATTTTTTCTCAATTTTTTTTATCAAAAGGGGTTTTCCCCCACCCCACTTTTATAGAAAACGGAGAAAGCAAGTCACGGTGACTGTTACAAGCAATCGGGTCTACAGGAAGTGGCCGACCAGAGAATAGAAATGCAACTCTACATCTTAAAGCGCTAGCCCGAAAAACTGAAACAAGAAACTGCTAAGCGAGAGTCTAGTGCCACGCAGGGCAAACACCGAAACCACCAGCCAAGCAATACAGAATGTTCCTCAGAGAATAGAACAACCATCAGCTTGCTCGCGAGATCATCCCGAATGAGCTTTCAGCATGTTTCCACCCCGGGTCCTCTTTGCACACGCTCTCAGTTCCCAACCCAAGCGATTCTGAGCAACTCGCCTCTTCAACGGTCCAGAAGCTGGAGGCAGTGTCGTAGCAGCACTGATTGATCGCCTCCGCAGAGAATCTTCCACTGGTGTCGAGAAAAGTTGATCCTCTCCAAGATCGCACGAGTGCTTGTCCATGATATGCCCTGAAAACAAATATCATTATGCATAATCCAAATGCCCCAAATGGCAGCAACACAAGCAATGTTAATAACAGTTTTCTTGTTGTTTATTTCCCAGAATGAAGATAACTCAATCATATTTTTAGGAATATTGAATCCAAAAACTTCAACAACATCAATCCAGATCTGTTTGGCCACCACACACTCAAAGAACAGGTGATGAACTGATTCATTCTCATTACAAAATAAGCAGTTTAAATTCTCTACCACCCTCCTCTTGTTTAGGTTGTCTCAGGTGAGAACTTTATTATTAAAAGCCAACCACACAAAGACCAAGTATATGTTTGGTACAACAATTTTTCAGAATTTTTTCCAAAGTGGGGTAGAGACCCCACCCCAGTTAATCATGTTGTAAAAGGATCTGATCGAGTAGATCCCTAATGGTTCCAACAGCCAAACAGGGTGATCCTCCTCATTGGTGAGTTGTTTGGTAGAGATGACCCGAATCAGGTCGCGCCATTTTTTCATAAATTCAGCATCTACACATCTACTAAAGGTGAGCTTTAGGTTGGTACGATCCCACACCTCAGACACTACACATTGTTGTTGTTGACAAATCTCATAAACCCCCAAAAATTGAGTTTTCAGGGAAGAATCCCTCACCCAGGTGTTATCCCAGAAGCTGACTTATCACCATTATCCAAATTCCATCTAAAAAAGGTCTTATGCCTTCAAAGGGCCAGGTAACCCCTTTCCAAAAGGGCGAACCCACATCTTGTTTAGCCCACAACAAATTAGGTTTATTAGTTTTATATTTATAATCTATCAATCTCACCCAATCTTTATCCTGATTCATGAAGTATCTTTTAGCCCAAGAGGCTAACAAAGCCATGTTAAACTCTCTTAAATTGGGTACCCCCAAGCCACCAAGCTGATTAGAGTTAATTAAGGGGGTCTATTAATTAATGGAAGATGGAGAGGGATTCCTGGAACATGCATGAGGACGCCTTCATTAAATTAGTGAATTAATTAAATTAATTAATGAAGGCGAGGACTTGTGCGGAAGGATTCGAATCAGCATAGTGTGTCCCGACGATACATGATTTTCTCGTATTGTGCTGACTAAAAAATTATGTTATGATTATGTTAATTCTCAAACCACTACTCGAGCAAATGTACACACTAACTATTCACTTTTAATATGCTGCAAAAAACAATTCACTTTTAATATAGTTTGTAGTTTTTTTTGTGCATTGATATAACACATATAATATCCCATAAAAAAGATGATGCACATACAAAAAATTGCAGGTGTCTATGGTCCGGCTCTATCACGTTGAACATCAAAAAAACCGTGGTGTAGGAGCTAGAGACAAACACCTGTTTCAACTACAGCCGGAGCTCCGCCCGTCCGGGCTGTCACCATTAAGATAGAGGTCAGCATCATGGATGGCTATGGACAACTTATCTGATACAAGGAACCCCATCTCCCTCTCTTTGTCAATCGCATATCTAGCGTAGAGATCACATTTTGCGCTTGCAAAGGTTTCAGGTTTTGCGTGAAAACTGGAATTTCATCAACTGGTCACATTATTACAAATGTTTTGTATAACTGACCACCCACCATTGTTGAATAGATGGATAGCTTGGTCATCGTTTGTGACGGCAGCAAAGATTAGAATTGACAACATGGATGGGTGGGACGTGCAAGCATTTGTTTCTCCCGTTGCAAGATGGGTGGGGCGTGCAAGCATTTGTTTCTCCCGTTGCAATGCACAGGCACATTTGCTAGTTATGGCCAAAACATAAATCTTTATCTTTATTTTTATTTTTATCTTTATCTTTACCTAATATTAAAAAAGCATTGTTTCTCCACTTTTTTTATAATAAAAAGAGGCTTCGTACGTTGTCTGCACGAAAAAAGGCTTCCTACCTCGTCTGCACGCCTCGATCTGTTCGTTCATTTGCTTTTCTTTACAAGTCGATGTATTCGTTCGCGAAATCATTAATTAAGGAGTACTCGTTGCAAAGAACACTCCACTTTCTCAGGTCATGACAAATGGCGCACATGCAACGCGCCACTTGTCGCAACATGGGAGTTTTCCCTTTTTTCACAGATCCGTTTATTCAAAACGTTTTATCTCTTCAACCGTGCGTCCAAATCTCGAACCGTTTTCATCATTGGATTTCTCGCGTCGAGATCTTCAAAACTAGATCCCATGTTGATAGGTTTTGACGAACTATTTTTTTCACGAAAAAACGGACGAAAACAACCGGGCGAAAAAACCGAACCGGTAGCATGGTTTTTTTCCCTTTCCGAAAGAGGCACGCCCGTGCCTCTCGCGAAATCACAACCGTGCCTCTCGTAGAAACATAACCGTGACTCTCATGGAAGGAAAAAAACAAAAAACACGTTTTTTTTTCGTTTCCGAGAGGCACGGCCGTGACTCTCGCGAAAGCAAAACCGTGACTCTCACGAAAGAAAAAAAAATAGAAAACACGTATTTTTTCCCCTTTCCGAGAGGCATGACCGTGACTTTCGCGTAAGCACAACCGTGCCTCTCGCGGAAGCAAAACCATGACTCACACAAAAGGAAAAAAAATAGAAAACACGTTTTGTTTTTCCCTTTCCGAGAGGCACGGCTGTGACTCTCGTGAAAGAAAAAAAATAGAAAACATGTTTTTTTTTCTTTTCCGAAAGGCACGGCCGTGACTCTCGATAAAGCACAACCGTGCCTCTCGCGGAAGAAAAACCTTGACTTTTGCGAAAGGAAGAAAACGCGTTTTTTCGCGAATTTTTTTTTTACATTTTTTTGATCGAAAAGCTAAGAAAGACTGGGGGAAAACCAAAACGTCGAAAAACCAAAAAAACCGTTTAAAAAGCCGAAAACGCGTGCGGAAAAATAAAAAAAAATCCGAAGGGAGCGTCCAGAGCGCGACACGTGACGAATGACTGAGAGCGTGCCAAGTGGCGCTGATAGTTGCGAGGCCCCCGAAGGAGCGCTCGTTAACTTTTTTTTAGCAACAAACTAGGCTTTATTCATAAGTTGGTATTGCTACTGGTATTACAGAAGTATCATGTGGTTGCCCCAACCAAATATGGCGACCATGATCTAATTTTACAGCATGCCTAGCTAGTTTATGAGGATCAAAATTCGAGACTCTAGATTCAAACTTAAAATAGCAAGAAGTAAAAGAAGAATGCCATGAAATAATCTCTTTTACAACTGCACCATAGTTTCCACCTGACTTCGCTTTGATATGCTTCACCACCTCTTGACAGTCGGACGCAATCACGATGTTCTGGAGCCCCAGGTCTTTTGCTAGCGACAATCCTTCTCTGCACGCCATAGCTTCCAAAGTTGGCGGATCAACCAATCCTCTAGTAACAAGCACCGAAGACCTCAAGTAGTGCCCGTTATTGTTCCTACAAACTGCGGCAGCTGCACCTACTCCACGGAAAACAACGGCGTCAACATTGATCTTAGCAGTATCACCAGTGGCCGGAATCCATTTCCTTGGTGCAGCAGTAACTGGGATGTTAACACGGGACGGTATTGAATTCTTTTCCACATCCAACTCTGATAAGAAATGAGTGATGAACATGTAAGTGGATAAAGGGCTTTGATGCAACCCTTCGTGGATCAGCTTCCGTCTCACCCACCATATGGCCCAAAAGGTAACTGCTACTTTGGTGAACTTGTCATGAGAAAGTTTTCCGATCATAGTGAATAACCACTTCTTTGCATCATTTTCAGTATTACTTCGCAGATCATCAATTAGCTCCTGATCCATCAATGACCAAACACACCGGGCAGCAGTACACTCAATCAAACTATGCTTCCAAGAGTCCGGAGTTCCACAAATGGCACACGAGCTGCTTGTGGTCATATTCCGATGCAATCTGACATCTTCCGTTGGGATAGATTGACGAATCTCCACAAAAAGACCCTGATTTTAACAGGGACCGTCGTTTTCCAAAGCCGCTTCCAGTCCATTTGAGGAGCGCTCGTTAACTAGTTGCTCCCATTAGTTCGTCACTCGGCTGAGACGAGTTAGCTTCAGGCCCACCACGAAAAACATCTGGCCCATCAAACAACTAGAGCACAGGCCACAATCTTAATGGGCCGGTCCCCACCATGAAAAACGTCTGGCCCATCAAACAACCAGAGCGCAGGCCACAATCTTAATGGGCCGGTCCATTCACTGGCACAATACGAGCCGAAAATTCCAAAAAAATGTGCTCCTTTAGGAATCGAACTCACAACACCTTGATGGACACACAATGATGCTTACCACTTGGGCTACTGCCAATAAGCAATTAATGCACAGCGCGAACATTTATAAACCAAATGCAGCGGCAGATTAAAAAAACGAAAATTTTCAACAATTTTTGGAAACTGGAAAAACAAATACGAAAAAATTGCAAAAAAAACAGTGTTTGAAATTGTGATCAAGTTTTGAAATTCTAGAAAAATATTAAAAACATCAATTGCTTTTCTGAAAAAGTGATCGAACATGAACAAAATTATAAAACACAACTTTTGAAAAAGTGAATGGAATTGGAAAAAATGAACAATTTTTAAAACGTGAACAAGTTTTGAAAATGTTAACAAAATTTCGAAAACATTAAAAACATGAACAAGAAATTAAAAAAGGTTCATGCATTTAAAAAAATCATTAAACAAAAAATATTCATGAATTTTAAAAAAATTAATCATTTCAAAATTTGAGCAGCTATTCTAAGAATTTTCGCCGATTTAAACAAAATTTTCACAAGTTTTATAAAAATTGCATGCATTCGAAAAATCTTCATTGAATCAAAAAATGTTCGGCGATTCATAACAATGTTCAAAAGTTTCAAAACAATGATCGCAATAATTAAAAATATGTTCGCAAATTTGAAAATTTCAAAAAAATCTTTGTTGACTCAAAAAATGTTCGGCAATTCAGAACAATGTTCAGAACATTAAAAAACAATGTTCGCAATAATTGAAAAAATGTTCGTGAATTTGAAATTGTTCATGGTTTCATAAAAATATTCATGTCTTTTTAAAAAAAATTGTGTACTAAAAATATTAATGAAATTGAACAAAATGTTTGTCAAAATGTTATCGGTGATGCAGCAAAATGTTGTCATGACTGTTGAAGATTATGATTTTTCCTTTCATTGCAACGCACGGGCCCTTTTGCTAGTAAGCATTAACATAAATTAAAACCCAAATAGAAAACTACATACGAACTAAAATTTCCAAAATAGGCACATTTCATGGCATTCTCTCACCAGATTAAAGACACATTGACATATCTCAAATGTTCAAACTTTCTCTTAACATAGACCGACTACATTGCCGAACGTCCAGACTAGCACAGACGCCCACTCACCATTATGACGGTGCTGTCCACCTTGGAGTCGTTTGTACCCAGGAACACTCCGCCCCTCTGTCGATGATCTCCATGGAGGACACCACGCCCGACAGGTGTTCGATCAAATGTCATTTAGCTTAATTTTGGATGCCATGTCGTTTTTTAAGAGTACGAAGGATGGCGGGGTACTCGGCCATGGAGGATGAGATGTTGTGCAATGCATGGTTGGCCGTATCCGTATATTTCTTAGGCGGGAGCAGAGGAGGGAGGGGGGGGACCTTCTGCCAGCAACTACATGAATCGTTTCACACACTGAAACACATTGCGCCCTAGGACATGCACATTATTCAAGAACGCAATGTGATGTCGTTATTGTATCGCTGGTACCTATGCAGACCAGCATCACCAAGTTTTGTCATGTGGTTGGTCTGTTGGAGGCAAGGTGGCAATTGCACGCGGTAGATGAGGAGATCGTAAGTTTTGCCTCTTGCTCAACTTGTTTAAATCATTCATTCACTCAATATTGGTCTACACATTATGTAGCCCGCAAGTGCTATCGTGATGTACCACATGACAGAGGGACGGTCATTTATATACACACACTGTTGAATGAAGCTGAAGGAGCAGTATGTGTAGGACAACATGATACATTGATGAAAAACTTGTTGGACATCTGGTTAATCTCGTTAAATTTGAGGCATTCCTGTACTAGACTTATTTGCATGCTATGTATAGATGATTCCTCCTATTTTCTACTCAAATTTGATGAATATCGGCCGGTTCGCATGAATTTCATCCGGTTAGTTCAAATGCGGCATGAAATGCATGCGGACAATGTTGTATGGCGGCCTTCAATATCAATGTCCATGAACTGGTCCCCTATATGTTGACAGACGCCGGAGCAAATTTGCGGGTCAACATTGAAGATGACCTTATATTTACAACGTTTGGCCTGTCGCCTCCTCCAGCTGAGAGGAGTGGAATCGTACATCGCCGGCTCAATGCCACGCAGAGCGACATCACCACCTCAACGGTTGGCAGAGCCCTTGGATCTGAGATCCAACGGGCGAGCTCGCACGGCAGCGCATGAGCTTAGATAGATGCTCCTCGAGGACCAGATATTTTCCCATTCCCGTCTCCAAACAATGAATGTTTTCCACACTCGTAAATTACATGGAGTATTTGACTCCGACGACTAAAAAATCATTGTGCCGCTGCATCAACTACCTTGTGGACCCGCTGCTGCTGCTGGTGGCACTCTGATCCGCCGCCGTGGGACGCCCCCGTCTCCGACGACGATAACAGTGATGACGTCCACGTCCTGCCCGGTGCGGCGTCCATCGCTGCCTTCAGCACGGTAAGCGCCTCCTCGAGCAGCTCACCGGCCGGGCGACACGGCTCTCGGCCGTCGCTCACGGCGCAGCATCGCAGGCCGAGGAGCGCGACCTCGGTGGCCAGCTCCAACGGCCACCCTCCCGCGCTCGCGGCCACCACCTCGCTCCAGCCCCTGCGCCCGTCGGCGGCGGCCTCCCGAGCCGCCTTCTTTGCCGCGCGCGCTGTCATGCCCGCGACCAGCCGGAGGAGCACCAGGCCCAGGGCGTGCACGTCCCACTGCGGGGTCGGCTCCCCCGTCGCGAGGTACCGCGGGTCCACGTACGCCAGCGCTTCGCGGCCGGCCCGCCGCTGCTCCGACACGAGCCCACGCATGCCGAGGCCGGCGAGCTTGCTGCCGGTGAGGAGGTGCTCCTCCTCGTCGTCATCGAGCAGGAGGATGGTCGCCGGGCGGACGTCGCCGTGCACTGTCTTCGCTGACGAGTGAAGGAATGCCAGAACAGAGCATACCTGGTACGCCACAGCGCACCGCGCTCTCCACGGCAGCGGCGGCGTCCCGTCGCCTCCTTGAGCTAGGCGGTCCTCCAGGCTACCGCCCGGCACGAGCTCGTGCACCACGGCGCGCGCCTCCGGGCACGCGCCGATGAGCGCCACGAGGCCTGGGTGCCTCACCCGGCTGATGGCGTCCGCCTCGCGAGCGAACCGCGCCTCGCCGACGGCGGCATCGGGGGAGATGACCCTGACGGCGACGTTCATGCCGCGCAGGCTCCCTCTGTACACGCCGGCGCGGCCAATGCCGGCATTGCCGATCCTGGAGGACTCGTCGAAACGGCCTGTCGCCTCCTCCAGCTCCGGCAAACCGAACCGCAAGACACCTACAGCTTGATCACCATCTGTCACGGGCACAGATTCCACCGCAGCTACAGGTGCCCGGCGAGTCCCTTCGGCCTTGAGCTTCTCCGCCAACGCATCGTCCATCTCGCCGGCGTCACCCTGACATTGTCATATCGAACGCACGGTTCACCACCCAGAGACTATTTATCGTACCGACACAATGGATGATCCCGACCCCTATCAACTCTCGCCACATTGTTCTTGCACGTACCGAGTCATTGTGGATGCCGAGCCGCTCGGCGGCGCCATCGCCGTGGCGGTGCGACGAGGATGCCGATGTCGAGCAGTCGGAGGCGGTTGGGCGTGGGCTGGTGCTCGCCGTGGATGGCTCTCCTCTGCTTACCAGCCCCTCTTCACTGGCCTCTCTGTACGTGTCAACAATCAGCATCATCGGATAAAGGACGGCACAACATCCATGGAGAATGTGATATACCTCGTGCAGATGAGCTTGCCTTTGCAGACGAACCAGATCCTGCAAGAGGGGTTGGCCTTGAGCTGCACGGTCGCCGCCTTCTTGGACTTGGGCGCCCGCATCTTCCTGACAACAACGTAGCATCCATCACATTGTCCACAGGCAAGAGGCAGGCCGACTGTGACGTCTGAGCCCTCGGCAACCACACATACATACCTCGAGTAGGCCCGGTCGGCGGCGGCGCCCATGACGAGCTCGGCGACGGCATGGTCGGCGACGAGCTGCACCAGGCCGCCCGCCAGGTCGTCGCCGGACACGATGACCTTGCGCGCGTGGACCTGTAATTATTGCACTCGATAGTTCAATGAGTTGAGCCAGCAATAATTTGCTGCTGATGACAACGACTAGTGAACAAACCAAGGATAGGATTCAGGAACGAACCCGCTGGATCTTGCACATGCGGACGAGCTGGTCGAGGGCCTCGCTGGCCTCGTCCTCCTCCCACTTCCTGCACGCGGCCACCATGGCCGCCCCCACCTGGCTCACCGGCACCCACGCCCCCACTACAGCTCGTCGTCCATCCCGCCGGATCAGAGAGTGTTTGGGACATAATTAAGCAGAGAAGTAGTTAAGCAGGCTTACTCATGTTGATGCGGTGCGGCGGGCGGTGGACGTGGGCGAGCACGAGGCGGCGGCCGGGGAAGTTGGCCAGCACCCACCGCAGGTTCGCCTTCCAGTTCCACTGCTCCTTCCCCACCGCGCAGTACACCTCCTCCTCGCCGGAGCCGGCTGCTGCTTCCTCCATGTACCCAGCTATATCGGTTGATCGATCCTTCCAACTGAGTTTCTTGCTCTCCCGGCAATGGCGCGCGGTCGAGGGGGGTGGAAGAACCAGCGAAAGAACGAAAACAGGGGAGGGGAGGGGAGTATGTGTAGTGTGTACGTAATCCCATTGACCAGTTTTTATTCTTTTTGTACGGAAAAGTTGACTAGTCGCTATTTGGAAGGCCGTACGTACACGGGATGGGACGGGACGGGATGGGATATCCTAGGTGAATATGCTCTCACTATACGGACTCGCAGGATAAGAAAAAGAAATCAACTGCGGCAGCCAATAATAGATGTTTCATAATAACATGTAGTATCACTGCACGATATTCACGATGTTGATCGAAATCAAAATGTAGTACCCACATTTGACCAAATTAGTTTAATGCAAAGCAATGGAGGCAAAGGTAGACGGGTAGAGGGCTTAATTAGTTGCCAAACATGCTGGAGCATAACTTGTCACGCGACCCTCAAACCTCCCGTATACGTGCCGACTGTGCTGTTCAGTCTGTGAAAGACATACAACGCATGTTTGTATGGGTCTCTGAACCGCTCCCAAGCCCGCTTCTGACCACATTGGCTCACCCAAGCTTTCCTAGTAAGGCACGGGTCCAAGTAAGGACAATAAGAAAATATGCCTAGGAGGCAAGAGAAATAAGCAACATCCATCCTGCTATTCCTAGGATCCCAACCAAGATACCATCCTAATGATCATCATCGAACAAGAATGAAAAAAACTCCACGTAGAACGTTCATGCTCTCGCCTTAGAGAAAAACTTTACCCGCACCTGCACCTATTGTTGTTCTGGTATCGGTGAGTCATTGAGACTCAACAATAACATTACAAAAGGTAGTAAGACTAGATCACTTATGGGCAGGATATGGTTAAATGGTGAGGTTGCAGCAAGCAGCTAAGTAATGTAGGCCAACTAGTCCTACGAATACTAGAACAAGATAAGATAATTCCTAAGCACAAGGGGGCGCAACTATTTGACCAACAAGTGATCCTAAACACCTGCTTACGAGTCATTGTTAACCTGTGTCCTCGTCTTGCTCGCATTCCCCCCAAAAGAGACACTCAATGTTACATACACGATTGAGCAAATATTAGTTATTAGTTGAAGTTGTTCTATGCCAGACATTATAAATTTCCAAGTCGCTTTGTAACCATGGACACAACTTTTCGAAAGATTTAACCATGCAGAGCTGCGTCCAACCGCCCATTATAAGTTTCGTATGCATACCCCGAAACCTCATTAACATGTAAACTTGATGCGTCCCAGGAGTTTAGAAGTAACAAGTCCTGTAGCTAATGTAAATCTAGTCCAGTAAGGTCGCTGGTGGAGTCGACCCTGGAGTAGAGCCAGCATATCTATAGATTCCAGACCTGATGGATGAGCTAGACTTATGGCAAGCCAAACTAGAGTTTCGTGTGGTGGCGTCGCAAGTGGCTCTATTTTCGGACTAACACCTTTGGCACTGGCCCACCTTTGTATGATTAATCCTCGTGGACATAATCCCCTATGCGAATTTTATCCTCAGATGTCGTCACACACTGTGAGAGTTTTTGTAGCAAATTTTGGTACCAATGTTAGCCTCTGTAGAAAAGTTGAAAGCTAGATAAAGGGTTCAAGGGGGCCATAACCCCCACACACGGTAGGATGCGCTCATCAAGAGCATAATAACCAGGTAAATCGGTGCTATCGCAGTCGTCGGCTCCTCCATGGGGCCTACCTGCCAGACTTTAAACTCGGTGAACTTGAGAGACTGCCGAGTTTCTTCCATTCTCCCAGTCTTGTTTCGCGGGTACTAGGCAAAATATCAAGTTTGCCAAGTTTCATCTCAATGCCGAGTGCAAGTTTGGACCAAACTCAGTAGATACATAAGTTTGACGAGATCCCGACTAAATGAACTTGGCAAAATACGAAGTTTTGATCTGCTACCTGAGATTTGATCTGCTAGTGTTGACTTTCCTTGTATTCTATGCACATGTAGGCCGATATGAATGACGCCAGCCTGTTGAATATACAATACTTGAGACAGATACTACAAATCCTGTTGGAGGCCACTCACACACATTATACAAAACAACTAATGGCGAACTGATGATTTTGGCGACTATAGTGAGGGTACATTCAGTAAATCAACCGATTAGTTTATAATTAGAAGAAGAGAAAAGGACAGCACTATTCTCTATTGTTGTTTTATATATCATGGTCAATATCTGCATATTGATTACCCACACGAAACTCGCGTAGATATATGTGAAATAAAGTTTGCCTCATTTTTAATTTTAATACAATTATTATCTAATGGCAAAGGTGGGTAATTTTTTCCACTTAAATATTATCTAATGTCTGCCGTTTTTTAGTCTATTGAATTAACGGTTGGATCTTTCTAATTTTTGCGGTAATTTCTAGCATAATTAACCTTTTCTGGTTAACCCGTCAAATACTGTAATTTTTTTCACGTAAATCTTTCTCTAATAATAAAGCACGGATTGATTTTGCCGGATTCACCGTTGCGGCGTTTTTGCAAAAAAATCCCTGAAGTTGTTGACAATTGGACCCACAATCCTATTTTATTTGCTGGTGAAGGTATCGAACTCACAACCTCCAGGATAGCAAACAATGTTGTGGCCAGTGAACTAGCCCCTGTTGTGTGTACGAATCAAAGTTGATTGCGTTGTTAAATTATCCCACCTCGCCCCCTTACATACAATATACCCAACTTATATACGTCTCTCAGTTCCTTCGGTATCAGGAAGAGGATTATGACAGAGAAGAGCTCATGGAAGGAAGAGAGGCTAATGAAGGAAATATATATATATATATATATATATATATATATAGACGCTAAGCTAAGAAAGGATAGAGGTGGCTAAGCTAAGGAAGGAAAGAGACGATAAATATGGGCTGCTGGAAAGAGAGGATAATTAACTTTCTATATATAATATGGGCTATTAAACAATTCATGAGGACGTGAATAATTTAAGGACGGTGGATATGCATGTTGATTCACGTTGCCTCTGTTACCCTGATCAATGGATGAAAAATAGCTGGAGAGACTAAGAGAAGAGGATGTGAATAATTCAAACTTGCCATGCACGTACGTGCCAGGTTGAAAGGCTCAAGATAGAAAAGCGTGAGTGGTGTTGATCTTTTTTTAATTGACTTGGAAAATAACTAAACATGAAGAGGTTTTGCCGATGATCGTTGTTAACTGAAGTTGGATTTGGTGTTTATTTGTGTCCTTCACAGACTGGTAGAGTGGTACTAACTACTAGCCGACATAAAAGCCGGAGAGGAAACGAACACCATCCATAGTCCAAATTGGATACGACATTTTTGGACTAACATATTTACACGTGTTAGCACACTCGCGGGAAGCATAGTAATAACTACTACGACATAAAGTTAGAAACGAAGTGAACACCATCCATAGTCTAAATAGGATTGCACACTGCTGGACTAACATTATGTACATAGGTTAGCACACACGCGGGAAGCATATATACCTAGATCGCCTGTGAAGTATATGGCGAAGATTTATACATGCAAGTAGAAAACAAGACAATTGTCTTTAGGTATATACAAAATAAATTGTCTTCATAGAAGGTGCATGTCTTATATATCCCAAAAAAGTATGGAAGTGTTTGGTAGTGTTTCCCCGCTACTAATTGTTGTCAATCCTTATGCGGGATGATCCATGGACCAGGTGCGAGGAGTAGATTGCGCAGGGCGGCCCTTACGCCAACTTGATGAGATTATAGTTTCTAAAATTTTAAACGTCCCCTTGCATTGGTACACTTCAATGACAGGTGTGTCGTGCAGTGGCCAAGTTGATCGCCCCAAGATTGACAACTTTCGGACGTGGTATGACCAAGTGGACAATGCGGCAACTATCAATAAGGGCGGAAGAAGTATAAGAGGCGGCAGGGGTGTGGTGCCGTGTTGAAATATATGACGTCACATTTGGAAGTCTTGAGATATGGTTATTGAGTTAAGGGCATGCAAGATTTTTTTCTCCCGTTGCAACGCACGGGCATATGTGCTAGTATTATCTAATTCTGGTTAACCCATCAAATACTTTAATTTTTTCCACTTAAATATTATCTAATGGCTGCTGTTTTTTAGTCTATTGAAATAACGGTTGGATCAGTTCAAAAAAAAAGAAGAAATAACGGTTGGATCTTTCTAAGTTTTGTGGTAATTTCTTACATAATTAACTTTTTCTAATTAACCGGTCAAATACTTTTTATATATAATAATAGATAGATTACACAAGCCCCGATGATTAGCCTTTTGCCAGGCCGTTTTAGCGATCTCTTCAACTGTAACTTCAGCCAACTACCGGGCTTTGAACTTTTGCTTGTAAACTGGGCTGCTATCAGCCACACCAGAAAGATGGTCGTACGTACGCGGTCAAAGTCTAGCATCGGAGATAAGAGTTTGGTTCTCTAAACAAACAAGAGACAAGAGTTTGTTAGCAACTCAAGATAGACTCATAACCAGTGACGACTTTGAGTTTCGATCCGGCGCAACATCGCCAGAGTTATATATAAGAGGTTGTCACGACCACGACCTAGCTACTCCCCCTCCTCGATTCCCCGCAGGAAGAGTTTGTTAGTTACCATGACGAAGAAAAGCTTATACGAGCCGCTGAGCAGCAGTTCAACGGAGGCCACGAATGGCAGAGGGCAGCCGTCGACGGCGGCGCACCTTGATGACGACGGCGGCGACAGTGTTGTTCGGGTGCGTACATGCGCTAGCTATACCATAGTGTTATTTACATTACGTGCCAAGGCTAATAATTTATTAATGAATGTTCTCATGTGAGTTTGTACTTCCATCAATTTGTTAATTCTGCAGCACGTGCTGGTTAGTTTGAGCATGTCTGCATTCTTCGTGATCTCGGCCGCACATGTATAGGACGCGGGGCATCATTGGTACAACGTGATCATCACCGCCATCGTCTTCCTCTACTCCATGGTCATGATCCATCTGCTGCTGATCAAATGCTGGCATCGGAACAAGAAGAGCGAACTTGAATCATGCCAAGTGATTGCTATCAGCACACCCACAGATTGTGTATGTATCGATTGATGCATTAATTCATGGCACCTAATTAACATCACTAAATTTGTTTTGCTATTCAACACGTTGTCATTATATTCTTTCATGGATTATTAATTGTTTCTTGCATGCAGATGGCATCAGTGTTGACGGTTGCTGCGATGGGGATGTTATTATCCCTTGGGGTCGTGCTCTTCGTCTTTCGCCCCGCCTGGTCTGACCTGGCGTTCATTGCTCTCATGGTCTCCTTAGGCTAGTTGTAATGGGAGTATCATAGATAGTATCATGCATGTCAACTAGGTAAATTTAATGAGGTGACATAGAATTAAATGAAAAAAGAGAAGGTTGAGTATCATATCATGATACCGTATCATATTAAATGTTGTGCTATTATGTGTCATGCATGCTAATAAATGAAGTCATCTATGATACTAACATATGATACTATGCACTACGGATGTAGTATCATACACTAGTATCATATGCATGATACTAGTATATGATACTTTCCGTTACGACCAGCGTTATCCACGGGGTCGACATTTCTTTTGCTCAAAATTGAGGAAATTGAGAGGAAGAAGATTCCTAAGGGAAAATGTGAAGATGCCTCAGATCTCGTATAGTTTTTTTTGAACACAGATCTCGTATAGTTCCAGAGTAATGGTATCTAAAAATACAACGGTATAGTTTGGTTTGTTTTAGTAAGTATAAACCCAACAAAAGCTTATAGAAGATCCTGTGACATATATGCTACTTTGATTTTGAGTATTTTTCGGCTATAATCTCCACTGGATTCCACCATGGAAATAGGTGGAGAGGCATGACCTCGACGTTCAATCTCATTTCATAAGAGTCTCGAGTATTTTGGTTAACCATTGCAATCTCTACAACTGGTTTATATATAATTTAAATTAGTGGGGAGACATGGCCCTTCTATATTTCCAACATGATCTCGATCATGTTTAATGCCCATACAGATGGAGTGGGGGCAGATGTCGCTTGCATGTGCCGTGCCGGCCATTCGCATCGGTTAAGGAGGTGTTTGTTTTTAGGGACTTTTTTGTGTAGGGAGTAGAAAAAGTCTTTCTTAGAGACTTTTTTACCAAACGGGAGGAACTTTTTAGGGACTAAACTAGGCATTTGGGACTAAATGAAGAAGACTCTCAAGCAGAGTCTTTTTGAGACTTTTCCAACAATGCCCCTTCATGCACCCATTGGCCCGCCACCCCATGATGTTCTTTGATTGTTATTTTTCTATATACTAGAGGCAACATGGTCATTTAATGACCTCTAGCAAGGAACTAGGGACTTTTTAGTCTCTGAAAATAAACAGAGAGGGACTTTTTAGGGACTAGGGACTTTTTAGTTGGGACTAGAAAAAGTCCTAGGAGTAAAGAACCAAACACCACCTAAATTTACCATATAGTTGTGTAGTGTTTGGTTTCGCCCATGTTTCCCCGCAAAACGTGCAACTCTTTGTTAATTTGGTTCATCTCTTTCTCTCAAGTAGATGGTGCTTCTGCCGGTTCCTCAAAAAAAAAAAAAACCCTCAAAAGTACCATGACATGGGATCTTCTTCTTCTGTGAGCTTTTGTTGAGTTTATATACTTACTAAAATAAACCAAAGTAAGCAGTTGTATTTTACATACAATTACACTGGAACTAGACGAGATCAGAGGCATTTTCATGTTTTTCCTTAAGCTTCTTTTTCCTCTCATATTCCTCAAGTTTGAGCGAAAGAAACGTCAACCCCATGCTTGCCAAGAGCATCAGAGCAATGGAGGCCAGGTCGGACCAAGCGGGGCGAGAGACGAAGAGGGCGACACCCAAGGAGATTAACATGATCACGGTCGCGACCGCCGTCAACACTGATGTCAACTGCACGAAGCAATTAAAGGGTCAGAACATATGTTGCCTAGCAAAATAGAATATATTGGTGAATTATTAGGTGCCAAGAATCGATCGGTACATACACAATCCCTGGGTGTGCTAATAATAATCACTCGCACGATTCGAGCTCCCGTATCTTCTTCTGATCCCGACGTCTCATGAGCAGAAGGTGGATCATGACCGTGGAGTAGAGGAAGACGATGGCGGTGATCATGTTGCACCAATGATTGCCTGCGTCCGTCCATACATTGCCGGCCGAGATGCAGAAGGATGGAAACATGATCACACTGACCGTCAGGTGCTGCATGCAAGCACATCGTCAAGCATGGATTTGATGGAAGTATAAACTCACATGAACACGGTCATTAACAATTGGTAGGCAAGTGAGTAAAACCTAGATCGAATTTGTAGGCTTGGTATAAAGTATATAGATATAGCCCACATACGCACCCGAAACACTATGCCGCCGTCGCCGTCAGCAAGGTGCGGTGCCGGCGACGGCTTCCCTTTGCCATTGCTGGTCTCCGATGAAGAGCTGGTCGGCAGCTCATAGGAGATTATCTTAGTCATGGTAACTAAAGTTGACGCAGAGATGAGATTGAAAGAACTCCTGCGAGAGGAGGAATTGAAATGGGCATTGCGGGCTAAGGTTCGCAAAGTTGTTCAAGGGGACGCCAACACTTAATTCTTTAATATGATCGCCAATGACAAGCATAGAAAGAAAAAAAATCTTTCGGCTTGAGCAAGATGAGGGGACGATTTTAGGACAGGAAAACCTAAAATTATACATAACCAACTACTACAAGCAGCTTTTTGGGCCTCCGGAGGATAATTTCGTCTCCTTAGATGAGTCGAGAATTGAGGATGTCCCTCAACTTGCTGCAGAAGAGAACGCTTTATTAACCGCCCCATTTTCGGAGAAAGAGCTGTTTGAAGCTATTTCACAGATGAAGAATAATAAAGCTCCGGGGCCGGATGATTTTCCGGCGGGGTTTTATAAAAAATGCTGGCATATTATTAAAGGGGAATTGATACCGATGTTCCATGATTTATTCTCTGGACAACTTCAATTGTTTCATTTGAATTTTGGAACAATAACTTTGCTTCCTAAGAAAACAGTGGTTGTGAGAATTGAGCAGTTCAGGCCAATCTGTCTTCTAAACGTAAGTTTTCAAATTTTCACCAAGGTAGGGACTAGTAGACTCACGCAGATCGCGCACTCTGTGGTGCAGCCTCCCAAACTGCTTTCATGCCGGACAGAAACATCCTAGAAGGGGTTGTGGTCCTTCATGAAACGCTCCATAAAATTCACACGAAAAACTAGACATGGTTGTTTTCAAAGTGTATTTCGAAAAAGCGTACAATAAAGTCAAATGGCCATTTCTTCAACAGGCCTTGCATATGAAAGGTTTTGATCCAGCCTGGCGGCACCAGGTAGAACTTTTCACACAAAAAGGGAGTGTTGGAATTAAAGTGAATGACGACATAGGTCACTACTTTCAAACTCATAAGGGCCTGAGACAAGGAGATCCGATGTCACCTATTCTGTTCAACATTGTAGTCGACATGTTGACGATTCTAATAGGAAGGGCTAAGGATGCTGGTCAAGTAGGTGGCCTAGTACCTCATCTAGTTGATGGAGGTGTGTCTGTCCTACAGTACGCGGATGATACTATCATCTTCATGGAGCATGACTTGGCAAAAGCGAGAAACATGAAGCCGCTGTTATGCTTATTTGAACAATTGGCCGGGTTAAAGATTAATTTCCACAAAAGCAAATTGTTCTGTTTTGGAAGAGCCAATGAGGAGCAAGAGGCGTATAAACAATTGTTCGGGTGCGAATTGGGGGCTTTACCTTTCACGTATTTGAGTATACCAATTCATCATCGTAAGCTAACAAACAGAGAATGGAAGTGAATTGAGGATCGATTTGAGAAGAAACTTAGCTGCTGGAAGGGCAAGCTGATGTCATACGGGGGCCGATTAATCCTCATTAATTCGGTTCTCAAGAGTATGCCCATTTTTCCATTGTCTTTTTTCGAGGTACTAGTTGGAGTTCGGAAAAGACTAGATTTCTATCGATCCCGCTTCTTCTGGCAGAGTGATGATCTGAAGAGAAAATACAGACTCGCTAAATGGGATATTATTTGTCGACCGAAAGACCAAGGAGGTCTAGGTATCGAAAATCCTGAGGTGAAGAACAGATGTTTCCTCAGCAAATGGTTGTATAAGCTATCTGTAGAGACGAAGGCCACATGGGCACATATTTTACGTAATAAGTACCTTCATTCCAAAATTTTGTCCCAGGTGACAGTGAGGCCGACGGATTCGCCTTTCTGGAAAGGACTGATAAGAGTTAAATCAGATTTTTTAATAGGACAAAATTTATTGTCGATAACGGTACCTCTACAAGTTTCTTGGAGGATACATGGCTAGAGGACTCACCCATCGCGCTTCAATATCCTTCTCTCTATAGCATTGTTTAACGGAGAGATGCATCCATTGCGACAGTAGTACAGTTCACACCTCTCAATGTTCACTTCAGGAGAACGCTAGCCGAAAACTGTTGGGAAGCTTGGCTCCATCTTGTGAGACGACTGATGGATGTTCAGCTTCTCAACGACCCGATAAGTTGTGCTGGAAGCTAACTAGGAATGGAGAGTTTACGGTTAAATCCATGTATCTGGATGTTATCAACTCTATCTCTATTCCTAGTTCGAAACATGTTTGGCATGTCAAAGTACCTTTGAGAGTTAAAGTGTTTATGTGGTTTGTACACAAACAAGTCATTTTTAATTAAGGACAACTTGGCAAAACGCAACTGGACTGGATCTACAAGATGTAGTTATTGTGATCGGGATGAATCCATCAAACACCTCTTTCTTTCTTTTTTGAAATGGAGGAGGACCCCCGGCCTCTACATCTGGACGATGCATGCAGCCACTTTATTAATTATTCACACAAAACCTTACAAAGTCATACAACAGTAAGACTGAAGCAACCGTCTAGGCAACAAAAGTGTCGCTACTCCTATCCAAGAGATAAAGGGATGCTGATAGTCTGGCCTAGCACCAAACAGACCTCGCAGCCAAACCTAACATCTAAGACCTGAGGTCCCATCCAGGATGCCTGTCGGGTACGCGTCACCTACTAGTCCAGCGCACTCCTCAACCAGGTCGCCTGCCGGGTCTGAGGCCGCTGCAGCCACCTGCCACCAATCCATCTTCAGAGCTGTACTGCTGCATCTACGTTGCTCGGTCTAGCTGCCGTCGACGCCACCACGACGCCAGACCGCGTCACCCTCCTGCGCGAGTCCATCTCTGTGCGTCGGACGCAGAGTCACCACAGCGCCATGCCGCCGAGACCCGCCGCCATCAATGAGTGAGATGCCGCACCGCTCCACCAAATAATCCGTCCTCTGATCCTGCATCCAGCTGCTGCTCAAAAAATGATGCCCCCATGAGGGAAAACGACACCCCAAAAGCATCGCCATCGTCCGATCCGGAAACTCCGGATCAAGGTTTTCACCCAGAGCAGCGCAAGTAAGTCGACAGAAGTTGCAGAGGCGATGTCTTCAACAAGATAACGACGCAAAAACGCCGCCATCGCCCGCCATGACCCGAGTCATAGCACGGTTTTCACCGGCAGCCCCGTCTCCCCACTGTATGCCGGGACTGGATGCGAGAATCCACAACCATCTAGCCGACCACCTCCGGCGAAGAAGATGGTCACCACCTCCACGCCAAGGGCCGGAGCCCCCGACGTCCTCGTGTCACGTGCCTAGTACAGAGGCCGCTTGCTGCGCCGGAACAAAGGATGCGCACGACGGCTCGAGGAACCACCATCCAAATCCGAATGGGATCCAGATCGGACACCCTAACCGCTGACGTGATCTCTTCGTCGCCGCCACCAGCACGACAACCCTGGTCGCCACCGGCCTGCGCCATCGCCCTTGGATCGGCCGGAGTGGGTCGTCGCCACCCAGATCCGATCGCCGGCCGAGGAAGATTGCCGCCGCCGCCGCTGCGGCCCGCGGGCTTAGCCTGCGATGCCCTTGGCGGCGGCAGCGGGAGGAGAGGGAGGCTTGGCGGGGAGGAGAGGGGGGCCAGCGGGGAGGCCCCGGTGCGGCGCGGCGCCGCCGCACGCGGGGGGGAGGGGGGGAGGTGATGTCGTAATCTTATTTTACCTGCAACCAACTACGCATCCTGTAGGATAACTTCCTGTTGAAGTGGCAAAATAGTGGAGGAGGGTTAGGAATGAATCCATGGAGGAATCACGAAGAACCTAAGACAGTGCAAGGATCGAAGCATGCCAAAGCAAAATGTCAGCATGTAACTTCTGCAAGAGTGGAAAAATATTAAGGAATAAGAAAAATAACAGCACATCAAGGTTAATTAGGGGATTTAATCGGGGATTAACATAAAAGGGATCAGTTAACCTCTCATGAGTGAAATTCTCTACACCTTTGAAGGCAAGGCAGGAGTAGTGAATATAGTATAGACACGTGTGTCTGGGTACATGAAAATTAAATAAAACCAAGAAAGGAAACACAAAAGTGAGTAAAATGTACTCAGCAAAGTATAGGGCAGATCTGAAACATCAACGAATATAATACCCATTATTATAGAGTTTAGTTTGCACATGGGTAAGAAAGTAAGTTTGGCAGAGGCGACCAGATCCCTGGTGCAAATAGCCCCTCTTCTTCATCTCCAAAAGCATGTCGTTCCAACCGGCTGGTCGCACTCCAGACCGGAGCCAAAGGAGTACGGGCTGAGGGCTGTACAATGGGCGGCGGCAAAGTTGCTGGTGGTGCCACGCCGTCTCCGGGTGGGGTGTGACGGGCAGCCGCCGGCGGGTGAAGCCAATGCAGACGGCGGACGGAGGACATCGACGGGCGATCGAACCAGATGTGGGGCGCCATGGGAGCGCTGCAGGCGTGCGATGTTTCCGTCGAAGTGCACCACGGTGGAGGAGCATCGAGCTTGATCTGCCTGATTATGAGGTCGCACGTGGTTTTGGTGGCTGCAGCTCCGTGAGATGATGTGGGAAGCGGGGAGATAAAGGAAGCGAAACTGAAGATCCATCTGGGATGTGATCATCTGTTACTACATACAGAAGCCGAAGAGGAAACGATGGGTCATGAGACGTTTGGGTGACCAGATTATCTTGTTGCGTTACTACAGCTTTGGTGGTTCAGTTGACCCTGAGGAGGCGGTCTGGTCTTGCCTCAGGTGGGTCAAGCATGGCTGTCGTGGCTAAATTGCTGATGTGGACATGTTGCATGTTAAGATAAATAGGTTAGTGGGGGTGAACTTCTTAGGTATATAGGATAAGGAGAAATACATGTGTGTTTTGTACAATAGAAATAGAGAGGAATATCCAAACCATATGTTGATGTGTTGCGTGAGTGATCAGAAGGTCTTACACCTTGCTCTGTAATGTCATGGCTAAAAGTAGTGCTATTTCTGTCCCCGAATTCCCTATTGCAAGACATGAACTTTGTAGCTTGTCTGAACCAAGGTCTTATCGTTTTGGCTTTGTAAGTTGTGGTAGTGCAGCAAGACATGAATTTTGTATTTAGACATCAAGTCAGTTTTGCTGATCTTGGTGTATTATAGCTTATTGTATAGAAAAAATATATGGCTTTGCAATTGTGCCAATTACTAAATTAAGATGGTGTTTTAGAAGCTTTATATTTATAACTACTTTAGTAAGTTTGCTTACATGCTTGCTATGATATTTCCAGGGCAACAAATAAGCCCCAAGTTCAAACCAAGATCCAGTTGCAAGTTCAAGCCTCTTCTTTGGATTCAAACATATATTTTCCTAATGCATTTGGAATGACAAGTTTTAGTCTTTTACCCTCCATGCCATGCTTAATACAAAGTATGAACCTTTGAAGATACTGGTTTTCAATGAACGCAAGTTTAACCCTTTAATGGTCTTTCAAAGATCTTGACACTATTCCGATCTGCATTTTATATGATTATGTTTGACATATTTGAATGTGTGAAGATGATGCGCTAGATCATTTTAATATCGATAGTTGAAAATATGCACAATTATTTTTGGTTAATTATCCTTTTTATATTGTAAATGTGCTGAATGTACATATTGAGATGTGCATGCTGATCGTTTATGATTACAATTCGAAATAGGAGCCAAAGAACATATGACATATGCATTACACAAATCGCTGACAGCCAGACAAGAAAATTTGAATTGCAATCAAAATGCCACCAAATGAAATCCTCGTAAGAATGAGTTTTCATCCATTTCCATCAATTAAAATGAAAACCTAGCTGGGTGCCAAAGGAGGTTTACAGAAATGGGATTTCATTTCATTTCATTTGCAACCCAATGAAATGAGATCGAAAGTGCCAAACAAGCTGTAAATGAATACGGCCCACCGCTCTATGTTTATCCATTCTCCCGGTTCCCCAAATTTCGAACTTCGCAGGGCGAAAAACGGTGAAAAGAAGAAACAAGAAAAGAGGAAATATGCGAATCAACCTGTGGTTGAGTTGGTTAGGTGGACAGTGGTATCCCCAACCCACCAGGGTTCAAATCCTGGTGCTCGCATTATTCCTGGATTTATTTCAGAATTTCCGGCGATGCGCTTTCAGTGGGAGGAGACGTTCCCGTCGACGACGAGGCGCCTACGGTGGCTTCGTAAATCTCAAGATGATATGCCGGCTCAGTCTTTCGGAGGTGCTCATAGGGGTAGGGGTGTGCGTGTGTGTGTTCATAGGGATGAGTGTATGCGCGTGTATATGAGCGCTTGTGTCTGTACTGATGCTAAAAAAAAAAGGGAAAATATCCGTGCGTTCTGATTGGTGGATTAGACCCTCCCACAGATCGCGCCCCGCCTATAAAACCCGCGCCCCTCACCGCCCATCCAATCCACCAATCGAAGCAGCGAGAGCAATCCGATCCAGCGCCGCCGCCGCCGCCGCCAAACCCTCCTGCCCACGTCGCCGGAGAGAAGAAGAAGGGGAAGATGGCCAGGTGGAAGGGCCAGAGGAAGAAGGCCGTGACGCGATCCGTCAAGGCCGGGCTCCAGTTCCCGGTCGGCCGCATCGGGCGCTACCTCAAGCAGGGCCGCTATGCGCAGCGCATCGGGTCGGGCGCCCCCGTCTACCTCGCCGCCGTCCTCGAGTATCTCGCCGCCGAGGTAAGCCGTCGATCTTCCCCGCCCTCGAGCGTATGCCTTGTCCGGCTCCGGCCATGTTCCTCTCGTGCTCGCCTCACCAGATGACCGATTTCGTTTTTGGTTGCGCGTCTGCAGGTCCTGGAGCTGGCCGGCAACGCGGCCGTGGACAACAAGAAGACGCGCATCATCCCTCGCCACCTGCTGCTCGCGATCCGCAACGACGAGGAGATCGGCAAGCTGCTCGCCGGCGTCACCATCGCCCACGGCGGCGTGCTGCCCAACATCAACCCCGTGCTGCTCCCCAAGAAGACCGCCAAGAAAGCCGACAAGGACTCCAAGTCCACCAAGACCACCAAGAAGAAGAAGACCACCGCCAAGTCCCCCAAGAAGACTGCCGAGGAGACCACCGCCACCGAGGACACCGCCAACGCCGAGGAGACCGCCGCCGCGGATGAGGAGTAGCGAGCCTTGGCTGCATAGGATCGGAGGGAGCCTGTCATGTTTCCGAATTGCGTCCTGTATGTAATCGTTCATGGTTGTCGTTAGTATCGCTTATCGATCCGGGGTTGTTGCTGAACGGAATCTGAAAACTGAACTGTTTCGCCTTCCATTCAGTCTTTACATGTCAATTTGATCCGTCTGCATTGTGCTCATCTCGTCTGGATCTTGATGCTGCGTGGATTTCCTTGCTCGTTATGATGTTTTGGTAAATTTGTCATGTCACTGATTGATGTGTTTGGCAGTGAAAGTAATTTGGGTGCTTGGTGGAAAGAAGATGCAGGTGCAGTATGCAAACAACGGATGATCTACAGACGATGATGATGATATAGATGAGTAAGTCCTTATCCGGTATTGTTTCTTGTTCCGAGCAAAACACATGATCAACATATGTATTACTCTCTGCATTTGCATGATCACCAGGACATATTTCAAGTTCTGTATTATGACCAACTTCAAATAGATTATAGTCTTTTGGTTTTTTAGCTTGCCATTGTCTGCAGCATTGTGACCGTCCATAACTGAAAAACAGAGGTACACCTGATCGGTCAGCTGTTTCTTTTCCACATTAGCACGGGTACGAGAAACAACTTATGCCCTCGTCTTAAAGCTTGAGTATGTTATCAAATCCCAGGTATACAGCTATATATTAAGTGTATAGCCACGTCTGAAGTAATCAATCCGCTATTGTTCCGTTTACTGATCGAGAAGAATTAAGGTATGATGTTTGAACATTTAGGTCTTGGGTTTTGTTAGGTCATCACATGTCAGAGAATGCCCGCAAGTTATGCAATCCGTTTTCCCATGGGGATTGAAGGCACGAAGTTCCATAATATGGAAGAGGCGGGTCTTCTCTTTTTCATGTATCTAGCTCACTTAGTCGGGTTTTCTTTTCTTTTTTAAAAGAAATTCAGGGTCTTTTCCAGCTAGCTCATGTACTAGTCTGTCCATCCTTCATCCTGCTTACTACATGTAGTTTCGCACACACGCATATAAATTGGTACAACTGCATGTAAAGTATAGCAATGTGAGACTATTTAAAATATGTTTTGCCTTGTTTCCCAGGTAGTTGGGTTGGCTAAGTTGCGTGGGCTGTGAAAGGCCCAGGCACCGAAAGACTTGTCTTTGTAAGGCGCGAGTAAAAATACAAAAAAAAGACGAGTTGAAGGATTGAACTCATGACCTGAAAGACTTGACTAAGTACTGCCGACCACTCAAACAAACACGTCCTGCTAACCAATGGCTAGCGCCAATATTTAAGAACATACTCCAGCATCAGATTTCAAATAATTTTTGATTTTTTACCTTTTTGAAAAACAATATTTTTTACGAATAACCAAATATTCTTGGACACATGAATAATTGTTGAAATCCTGAACAGATTTTAAAGATGTGAACAGTTTTTCTGAAAATTCCATTCATTGTTCAGAAAATATGAACAAAATTTGAAATAGGAACATTTTTTAATTTCACAAATATTTTTTGAAAACATAAAACTTTTATATAGACTTCGATATTTTAAAATTTTGTGAACAGTTTTTGAAAACTGAAAGATGTTTTCAACATTCAGGACAATTTTACAAAATGTGCTTTTTAAACACAAAAATTATTATGAATTTGAGAACATTTTACTAAAGAAAATTGTTAAAAATTCAAACAATTCTGGAAAACACAAACATTTTTTGAGAAACTGTGAATATTTTCAGAAATTCAGGTTCCTTTTCCAGTTAGTTAACGTACCAATCCATGAATCCTTCGTACAACTTAATCCATCCATCCTTCATCTAGCTTGCTACATGTAGGACGTATATAAATTGGTATGATTGTATGTAGAGTAATGTGGGACTATTCAAAAATAATTACCTTGATGCTGCATGGATTTCTTTGCTCGTTATGACGTTTTGATAAATTTCAGCAAGTTACTTGTTATTGAGGTCGATCACTGAATAAATAAATACATCTGGGTCAGAGGTAGTGCTTTGGCTCCCACGGATCGACGCATTCTCTCAGCATGACAATGCTCGGGGTATGTCATAATCTATCTGTTCTGACCCTTTTTGGTGTTGGGTCAATGATTGGGGTGAGTTAGGAGTTGTCAATTTGTCATGTCACTGATTGATGTGTTTGACAGTGAAAGTAATTTGGGTGATTGGTGAAAAGAAGATGCAGGTGCAGTATGCAAACAACGGATGATCTATAGATGGTGATGATGATATAGATGAGTAGTCCTTATCAGGTATTTTTTCTTGTTCCCAAAAATACACATGTTGAACATATGTAATACTCTCTGCATTTGCATGATCACCAGTACATATTTCAAGTTCTGTATTATGTCTAGCATCAAATAGATTATAGTCTATTGGTTTTTTAGCTTGCCATTGTCTGCAGCATTGTGTCTGTCCATAACTGAAAAACAGAGGTACACCTGATCGGTCAGCTGTTTCTTTTCCACAGTAGCAATGGTACGAGAAACAACTTATGCCCTCGTCTTAAATCATGAGTATGTCATCAAATCCCAGGTAAATAGCTATCTATTAAGTGTATAGACACGTCAGAAGTAATCAATCTGCTATTGTTCCGTTTATTGATCAAGGAGATTTAAGGTATAATGTTTGAACATTTAGGTCTTGGGTTTTGTTAGGTCATCACACGTCAGAGAATGCCCGCAAGTTATTCAATCCATTTTTCCATGGGGATTTTAAGGTATGAAGTTCCATAATATGGAAGAGGCGGGTCTTCTCTTTTTCATGTATCTAGCTCAAGTAGTCGGGTCTTCTTTTTTTTAAAGAAATCCAGGGTCTTTTCCAGCTAGCTCATGTACTATTCCATCCATCCTTCATCCAGCTTACTACATGTAGTTTCACGGACACGCATATAAATTGGTACGACTGCACGTAAAGTAGCAATGTGAGACTATTTAAAATATGTTTTGCCTTATTTCCCAGGTAGTTGGGTTGGCTAAGTTGCGTGGGCTGTGAAAGGCCCGGGCACCGAAACGACTTGTCTTTGTAAGGCGCGAGTAAAAATACAAAAAAAATGAGTTGAAGGATTGAACTCATGACCTGAAAGACTTGACTAAGTGCTGCCAACCATTCGAACAAACACGTCCTGCTAACCAATGGCCAGCGCCAATATTTAAGAACATACTGCAACGTCAGATATCATTTTTTTGATTTTTTACCTTTTTGAAAAACAATATTTTTTTATGAATAGCCAAATATTCTTGGACACATGAATAATTGTTAACATCCTGAAGAGATTTTAAAGATGCGAACAGTTTTTTTTTTCTGAAAATTGCATTCATTGTTCAGAAAATATGAACAAAATTTGAAATATGAACATTTTTAATTTCACAAATTTTTTTTGAAAACATGAAACTTTTATAAAAACTTCAATATTTTTGAATTTGTGAACAGTTTTATAAATTGAAACATGTTTTCAACATTCAGGACAATTTTACAAAATGTTCTTTTTAAACACAAAAAATATTATGAATTTGAAAACATTTTACTAAAGCAAAAATATTTTTCGAATTTGGAACATTGTTGTTAAATATTTCGAACAATTCTTGAAAACACCAACATTTTTTGAGAAACTGTGAATATTTTCAGAAATTCGGGTTCCTTTTCCAGTTAGTTCACGTACCAATCCAGGAATCCTTCGTCCAACTTAATCCACCCATCTTTCATCTAACTACATGTAGGATGTATATAAATTGGTATTATTGTATGTAAAGGTGCAATGTGGGACTATTCAAAAATAATTACCTTGAATTTGTGAACACTTCACTAAAAGAAGAATAATTTTTGAATTCAGCACATTTTGATTAAAAATCTCAAACTATTTTGGAAGACACAAACATATTTTTAATGGAGATATTTTGTAAATTTTTAATTTCGTTGGAATGAGAAAAAAAATTGAACTTTCGAACATTGTTTTAAGCGCGAACAAAGTTCTAGAATTCTGAACATTTTTCAAAAAAATGTTTTATTTTTTGAAGTTATGAAAGTTTTTTGAAAATATTAAATTTATGAAAAAGGAAAATAAAGTAAAATAAGCTTGGAAGGTAAAATAAAAAAGAAACTTAAGGATAAAAGAAACAAACAAAAAAAAACTGAAACAGAACAAAGAAAAATGTAAACTGGGCAAGACATGATTCGCCGCTACAAACGGCAAATAAGGTTTTCGTAGCTGGGGTGGGGTGGGGGGGGGGGGGGGGGGGAGGGGCTGGAAAATAAGTGGGCTAACTTCGCTGGCCAGAGCGCACACACCACGTATGAAATTCTAGACAATTTATTTTACCTTTCTAGATTTAGTACCATGTTGGATAGAAAAATCTTGTCGATGATGAATGGATGAAAAATCGGAGAAAACATTTCTCGAATATGGATTGTTTTTAAGTGCAAGTTTTGTTTTGGTCAATCAATTTTGGAAACACAAACATTTTCATAAAAACAGGAACTTTATTGAATTTTGCAAAATGTTTGAAATGAGAAAAAAGTTCTGAAAGATTTTTCAAAACGAGAACAAAATTTTGGAAGTATGAACACTTTCCAAAAAATTGAGGAAAAATTGAAATTATGAATGGGTTTTGAAATTTTTTATTTATGAAATATGTTAAACAAGAAAAATAAACTTGGAAATAAAATGAAAAAAGAAACAAGAAAGATAAACATAAACGAACAGAAAATGAAAATAGAAACATAAGACAGAAAAAAGGAAAATGGGCCGGCCAGTTTTTGCTGGAAAATAAGTGGATTGGCTTCGCTTGGCCACAACGCCCGTCCCACGTACGAAATTCTGGAATTTTTTTACTTTTCAAGATTTAGTACCACCTTGGATAGCAATTTTTTTGATGGTGAACGAATGAAAAAATCGATGAAATATTATTTGAATTTCGTTATACTTGGCAATGCATGTGTTTATGTTACTTTTATATTACCCTACATTGTACGTAATTTTTATATTGCTATGGAGATTGGTATATGACTTTGTTATATGTAACTGATCATCCACAAGCATAGAGGGTAGTATTTTTGATAAATAAAAAATGTCGAACCCAACGTGGAGCTAAAGGTAGAATTTATATTTTCTTCAAGTTCTATCGACCACCGACACAAGTCTACGCGCACCAACATTTGCTTTACCTAGAACAAATCTCTACTCCTAATGTCTTAGTTGGTAGTCTCCGTTTCGGGTTTATTTTCGTCCCACCTTTTCTGGTTTCTTTTTCGTCCTCCCTCCCACCTTCCAATTTCGTTGGTTTTTTTGTCGGTTTTTTACTCGCCCCCCTCCCACCTCTCAATTTCGTCCGGTTTTTCTTCGTCCCACCTCCCACCACCCCCTCGTACTGGTTCTTTTTCTCTCCACTCTTTCCTTGCAAACCAGTAATTTCCTAACATACAAAAGATCACGAATCTATCTTTCCTTATCCGAATCAATCGCTCCCTACATCAGTGCATTTCTTTATTAAGAAAACTAACACGTAAATCTTAACGCATTGTAAACAAATTTCATTATGGACCTAATTAATTTATTATGGAATCTTTACGTGGTCGCATTGGTTCTTTTTCTATCCACTCTTTCCTTGCAAACTAGTAATTTCCTAACATACAAAAGATCACGAATCTATCTTTCCTTACCCGAATCAATCGATCCCTACATCAGTGCATTTCTTTATTAAGAAAACTAACACGTAAATCTTAACGCATTGTAAGCAAATCCCATTATGGACCTAATTAATTTATTATGGAATCTGTACGTGGTCGCATATCTCCCCTCGTGAAAAAATCGCATCCATCTCCCGTTAAAAAGGAAAAGAGAACATCAACGATCAATCCCACACCCTGCATATCAGTAGCAAAAAATCGCCCCCGCCTCTGCTACTGTGCCTCGCCGTGTGCCCGTCTCGACCCATGCCTCGCCTGCATGGCTGGACGCTGCCATCTCCACCGCCACGTACAGGAAACCGGTGGGCAGAACCATCCATTCAAATCGCACACCCCACCCTCCTCCGCAATCCCTAGCCCCGCATCACCCTATCGCTTTCTCGCATCTCTTTCCCCTCAATGTAGATGGTGCCGAGCGGCAGTCTCGAGCACCGGCAGCGTCGCCCTCTCTATCTTTGCCGCGTCGAGAGATGGGCCGAGGCTATCGTGGTTCGCCGCCCACGATTGGGCTGCCTCCGGTTGTCGTGCACCACCGGCTCCACCTAACGTGCCCGACACTCTCCGCTTTTGACCTTCCGACGACCACATCCCTCCGCGCCTCCATCCATCATCCACAAGGCCACTCCCTGCACCCACCCTCCTAAATTCTCCATACCGGGGGACAATCACCGAAGATCCAAGTTGACCCGATATCAATTTTCTTACGCGCTTTCTTTATCAGTTGGTGATGGGAATGGGTTCCAATTTCTCTATCTGACTATGGATTCGCAGGCAAGAAGCGCTTCTACATGCATCCTCCTGTCGGTCTAAAGTACCAAGGTAAATGGTTGATACTGCGTTTGTCTAGGATGATATATGTTGGCTCTGTTCCGATTCATCCGTGCAGTTTGGTGACTAATTTATTGGTAATTTAATTATATTAGTTAAATGAGTCGGGTGTATCGTTGTGCATTTATCTTGCCAGTAATGTTCTGTGATGCTCTGATGCACTTTGGGAATTGTTTATCTTGTCTTCAGTGCAGAACATTTGTTTATTAATGCATTAGAAGAATCCTTGTTACTACCTTGAACCTGTTTTATTACTGAAGTAAGTACCCAACCTCTAAATTGCTACATTACCTTGTAGATTGTATATGCTCATTCTCTTATGATTTTGTGGGTTGTATATACAGTTTTCTAAAAACTTTATTTGCTAACATTATGAAACGCCTACTTTTGGCAAGATATTAACTTGCATTTCGTGAGATTGATAGTGGATGCATCCGAAAATCAATTGACAGCCCGACGCATGTTATTTTTACGATTGAGAGATATTAACTTCAAATTTATGAGATTGATAGTTGGAGTTATGTTCTGAGGAATTCTGAACATGTGATTTTTGGGAATGCTTAACCAATTCATCTTTGGCCGTCAGTTTTATTTGTATTTGAGACAGGAACAAAGTTTCTGAGTTGCTTCATCAGTGTGCTTCAGTTTTTTCTTTGTGCATGCCTAGGAGCTGGTATGCAAGTGCCTGTGCGCCGGGTGACAAGTTTAACATGGCTTTTGTCTTCGTTCCCGCTGGTCTAGATACATATGTTTTCTTGTCTGTAGATAACTAGATATTGATCGTGTGTACAAGGATGCAATAAGCTCTGCAATGCTACGGTATTTAACAGTAATATATCGGCTAAATAGGCTATGTTGATTGACACTAAAGTTGAGCTAGAACCGCTTGATTATGTTACATATAATCGCCAAGATCTCGTCAGCAGCATCATGTCTTTCATGTGCTTTACGACATCACATAAGTTGTGTGTCGACAACAATATTGTAGGAGTAACCAGTCCTGGTTGCACAACCTTTTGAATAAGAATAGGGCCAGGCAGATTAAGGAGTTCGCTGACGTGAAGAGTTGGATTGTGTGATACCACCATTCAATTGTGCCATTCTTTTGTTTTTAGGAGGAAACGACAGGAGAGGCTTCTACTGCATTTAATTAACAAAAGATATTAATGTTACATATTTAGAAGAGGGGTGCCACTTGTTTGTTGTTTTGCCTCAGTTGCTCTTAACTCGTTCCTACCTTCTGTCATGCGATGCCAAAGGCATTCCAGGAGGCGTTGCGCATGATGGAATGTTGGTAAGTCACAGGTGCACCAGGTCATCATGGCCTCCAACAGTACCACATGGTACGTTGAGGTTCACGCATCATTAACAGGTTGAAGCTGAAGTTGTGTGAGTCATAAATTGGAGTGGCTCGTGATTCTGTATGTTAGCCCTTCCTTGTAGGTGCTTCTCAAGATGGAGGACAACATATTAGTCAAGACATTAAGGATCCTCATTGATGTTTTATCTCTCGTCTGCACTTATTTTGTTTGCTCCAATTCTATATATTCTCACGAGTAGATGAGGTGTAAGCATGTGCAATGTAGTTCCTTTTTCTACATATGGTGATTGATTTCTTCTCGGGTAGCCAAACTAACAGATGGTAATCAATCTTCAAATACTAAAACCAAACTTACAAGGCAACAATCAATTCACGTATCACAATCAGATTCTTCTTTAGTACCCAGCTTAACTCACAGATGGTAATCAATCTCCAAACAAAGGAAACAATCACCGTTGTTTACCTCTCGCCAATGTTACATAAAAATAACGCTGAGAATTTAGATGTATTGTTTGTCATGGAACTGTGGCTGGCCGATTACATGAAATTAATTCCCTCAGTTGTGGTGGCAAATGTAATACACATAATCCATATTGTTATGCACTAGCGCGTGTGCGTGTGAAATGATGGATTATGGTCCCGTGCCCAATAAGATGAATATGTGTGTATGTTAGAGAGAGAGAGAGAGAGGGAGAGGGGGCGAGAGAGTGAGGAAGAGGGAGGGAGAGTGTGTGTGTGTGAATTTGATGGTAAAAAAGGTCGCCAATGTCACTTGATATGTATGAGAATATTAATGTAATATTAACATAATTGATATTGAGCTCTTAAAGTTAATGTGGCCCCGTTGCAACGCACGGGCGTTCTTCTAGTATTAAACTAATTTGCAAGAATAAAACTAGAAGTACTTTGCGATATAATAAACATAGGAGTACCTTGAAAGAATATAAAAATTAATTAGTTTAGTACAAAGCTTTTGTGAAACAATGAGAAAGATTGTTCATAGGCACTTGAATATGACATGTGTGATACTTATTATATCCAATGAGGGAGAGGCGTAAGCTAACACACTTTCCATACTTGGATCATATGCACTTGTGATTGGAACTCTAGTAAGCATTGGCAACTACTAAAGCTCATTATGATAAACAGAACCATATAGTAAGTAACACCTTTACTCATACACAACAAACCCATTACTCGGGTTTAATCTTCTGTCCCTCTAGAAACCCATTATAAGCGAATCATGAATGTATTGCAACACCCTACAGCGAGAATTCCCACACGTGTGCGCGGCTGATGTCGCTTGAAGCTACGTCGGTATTTCCCCAAAGAGGAAGGGATGATGCAGCACATCGGCGGTAGGTATTTCCCTCAGATATGAAACCAAGGTTATCGATGTTGGAAATATGCCCTAGAGGCAATAATAAATTAGTTATTATTATATTATATTTCATTGTTCATGATAATCGTTTATTATCCATGCTAGAATTGTATTGATAGGAAACTCAGATACATGTGTGGATACATAGACAACACCATGTCCCTAGTAAGCCTCTAGTTGACTAGCTCGTTGATCAATAGATGGTTACAGTTTCCTGACCATGGACATTGGATGTCGTTGATAACGGATCACATCATTAGGAGAATGATGTGATGGACAAGACCCAATCCTAAGCCTAGCACAAGATCGTGTAGTTCGTTTGCTAAAGCTTTTCTAATGTCAAGTATCATTTCCTTAGACCATGAGATTGTACAAATTCCGGATACCGTAGGAGTACTTTGGGTGTGCCAAATGTCACAACGTAACTGGGTGGCTATAAAGGTACACTACAGGTATCTCCGAAAGTGTCTGTTGGGTTGGCACGAATCGAGACTGGGATTTGTCACTCCGTGTAAACGGAGAGGTATCTCTGGGCCCACTCGGTAGGCCATCATCATAATGTGCACAATGTGACCAAGGAGTTGATCACGGGATGATGTGTTATGGAACGAGTAAAGAGACTTGCCGGTAACGAGATTGAACAAGGTATCGGGATACCGACGATCGAATCTCGGGCAAGTACAATACCGCTGGACAAAGGGAATTGTATACGGGATTGATTGAATCCTTGACATCGTGGTTCATCCGATGAGATCATCGTGGAGCATGTGGGAGCCAACATGGGTATCCAGATCCCGCTGTTGGTTATTCACCGGAGAGTTGTCTCGGCCATGTCTGCTTGACTCCCGAGCCCGTAGGGTCTACACACTTAAGGTTCGATGACGCTAGGGTTATATGGAATAGATATACGTGGTTACCGAATGTTGTTCGGAGTCCCAGATGAGATCCCGGACGTCACGAGGAGTTCCGGAATGGTCCGGAGGTAAAGATTTATATATGGGAAGTCATCATACGGTCACCAGAATAATTCGGGGGTTACCGGTATTGTACCGGGACCACTTGAGGGGTTCCGGGGGGTCCACCGGGAGGGTCCACCTGCCCCGGAGAGCCCTATGTGCTGTGTGTGGAGAGGGACCAGCCCCTTAGTAGGCTGGGCGCCTCCCCCCTAGGGCCCATGCGCCTAGGGTTTGGGGGAACCCTAAAGGGGGGCGCCCCCCTTGCCTTGGGGGGCAAGGCAACCCCCCTGGCCGCCGCCCCCTCCTCAGATTGGATCTGAGAGGGCCGGCCCCCTCTCCCTTGCCCCTATATATATGTGGGGGGTGGGAGGGCAGCCGCACCCAAGTTCTTGCGCAGCCCTCCCCCTCTCCCAAGTCCTCCTCCTCTCCCGCGGTGCTTGGCGAAGCCCTGCAGGATTGTCACGCTCCTCCTTCACCACCACGCCGTCGTGCTACTGCTGGATGGAGTCTTCCCCAACCTCTCCTTCTCCCCTTGCTGGATCAAGGTGTAGGAGACGTCACCGGGCTGCACGTGTGTTGAACGCGGAGGCGCCGTGGTTCGGTGCTTAGATCGGAATCAACCACGATCTGAATTGCTACGAGTACGACTCCTTCATCCGCGTTCTTGGAACGCTTCCGCTTAGCGATCTACAAGGGTATGTAGATGCACTCCCCTTCCCCTCGTTGCTAGATTACTCCACAGATTGATCTTGGTGATGCGTAGAAAATTTTAAATTTCTGCTATGATCCCCAACAGTGGCATCATGAGCTAGGTCTATGCGTAGTTTCTATGCACGAGTAGAACACAAAGAAGTTGTGGGCGTCGATTTTGTCAATTTACTTGCCGTTACTAGTCTTATCTTGATTCGGCGGCATCGTGGGATGAAGCGGCCCAGACCGACCTTACACGTACTCTTACGTGAGACTGGTTCCACTGACTGACATGCACTAGTTGCATAAGGTGGCTAGCGGGTGTCTGTCTCTCCCACTTTAGTCGGATCGGATTCGATGAAAAGGGTCCTTATGAAGGGTAAATAGAAATTGGCATATCACGTTGTGGTTTTGGCGTAGGTAAGAAATGTTCTTGCTAGAAACCTATAGCAGCCACGTAAAAACTTGCAACAACAATTAGAGGACGTCTAACTTGTTTTGCAGCATATGCCTTGTGATGTGATATGGCCAAAAGGATGTGATGAATGATATATGTGATGTATGAGATTAATCATGCTCTTGTAATAGGAATCACGACTTGCATGTCGATGAGTATGACAACCGGCAGGAGCCATAGGAGTTGTCTTAATTTATTTATGACCTGCGTGTGAACATAAATGTCGTGTAATTACTTTACTTTATTGCTAAAGCGTTAGCCATAGTAGTAGAAGTAACAGATGAAGAGACAACTTCAAGAAGACACGATGATGCAGATCATGATGATGGAGATCATGGTGTCATGCCGGTGACAACGATGATCATGGAGCCCCGAAGATGGAGATCAAAAGGAGCAAAATGATATTGGCCATTTCATGTCACTATTTGATTGCATGTGATGTTTATCATGTTTTACATCTTATTTGCTTAAAACGACGGTAGCTTAAATAAGATGATCCCTCACTAAAATTTCAAGAAAAGTGTTCCCCCTAACTGTGCACTGTTGCGAAGGTTCGTTGTTTTGAAGCACCATGTGATGATCGGGTATGATAGATTCTAATGTTCGAATACAACGGGTGTTGACGAACCTAGCATGTACAAACATGGCCTCGGGACACATGCGAAACACTTAGGTTGACTTGACGAGCCTAGCATGTACAGACATGGCCTCGGAATACGGAGACCGAAAGGTCGAACATGAGTCGTATAGAAGATACGACCAACATGAGATATTCACCGTTGATGACTAGTCCGTCTCACGTAATGATCGTACATGGCCTAGTCGATTCAGATCATGTTTCACTTAGATGACTAGAGGGATGTCTATCTGAGTGGGAGTTCATTAAATAATTTGATTAGATGAACTCAATTATCATGAACATAGTCTAAATTTTCTTTGCAAATATGTTGTAGATAGATAGCTCATGTTGTAGCTCCCTGTTTCAATACGTTCCTAGAGAAAGACTAAGTTGAAAGATATTGTAAGCAATGATGCGGCTGGGTCCGTAGTCCGAGGAGTGTCCTCACTGCTACACAGAAGGCTTACGTCTTTGATGCACCGCTCGATGTGCAAACCCCTACAACATCGTCTGTGGATATTGTGAACACCTGACAGACACATCCTGATGACTACTTGATAGTTTAGTGCACCATACTTTACGACTTAGAATCGGGATTCCAATGACGTTTTGAATGCCACAGAACATATTAGATGTTCCAAGAGCTGAAATTGGGATTTCAGGCTCATGCCCGTGTTGAGAAGTGTGAGACCTCTGACAAGTTCTTTTGCCAACAAGATGGAGGAGAATAGCTCAGCTAGTGAGCATGTGCTCAGAATGTCTGAGTGCTACAATCACTTAAATCAAGTGGGAGTTAAACTTTTGGATAAGATAGTGATTGATAGAGTTCTCTAGCCACTATCACTAAGCTACTAGATCTTCGTGATGAACTATGACATGTAAGGGATGGAGTTGATCCCGGAGCTGTTCGCGGTGCTTAAGACCGCAAAAGGTAGAAATCAAGAAGGAGCATCAAGTGTTGATGATTTAACAAGACCACTGGTTTCAAGAAGGGCAAGGGCTAGAAGGGAAACTTCATATGGATGGCACACTACTAGGAAAAGGGCTATAGATAGGATTGATTCTAATGGCGCACCAAGGAAGCAGTGCGCCACTACTATATACTAATGGCACACCTGTTGGTGATACGCCATTAGTGTGGAAGACACTAATGGCGCACCAGAAACAGGGTGCGCCACTAGTATTATTTTTTTTCCATTTTTCCATACATACTAATGGCGCATCAGGTAGACAATGCGCCATTACTAGTTCTAACTCGTAATGGCGCACCCGGCAGAGAGTGCGTCATTACTGTAATTTTTTTCTTATTCTTTTTTTGCAAAACTACTAATGGTGCACCGTTTCACAGTGCGCCATTACTAGTTTAAACTAGTAATGACGCACTATTAGACGGTGCGCCATTAGTATATATATTTATATTTTTTACTTTTTTGCAAAATAGTAATATTTTTTGAACTCATGCATGAATATTTTTAAATTTCATGGGCACATTTTGAATTCATGAATATTTTTTCAAATTTGATGATATTATTTCATATTCATAAATGTTTTACCAATTCACAAATGAATGCAACTAAAAATCCAAAAAAAACAAATTTAATGATATTTTCAAATAACAAATTTGATGATATTTTTTCATATTCATAAATATTTTCAAATAACAAATTTGATGATATTTTTAAAAAAATTATTACTGTTTCATATTCATATTCATTTTCTAAAAACTTATTTAATGCAAATAATAATAATAATAATTACTAATGGCGCACCGCTGGATGGTGCGCCATTGATATACAAAAAAAAGTTACTTATGGCGCACCCCTAGGTGGTGCGCCATTGCTATCCAAAGAAAAGTTACTTATGGCGCACCTCTAGGTGGTGCGCCATTGCTATCCCTCCCCCGACTAAAATCCCCAATCCCCATCATGGTAGCCCCTCCACCATCCTCTGCCGCCCCTCCACAATCCCCAATCCCCATCCACTACTCCCGGCCACCACCGTCGTCGCCCCCCTCCAGAGCAGCGCCGTCGAGCACCCGTTTGACAGGGAGCAGCACCGTCGTCGTGGAGCCACTCCACCGACAACCACCATCCTCGTGCGCTTCCTCCTCGAGCAGGCTCCTCGCGATTTAGGGTTTGCTGGCGCCGCCGGCCACCGGCGCGGCCCCTCCTCAACCACCGCCACGGGAGCTCCCACCCACGCCCGCCTCCTCTTCCGTCTTCTCTGGCCGCCGCCCAGCTGCTCTCCATCGGCGCTGCCCCTCGTCGACCACCGCCAACGGCTAACGCAGGAGCCTCACCGCCCCCCGGGTCCACCTCGAGCAGCAGGAGCTCCACCTCTGCCTGCATCCGCCATCCCCATCCACCTCGAGCAGCAGGAGCACGCCTTGAGTCTCTGCTCTTCCCCTCCTCCCTGTAACCAGAGGTAAAGAAGCAAACTTACTTGCATATGCTGCTTCTATGTTTCTAATTCTTATGGATAAATCCCAACATGAAAACATATGTGTAGATTCGTATGTTGTGTGTGTCCTCAACAAGCATTATTTCGTGGTTATGTTGATACATAGCAGCTTGTGTGTGAAACATGTACTACTATTACTTCCTGGTTATGTTGATGTGAAGTGTGTGGCAGTTTACCTTTTATACATGCTTGATTGAAATTTGTGATGTGAAATGGATGAAAAAGAAAAAGGCAAATTGGGATATGCACACCACATAGCCATTTTATGCCAGTATATGCAAAGAAGAGGTTGAAAATCATAACAGGCCAGGGGGATGTTTGAACCATAGAGGTTATGATAAAAATCTTGGAGAGAAGTTCTTGGCTAGGTTCTTTGGTTACTAGCAACTAGCATTGTTAGATGAGTTCTTATGCTATCTTGTGATAATTGTAGTAGATTATAGCTTGCTTCAGTTTGTCATCATAAGTTGGTTAATTAGATTTTAGATTTATAAGAAACAGGGTCACTAGGTGCACCCTATAGCTAGCAGCTCTTGATTGAGGAGATTATGTAGCCACCAACATCTGTGACTGAAGTTAGTCCATAGTTCACCTGGTCCTTAGTTGCCCATGAAAATGAAATTTTTTGCTTGCTGTAACAAGGTGATTGGTGAATGTGGATGATTTTTTATCCTATGAACTCATTGTACTGCTACAAGAATTTGGTATCATCATGGTGTAATTGACTGCTTGAGAAAACTGGGTAATTTGGCAGTAGAAGCAACTATTTTTTACAGTCAAACAGTTCTTGATGCTTTGGTGCTCTTAGCTAGCTTAGTGGTGGGTCCCTTGGTGTCAGGCTGTGCTATCTATACATTCATGCCCTTTTTGTCACTGATGATTGTTAGATTGGGTTCCTACTGCTGTCATGGGGTGGATGATCCTACTGCTTTGTATATGGATATACTGCAATTTCATTTATGTTGTTATAAGTTTGTTGTTGTCAGCATGAGTTAACTTGCTGTTATTTATCGAAATTCAGAATGTGTTGGACTATATGTTCATTGGTACTACTTGTGATGCTGCTGCTGTACTACTTGGGAATTTTGTCAACTTGTGATGCTGTTGTTGTACCCCGAGAGGCCCTTGAGTTTGCCGGAATGTCGATTAACTTCCGTTCCGGCAAATTCGGGTACTCCATATGTCCTATTTTCAGCAAAGGTCATGCTGAAATTTTCCGTGAATTTTAGCATGACTTTGCTAAAAATCGGACATATGAGGTACTTGCCGGGGTATCTTAGTACTTAGTTAAGTAGGATCAACTGCCCCTTTATTCTTGCTGCATTAAACCATAGGTGGCAATAGAGCCAAGTGATTAGTGCCAAGTGATTAGGCCCAACCTAGGGTGCCTCGGCATCGATAAACCCTAAATGATGAAAACTTAACTTGGCTGCCCTGGATGCCTCGGTGTCGATGAGAACCTAAATGATGTATGCTTAGGCTTTTAGGGTGCCTCGGCGTCGACAAACCCTAAATGATGAAAGCTTAGGCTTTTAGGGTGCCTCGGTGTCGACCGCGATTTCATGACCATCACGACAGACGGCGGCTTCATCCACGTTCCTGTCCGATGAGTCGAGTCGAAAGTAGTGATGTGTAGTTCTGAAACATTGATTGGCTCATGTTGTAATTATACTTTAATGAATTCGTATGTCTCTTTTGTTTGGACAGTCGTTCAACTTAGATGTAATCGATGCTATTTATTAGTAGGACCATGAATCGTGCTATTAATGTCTTGCTTTTCTCTTCCGATCCTTTTGTTGCATACTTACATATTGCTTATGTATTGTCTGTTGTTTGGCTTGTGCATAGAGATGTCGTCGTATGTCGTGTACAAGGGTAAGGTTCCCGGAGTCTACGACGACTGGGAGGAGTGTCGGAGACAGGTTCACCGTTTCAGCGATAATAGTTACAAAGGGTACACCACTAGGGCAGAGGCCGAATCTAGATACGCCCGCTATCTAGCGGGAGAGAGGATGGAGCGTTGGAGGAACCGGATGAAGACCAGTTTGATCGCGATGATGCTCATCGTGATGACCACAACTCTCTTCTATGTGATTGTAGTTTAGATGATCGATATCGACTTGTAATGTGAAGACAAACTCGATACTCGCGGTCTTGAGACTTGTATTGTTTTATCTTTGTTCGGTATTTTGAATTCGAAGACTAATATGATGAATTGTATTCGGAGACTAATCTTCTATTGTATTCGATGAATCTGATGTTGCTGTCTATATTCTGTCTAATAATATATTTTATATTCTGTCTAATAATATATTTTATAACCTGCGCAAAAATCATAAAAGGAAAAAAACCAAATATTCATACTAATGGCGCATCACCACCAGGTGCGCCATTAGTATGCCAAAGGATACTAATGGCGCATCAACAGAGAATGCGCCATTAGTATGACAAAGCCATGCTTACGTATGCCCCCCGGAAGGCACTCTAATGGTGCATGCTGTTACATACTAATGGCGCACTAGTTGGTGCGCCATTAGTATACCAGATACTAATGGCGCACCACTGGTGCGCCATTAGTAAAAATTACCAGTGGCATGCTACTAATGGCGCACCGGTGATGCGCCATTAGTAGGCAAAACCGGTGCGCCATTAGTAGGCCTTTTCCTAGTAGTGGCAAACCAGTTGCTGCTCTAGTAAAGGAACCCAAGGTTAAACCCAAACCTGAGACTAAGTGCTTCTATTGTAAGGGGAACGGTCACTGGTAGCGGAATTACCCCAAATACATGGTAGATAAGAAGGCTGGCAACTTCAACAAAGTATATACGTGTTATTAATGTGTACCTCACTATTACTCCTGGTAGCACCTGGGTATTGGATACCGGTTCAGTTACTATTATTGGTGACTTGAAGCAAAAGCTACGGACTAAACGGAGACTGGCTAAGGGCGAGGTGACGATGTGTGTTGGAAGTGTTCCCAAAGATTGATGAGATCACCATCGCACGCTCCATCTGCCTTCGGGATTAGTAATGAACCTAGATAAATGTTATCAGGTGTCCACGTTGAGCATGAATATGATTAGATCATGTTCATTGCAATACGGTTATTCATTTAAATTAGAGAATAATGGTTATTCTGTTTACATGAATAATACCTTTCATGGTCATGCACCCTATGTGAATGGTTCATTGAATCTCGGTCATGGTAATACACATGTTCACGCCAAAAGATGTAGAGTTAATAATGATAGCACCACTTTCTTGTGGCACTGCCGCTTAGGTTATACTGGCGTAAGATGCATGAAGAAACTCCATATCGATGGATGTTTGGAGTCACTTGATTTTGAATCGCTTGACACATGCGAGCCATGCCTCATGGGCAGGATGACTAAGACCCCGTTTTCAGGTACAATGAAACGGGAAAGTGACTTGTTGGAAATCATACATGCTGATGCGTGTGATCCAATGAGAATTGAAGCGTGCGGTGGATATCGCTATTTTCTCATCTTCACTGACGATTTGAGTAGATATAGGTATATTTACTCAATGAAGCACAAGTCTGAAATGTTTGAAAAGTTCAAGCGATTTCAGAGTGAAGTTAAGAATCATCATAACAAGAAGATCAAATTCCTACGATCTGATCAATGAGAATTTCTGAGTTATGAGTTTGGTAAACACTTAAGACATTGTGGAATTGTTTCACAGTTGAAGCCACCTAGAACACCACAGGGTAATGGTGTGTCCGGACGTCGTAATCGAACCTTATGAGATATGGTGCGATCTATGATGTCTCTTACCGATCTACCGCTATTATTTTGAGGTTATGCATAAGAGACAGCTGCATTCACTTTAGATAGGACACCATATAAGTCCGTTGAGACGACGCCGTGTGAACATTGGTTTGGCAAGAAACCAAAGTTGTCGTTTCCTAATGTTTGGGGTTGCGATGCTTAAGGCTTCAGCCGGAGAAGCTCGAACCCAAAGCGGACAAACACATCTTCATAGGATACCCAAGGGTGACAGTTGGGTATACCTTCTATCTCAGATCCTAGGGCAAATTGTTTGTCGCTAAGAACGGGTCCTTTCTCGAGAAGGAGTTTCTCTCAAAAGAATTGAGTGGGAGGAAGATAGAACTTGATGAGGTTGTTGAACCTTTATTTCAACCAGAAAGTGATGCAACATAGAAAGATGTTTTCTGTGGCGCCTACGTCTGTTGAATAGGAAGTTAATGATAGTGATCATGAAGCTTCGGATCAAGTTGCTATCGAACCTCGTAGGTCGACAAGGATATGTGCTACTCCTAAGTGGTCGGTAATCCTGTCTTAGATATCATATTGTTAGACAACAATGAACCTACGAGCTATGGAGAAGCGATGATGGGCCCGTATTCCGACAAATGGTTAGAAGCCATGAAATCCGAGATAGGATCCATATATCAGAACAAAGTATGGACTTTGGTGGACTTGACCGATGATCGGCAAGCCATTGAGATAGATGGATCTTTAAGAAGAAGACGGACGTGGGCGGTAATGTTACCGTCTATGAAGCTCGACTTGTGGGAAAGAGTCTTTTCACAAGTTCAAGGAGTTGACTACGATGAGAATTTCTCACCCGTAGCGATGCTTAAGTCCGTCAGAATCATGTTAGCATTAGCTGTATTTTTCGATTATGAAATCTTACAGATGGATGTCAAAACAAGTTTTCTTACCAGTTTTCGTAAGAAAAGTTGTATGTGATACAATAAAAGGTTTTGTCGATCCTAAGGATGCTAAAAGGTATGCTGGCTCCAGCAATCCTTCTATGGACTAGAGCAAGCATCTCGGAATCGGAATATATGTTTTGATGGAGTGATCAAAGCTTTTAGGTTTATACAATGTTTGTTAGAAACTTGTATTTACAAGAAAGTGAGTGGGAGCACTACAACATTTCTGATAAATACATGTGGATGACATATTGTTGATTCGAAATAATGTAGAATTTCTGGAAAGCATAAACGGTTGTTTGAAGAGTGTTTTTCAATGGAAGACCTGGATAAAGCTGCTTATAAATTGGGCATCAAGATCTATAGAGATAGATCAAGACGCCTGATGGTGCTTTCAAAGAACGCACACCTTGACATGTTTTTAAAGGAGTTCAAAATAGATCAGTCAAAGAAGGGGTTCTTACCTGAGTTGTAAGGTGTGAAGTTGAGTAAGACTCAAAGCTTGACCACGGCAAAAGAAAGAGGAAGGACGAAGGTCGTCCCCTATGCTTTTGTCATAGGCTCTATACGGTTTGCCATGCGGAAGTACCACACCTGATGTGTGCCTTTCCATATGTCTGGCAAGAGGGTACAAAGGTGATCTAGGAGTAGATCACCAGATAGCGGTCAAAATTATCCTTAGAGGAATAAGGAAATGTTTCTCGGTTATGGAGGTGATAAAGAGTTCGACGTAAAGAGTTATGTCGATGCAAGCTTAACACCTATCCGGATAGCTCCGAGTAGAGATACCGGATACGTATAATGGAGAAATAATTTGGAATAGCTCCAAGTGGAACGTGGTAGCAGCATCTACGATATAAAGTTTTGAGAAATACATAGGGATCTGAATATGGCAAGACCCGTTGACTACAACCTCTCCCACAAGCATAACATGATCAAACCCAGAACTCTTTGAGTGTTTATCACATAGTGATGTGAACTAGATCATTGATTCTAGTAGACTCTTGGATGTTGGTCACATGGCGATGTGACCTATGAGTGTTAATCACATGGCTATGTGAACTAGATTATTGACTCTAGTGCAAGTGGGAGATTGTTGGAAATATGCCCTAGATGCAATAATAAATTAGTTATTATTATATTATATTTCATTGTTCATGATAATCATTTATTATCCATGCTAGAATTGTATTGATAGGAAACTCAGATACATGTGTGGATACATAGACAACACCATGTCCCTAGTAAGCCTCTAGTTGACTAGCTCGTTGATCAATAGATGGTTATAGTTTCCTGACCATGGACATTGGATGTCGTTGATAACGGGATCACATAATTAGGAGAATGATGTGATGGACAAGACCCAATCCTAAGCCTAGCACAAGATCGTGTAGTTTGTTTGCTAAAGCTTTTCTAAGGTGCACTACGGGTATCTCCGAAAGTGTCTGTTGGGTTGGCACGAATCGAGACTGAGATTTGTCATTCCATGTAAACGGAGAGGTATCTCTGGGCCCACTTGGTAGGACATCATGGTAATGTGCACAATGTGACCAAGGAGTTGATCATGGGATGATGTGTTACGGAATGAGTAAAGAGACTTGCCGGTAACGAGATTGAAGAAGGTATCGGGATACCGACGATCGAATCTCGGGCAAGTACAATACCGCTGGACAAAGGGAACTGCATACGGGATTGATTGAATCCTTGACATCGTGGTTCATCCGATGAGATCATCGTGGAGCATGTGGGAGCCAACATGGGTATCCAGATCCCACTGTTGGTTATTGACCGGAGAGTTGTCTCGGCCATGTCTGCATGACTCCCGAGCCCGTAGGGTCTACACACTTAAGGTTCGATGTCGCTAGGGTTATAGGGAATAGATATACGTGGTTACCGAATGTTGTTTGGAGTCCCAGATGAGATCCCGGACGTCACGAGGAGTTCCGGAATGGTCCGGAGGTAAAGATTTATATATGGGAAGTCATCATACGGTCACCGGAATAATTCGGGGGTTACCGGTATTGTACCGGGACCACTTGAGGGGTTCCGGGGGTCCACCTGCCCCGGAGGGCCCTATGGGCTGTGTGTGGAGAGGGACCGCCCCCTTAGTGGGCTGGGCGCCGCCCCCCTAGGGCCCATGTGCCTAGGGTTTGGGGGAACCCTAAAGGGGGGGCGCCCCCCTTGCCTTGGGGGGCAAGGCAACCCCCCTAGCCGCCGCCCCCTCCTCAGATTGGATCTGAGAGGGCCGCCCCCTTCCCTTGCCCCTATATATACATGTGGGGGGGGGGAGGGCAGCCGCACCCAAGTTTTGGCACAGCCCTCCCCCTCTCCCAAGTCCTCCTCCTCTCCCGCGGTGCTTGGCGAAGCCCTGCAGGATTGCCACGCTCCTCCTTCACCACCACGCCGTCGTGCTGCTGCTGGATGGAGTCTTCCCCAACCTCTCCTTCTCCCCTTGCTGGATCAAGGAATAGGAGACGTCACCGGGTTGCACGTGTGTTGAACGCGGAGGTGCCGTGGTTCGACGCTTAGATCGGAATCAACCGTGATCTGAATCAGTATGAGTACGACTCCTTCATCCGCGTTCTTGCAATGCTTCCGCTTAGCAATCTACAAGGGTATGTAGATGCACTCTCCTTCCCCACGTTGCTAGATTACTCCATAGATTGATCTTGGTGATGCGTAGAAAATTTTAAATTTCTACTACGATCCCCAACAATCGAACTAGTAGGAGAACCAAGAAACACAACGTAAACAACTCATGCACACAGATAACAAATCCTCGCAACCCGACGTGTTAAAGGGGTTGTCAATCCCTTCCACGGTACGGTGCCTCAAGATAAGCAAACATACGTGAGATAAATTTGTAGTAAATTGATAGATCGAACACCAAAGAAAATAAATAAGGAAAAATTGTAGCAAGGTATTTTTGTATTTTTGGTTTAATAGATCTGAAAATAAATGCAAAGGAAAATAGATCGCAAAGGCAAATAATATAAGAAAGAGAGCGGGGGCCGTAGGTTTCGCTAGTGGCTTCTCTCGAGAAAAATAGCAAATGGTGGGTGAACAAATTACTGTTGGGCAATTGATAGAACTTCAAATACTCATGACGATATCCAGGCAATGATCATTATATAGGCATCACGTCCAAGATTAGTAGACCGACTCCTTCCTGCATCTACTACTATTACTCCACACATCGACCGCTATCCAGCATGCATCTAGTGTATTAAGTTCATGGAAAAACAGAGTAATGCAATAAGAACGATGACATGATGTAGACAAGATCTATCTATGTAGAGACAGACCCCATCGTTTTATCCTTAGTAGTAATCATACATACGTGTCGGTTCCCTTTCTGTCACTTGGATCAACCGCCGTAAGATCGAACCCACTACAAAGCACCTCTTCCCATTGCAAGATAAATAGATCAAGTTGGCCAAAAAACCAAATATCGGAGAAGAAATACGAGGCTATAAGAGATCATGCATAAAAGAGATCAAAGAAACTCAAATACTTTCATGGATATAAAAAGATAGATCTGATCATAAAGTCAAAGTTCATCGATCCCAACAAACACACCGCAAAAGAGTTACATCATATGGATCTCCAAGAGACCATTGTATTAAGAATTCAGAGAGAGAGAGAGAGATGAAGCCATCTAGCTACTAACTAAGGACCCCGAAGGTCTACAAAGAACTACTCACGCATCATCGGAGAGGCACCAATGGAGGTGGTGAACCCCATCCGAGATGGTGTCTAGATTTGATCTGGTGGTTCTGGAATCTGCGGCGGCTGGGTGCATATTCCTTCGACTCTCCTAGGGTTTTGGAAATATTGGGGTATTTATAGAGCAATGAGGCGGTCCGAAAGTACCCAGGGTGGGCACAACCAACCAGGGCGCGCCTGGGCCTCCTAGCGCGTCCTAGTGGGTTGTGCCTCCCTCGGGGCACCCTCAGACGCAGCCAGGACCCGTTGTGTTCCTTCTGGCCCATAAAAATTCTCCGTAAAGTTTCGGTGCATTTGGACTCCATCTGATATTGATTTTCTGCGTTGTAAAAAACATGGAAAAAACAGCAACTGACACTTGGCACTATGTCAATAGGTTAGTACGAAAAAAATGATATAAAATGATATAAAATGATTATAAAACATCTAAGATTGATAATATAAAAAAAATAACAATCAAAAATTATAGATACGTTGGAGACGTATCAGCATCCCGAAGCTTAACTCCTACTCGTCCTCGATTAGGGAAGTGATAAAAACAGAATTTTTTATGTGGAAAGTTGCCTATCATGTCATATCATATTCTTTTCTTTATAGCATGGACATTTGGATTTTTATATTGTTCAAAGCAATAGTCTAGTTTTGACATGATAATTTAAATACTCAAGCATATCAACAAGCAACCATGTCTTTCAAAATATCAATGCTAAAATAAGTTATCCCTAGCCCATCATGCTCAACCATTGATCCATTCATGAAACACACTATAATATTAGTTACACCCGATACTTAAGTACGATCACATTGCCTTCTAGTTGGTGCTTTTGTAAGAGAAGATGGAGACTCAAATTCAAAAATAAAAATTGCATAAAGTAAAAGAAAGGCTCTTCGCAGAGGGAAGTAGGGATTTATAGAGGTGCCAGAGCTCAAAGCAAAAAACTTAGAGATAAAATTTTTTTGGGAGGTGTATCCATCCCACCAACAAAAACGACTTAGAGTTCCCAACACTTTCCATGCTAGATATATCATAGGCGGTTCCCAAATAGAAAATAAAGTTTACTTCTTTTTCAACCATACTTTCACCTTCCATGGCTAGCCGTATCCACGGTTGCCCTCCATTCCAACACTTTCCAAAGAATTTATTATTTGATAACATAAAATAAATTCATTTTTTCATTTCGGGACTGGGCGTCCCTAATACCTTTGCCTTACTCTCGTGCAATGACAAGTGAATAAACACTCATCTTGAGAATAACACATCTAGCATGGAAAATATTAGCCACCCTCACCGCTCCACGAGCGAAACAAACACACAAAAGAGAAGTTTATTTTGAAAATTAGAGATGGCACATACAAATTTGCTTAGAACGGCAAAATAATACCGCATATAGGTAGATACTAACAAAAAGGCCCGTGCGTTGCAATGGGTGAAAAACAAATCTCTGAACGTATCTAGAGACACATCGGTCTTGCCACTTCTCCCTTTTGTCGAGAGTTGCCATGTATTCCACCTAATCGCGGTAAACATGATCAATTCCATGGCAATGAGGTTAGCCATTACAATATAGCATGTTGCATCCGCGTGCCCCTTTTTTCACCTACTTGTAATTCCACGGATAACATGTCCCCATTAATGTATACATGAGTACAATTAGAATGTAATATTGTATGATACACAGTTTTACCATTGTTTACTTACGTACTAATTCTACACTATGGCTTCATTATATTACAATCAAATATAAAATAGTTTAGAATCTCTCCTAGAATGGCAAATGCTAGCAGTAAAAGTTTCAAGTTTTTCCTAAGAACATCAATAGTCATGTTCGAAATTTAATCTGCCAATCTTAAATACTATATGATGAATCAGACAACTTAAAATCAAATAATAGGCTGGGTCCTTCTTTAATAATGACACATGTAGATGCTTGAAATCATAATACTTTTGTGATATAAACACAGTCAGCAACTACACATATGGTGCTGTCATCTTGAAAAAACGTGATCTACCAAATTAAGAAGAGATATCATGGGACCAAAGAACAGGCTAGATGACTTTGCCTTCAAGTAAAAAAAGCAAGCAGACCTGCATATGTGCTGCTTCTGTTTCACTTGACAGGTATTCACATGGCAAAACTGCTTCATCAGATCCAGCTACAGCCTATCATAATTCGAGCACACATAGTATAACAGTGGGATTATTCAAGCTACGGACTATTATAATTGAAATGCTCTTTAATAATACAACATGCAAATCACAAACTTGCAGACATCTAGAACTGACACCCGAGGATGTAAAGCAAAGCTACAACCTATCATAATTGAAATCCTTTTGACTATAATATAATACATGCAGACATCTATAACTGCTTTGAGTATGGAATTGATTTCATCTTGGAAGGGTCCAACAACATGGATCTTTTTTTAAGCTGGGAGTTGGTATCAATCCAGAAGGAAAGGTGAGGTTGGAAGAAATGGCGTCCAAGGATGGCACCTATCGAGGGCACAACACAGAGCAGGGTGGCAGCACTGTGCACAGTGTAGAGCAGGATGCAGGGTAGCGACAGGTGTTGACGCGTCGTGCTGCAGGGGCATCGTGATCGCCATCGCACGCTGGGGAGGGCGCAACGCCGAACAAAGCATGACTCTTCTGATCTGAGTCAGTGATGACGTGATAGGCGCCAGCAGGTCTCGAGCTCGACGCCTTGCTCCACCCCCTAAGCTTGCGGCCGCCGGGCGATGAGGCCTTCTGCTGCTGGCCATCGACGTAGATGTCAGCGTGCCGCCTTGTTCGACGAGCTGGCGCACACCATCATGCCGGTGCTCACGCCCCACACTCCACACCTCGACCAGCAGGCGCAGTTGCTCGAGTTCGTCCATGCGTTCGACCGCAAAGACAAGGACAATATCTCCACTACCAAAACCGTGTGCTACATGGCGAGGCTAGGCTGTACTCTGATGGGTCGGATCGAAGTTGATGGTAGGTACCTAGATGCAGTACCCTTTCATGGCGTTGGTGCTTGCTGTACTGAGTAGAACCTACTCCAGAACACCCATGTGTTGTTCCCTCTCTTACAGGACCACCTTGTCGCAATGAGGTCAATAATTGCTGACCTAGGGAAGACGGAACTACCCTAGCATGTGGGTCTTGCATCACGTGGTGTAGCGAGGCAGGGGCCTTTACCTGGGCATGGTTGTGGAAAGGGATTTTATAGTTGGTTCCAGTATCTACCCAAGCTCCACAAAAAGAGGCAGCCGACTGAAGGAGTAGCCGCCGTTGCCATTGCCTGGATATGTCGTCCGTACGCCCCCTCTGACGGACAGGAAGAACCAAGCCCAATGCAGCCACTACAATAATTCTATGTATCCCGGCGAGCATGGGCGCCTGCGTCCGATCTGCGTGAGACGCGATAGAAGCAGAACCACCCAAACCTCGTCAACTGCTCTGCATCTTTCTTCAATCCATCGCGAGCTCCGGGCAACGGGGCAGCGGCAGCGACGGTTCTAGACCGGTGCTTTCATCTCATCTCATTGGACAGATAGGTCACGATTCCTTTTTTAGGAAATTCAGAAAAAAAAACCCACATGGCCCAGAAAAGAAATACCAGGTCCAGGGAGGACGCGAGAGGCCCAATGCAGCATGTTTAGAAGGAAAAACGAAACATTTTTTGTTGCATATACAGCGACGATGGACCCGGCCAGGCTGCCTCGATCGCTAGCCTACACACCCACCCTTATAGAAAAGAAAAGAATTAATAAAGGTATAACATGGTTTGTGCGTAGACGTCACGGGAACTTTCCAAAGACCACGGTTCACCCTTTAGTAGGACTTAACAATCCTCTCTTTAAATCTCAGCCGTCAATCTTCATGGTTAACTATAAAATCAACGGATGTAAAATAATGACGTATGGAGAACTATGAAAGCCTCCATCCTTTAATATTAGGTAAAGATGGTGGACTCATGTGGCAAAACTAGTTTAAATGTTTTTGGATGCACAAGTAGATATCATACTTAGTGCAAAATGAAGGCTAACAAAAGATTGAAAAGCGACCAACCAAGAAACGAATAATCTCATAAGCAAGCATTAAGCATAAATAACACTGAATAATGCACCACAAGTAGGATATAATTTCATTGCACGACTATTGACTTTCGTACTTGCATAGGAAATCACAAACCTTAACACCAATATTCTTACTAAAACATAATTACTCACCAACATAACTCACATATCACATCATCATATCTCAAAACTGTTACTAAAAATCAAGTTTATTTTGTCCAATGATCTTCATGAAAGTTTTTATTATATCCTTCCTGGATATCTATCACTTTGGGACTAATTTTCATGTATTGCTTTTGACAAGCTCCAACAAATATAAGTGAAGATCATGAGCATAATATTTTTCTTTCTCTCAAATTAATTTAAGTGAAGCAAGAGAGAATTTCTTGCAAATTTTACTAACTCTCAAATAAATATAAGTGAAGCAAAAGAGCATTTCTTCAAAAATACTAAGCACACTAGAGCAAATACATTGCTCATAAAAATTTAAGTGAAGCATAGAGAGCAATTCTAAAAGTCATGACATAATTTTGGCTCTCTCAAATAGGTGTGTCCAGCAAGGGATCAAGACTTAAAACACAAAATAAAACAAGCAAAGACTCATATCATACAAGATGCTCCAAACAAAACACATATTATGTGGCGAATAAAAATATAGCTTCGAGTAAAATACCGATACGTCTCCAACGTATCTACTTTTCCAAACACTTTTGCCCTTGTTTTGCACTCAAACTTGCATGATTTAAATGAAACTAACCCGGACTGACGCTGTTTTCAGCAGAACTGCCATGGTGTTATTTTTGTGCAGAAATAAAAGTTCTCGGGATGACCAAAAAATCCACGGAGACACGTTTTGGAATTAATGAAAAATACTGGCAAAAAATTCAGCATCAGGGGGCCCACACCCTGTCCACGAGGGTGTAGGGCGCCCCTCCCCGGGGCGCGCCCCCTTGCCTCATGGGCCCCCTGGGACTCCACCGACCTCAACCCCAACTCCATATATTCACTTTTGGGGAGAAAAATCAGAGAGAAGGATTCATCGCGTTTTACGATACGGAGCCGCCACCAAGACCTAATCTTCCTCGGGAGGGCTGATCTGGAGTCCGTTCAGGGCTCCGGAGAGCGGAATATGTCACGATAGTCATCGTCAACCATCCTCCATCACCAATTTCATGATGCTCACCGCCGTGCGTGAGTAATCTCATCGTAGGCTTGCTGGACGGTGATGGGTTGGATGAGATTTACCATGTAATCGAGTTAGTTTTGTTAGGGTTTGATCCCTAGTATCCATTATGTTCTAAGATTGATGTTGCTATGACTTTGCTATGCTTAATGCTTGTCAGTAGGGCCCGAGTGCCTTGATTTCAGATCTGAACCTATTATGTTTTCATGAATATATGCGAGTTCTTGATCCTATCTTGCTAGTCAATAGTCACCTACTATGTGTTATGATCCGGCAACCCTGAAGTGACAAAAATCAGGACCACTCCCGGTGATGACCGTAGTTTGAGGAGTTCATGTATTCACTAAGTGTTGATGCTTTGGTCCTGTACTCTATTAAAAGGAGGCCTTAATATCCCTTAGTTTCCAATAGGACCCCGCAACCATGGGAGGGTAGGACAAAGGATGTCATGCAAGTTCTTTTCCATAAGCACGTATGACTATATTCGGAATACATGCCTACATTATATTGATGATCTAGAGCTAGTTCTGTGTCACCCTATCTTATGATTGATGCATGAGGAATCGCATCCGACATAATTATCCATCATTGATCCATTGCCTACGAGCTTTTCACATATTGATCTTTGCTTAGTTACTTTTTCGTTGCCACTGTTACGATTGCTACAAAAACTACTATTGTTACTTTTGCCACCGTTATCGTTACTTCCATACTACATTGCTACTAAATACTTTGCTGCAGATATTAAGTCTTTTAGGTGTGGTTGAATTGACAACTCAACTGCTAATACTTGATAATATTCTTTGGCTCCCCTTGTGTCGAATCAATAAATTTGGGTTGAATACTCTACCCTCGAAAACTGTTGCGATCCCCTATACTTGTGGGTTATCAAGACTATTTTCTGGCACCGTTGCCGGGGAGCATAGCTCTTTGAGTCACTTGGGATTTATATGTATTGATCACTATAAGGAACTTGAAAGATGAAAGAACCAAGATTTTTCCCTCAACTACGAGGAGAGGTAAGGAACTGCCATCTAGCTTTCCACTTGATTCACCTTCAGTTATGAGTAAATTTGCGACACCTACACCTGTTATTGATTCTGATATGTCGCATGTTATTGATGATCCCGCTTCTGCTATGCATGATGCTTATGGTGAAACTACTTCTATGCTTGATAATACTATGCTATTAGGTGAATTTCTTGATGAACAACTTGCTAGGGTTAGAGAAAATGAAATTATTGAAACAAATAATATTGATGAAAGTGATGATGAAGATTCTCCCCCTAAATATGAATTGCCTGATGTGCCGGAGGGTTATGTTATGGATGAAGAAACTGCTAGAGACCTTTTTGCTTGCAAAGATAGATATGATCTTAAGAAACTGTTAGCTAAGCTAAAAGAAAAGTCTTTGAATGCTAGAATGAAATATGACCTTGCTTTTGCTACTTCACCTATCTATATTTCTGATAAGCATTATGATTTCTCTGTCGATCCTGAGTTGATTACTTTGGTTGAATATGATCCTTTTTATGGCTATGAATCTGAAACTGGTGTGGCACATCTTACTAAATTGAATGATATAGCCACCCTATTCACTCATGAGGAAAAAATTGTTATTACTATATCCTTAAGTTATTTCCGTTCTCATTAAAGGGTGATGCTAAAACATGGTTTAATTCTCTTGCTCCTGGTTGTGTGCGTAGTCCCCGGGATGTGATTTATTACTTCTCTGCTAAATATTTCCCCGCTCATAAGAAATAAGCTGCCTTAAGGGAAATATATAATTTTGTGCAAATTGAAGAAGCGAGTCTCCCACAAGCTTGGGGGAGGCTTCTCCGATTACTTAATGCTTTGACCAATCATCCTCTCAAGAAATACTTGATATCTTTTATAATGGACTAACCGATGCTTCCAGAGACCACCTGGATAGTTGTGCTGGTTGTGTTTTCAGAGAAAGAACTGTTGAGCAAGCTGAATTGCTATTGAATAATATAATGAGTAATGATAATGATTAGACACTTCCCGAACCAACTCCTAAGCCAACTCCAAAGAAAAGGGCTATTCTATTTCTCAGTCCTGAAGATATGCAAGAGGAAAAGAAATATATGAAAGAAAAGGGTATTAAAGCTAAAGATGTTAAGAATTTACCACCTATTGAAGAAATACATGGTTTTAATAACCCGACACAGGCAGTAAAGGTAAATTCTCTATAGATTTGATGAAGGTGATTTCCTCGTAATAAGTTTGCTAGCCAATGCTTGGATGAGTTTGATAATTTTATTGTTAAATAAGAAAACTTCAATGCTTATGTTGGTAGACAATTGAAACGTAATGCTTATATGGTTGAACACTTAAGTGATTATATGTCTAGAGTTAAAGGTGACCTTAACTTATTAGTAAACATGCTTCTATGGTTACCACTCAGGTAGAACAAGTGCTTAAAGCACAAGATGATTTGCTTAATGAATTAAATAGTAAGAAAAATGATAATGTTGTTAGAGTTATGACTAGAGGGGGTAAAATGACTCAGGAACCTTTGTATCCTGAGGGCCACCCTAAGAGAGTTGAGCAATATTATCAAAGAACTAATGTTGATGCACCTAGTCCTTCTAAGAAGAAGAAAAAGAAAAATGATAGGACTTTGCATGCTTCTAGTGAACCTGTTGTTGACACACCTGAGAATCCCAATGATATTTCTATTTCTGATGCTGAAACACAATGTGGTAATTAACATGAACATAGTGATAATGATGATGTACATGTTGATGCTCAACCTAGCAATAACAATGATTAAGAGATTGAACGAGCTGTTGATCTTGATAACCCACAATCAAAGAACAAACATTATGATAAGAGAGACTTTGTTGCTAGGAAGCACAGTAAAGAAAGAGAACCATGGGTTCAGAAACCCATGCCTTTTCCTCCTAAACCATCCAAGAACAAGGATGATGAAGATTTTGAGCACTTTGCTGAAATGATTAGACATATCTTTTTGCGTATGCGTTTGACTGATATGCTTAAAATCAATCCTTATGCTAAGTATATGAAAGATATTTTTACAAATAAAAGAAAGATACCGGAAGCTAAAATTTCCACCATGCTTGCCAATTATACTTTTAAAGGTGGAATACCAAAGAAACTAGGAGTACCAACTATACCATGCTCCATTAATAAAAACTATGTTAAAACTACTTTATGTGATCTTGGAGCCTGTGTTAGTGTTATGCCTCTCTCATTATATCGTAGACTTGATTTGAATAAGTTGACACCTACTAAAATATCTTTGCAAATGGCTGATAAATCAACTCCTATACCTGTCGGTATCTGTGAGGATGTGCCTAATGTGGTTGCAAACATTACTATTTTAACAGACTTTGTTATTCTTGATATTCCCGAGGATGATAGTATGTCAATTATCCTTGGTAGACCCTTTCTGAATACTGCAGGGCTGTTATTGATTGCAACAAAGGCAATGCCACTTTTCATGTTAATGGTAATGAGCATACGATACACTTTCTGCGGAAACAACCTCAAGTGCACAGTATCAATTCTATTGGAAAAATTTCAACGATTACTATTGGAGGTTTCGAATTCCCTCTTCCTACTGTCAAGAAGAAATATGATATTCTTATTGGTGGGGACATGCATATCCCCATTGAGGTAACCTAGTGTTATTCGAAAATTCTCTGGTTTCATGTTATTCGGAAAGAGTTTGTTAACAAGACATGATCAACCTTGTTAGTGGATTCCTTTTGATGAGCACGAGATGGATGCAGTTAGACAACACGACTCTTTGTACCCTCCTTTTACTTTCTGTTATTTAGATTAAATAAAGCAAAACTAGTATTTTGTCTGTTTTTTGAATTATCCTTGCAATAAAAATACCTTGAAAATAAAGTTCTCCAAATGTCCTCAAAATGAAATATGATGTTTTTGCAGAATATTTAAGAATTTCTGGCACTGAGAACTCACCAGGGGGCCCACCATTTGGCCACAAGGGCACAGGGCGCGCCCCCTGCCTCGTGGGCCCCACGTGGGCGCCCGCCACTTATTCCAGCACCCACTCACTTCGTCTTCCCTCCAAAAAATCCTCCCATAGCTCAAACCCGTGTTCTAGCTCATCTTGCTGCAATTTTCGATCTCTTTGCTCAAAGCTCCATTCACAAAAATTGTTTTGGAGGATTGTTCTTTAGTATGTGACTCCTCCAATGGTCCAACTAGTTTTTCTTCTAGTGCTTTATTTTGCAAATTTCTGCTGCCAAGGTGACCCTGTTCTTGAGCTTGCATGTCAAATTTATATGGTCAAAAGTAGTTTTGATGCATGATATAACTTCTAGGCACTTGTGGGAGTAGTTGCTATCAATCTTGTTGAGTTTGGTTCACTTTTATTTTGAGTCACTAAAATTTCAGAAATTTTTCAGAGAAAGAAAAATGCATAGGAAAGTGTACCAAGGTGGTTCCTCAAGGAAGCAAGAACCAAGGCTCGTGATACGTGAGCCGGACAATGAACCACCGAGGGAAGCTCAAGTGCGGCCTTGTGAATGGCCGTCAGAGGAGTTTGTGGTCCAGACAGACATCAAGTTTGAATTTGACGCATATGTGCGTAATGCTGATCTTGAGGACTTCGTGTCAGATAAGTGCCTACAGTACCACTACCTAACTGTTTCCTTTGTGAGGAGGTTTAAATTTACATCCTCGCGCAATTCTCACACTGTTTTATTTGATCTTTATCATAAATCATATACCATGGACCTAGAAGATTTTAATACTTCTGATAAACTCCCACAGTGGGGCAATGTTAGTGAACCTCGCAAATCTGAATATAAAGACTTTCTTGCTAGTATCACCGTGGGGGAATGATACGTCTCCAACGTATATATAATTTTTGATTGCTCCATCCTATATTATCTACTGCTTTAAAACATTATTGGGCTTTATTATCCACTTTTATTTTATTTTTGGGACTAACTTATTAACCGGAGGCCCAGCCCAGAATTGCTGTTTTTTTGCCTGTTTTAGGGTTTCGAAGAAAAGGAATATCAAATGGAATGAAACCTTTGGGGCCGTGATTTTCTCATTGAATACAACTCAGGAGACATGGACCCTACATCAAGACACGTAACAGGAGGCCACGAGGTAGGGGGGCGCTCCAACCCCCCCCCCCCCAGGCGCGCCCTCCACCCTCGTGGGCCCCCTGTTGCTCCACTGACGTACTTCTCCCTCCTATATATATACACGTACTCCCAAACGATCAGAACAGGAGCCAAAACCCTAATTCCACCGCCGTAACTTTCTGTATCTATGAGATCCCATCTTGGGGAATGTTCCGGAGCTCCGTCGGAGGGGGCATCGATCACGGAGGGCTTATACATCAACACCATAGCCCCTCCGATGAAGTGTGAGTAGTTTATCTCAGACCTACGGGTCCATAGTTAGTAGCTTGATGGCTTCTTCTCTCTTTTGGATCTCAATACAATGTTCTCCCCCTCTCTTGCGGAGATCTATTTGATGTAATCTTCTTTTTGCGGTGTGTTTGTTGAGATCGATGAATTGTGGGTTTATGATCAAGTCTATCTATGAATAATATTTGATTCTTCTCTGAATTCTTTTATGTATGATTGGTTATCTTTGCAAGTATCTTCGAATCATCAGTTTGGTTTGGCCTACTAGATTGATCTTTCTTGCAATGGGAGAAGTGCTTAGCTTTGGGTTCAATCTTGCGGTGTCCTTTCCCGGTGACAGTAAGGGCAGCAAGGCACATATTGTATTGTTGCCATCGAGGATAACAAGATGGGGTTTTCTTCATATTGCATGAGTCTATCCCTCTACATCATGTCATCTTGCTTAAGGCTTTACTCTGTTTTTACTTAATACTCTAGATGCATGCTGGATAGCGGTCGATGAGTGGAGTAATAGTAGTAGATGGAGGCAGGAGTCGGTCTACTTGTCTCGGACGTGATGCCTATATACATGATCATGCCTAGATATTCTCATAATTATGCTCAATTATGTCAATTGCTCAACAGTAATTTGTTCACCCACCGTAGAATACTTATGTTCTCGAGAGAAGCCACTAGCGAAACCTATGGCCCCCGGGTCTATCTTCATCATATTGTTCTCCTACTACTCTGCTATTTACTTTGTCTTTATTTTACTTTGCATCTTTATCATAAAAATACCAAAAATATTATCTTTATCATATCTATCAGATCTCACTCTCGTAAGTGGCCTCATAGGGATTGACAACCCCTATTTGTGTTGGTTGCGAGGATTTATTTGTTTTGTGCAGGTACGAGGGACTTGCGCGTAGCCTCCTACTGGATTGATACCTTGGTTCTCAAAAACTGAGGGAAATACTTACGCTACTTTGCTGCATCATCCCTTCCTCTTCGGGGAAAACCAACGCAGTGCTAAAAGAGGTAGCAAGAAGTATTTCTGGCACCGTTGCCGGGGAGGTCTTCGCAAAAGTCAACATACCAAGTACCCATCACATACCCTTATCTCCCGCATTACATTATTTGCCATTTGCCTCTCGTTTTCCTCTCCCCCACTTCACCCTTGCTGTTTTATTTGCCCTCTCTCTCTCAATCCCCTCTCTATTTGCCTCTTTTTGCCCGTTTGCTTGTGTGTTCACTTGTCGTTATGGCTAGTCCCTTATCTTCTCTGTTGACCCCTAATTTCGAAATCTTTCACTTTAAACAGAGGTTAGGAGAAAATTTAAAATATGTCTGGTTGAGAATAATAGAATCTCATCGTAATTGTACCTCTGAAATAAATCTGAGAATTTTGCTTCGCAATTTTTATGTTGGGTTAAATATGTCTCATAGATAACTCTTGGATTGCGTTGCCAAAGGCAATTTTATTGAAATCGAGCCCCATATTGCACTTGAAATTATAGAAGGTATAGTGGGAACACTACCTCAACAAAAGGGGCCTCATCCTACCCAGGAAGAGACACAAGTTTTTGAATTTTTTTGTGAAGTTACTAAAATCTTGCAAAAATCTCTTGAACCTCTTAAGAACATTAGTGGAAATATTCACCGCATGAATATGTTGATTAACCTTTGCAATAAGCGGTTGGATTCGTTAGATCTAAAAATTTCAGAATATGAAGGGAAACATAAAGAACCTCCCGGTTCGAACTTGATTCCGCTAAAAAGTTTAAAACCAAAGATGGCAATACCTAGATCTATTCTTGCTTGTTATGCCTAGCTAGGGGCGTTAAACGAAAGCGTTTGTTGGGAGGCAACCCAATTTTATTTTTATTCCTTGCTTTTTGCTCCTGTTTAGTAATAAATAAATTATCTAGCCTCTGTTTTGGTTGTGTCTTTTTGTGTTTAATTAGTGTTTGTGCCAAGTAGAACCGTTGGGAAGACTTGGGGAAAGTCTTGTTGAACTTGCTGTAAAAAACAGAAACTTTAGCGCTCACGAGAACTGCTGCCATTTTTATTTGGTAAGTGATATTTAGTTAATTCTGTTTGAAGATGATTAATAGATAAATTCCTCATGTCAAGCAATTTATTTTAGAATTTTTGGGGTTTCAGATCTTGCGCTAGCTACAGATTACTACAGAATGGTCTGTTTTTGACAGATTCTGTTTTTCGTGTGTTGTTTGCTTATTTTGATGAATCTATGGCTAGTAAAATAGTTTATGAATCATAGAGAAGTTGGAATACAGTAGGTATAACACCCATATAAATAAAGAATGAGTTCATTACAGTACCTTGAAGTGGTCTTTTGTTTTCTTTCGCTAACGGAGCTCACGAGTTTTCTACTTTAAGTTTTGTGTTGTGAAGTTTTCAAGTTTTGGGTAAAGATTTGATGGATTATGGAACAAGGAGTCGCAAGAGCCTAAGCTTGGGGATGCCCATGGCACCCTCAAGATAATCTAAGGACACCTAGAAGCCAAAGCTTGGGGATGCCCCGGAAGGCATCCCCTCTTTCATCTACTTCTATCGGTAACTTTACCTGGAGCTATATTTTTATTTACCACATGATATGTATTTTGCTTGGAGCGTCTTGTATTATTTGAGTCTTTACTTATTAGTTTACCACAGTCATCCTTTCTGTACACACCTTTTGAGAGAGCCATACATCATTTGGAATTTGTTACAATACTCTATGTGCTTCGCTTATATCTTTTGAGTTATATAATTTTGCTCTAGTGCTTCACTTATATCTTTTAGAGTGCGTTGGTGGATGTGTTTTATAGAACCTATTGATCTCTCATGCTTCACATAGATTATTTTGAGAGTCTTAATAGCATGGTAATTTTCTTAAATACCTAATATGCTTGGTATGCAAGATTAATAATAAAACTTTCTTATGAGTGTGTTGAATACTAAGAGAAGTTTGATGCTTGATAATTGTTTTGAGACATGGAGGTAATAATGTCAAAGTTGTGCTAGTTGAGTAGTTGTGAAATTGAGAAATACTTGTGTTGAGGTTTGCAAGTCCCGTAGCATGCATGTATGGTAAACATTATGCAACAAATTTGAAACATGAGGTGTTATTTGATTGTCTTCCTTATGAGTGGCGGTCGGGGACGAGCGATGGTCTTTTCCTACCAATCTATCCCCCTAGGAGCATGCGCGTAGTACCGAGGTTTTTGATGACTTGTAGATTTTTGCAATAAGTATGTGAGTTCTTTATGACTAATGTTGAGTCCATGGATTATACGCACTCTCACCCTTCCATCCTTGCTAGCCTCTTCGGTACCGTGCATTGCCCTTTCTCACATTGAGAGTTGGCGCAAACTTCGCCGGTGCATCCAAACCCCATGATATGATACGCTCTGTCACACATAAGCCTTCTTATATCTTCCTCAAAACAACCACCATACCTACCTATTATGGCATTTCCATAGCCATTCCGAGATATATTGCCATGCAACTTTCCATCATTTCGTTCATCATTGTCATATTGCTTAGCATGGTCATGTAGTTGACATAGTTTTTGTGGCAAAGCCACCGTTCATAATTCTTTCATACATGTCACTCTTGGTCCATTGCATATCCCGGTACACCACTGGAGGCATTCATATAGAGTCTTCTTTTGTTCTAGTATCGAGTTGTAATCGTTGAGTTGTAAATAAATAGAAGTGTGATGATCATCATTTTCTAGAGCATTGTCCCAAGCGAGGAAAAAAAGAGAAAGGCCATAAAAAAGAGAAGGCCCAAAAAAATAAAAAAATAAAAATGAGAGAAAAAGAGAGAAGGGACAATGTTACTATCCTTTGCCACACTTGTGATTCGAAGTAGCACCATGATCTTCATAGTAGAGAGTCTATCATGTTATCACTTTCATATACTAGTGGGAATTTTTCATTATAGAACTTGGCTTGTATATTCCAACAATGGGCCTCAAGTGCCCAGGTCTTCGTGAGCAAGCAAGTTGGATGCACACCCACTAGTTTCCTTTGTTGAGCTTTCATACATTTATAGCTCTAGTGCATCCGTTGCATGGCAATCCCTACTCCTTGCATCAACATCAATCGTGTGACGCCCCCGATTCAATCGTACACTAATCATGCACGCAAACGTGTACGATCAAGATCAGGGACTCACGGGAAGATATCACAACACAACTCTAAAACATAAATAAGTCATACAAGCATCATAATACAAGCCAGGGGCCTCGAGGGCTCGAATACAAGTGCTCGATCATAGACGAGTCAGCGGAAGCAACAATATCTGAGTACAGACATAAGTTAAACAAGATTGCCTTAAGAAGGCTAGCACAAACTGGAATACAGATCGAAAGAGGCGCAGGCCTCCTGCCTGGGATCCTCCTAAACTACTCCTGGTCGTCGTCAGCGGGCTGCACGTAGTAGTAGGCACCTTCGGGGTAGTAGTCGTCATCGACGGTGGTGTCTGGCTCCTGGGCTCCATCGTCTGGGTAGAGAAAGGGGGAAAAGGGGGAACAAGGCAAACCGTGAGTACTCATCCAAAGTACTCGCAAGCAAGGAGCTACACTACATATGCATGGATATATGTGTAAAGGGCCATATCAGTGGACTGAACTGCAGAATGCCAGAATAAGAGGGGGATAGCTAGTCTTATCGAAGACTACGCTTCTGGTCACCTTCGTCTTGCAACAGGTAGAAGAGGGTAGGTTGAAGTCCTCCAAGTAACATCACATAGCAATAATCCTACCCGGCGATCCCCTCCTCAATGCCCTGAGAGAGAGTGACCACCGGTTGTATCTGGCACTTGGAAGGGTGTGTTTTATTAAGTATCCGGTTCTAGTTGTCATAAGGTCAAGGTACAACTCCAAGTCGTCCTGTTACCGAAGATCACGACTATTCGAATAGATTAAACTTCCCTGCAGGGGTGCACCAACTTACCCAACACGCTTGATCCCATTTGGCCGGACACACTTTCCTGGGTCATGCCCGGCCGCGGAAGATCAACACGTCGCAGCCCCACCTAGGCTCAACAGAGAGGCCAGCACGCCGGTCTAAACCTAAGCGCGCAGGGGTCTGGGCCCATCTCCCTGAGCACACCTGCACGTTACGTACGCGGCCGGAAGCAGACCTAGCCTAGTGGCGTTCCAGTCCAATCCGGCGCGCGCCGCTCAGTCGCTGGCGTCACGAAGTGCTTCGGCTGATACCACGACGCCGGGATACCCATAACTACTCCCACGTAGATGGTTAGTGCGTATAGGCTCGTAGCCAACTCAGATCAAATACCAAGATCTCGTTAAGCGTGTTAAGTATCCGCGAACGCCGAACAGGGCCAGGCCCACCTCTCTCCTAGGCGGTCTCAACCTGCCCTGCCGCTCCACCTCAAAGATCCACTCGCGGGTGCTCCACCAGCGGACCCGACTTTAGTCTCCACATGTATCATGTATAAAGTATATAGTATATACCCGTGATCACCTCCCGAGTGATCACGGCCCGATAGTATAGCACGGCAGACGGACAAGAATGTAGGGCCACAGATGAAAATACTAGCATCCTATACTAAGCATATAGGATTGCAGGTAACGGTAACAACAGTAGTAACAAGGACAGGCTATGCATCAGGACATGGATAATCAGAAAGCAGTAACATGCTACACTACTCTAATGCAAGCAGTATAGAGTAGAATAGGCGATATCTGGTGATCAAGGGGGGGGGGCTTGCCTGGTTTCTCTGGCAAGAGAGAGGAGTCGTCAACTCCGTATTCAAACTGGGCAGTAGCAGCGTCGGTCTCGTAGTCTACCAGAGAGAAGAGGGGGAAGAAACAATGAATACCATGTAAACAGATGCATATCGATGCATGACAAGACAAGTAACGATGCTAGGTGTGCCCTAGCGTGGTATGAGGTGGTACCGCTTAAGGGGGGAAACATCCGGGAAAATATCCCCGGTGTTTCGTGTTTTCGGGCAGAGGAGCCGGAGGGGAAAAGTTGCGGGTTCGATAGGTTAGGGGTGTGTGGCGGACGAACGGACTGCGTATCCGGATTCGTCTCGTCGTTCTGAGCAACTTTCATGTTGAAAATATTTTAATCCGAGTTACGGATTAAAAGATATGATTTTCTAAAGAATTTATTAATTTCTGGAATTTAATTAATTATTTAATTTAATTCGAAATTGGATTTATGATATCAGCATGAGGTCATGTTGACATCAGCAGTCAACAGGGATTGACTAAGTCAAACTTACGCGTGGGTCCCACCTGTCATACTTTGTTAGTTTATTAACAACAGCTAATTAGGTTAGTTAGTCATTAGGTTAATTAACCTTAATTAGTTAATTTAATCAAAATTAATTAAGTTAATTATTAGCTAATTAATTAATTAATTTTATTATTAATTATTTATTTATTATATATATATATATATTTTAAATTCCCTTTTTTTATAAACGTTCTGGGGAGGGGCCCACTGTCATAGGCCCCAAGGGGCTGGTGGATCGGGCGTTCGGGTGCGGGCGTGCGCCCGAGGGGCGTAGCGGGCGACGGGCGCCGTGTGCAGGGGGGCCGGCGCCACTCGAGCGGGCGCATGCCCGAGGGCGCTGGGCGCGCGCGGCGCACGCCGGCGCCGGCGATCAGGCAAAGGGAGGCGGCGGAGGGTCGACTGCGGTGGCGGCGAGGGCGCACCCGACTGGGCGTTCGCCCAGATCGCCGGGGCAGGTTGGCGCCCGAGCGGAGGCCGAGCCCGGGCGGGGCTTGGCACACGCCCGGACGGCGACGGACGTGGCGGGGCACGAGCGGGGCGGCGGTGTCCGCGAGCACGGCGTGAGCACGGCGCGGCCACGGCGAACTAGCAGGCGGGTGAGGGAGGCAGAGAGGAGAAAGGGAGGGGGCGGCTCACAGGGGGCCGTAGGGTTCGGGGCAACGGGGCTTGGGGCGGAGGACGGAGACGACGGCGTCGTAGACGGGGGGGGGGGGCAGTCCGGTGGGGAGGCGTGGTCGAGGCGGCGCCTAGCGCCGGCGATGACGACGGGCGGCGTCGTGCTTGGCGAAGCGTCGGCGGGGGAGGGTTCTGGCGCAGGAATGGCGACGGAGGTGGGTGTAGGGGAGGGAGAGGCGAGCTCGGGGGAGGAGCAGGGCGTGGCTGGCGGGAGGAGCTGCGGGGTCGAGCGGGATCAGGGGGCGACGGGGTCGCGCGGTTTGTTTCCCCCCTCCCGATCCAGATCTGGATGGGGGGCGAAGGGAGAACGACGTGGGGAGGGGAGTGGAAGCGAGTGGGGGGGTGCGGGCTAGGGTTCGGTTTGGTGGGGGGGTCGGGGTGACCTAGTAGGGCGCCGGGGTGGGCCGGCCTTGTCGGCCTGATTGGCCCAGAGGCCAGCTGGGCCGAGGCCCAGATGGGGGGGGGTTGTTCTTTCTATTTTTGTTCTAGTCTTTCCCTTTTTCTTATTTTCTTTTCTTTTCTGTGTTAATTTTATATTTCAAATAGCTTAGTTTTATAAAATACATTCGTTGTACCAAAATTAGTATTAACAAATATGCCACCACCACAATTAACTTGGCACATAAAATAAAATAGTTTGTAAGTGTTTAATATTTTAAATTCATTTAACTAATTGTTTTTGCTACTATTTTATTCATTTTGAGTATTTACATATTTTATACAAGTGTGGTTACTCCACCATAATTACCTACGCATTATTTGGCACAACCAGAACATTTTAGTTTTATTATTTGAAAACTTTTGTTGTTTGCCTATATTTTAAAGTTGAATTTGAATCGGTTTCGAACTAACGCGAGATTAATCAACAGTAATCGAGGTGACGTGGCATCATTAGCGAAGGATTACTGTAGCGTAACTATCCGGGCGTCACAATTCTCCTCCACTACAAGAAATCTCGTCCCGAGATTTAAGAGGGGGACTAGGGGGAAAGGTCTGGTTACGAAATCCTAACGAATCTTCTCGTCTTTGGTTGCTCTTCTTGAAGAGATCAATCCATTACACTGATGTCTTCATTCCTCTGCTTCAGGTCATCATGATGAAGTCGGCGTCCTTTCTTCGGGATCTTCATCGTATTTAAGAATAGGTAACGGGGCAGATCAGCGACGACAGAATGCTATAAGGGTAATAATCTGGGATTAACCCATGAATGAGCATATGAGTACCTCTCGAGTTGAACAAAATAAAACACATCGAGAGTAAAGTTGGAAGGTACAATAAGAAGTTTCAAGCAGCCAGGCAATCGTTCATTGCCTAGGCAGAAGGTGAAAAGGGGTTTCAAGCAACGGAATAATTATTATGTCCGATGCCAGAATTGACGATCTCATTGGAAGGTGGCTCATGAATTACATACGAGTCCACGCGGGAGGAATAACTTTGGGAACAGGGGGTGTACAGGAGAGTCAGGTTTCGATCCTGTGGAACTGTGGGTTATGGGCCCACCATGTGGGTTAAAAGTAGGAAGGGCGGAGAAGTCTTGCGTGATCATGCAAGCAAGGTATGTCAGAGGATAGCCTATCAGTTATGTCGGCAACAACATCAGTACCAAGGACGAGGGACGAAGAGAACCATTTTCCTGCTCGTTGAACGAGGCGGACCAGTAGGCAAAGTTCTCGTCCATCGGTGGTTACCGAAATGTCACCAACAAAAGTAACAGGGTCTCACTGGCAGAGTTGTACACCGAGGTGTTTACATAAGCAGGAGAATATTACTGCTCAGATCATATAGATCACAAGAAAGGTTAAATCCACAATGGAAGGAAAATATGATCATCAGATTAAACAGAACAATGGAAAGGAAAATATGTTTAAACACATATTTCAAGGGTATATCCTCCCCAAGGACAAGCAGAGCATGATATCCATGTCAGGATATAATGTAGAAAACTCTTTAGGTAGGGGAGAGGATTTTTCATGACATTATCCATACAGCGGTGTTTGGATAATTGGGCAGGAAATATTTAGCATTGGGCTTCAATGTACTTGTTGAAAATCAGAGTACCACAAACATGCTTCGAGATAGCATCGACATGGTCTTCGAGCAAAGGTCAGACTTTGGGAACACAAAGGATCCATCAGGAATAACTTATAGAGTAAGTCTTACAATTTCCTCATGGAAGAATGGTTAACCTTGCCAGAAAGGAAACTATAATAATAGGTCCTCTAACCGGGGGTGCTAGGCATGTCATCACCTTACCAGGTCATACATAGACCAATGTTATAACTCTTGGAAATATGCCCCAACCATCATATCTGACCGATGTTCAGATCCGATTGGTGTCAGGATACCTCTGACTTAGGATGCCAGAGAAGAAAAGGTGCAACACAAATTGATGAGATGACAATGTAAGATTCTCAAGAAATGAACTATGGGAGCGAGTCCAAAACAAGAGTTCATCATTAAACCAAGGAGAGGATGGGGAGGTGGCTGACGGTCTCAGCGACACTTCATCGAGACTTCCAACAAGATGGATTTCCACAATTATGTGAACATGGGGATAACATTTGTCATATCAAATGATATAATGAGGTATGCTCGAGGAAAACAAACACAATTAAACATTGGTTGAAAGGTGCGCCCGAAATATGGGTCGGGTTTGCACGACCAATGTCAGAATGGTGATTCAATAATCAATAGTCCAAGAACGAACGGCCGACCATTAACTTCAAAGCAATAGGGTTGCTAGAAGGGCAGAATTCAAACAGCACCGTTCACTTGTTGGTACACCGGTTGGAATGAACACGAGGACCAAGAAAGAATGGTGAGGGTGAGAAGTATCACCATACCAAGAATTCTTAAGAGGTGGTGAATTTCTCACGACATTCTTGACATAGCAGATGGTAATACTTCAAGGTAGAACATAACATAAGTCGGTTAACAAGGAACTCAAGGTATAGCCACAACACAAACAAGTTTGTGTTGGAAAGAAGGCAAGGAAGTAGTCGATGACACACAATTCATCGAGGGGCAAGGATGGTAATTCTTATCATGAATTTGATTGTTATTCTGGAATAGCTCAAAAAGTTGATAATGATCACGATACATTTGTCGAGAGATTACCTGAAGATGTAATCGATCCGCGATCACATCAAGTCAAACGAATGATGAAGCGAAAGGTTATTGGAACCCCGGTTAGGACACAAACTAGAAATCAAGTTTGTTGTTCAAGGAGAAATGATATGACGACGAAAATCGACGCAAGCTTAGTTCATCATTGAAAGTTGTGCTCCGGGAATAAAGACCAGGTAGCATAGTTAAAATTTAGCACGATAATGATATAGCCGATCAGGCTAGGAATGACATGATCGAGTACAAACTCGCAAGTAAAGGAGATTACTAAGAGTTGTTTAATCGCGACGTGGACTCGATTCAGTTATCGATGCCCTTGAGTGTTTAATAACTCGAAGCCCGTAAAAAAACCCGTAATCAGTGAGAATGTAGTACTTGATGAAGAACTCATAAGAAGTTATGCAGTTCCAAGATAATCTCGAGATACCAGGGGGTAATACTCGATGACAAATCAAAGTAGAGGTTGGACTGGGGTAATACTCTGCAGAAGACAAGTGCTTAAACTTGCACGAGAAATGGTATTTAAAGGAGAACATGGTCGGAAACCACGATCATAAATGATCGAACCACGGATACAAGATGAACTTATAGCAAGGGGGTAACTATTTTTACGAGCAGCTTCCATGATAAGTTATACATCATGTCCATGGGCATGAACGCAAGGTTCAAGGTCGACTCCCACTTCTTCGATGTATAACCTTCCATTCACTTCTCGCTTTGATAAAAGCATTAGTGTTGAAAGTTTTACCTGGTGAAATACCAGATGAGTACGACTCGTGAAAACTTCCGAGTTCACACATATTAAAGAAGGCATAGGTTCAACCCATCGGGGCATCTCAGGATCATGTACTAGAATCTTTAGAAGTAATTAACTCAAGCTCGAAGGCAGAGCATGGTTGAGAAAGCAGAGGATACAATTTACCAAAGGCATTATGTATCAAAGGAAAGGCTCACAAGGTTATTGAATATGAAGGGCGTTGTCAGGTAAAATCCAACAATGGATCGGGCGATCCACAACGGAGCTGATGTGAGTATCGGTACTCAATCAGAGGAAGAAAGAATGCACGGGCATCATATTATAGGACAACTGAATAATTTGATGCTTAGATAACAAAGGAATTATGATTGCCAAAACAAAGGATCAGAAGCAGACGCTTTGACCAAGGATGGATAAGTTCAATAGACTTAGGGGCACAATCGACGACAATTGATTGGTCGAGAACCAGCTCATGTTCAAAATGACGTCTAAGCCGGAAGGAGGAATTCTAGGATCTGTTTGAGGATTGCGAGCATTCGCAACAAATCGAATCAACGGACTCAAATGATAATGACAATGGATGTCAACAAGATTACTAGACTTATGGGATTAACCATAATGCAAGTAATCAAGAATTTCAAGAGCAATAGGATGCTCAGGATTTTCGGAAGATCGAATGGTATTTCGAGGATTCGTGACATACATGCATCAACTGGGGATGAGTGGATACTCGGTAAGTGCGAGAAATTATCCGTAGGGATATTCAGGCGACAAGGAACTGCAAGGCAGTAGGCACAAAAGGATTCTCGGAACATTAGAGAGAATTTCGGGGTATCTTGTAATAACAAGATCAACTGGGAATAAAAGTAAGAACGACAGGTGTAAGTATTTATCCATAGGGATGTTTCGGTGGTAGGGAATTGCAAAAGCGACAGGCATAAGGTCTCGAGAGAATATCGGAGAGTATCTTCAAATCCTTCTGGTTCACGGAGCAATCACCTGTAGTGAGGGGTTCTCCGGAAGGAAGTAGTAACGAGATCCTAAAGTTAGATTTTAGTAAATTCATTAAACTCGAATAGGAGAGAGATCAGAGTCCCAGAGTAAAGGTCGAGGAGTAAAAGATCCTACTACCACCCAAATGGCGACGTGTGCCCGTAAGACACACAGCCATGTTAGTAAAAGTTTTGCAATGTCTAGACTCGACTTCGGCCAAGGAGTGTGGAAGGGGGATTCCTACAGGCAGTCGGCTCTGATACCAACTTATGACGCCCCCGATTCAATCGTACACTAATCATGCATGCAAATGTGTACGATCAAGATCAGGGACTCACGGGAAGATATCACAACACAACTCTAAAACATAAAGAAGTCATACAAGCATCATAATACAAGCCAGGGGCCTCGAGGGCTCGAATACAAGTGCTCGATCATAGACGAGTCAGCGGAAGCAACAATATCTGAGTACAGACATAAGTTAAACAAGTTTGCCTTAAGAAGGCTAGCATAAACTGGGATACAGATCGAAAGAGGCGCAGGCCTCCTGCCTGGGATCCTCCTAACTACTCCTGGTCGTCGTCAGCGGGCTGCACGTAGTAGTAGGCACCTCCAGGTAGTAGGAGTCGTCGTCGAAGGTGGCGTCTGGCTCCTGGACTCCATCGTCTGGGTAGAGAAAGGGGGAAAAGGGGGAACAAGGCAAACCGTGAGTACTCATCCAAAGTACTCGCAAGCAAGGAGCTACACTACATATGCATGGATATATGTGTAAAGGGCCATATCAGTGGACTGAACTGCAGAATGCCAGAATAAGAGGGGGATAGCTAGTCTTATCGAAGACTACGCTTCTGGTCACCTTCGTCTTGCAACAGGTAGAAGAGGGTAGGTTGAAGTCCTCCAAGTAACATCACATAGCAATAATCCTACCCGGCGATCCCCTCCTCAATGCCCTGAGAGAGAGCGACCACCGGTTGTATCTGGCACTTGGAAGGGTGTGTTTTATTAAGTATCCGGTTCTAGTTGTCATAAGGTCAAGGTACAACTCCAAGTCGTCCTGTTACCGAAGATCACGGCTATTCGAATAGATTAAACTTCCCTGCAGGGGTGCACCAACTTACCCAACACGCTTGATCCCATTTGGCCGGACACACTTTTCTGGGTCATGCCCGGCCGCGGAAGATCAACACGTCGCAGCCCCACCTAGGCACAACAGAGAGGCCAGCACGCCGGTCTAAACCTAAGCGCGCAGGGGTCTGGGCCCATCGCCCATGAGCACACCTGCACGTTGCGTAGGGCGGCCGGAAGCAGACCTAGCCTAGTGGCGTTCCAGTCCAATCCGGCGCGCGCCGCTCCAGTCGCTGACGTCACGAAGTGCTTCGGCTGATACCACGACGCCGGGATACCCATAACTACTCCCACGTAGATGGTTAGTGCGTATAGGCTCGTAGCCAACTCAGATCAAATACCAAGATCTCGTTAAGCGTGTTAAGTATCCGCGAACGCCGAACAGGGCCAGGCCCACCTCTCTCCTAGGCGGTCTCAACCTGCCCTGTCGCTCCGCCACAAAGATCCACTCGCGGGTGCTCCACCAGCCGACCCGACTTTAGTCTCCACATGTATCATGTATAAAGTATATAGTATATACCCGTGATCACCTCCCGAGTGATCACGGCCCGATAGTATAGCACGGCAGACGGACAAGAATGTAGGGCCACAGATGAAAATACTAGCACCTATACTAAGCATATAGGATTGCAGGTAACGGTAACAACAGTAGTAACAAGGACAGGCTATGCATCAGGATAGGTATAATCAGAAAGCAGTAACATGCTACACTACTCTAATGCAAGCAGTATAGAGTAGAATAGGCGATATCTGGTGATCAAGGGGGGGGGGGCTTGCCTGGTTGCTCTGGCAAGAGAGAGGGGTCGTCAACTCCGTATTCGAACTGGGCAGCAGCAGCGTCGGTCTCGTAGTCTATCGGAGAGAAGAGGGGGAAGAAACAATGAATACATGTAAACAGATGCATATCGATGCATGACAAGACAAGTAACGATGCTAGGCGTGCCCTACGCGGTATGAGGTCGTACCGGTTAAGGGGGGAAACATCCGGGAAAATATCCCGGCGTTTCGTGTTTTCGGGCAAGGAGCCGGAGGGGGAAAGTTGCGGGTTCGATAGGTTAGGGGTGTGTGGTGGACGAACGGGCTGCGTATCCGGGTTCGTCTCGTCGTTCTGAGCAACTTTCATGTTGAAAATATTTTAATCCGAGTTACGGATTAAAAGATATGATTTTCTAAAGAATTTATTAATTTCTGGAATTTAATTAATTATTTAATTTAATTCGAAATTGGATTTATGATATCAGCATGAGGTCATGTTGACATCAGCAGTCAACAGGGATTGACTAAGTCAAACTTACGCGTGGGTCCCACCTGTCATACTCTGTTAGTTTATTAACAGCAGCTAATTAGGTTAGTTAGTCATTAGGTTAATTAACCTTAATTAGTTAATTTAATCAAAATTAATTAAGTTAATTATTAGCTAATTAATTAATTAATTTTATTATTAATTATTTATTATATATATATATATTTTTAAATTCCCTTTTTTTATAAACGTTCTGGGGAGGGGCCCACTGTCATAGGCCCCAAGGGGCTGGTGGATCGGGCGTTCGGGTGCGGGCGTGCGCCCGAGGGGCGTAGCGGGCGACGGGCGCCGTGTGCAGGGGGGCCGGCGCCACTCGAGCGGGCGCATGCCCGAGGGCGCTGGGCGCGCGCGGCGCACGCCGGCGCCGGCGATCAGGCAAAGGGAGGCGGCGGAGGGTCGACTGCGGTGGCGGCGAGGGCGCACCCGACTGGGCGTTCGCCCAGATCGCCGGGGCAGGTTGGCGCCCGAGCGGAGGCCGAGCCCGGGCGGGGCTTGGCACACGCCCGGACGGCGACGGACGTGGCGGGGCACGAGCGGGGCGGCGGTGTCCGCGAGCACGGCGTGAGCACGGCGCGGCCACGGCGAACTAGCAGGCGGGTGAGGGAGGCAGAGAGGAGAAAGGGAGGGGGCGGCTCACAGGGGGCCGTAGGGTTCGGGGCAACGGGGCTTGGGGCGGAGGACGGAGACGACGGCGTCGTAGACGGGGGGGGGGGCAGTCCGGTGGGGAGGCGTGGTCGAGGCGGCGCCTAGCGCCGGCGATGACGACGGGCGGCGTCGTGCTTGGCGAAGCGTCGGCGGGGGAGGGTTCTGGCGCAGGAATGGCGACGGAGGTGGGTGTAGGGGAGGGAGAGGCGAGCTCGGGGGAGGAGCAGGGCGTGGCTGGCGGGAGGAGCTGCGGGGTCGAGCGGGATCAGGGGGCGACGGGGTCGCGCGGTTTGTTTCCCCCCTCCCGATCCAGATCTGGATGGGGGGGCGAAGGGAGAACGACGTGGGGAGGGGAGTGGAAGCGAGTGGGGGGGTGCGGGCTAGGGTTCGGTTCGGTGGGGGGGTCGGGGTGACCTAGTAGGGCGCCGGGGTGGGCCGGCCTTGTCGGCCTGATTGGCCCAGAGGCCAGCTGGGCCGAGGCCCAGATGGGGGGGGGGTTGTTCTTTCTATTTTTGTTCTAGTCTTTCCCTTTTTCTTATTTTCTTTTCTTTTCTGTGTTAATTTTATATTTCAAATAGCTTAGTTTTATAAAATACATTAGTTGTACCAAAATTAGTATTAACAAATATGCCACCACCACAATTAACTTGGCACATAAAATAAAATAGTTTGTAAGTGTTTAATATTTTAAAGTCATTTAACTAATTGTTTTTGCTACTATTTTATTCATTTTGAGTATTTACATATTTTATACAAGTGTGGTTACTCCACCATAATTATCTACGCATTATTTGGCACAACCAGAACATTTTAGTTTTATTATTTGAAAACTTTTGTTGTTTGCCTATATTTTAAAGTTGAATTTGAATCGGTTTCGAACTAACGCGAGATTAATCAACAGTAATCGAGGTGACGTGGCATCATTAGCGAAGGATTACTGTAGCGTAACTATCCGGGCGTCACAAATCGGTGGGCATCTCCATAGCCCATTGATTAGCCTCATTGATGTGAGACTTCCTCCTTTTTTGTCTTCTTCACATAACCCCCCTCATTATATTCTATTTCACCTATAGTGCTATGTCCATGGCTCACGCTCATATATTGCGTAGTTTATAGGATTGAGATTACTAAAGTATGAAACAATTGCTTGGCTTGCCACCGGGGTTGTGCATGATGATAGCATTCTTGTGTGATGAAAATGAAACATGACTAAACCATATGATTTTGTAGGGATGCACTTTCTTTGGCCATGTTATTTTGAGAAGACATAATTGCTTAGTTAGTATGCTTGAAGTATTATCATTTTTATGTCAATATGAACTTTTGTCTTGAATCTTTTGGATCTGAATATTCATACCACAATTAAGAAGAATCACATTAAAATTATGCCAAGTAGCACTCCGCATCAAAAATTCTGTTTTATCATTTACCTACTCAAGGACGAGCGGGAATTAAGCTTGAGGATGCTTGATACGTCTCCAACATATCTATAATTTTTGATTGCTCCACGCTATATTGTCTACTGTTTTAAAACATTACTAGCAAAAATGCCCGTGCGTTGCAACGGGAGAAAGAAAACTCTCTCTAGCCCAATGAGGCTCCTTTCGTCCATGTCTTGTGTTTTTAATATGACATCTATGTCAACATGATATCCCGCCTGTGTTGCCACTTATCCTTCATTAAGCTCTTGACAACGATAATTGTGATGTTTACCTGATCAAAGCATGTTGGAATGCGATCAATTCCAAGGTGATGAAGTCAACCACCACATGACACACTTTTCATTAAAAAACTCAAGGAAATGTTTATAACTTAAAGTAATAATCACGTCAAGCTGGATATGAGGGTCGCCCCACATGCCTCTTTAGTGTTTCGCTATGTAGCAAACGCCAAAACTTTCCTTAATTTCCAATAATACAATTGGAGACATGTTCGTTACAAATAGTACACAAATGTTCATCTAGACCATCCCCTTTGACTATACTACAATGATCTAATGCATCTTAGCTTAAAAATATATTACTAAAATATACATAAAAATAATTGACCAACACAAAGGTAAGAAACTTTTCAACAAATAAAAAGTGATAATGCACGTGCAAACTCTTTTGCCCATAAAAGAACAAATATATTGATGGTGGCCATACAAGCACAACATTAAATTAGAAATTGTTCATCTGAAATTAATATGGCATATGACTGCCCCGACAGAGGACATACACCATTTTAATTTAAATAAAGATAGTAAACAATTGGCAATATAAGTGAGCTCCTTAGCCATGTAATCTAGAGTCTGACTTGAACTATGGTGCAAACTACCTCTCCACATATCCTGAAACAAAGCATCATTAATAAACTTTAGTAAAATCCTATCCGTCCAAATTTATCCGATGACAATATGTAGCGACTGATTGTTAATATAGGTAAAAAAGTAGTTTTGCTAAGCCCTTAGCGGTGCCGATCTACCTACCAAGAAGATGCTTGAGCACTTGAGGCCGTCGTCCATGTCAGCGTTCAAAGTTGGACATTGGGTCATGCATTTTTGCCTTGGCAAGGATAAGCAGGCCGGCCGCAAAGTCCATGGCCGTGGCCACGTGCCTCGATAGTTTATGACGAGTTACATCGTAATCTTACCCGCAAAGAAAAGAGAGTTACATCGTAATCTATATTAAATAGGTCACCGCAGACATGATAAGTTCCAGAAAAAATAATACGAATAGATCAAAAATATAAATGCCAACAGAGCTCTTCGCCTGTTCCATGAGAACAACAATATTGCATTTGTTTATTTTAGCGAGTCCATCAGTAGTAGCAAGATGTTCCGCATATATATAATCCATAAATAATTCTAGTAAAGCTGCTTCTACTCAATCACTACTTAAAATTTGAGACAGTAAGAAAATGAGAAGCAGAAGAAAAGCATAAAAAAAATTAAACGTGCAGATTGGTTACTTGAAGGGTGTGACGTATCTAGAAGTTTGTTGCTTATGCAACATTTCTATTCTAATTTAGAGGCTTCCTTGACTTCAAGGAGAAATAACTCAAAACATGGACTGAGGAAAGGCATTTATCTACAATTACAACATTACAGAAGTTAGTTTTTTTTACCTACAAAACAATATTACAGGAATTTGCACAACTTGTATTTGTACAGAGGCACTAATTCTGAAAGTTTCTAGCCAATTCACATGCAAGTATCAAACCTCTGAAATTCTATCTGCATAATAGGCCATATTGAACCATTTGGTTTTTGGATAATGTTGGCCAACTAATGCATATTTCAGGTACTTGCAGCAATAAATATTCAGTAATTTGATGCCAAAACGTTTGTTAGTGCCTTTTGAACTGTTATGGTCATACTGTGATACTCCAATGTCTAGGATGTCCACGTATAAACAATCTGAATCTCATACACTTATAAGCTCATACCAGCCTGAGCAATCAATGGACAACAAGCAAACAATTAGATCAGTCATACCAGTTGTTGCGTTGCTAGTGTGCTTCCTCGATATCAAATTCGGAACAATCCTGCCAAGCCTTAACCAGCATAGAACACAACAGGTAATTAAGTAATCCAAATTTTGCCAAACACTCGGGTGCTGCAAAAGCTGTAGCTTCAACTACCGTCCAGAAAACAAGCGCAACAGCAAGGCAGAGAGCACCGTCAACTTGGGGTGCCGCATCATTATGAGAGCCACAATGATTAGCGTCTGGTGCCAAACTTTACCTAGCAAGGGATGAACACACATCAGTCAATAATAAGCACATAAACAGTATATGCATGCATATACAGGAGAGAAAATTCACAAAAATAATCTCCCGGTTTTACCTCGATAGAGGATAAAGCTCCGTCCAGGTTGCCGTTACCCAATGTCAAGATCGTCTGTCCAAATCTGCTCAAGTTTAGAATATTAAACGGGGATTGTGAGATGCTTGCTTGAAAGTTTACACACAAAGAATAAATCAATCAATACTCACACTGGGATCTCACGTCCCCTAGTGTTGTGCGGATGGAACTGGCAGGACAGAGGAAAAGAGAAGAAGAGCTGGAGGTGGAGCGGGAGCAATGCTATTGCTATCCATTGGAGGGCGCCGAGCAGTGGAGGCCGACGACGCGACGTAGTGGAGCTCTGGAGGTGCCGGCAACGGCGAGCGGGGTGACCATGCCAAGAGGGTTGGAGCGATGGGAAATCGACCCGCGGCGGGCTGCTGGAGACCGTCTAGTGGTCGCACGCATGCGGGCTCGGCGGTGAGGAGAGGACAACGCTGTCCAGGCATGTCCATTGTCGTGTTCCAAGGCTTGGCTTGGCTCCCTCGACCCTGCGGCGGGTTGCTGCAGTCCGCTTTGTGAGGACGACGCTGTCGGGGACTGCCCATGGTCGAGTTCCACGGCTCAGCTCGCATCCCCGTCCACCTATTCACCGCTTGGAGAAGAAGCCAACCGGGTACAGCCGGCCAAAACATAGTTAGAATCCCATCGAATCGAGCGATCAAAAAGAGACCTGCCCATGATTGTCCTGTAATTAACTCGATTGTAATCAAGGAGAGGAGTCTTTCCTTTCTGTTTTTCTTATTTATAATGCACATGATGTGGTTCCCTGAAATAGTACCAGCTCGCGTATATGTTTTAAATTCAAAATCAAAGCGTAAACTTACGGAAAGAAGCGTATTGCGACGGTGGACCCATGGAGTCAATCCGTGATTTATTATTAGAGAGAGATTGGGCTTTATTATCCACTTTTATATTATTTTTAGAACTAACCTATTAACCGGAGGCCCAGCCCAGAATTGCTGTTTTTTGCCTGTTTTAGGGTTTCGAAGAAAAGGAATATCAAACGGAGTCCAAACGGAATGAAACCTTCGGGAACGTGATTTTCTCATCGAATACAACTCAGGAGACTTAGACCCTACGTCAAGACACGAAACAGGAGGCCACGAGGTAGGGGGCGCGCCAACCCCCCCCCCCCCCCAGGCGTGCCCTCCATCCTCGTGGGCCCCCTGTTGCTCTACCGATGTACTTCTTCCTCCTATATATATCCACGCACCCCCAAACGATCAGAACCGGAGCCAAAACCCTAATTCCACCACCGTAACTTTCTGTATCCACGAGATCCCATCTTGGGGCCTGTTCCGGAGCTCCGCCGGAGGGGGCATTGATCACGGAGGGCTTCTACATCAATACCATAGCCCCTCCGATGAAGTGTGAGTAGTTTATCTCAGACCTATGGGTCCATAGTTAGTAGCTAGATGACTTCTTCTCTCTTTTTGGATCTCAATACAATGTTCTCCCCCTCTCTTGTGGAGATCTATTCGATGTAATCTTCTTTTTGCGGTGTGTTTGTTGAGATTGATGAATTGTGGGTTTATGATCAAGTCTATCTATGAATAATATTTGATTCTTCTCTCAATTCTTTTATGTATGATTGGTTACCTTTGCAAGTCTCTTCGAATTATCAGTTTGGTTTGGCCTACTAGATTGATCTTTCTTGCAATGGGAGAAGTGCTTAGCTTTGGGTTCAATCTTGCGGTGTCCTTTCCCGGTGACAGTAAGGGCAGCAAGGCACGTATTGTATTGTTGCCATCGAGGATAACAAGATGGGGTTTTCTTCATATTGCATGAGTCTATCCCTCTACATCATGTCATCTTGCTTAAGGCGTTACTCTGTTTTTAACTTAATACTCTAGATGCATGCTGGATAGCGGTCGATGAGTGGAGTAATAGTAGTAGATGCAGGCAGGAGTCGGTCTACTTGTCTCGGACGTGATGCCTATATACATGATCATGCCTAGATATTCTCATAATTATGCTCAATTATGTCAATTGCTCAACAGTAATTTGTTCACCCACCGTAGAATAGTTATGCTCTTGAGGGAAGCCACTAGTGAAACCTATGGCCCCCGGGTCTATCTTCATCAAATTGTTCTCCTACTACTTTGCTATTTACTTTGTCTTTATTTTACTTTGCATCTTTATCATAAAAATACCAAAAATATTATCTTTATCATATCTATCAGATCTCACTCTCGTAAGTGGCCTCATAGGGATTGACAACCCCTATTTGCGTTGGTTGCGAGGATTTATTTGTTTTGTGCAGGTACGAGGGACTTGCGCATAGCCTCCTACTGGATTGATACCTTGGTTCTCAAAAACTGAGGGAAATACTTACGCTACTTTGCTGCATCATCCCTTCCTCTTCGGGGAAAACCAATGCAGTGCTAAAAGAGGTAGCAGGGAATCTAGGGAAATCACACAAGCTACCATTGGGAGCATTCATTTCCCTTCAATAAATTATTTTGCTCTCTTTATAGGTAGATGCATTAATGGTAAAGATGAGGCTTGTCACATGTGCGTTCCAGATCCTAGTATCCTCAAGATTGCGGTATTAGGTGATAAACAATATAACTTAGGGGCCATTGTTGTACGAAGGTTGCATCTTAACGGTACAAGTGGAGATTTGTTTGGTGGAATTTATGAAACTCGTGTAGCTAATTATCTTGGTGTACCCATACATGGAAATGATATGGAGTTGCATCCTGCTTATCTAGATTATAGTGCTATGATTCGCCATCAGTTTCTTGAGAGGGATGAACAATTCCTCCAGTACCGACTAATCTTTGACAGACCACGCACTGTCCATGTTGCCCTCCCTGATCCTACTTCATTTAACTTTTAGGCAAAAAGGAGATATGTTATAACCAGGGAGGAGGCAAATGAGTATGAGAGGAGGACGGAGGCAGCTCGCCTCCAAGCTGCGGCTCTTCAGGCAGTAGCTTCTGCATCTCAGTACAACCCCAGCTACGACTTTGGATATCCGCCAGGCCAGCAGTGGCCATAGACCAAATTAGGCCAAAAGCCTAAGCTTGGGGGAGTACGTATTTCTCACCGACATTACATTCTTGTTCACACACTCATTCTAGTTGTCGGTGCTCATACTTTTTCATTGTACTATCCATGCTAGTTTATTTTCTTTTCTAAGCCTTCTTCTTGTGTGTTTGAAAAACCTTAAGAAAAACAAAAAAATTAGTTCTAGCTTTTAGCTAGTTTACTTTCCATGCCTGTAGTAGTAGTAATTAAAAGAAAACCCAAAAAATTTCTCATTCTTCTTTTGCTTGTTGGGAGCTTTCCCGTGTAAATAATTTTATTTGCTTTCTTATTCTTTGGGGGTCGAGAGGAGAAGACCATGATGAAAATGTTGAGTGGCTCTCATATGCATTATTGTTGATTTAACCAAGATCCCATATTACCTTCTCTTCTCCCTTGTATATAATGCTTGCAGATTCCAGCTTAGTCCAATGCACGCGCACTATTATTATTATTATTATTATTATTATTATTATTATTATTATTATTATCCACACCTCGACCTATCTTGTTTTTGAAAATATGATTAGTTCATTGTTCCTGATTCAACCTATTATGAATGAAACATGTTTGCAATGACAATTAGAAATTGTAGTTGCCCATGCCATGCTTAATTAGCTAGGAGTTTATAATGGTTTACCTTGCGTGCCAACATGCTATTAAAATGGTTGTGATGTGGTATGATAGGGTGATATCCTTCTTTGAACGATTCGAGTGGCTTGACTTGGCACATGTTCACGCATGTACTTGAAACAAAATCAACATAGCCTCCACGATATTTATGTTCATGGTGATTTATATCCTACTCATGCTTGCACTCATTGTTGATTAATCTTAATGCATGGTCATGAATGTTGTCGCTCTTTAGTTGGTCGCGTCCCATTCTCTTTCTAGCCTTCACTTGTACTAAGCGGGAATACTGCTTGTGCATCCACTTCCATAAACCCCAAAGTTATTCCATATGAGTCCACCATGCCTTCCTATATGCGGTATTTACCTGCCGTTCCAAGTAAATTTTTATGTGCCAAACTCTAAACCTTCAAATGAAATTCCGTTTTGTATGCTCGAATAGCTCATGTATCAACTAGGGCTGTCTATATCTTCCATGCTAGGTGGGTTATTCTCACAATGAGTGGACTCCGCTCATCATTCACGAGAAAATGGCAGGTAACCGAGATGCCCGTTCCCATGCTCAAATCAAATCAAAATAATTGCAAACAAAACTCCCCCAGGATTGTTGTTAGTTGGATGACACCCGTTGTTTCGGACAAGCCATGGATTGATGTTTGTTGGTGGTGAGGGAGTATAAACTTTACCATTCTGTTTGGGAACCACCTATAATGTGTGTAGCATGGAAGATATCGAGATCTCTTGGTTGTTATGTTGACAATGAAAGTATGCCACTCAAAATATTATTTATCTCTGTTTCAAAACTCGAGCTCTGGCACCTCTGGAAATCCCTGCTTCTCTCTGCGAAGGGCCTATCTATTTACTTTTATGTTGAGTCATCATCCTCTTATTAAAAAGCACCAGTTGGAGAGCACCGCTGTCATTCGCATGCATTGCTATTAATTTACATTGAGTATGACAATGACTGGATCTCTTTTACCATGAATTAAAATGTCTAGTCAGTCCTTGATCTTAAGGGGTGCTCTGCATTTATGTTTTGCAGTCTCGGTAAGGGCTAGCGAGATACCATCTTGTTATATCATATTATGATTGTTTTGAGAAAGTGTTTTCATCCGAGATTTATTATTATTGCTCCCTAGTTGATTATGCCATTGATATGAGTAAACATGAGACCTAAACATTATTGTGAATATGGTTAGTTCATAATCTTTGCTAAAAACTTCAATGCTGGCTTTACATATTTAAGCTTGGGGGAGTTGATACGTCTCCAACGTATCTACTTTTCCAAATACTTTTGCCCTTGTTTTGGACTCTAACTTGCATGATTTGAATGGAACTAACCCAGATTGGTGCTGTTTTTAGCAGAACTGCCATGGTGTTATTTTTGTGTAGAAATAAAAGTTCTCGGGGTGACCTAAAAATCCACAGAGACACGTTTTGGAATTAATGAAAAATACTAGCGAAAGAATCAGCATCAGGGGGCCCACACCCTGTCCACGAGGGTGCAGGGCGCCCCCCGGGGCACGCCCCCTTTCCTCATGGGCCCCCTGAGACTCCACCGACCTCAATCCCAACTCCATATATTCACTTTCGGGGAGAAAAAAACCAGAGAGAAGGATTCATCGCGTTTTATGATACGGAGCCACCGCCAAGCCCTAATCTTATTCAGGAGGGCTGATCCAGAGTCCGTTCGGGGCTCCGGAGAGTGGAATCTGTTACCATCGTCATCGTCAACCATCCTCCATCACCAATTTCATGATCCTCACCGCCGTGCGTGAGTAATCTCATCGTAGGCTTGCTGGACGGTGATGGGTTGGATGAGATTTACCATGTAATCGAGTTAGTTTTGTTAGGGTTTGATCCCTAGTATCCATTATGTTCTAAGATTGATGTTGCTATGACTTTGCTATGCTTAATGCTTGTCACTAGGGCCGGAGTGCCATGATTTTAGATCCGAACCTATTATGTTTTCATGAATATATGTGAGTTCTTGATCCTATCGTGCAAGTCAATAGTCACCTACTATGTGTTATGATCCGGCAACCCCGAAGTGACAAAAATTGGGACCACTCCCGGTGATGACCGTAGTTTGAGTTCATGTATTCACTAAGTGTTAATGCTTTGGTCCGGTACTCTATTAAAAGGAAGCCTTAATATCCCTTAGTTTCCAATAGGACCCCGCTGCCACGGGAGGGTAGGACAAAACATGTTATGCAAGTTCTTTTCCGTAAGCATGTACGACTATATTCGAAATACATGCCTACATTACATTGATGATCTAGAGCTAGTTCTGTGTCACCCTATGTTATAATTGTTGCATGGGGAATCGCATCCGACATAATTATCCATCATTAATCCATTTCCTACAAGATTTTCATATATTGATCTTTGTTTAGTTACTTTTCCGATGCCACTGTTACGATTGCTACAAAAACTACTACTGTTACTTTTGCCACCGTTACCGTTACTTCTATACTACTTTGCTAGTAAATACTTTGCTGCAGATATTATGTCTTTCAGGTGTGGTTGAATTGACAACTCAACTACTAATACTTGAGAATATTCGTTGGCTCTCCTTGTGTTGAATTAATAAATTTGGGTTGAATAATCTACCCTCAAAAACTGTTGCGATCCCCTATACTTGTGGGTTATCAAATACCGATGGTCGTTAGAAGAAAGAGGGGATGCCACTCGGGGGCATCCCCAAGCTTAGTTGGTTGCTCATTTTTGGATAATAGCTTGGGATGCCGGGGCATCCCCAAGATTAGGTTCTTCTATACTTTATTCCTTCATCCATCTTAAGATAACCCAAAACATGAAAACTCCAATCACACAAAATTCAACAAAACATTCGTGAGATCCGTTAGTGTAACAAAGAAAATCACTACTTTAAGTAATGTACCAAACCAATTCATATTTTGTTTTTGCATTATATCTACTATATTCCAACTTTTCTATGGCAAAAACTCATCAAAGAAAACCATAGAGCCATCAAAATAATCACACAACGCAGAGAAAACAGAATCTGTCAAAACAAAATAGTCTGTAGAAATCTGACTATTTCGAAAACTTCTGGAACTCCAAAAATTCTGAAGATTTAAGACGACCTGAGAAATTTGTATATTGATCTACTACAATTGGAATTGGTATTTTATCATACTCTGGTAAAAAATGAGAATTGTTTTCGTGAGCGCAAAAGTTTCTGTTTTTCAGCAAGATCGAACAACTATCACTCAAGAATATCCTAAAGGCTTTACTTGGCACAAACACTAATTAAAACACAAAAAACACAATCATAACAGCAGAATAATTGTGCAAACACTCAAGAACAGAAAGCAAAAAGCCAAAATAAATTTTATTCATTGGGTTGCCTCCCAACAAGCGCTATAGTTTTACGCCCTTAGCTAGGCATAAAGCAAGGATCTAAGTTTTGTCATCTTTCTTCTTAACTTTCATAGAGGTATTTCCATCATGGGGTTTTGTGAACACAACATAAAACATGTTATCCTTGGAAACCTTAGTGTTCCTAAGTTGGTGTTCATCATAACCTTTTTTATTCCCCACAACAATCCAAGAATAATGTTGATTAACATTATTGAAAACCTGTTGGATTATATCTAAAACGGGGACTTCCTTTTTAAGATTCCCATCAAAGATTTTATTATCCCCAAGAAAATGTCTTAAAGCATACTCACTAATGTAAAGAATTTCATCTGTCACTGGTTTTTCACGATTCATACCATAAAAGTCAAAGATTTCCCTAGCTTCCCGTATTATGTAGTCAAACTCATTCATAAGAATGAGTGTGGCCAACTTTTTAGTCCTAGGATTCTTTATTATGGGAAGCTCAAAAAACAATCTTTGCAAAGTATGATGGGCACGAATAAATTTACTTTCAAGTTTCAGAACTAGTGCTGAAATAGCATCCGCATAAGATCTAGTAGTTTTAAGTATAGGAGCATCATCAAGACTCAAATTTCCCACACAATTGAAAAATTCTTGGATACGTTCTTTTCCCATAACGTTCCCTTGCCCCAAGATAAAAGTTTTAGCATCCAGCTGCCCGTATGTCCAATCTTAGGAGTTAGGCCATCATCTATTGGTGCCATACCGAAATCACTCATGATTGCAAGCAAAGGATAGATCCGACAAGAAAACGGTGAACGGGAAAGAGAGAGGCGAATAAAACGGCAAATTTTTGTGAAGTGGGGGAGAGGAAACGAGAGGAAAATGGAAAATAATGTAAATTGCAAGGAGATGAGATTTGTGATTAGGAGCCTGGTATATGTTGAAGATCCTCCCCGGCAATGGCGCCAGAAATTCCTTTTGATGTCGCTTGAAGCTACGTCGGTATTTCCCCAAAGAGGAAGGGATGATGCAGTACGGCGGCGGTAGGTATTTCCCTCAGATATGAAACAAGGTTATCGAACCATTAGGAGAACCAAGCAACACAACATAAACAACTCCTGCACACAGATAACAAATGCTCGCAACTCGACGTGTTAAAGGGGTTGTCAATCCCTTCTGGGGTAAGGCGCCTCAAGATAGGCAAACAGACGTGAGATAAACTTGTAGTAAATTGATAGATCAAACGCCAAATAAAATAAATAAGGAAAAATTGCAGCAAGGTATTTTTGCATTTTTTCTTTCATAGATTTGAAAATAAATGCAAAGGAAAATAGATCGCAAAGGCAAATAATATAAGAAAGAGACCCGGGGGCCGTAGGTTTCACTAGTGGCTTCTCTCGAGAAAAATAGCAAACGGTGGGTGAAGAAATTACTCTCGGGCAATTGATAGAACTTAAAATACTCATGATGATATCCAGGCAATGATCATTATATAGGCATCACATCCAAGATTAGTAGACCGACTCCTGCCTGCATCTACTACTATTACTCCACACATCGACCGCTATCCAGTATGCATCTAGTGTATGATGTTCATGGAAAAACAGAGTAATGCAATAAGAACGATGACATGATGTAGACAAGATCTATCTATGTAGAGACAGACCCCATCGTTTTATCCTTAGTAGCAGCCATACAAACGTTTCGGTTCCCTTTCTGTCACTGGGATCAAGCACCGTAAGATCGAACCCACTACAAAGCACCTCTTCCCATTGCAAGATAAATAGATCAAGTTGGCCAAACAAAACCCAAATATCGGAGAAGAAATATGAGGCTATAAGAGATCATGCATAAAAGAGATCAAAGAAACACAAATACTTTCATGGATATGAAATGATAGATCTGATCATAAACTCAATGTTCATCGATCCCAACAAACACACCGCAAAAGAGTTACATCATATGGATCTCTAAGAGACAATTGTATTGAGAATTCAGAGAGAGAGAGAGAGAGATGAAGCCATCTAGCTACTAACTATGGACCCGAAGGTCTACAAAGAACTACTCACGCATCATCGGAGAGGCACCAATGGACGTGGTGAACCCCATCCGAGATGGTGTCTAGATTGGATCTGGTGGTTCTAGACTCTGCGGCGGCTGGATGAATATTTCATCGACTCTCCTAGGGTTCTGGAAATATTGGGGTATTTATAGAGCAAAGAGGCAGTCCGGGGGGCACCCGACGTGGGCACAACCTACTAGGGTGCGCCTGGCCTCCTAGCATGCCCTGGTGGGTTGTGCCTCCCTCGGGGCACCCCCAGGCGCAGCCAGGGCCCGTTGTGTTCCTTCTGGCCCATAAAAATTCTCCTAAAGTTTCAGGGCATTTGGACTCCATTGGATATTGATTTTCTGCGATGTAAAAAGCATGGAAAAAATAGCAACTGGCACTTGGCACTATTTCAATAGGTTAGTACCAAAAAATGATATAAAATGATTATAAAACATCCAAGATTGATAATATAACAGCATGGACCAATAAAAAATTATAGATACGTTGGAGATGTATCAGCGGCATGAAGGGCACCATAGGACAACACCATATCAACATACAACTCATATCAATCACACCATACCACAATTAAGCCGTAGGACAAAAGAAATTTCCGCAAACATCGCATGATGGCTACACATCATTGGATAATAATATGTGTCATAAATCACTATGTTTAAGTAGAGATTACAATGAAAGAGAGGTTGCACTGCTGCATAGAGGGGGAAAGAGTTTGGGTTGACGGCAGGGAAGTTGTTGATGTCGACATCCGTCATGATGGTTCCCCCGGCAGCGCTCCGATGCTGCCGGAAGAAAGGGGGAGAGAGCCCCCTCCTCCTTCTTCTTCCATTCCCTTCTCTCTAGATGGGAGTAGGGTTTCACCTCTGGTCCTTGGTTGCTATGGCTCCCGGAGGGCAGGACCCCTCCGAGATTGGATCTCTCTATGTTTCTCTTCTATTTTCACATCTTTGTTTCTGGCCGAAAACCATTTCTTATATTCTCGGAGACCCATAACTCTGATTGCGCTGAAATTCTGAGGGAATTTTATCTGGATATTATCTTACTTTGAAGGAAATATGCCCTAGAGTGAATAATAAAGTTGTTATTTCTATTTCCTTATATCATTATAAATGTTTATTATTCATGCTAGAATTGTATTAACCGGAATCTTAGTACATGTGTGAATACATAGACAAAACAGAGTGTCCCTAGTATGCCTCTACTTGACTGGCTCGTTAATCAAGGATGGTTAAGTTTCCTAACCATAGACATGTGTTGTCATTTGATGAACGGGATCACATCATTAGGAGAATGATGTGATGGACAAGACCCACCCGTTAGCTTAGTATTATGATCGTTTAGTTTTATTGCTATTGCTTTCTTCATGACTTCTACATATTCCTCTGACTATGATATTATGCAACTCCCGAATACCGGAGGAACACCTTGTGTGCTATCAAATGTCACAGCGTAACTGGGTGATTATAAAGATGCTCCACAGGTGTCTGTGAAGGTGTTTGTTGGGTTGGCATAGATCAAGATTAGGATTTTTCACTCTGTGTCTCGGAGAGGTATCTCTGGGCCCTCTCAGTAATGCACATCACTATAAGCCTTGCAAGCAATGTGACTAATGAGTTAGTTACGGGATGATGCATTACGGAACGAGTGAAGAGACTTGCCGGTAACGAGATTGAATTACGTATGATGATACCAACGATCAAATCTCGGGCAAGTAACATACCGATGACAAAGGGAACAACGTATGTTGTTATGCGGTTTGACCGATAAAGATCTTCGTAGAATAAGTAGGAGCCAATATGAGCATCCAGGTTTCGCTATTGGTTATTGAGTGGAGATGTGTCTCGGTCATGTCTACATAGTTCTCGAACCCGTATGGTCCGCACGCTTAACGTTCGATGATGGTTTGTATTATGAGTTATGTGTTTTGATGAACCGAAGTTTGTTCGAAGTCTCGGATGATATCACGGACATGACGAGGAGTCTCAAAATGGTCGAGACATAAAGATTGATATATTGGGAGGTTATGTTTGGACACCAGAATGGTTTCGGATTGGTTCGGGCATCTTCCGGAGTACTGGGGTGTTATCGGAACCCACCGCGGGGTTAGTGGGCCTTCATGGGCCCTAGTGGAAGAGAGGAGGCGGCGGCCAGATGGAGGTGTGCGCCCCCCAAGCCCAATCCTAATTGGACTAGGGTTGGGGGAGGCTTTCCTTCTTATCCTCCCTCACTTTCCCCCTTCTCCTTCTTGGAATATGAAGGGGGGGGAATCCTACTTGGACCGGGAGTCCAAGTTGGACTCCCCCCTTGGCGCAGCACACCTTGGCTGGCCTCCTCCTCCCCCCTCCTTTATATACGTGGGAAGGGGTCACCCCAAAGGCACACAAGTTGATCTTTTAGCCGTGTGCAGTGCCCCCCTCCACAGTTACACACCTCGGTCATATCATTGTAGTGCTTAGACGTCCCCCTTTCCTTCTTATCCTCCCTCTCTTTCCCCCTTCTCCTTCTTGGAATAGGAAAGGGGGGGCGAATCCTACTTGGACCGGGAGTCCAATTAGGACTCCCCCCGTGGCGCACCACACTTGGCCGGCCTCCTACTCCCCCCTCCTTTATATACGTGGGAAGGGGGCACCCCCAAGGCACAGAAGTTGATCTTTTAGCCGTGTGCGGTGCCCCCCTCCATAGTTACACACCTCGGTCATATCGTTGTAGTGCTTAGGCGAAGCCCTGCGTCGGTAATTTCATCATCACTGTCACCACGCCGTCGTGCCGACGGAACTCTCCCTCGGCCTCAACTAGATGAAGAGTTCAAGGGACGTCATCGTGCTGAACATGTGCTGATCATGGAGGTGCCGTGCATTCGGTACTTGGATCGGTTGGATCGGGAAGACGTTCGACTACATCAACCACGTTACCAAACGCTTCCGCTTTTGGTCTATGAGGGTACGTAGACACAATCTCCCCTATCGTTGTTATGCATCTCCTAGATTGATCTTGCGTGATCGTAGGTAAAATTTATGAAATACCGCGTTCCCCAACAGTGGCATCCGAGCCAGGTCTATGCGTAGATGTTATATGCATGAGTAGAACACAATGAGTTCTGGGCGATCATAGTCATACTGCTTACCACCAACGTCTTACTTTGATTCAGCGGTATTGTTGGATGAAGCGGCTCAGACCGACATTACATGACCACATTCATGAGACCTGTTCTACCGACATGCTTCGCACACAGGTGGCTGGTGGGTGTCTGCTTCTCCAAATTTAGTTGAATCGAGTTTGACTACGGCCGGTCCTTGTTGAAGGTTAAAACAGAACACTTGACAAAAAATCATTGTGGTTTTGATGCGTAGGTAAGAAAGGTTCTTGCTTGAAACCCGTAGCAGCCACGTAAAACTTGCAAAAACAAAGTAGAGGACGTCTAACTTGTTTTTGCAGGGCATGTTGTGATGTGTTATGGTCAAGATGTGATGAGATATAAATTGTTGTATGACATGATCATGTTTTGTAGAAGTTATCGGCAACTGGCCGAAGCCTTATGGTTTTCCCTTTATTGCATAAGATGTAAGCACCATATAATTGCTTTAGTTTATCGCGATGCGATTGAAATATTTGCAAAAGCAATATTTGGCGAGACGACCATGTGACGACACGCTGATAGAGATAAAGATGATGGAGATCGTGGTTTCATGCCGGTGACGATAGAGATTATGATGGTACTTCGGAGATGGAGATCAAAGGCACAAGATGATGATGGCCATATCATGTCACATATTTTAATTGCATGTGATGTTTATCTTTTATTCATCTTATTTTGCTTAGTACGATGGTAGTGTCGGTGTCAAAACCGACAGATCTCGAGGTAGGGGGTCCCCAGCTGTGGATTCTCGGATCAATGGTAATAGGAACGAAGGAGACGATGTTTTACCCAGGCTCGGGCCCTCTTGCTGGAGGTAAAAACCCTACGTCCTGCTCTTGTTTATACTGATGGAGTATCAAGTACAGAGTTGATCTACCTCGAGATCATACGTTGTGGTCTAAACCCTGAGGGTATGATGAATAATGTCATAATAATCTAGCGACTAGCCTGGCCTCGGCTTATATAATGTACCGGAGGCCTAGGATAACAAGAGTCCTAGTCGAATACGTTGGTGGAGAGGAGTCCTTGTCTTGATCATCAAGTCTTGTGGAATCTTCCTCATGTGCGGCATGGGCTGCCCGAAGTGGCCCATGAGTGAACCGCCATGGGGGTCCTTGGCCCGATCCAGCTGGTCAGGAGATTACGTGGTGAGTACCCCCTAGTCCAGGACACCATCAGTAGCCCCCTGAACCGATCTGCAAGTTGGGGACGCTCCTTGATTCTTCCGAACTGTTCTTCATCTTCGGTCGTCGGTCTTGAAAACTGGTTCAAAAAATCTTCTTATATTCAATCTTGAGGATCGCCGAAGTAAATCCAAAGAGTTTACATGTCGAGTATCCTGAGTGTGGTACCTCGATCTGCATGGAGCAGGGGGCCTTCGTACGTCAGCCCAAGATAACACCTGACACACGACTGGTGCATAATACATCATTCCAGGTACAAGAATATTCATCAAATACATGTATAGAAGATTACATCATTGATGAATACAATTATCTGGCATAGCCCTAAGGCTATTTAAATGGTAGCGAAAGTCTTGGTTTGGCAGCATAACAACTCAGGCTGGGCTCCAAAACTCACAGGACTGGCAAGGTTACGGCCTAGCACGACGGGTCAAGCGAACACTTCGGGTATGACCTACAAAACTGGCATGAGACGCCAGGTCAGTACATTGAATGTACTTGCAAGACAACCAAATACATAGCATCCAAACAGGCAGAAGACAAATCAAGAACCAAGTTCATACAACCATCTACCTCATATCAATTATTAAACATGGCATGATAAAAATATCAACTAAGCATGAACAACATCATAGCATCTACTAATCATGGTAATCACATGGCATATCCAAAACATGCTTCTAACAGGGCAATAGCAAAACATAGCATATCATCTCAATCATGGCATAATAAATCCACGCAAGGCATGGCATCAAGAAACTATGCTGAAAAATAAACTACCAATCATATTCAGTGAAGATATAACATGTTAACTTTATGCAAACATCTTCTATACTGAACTGGTTCTTTAAATGCAAATAAAAACATATTACTTATGCAATGCAACCAAACTTGTGCACTGAGTCCCTCGGACTCTCTTACCAACGGGTTGCCTTGCAACCAATCAGTGATCTTTCCGGCGATCCCAACCACGACCAACACTTGGTCTCCAACACTCACTGAGACCTCGTCTCGTGATCATATCAAAACATCACCATGACTTCTCACGACTATCTCATAGTCCAAGTCACCACATTCTTGTTATCACATTAATTTACTTAATTATTTCAGGTTTATCGTACATTTCGACCAAGACCTGATAGTGTGACCTACTATGAACTGTGTTGCTATCGATAGACTTTATAGACACTCTGCAGAGGTAGCACACTGTACCCACACCACGGAACCCATGGCCTCGTCATCCCATTCGGGTGGACCAACGACATTCCGACGAAACCGACCTACTACCATGACACTCTCCCGGCCACTCCGACTCACTCCCCACTGGGCTAGTCCTGGGTGGCCCCATGTCTACCAAAGACACAACGACCACCGTCGTGGCCCAAACGTCCCTCATGGGGACCGGTACCAAAAATCTCAACAACGAGCACACAAGGTTATGTCCGCCTACCTAATCAGGGTAGCGCGCGTCCATAACCTTCCCTCTTTGGAGGCACCGGCAAGAGGCACGACAGTAGAACGCATTAAGGCCTTCCCATAAAGGCAAAATGTGGTTGCACTGACAAAGTTCAATTTGGTGGCACTATGACTCAATCCCATCGATGACGGAGGAGGTTGTTGTTATTAGGTCATTTTATTTCCTTCTCCATCATCATGAACATAGATGCAAAAATGAACATGCATCATACAAATGCTTTGATAAAATCCTAAACTTCTCAAGTGAACAACAACAACCTAAAGAACATGACAATACCAAGTACTAGCATATCCAGGGTGCATTACAATCATCATAGCTATCATAATAGCCACTAATAATCCAAAGGCAACATGATATCCAAAGCATAATACCATCATGAACATAATCATACTAGCCACTAAGAATCAAAGACAACATGTCATCCACATAATCATCCAAATATAAGTTCTAAAACTCCAAGCAATATTGATACTAACATTCTTATTAGCATGGCAAAAGATATCATGACAACATAAGCATGCATGATGATCATAACAGAATAACTACGGATGAAAACGGTAAATAGCAACTGTAACTACACACACACAAGGTGCAAGCACAATCAACATGCAAGTTCGGGGCTCATGATAAGAGGTTGGCTTGCCTGGGGTCGAGAAATACTCCGAGAAAAAGGTGTAGAATGATCGCAGAAAGATTTGCCAGAAACAGTTCTCTCCCGGAGGGGGCTGTTTACGGGCAAGGGCAAAAGGGTCATTTTCACTATGTGAAAATATTATGAAAATGATACCAACGGAACGGGCTTGACGAAACGAAGACGTGGGCTTTGGAATCACCTGATTTGGAGCTATGGGTAAAAAGATATGATTGTTTAACTACCAGGGACCTATCTGTAAAGAAAATCATTACAAACTAGCCCCTGGCAGAAAAACAGATCGCGTCTTTCTCAGAAATGCGCTTTCCAGAGAGGAAAGCGCATTCTAGCCCGAAGAAGAGGACGAATACGCTTCCGGCTGAGGGAAAGCGCACTCCATGGAATACGCCTTCGGGGTTCTGAAAACGGAAAACAACCCGAGGCGCCGGCACTTAACTGACGTGGCGAGGCGGGGTCAACGCGGGGTCGCTAGCGAGGGGGGCCCTTGAGGGATGGGGCCCGCCTGGCTGGCTTCTTCTTCCTCCCGCTTGACGCACACCTGGCCGAGGGGAGACGCCCGCCCCGACGGCGCGTCCGGCCATGACAGCGGACGGGCGACCTACCGAAATGCTCAGGACAGCGAGGGGCACCTCGGGGTGGTGCTAGCTTCCGCCGAGGAACACCAGGGAGGGAGCTGCACGGCCCACAGCGGAGAGTGGATTCGGCCGCCGGTGGACACAACGCTACGGTGGGGAAGGGAAGAGGCCGAGGCCACGGGGAGGCTTGCTGGAGTATGGGGGATGCAGTGGTGATGGAGGAACGACGAGGGGAGTTCGGGATCACCGAAATCGGGTGAGACCCGAGGCGGCGGCTATGGCGGCGCTGGTGGTTAGAGAGCGACTCCGAGGAGGGTGAGTGGCTTGGGGAGGCTTGAGGACTGCGAGAGAGCTCGGGGCGCTATTCATTGCCGCTGGGAGAGCTCGGGAAGGATTGGAGGAGGTGGCACGCGGCAGGCAATGTGTCCGTGCGTCGGCGAGGGGCGTAGTGTCGGCAGACGCAGCCAAGGCTCACTGGAAGCGGCGGGAAGGCGACGAGGGGGAAGCAGACGAGCGCCAGAGGCTCATGGAGACAAGCAGCGCTCGGAGACGAATGAAGGAAGAGCACACCGGGGAGGGAAGCGACGATGCACATGAGCGCACTGTTCCGGTCGTTGGCACGGCTCGCCGGAGAAGAAAACAAAGGGGGCCAGAGGTCCAGGGGAAGAAGAGGTCGAGGGGGAGCTGTAGGACATTAATGGCGAGGCCAGAGCCGGTCGAGGCAGTGATGACGATGCGAACAGTGGCTAGACCACCGTTTTGGGCTGGTTACACCTGTGGTCACCACGGTCAAGGCGCGCTCCGGGTTTTTTACTGATGCCAGCTCATGTCTACTGCGTAGTACTTCGAAGAGGGAGTGTTAATACGGTAAAGGATCGGGCAGAGCCAAATGGAGCTGAGTAAACCGAGCTTCACAAGTTTGTTGTTGCAAACTTGGCCACACTTTAGTGACTAAACCAGAAAGGGTAAAAGGTAAAATTGATGTCTGAGAGGCTTAGGGTAGAAAGGACTACGGTCCTGTAAATTATGAGATCATTTGGTCAAGTATTTAGCATAGTTGCTGTACAACTGCTAAACGTGACCCAGAAACTAAATCAGGAAGAATCACTCACTAGGAGTGATGGATTGAGCTAAAACTTGGCAAAGCTTAATGATTTAAACATACCATGATGCTGTAAAGCGGTTTCATACCAAATGGACTTGCCAAAGTGGTACTTGTTTCACAAACATCTCCTCTGTCCAAAAACTTGAGGAAATTCCTCAAGGCAAATGGCTAATTGAAATGAACCAAAACCTTGGGGAGATGGTGTTGGGGAACGTAGCAAAAATTCAAAATTTTCCTACGTAACACCAAGATCTATCTATGGAGAGACCAGCAACGAGTAGAAAGAGAGTGCATCTACATACCCTTGTAGATCGCTAAGCGGAAGCGTTCAAGTGAACGGGGTTGATGGAGTCGTACTCGTCGTGATTCAGATCACCGATGATCAAGTGCCGAACGGACGGCACCTCCGCGTTCAACACACGTACAGCCCGGTGACGTCTCCCACGCCTTGATCCAGCAAGGAGAGAGGGAGAGGTTGAGGAAGACTCCATCCAACAGCAGCACAACGGCGTGGTGGTGATGGAGGAGCGTGGCAATCCCGCAGGGCTTCGCCAAGCACCATGGGAGAGGAGGAGGAGGGAGAGGGGCAGGGCTGCACCAACGAGAGATCAAATCGCGTGTTATGGGAAGCCCCATGCCTCAATATATATAGGGGGGAAGGGGGCTGCGCCCCCTTTAGGGTTTTCCCACCCCAAGGGGCGGCGGCCAGCGTCCAGATGGCATCTGGTGCGGCGGCCAAGAGGGGGGGGGGGGAGTCCATCCTCCCCAAGGCACCTCGGAGGTGCCTTCCCCCTTGAGGACTCTTCCCTCTAGGGTTCCCTAGGCGCATGGGCCTCTTGGGGCTGGTGCCCTTGGCCCATGTAGGCCAAGGCGCACCCCCTACAGCCCATGTGGCCCCCCGGGGCAGGTGGCCCCACCCGGTGGGCCCCCGGGACCCTTCCGGTGGTCCCGGTACAATACTGATGACCCCGAAACTTGTCCCGATGGCCGAAACAGGACTTCCTATATATAAATCTTTACCTCCGGACTATTCCGGAACTCCTCGTGACGTCCGGGATCTCATCCGGGACTCCGAACAACATTCGGTAACCACATACAAGCTTCCTTTATAACCCTAGCGTCATCGAACCTTAAGTGTGTAGACCCTACGGGTTCGGGAGACATGCAGACATGACCGAGACGTTCTCCGGTCAATAACCAACAGCGGGATCTGGATACCCATGTTGGCTCCCACATGTTCCACGATGATCTCATCGGATGAACCACGATGTCAAGGACTTAATCAATCCCGTATTCAATTCCCTTTGTCTAGCGGTATTTTACTTGCCCGAGATTCGATCGTCGGTATCCAATACCTTGTTCAATCTCGTTACCGGCAAGTCACTTTACTCGTTCCGTAACACATCATCCCGTGATCAACTCCTTGGTCACATTGCGCATATGATGATGTCCTACCGAGTGGGCCCAGAGATACCTCTCCGTTTACACGGAGTGACAAATCCCAGTCTCGATCCGCATAAAACAATAGATACTTTCGGAGATACTTGTAGTGCACCTTTATAGTCACCCAGTTACGTTGTGACGTTTGATACACCCAAAGTACTCCTACGGTATCCAGGAGTTACACGATCTCATGGTCAAAGGAAGAGATACTTGACATTGGCAAAGCTCTAGCAAATGAACTACACGATCTTTTGAGCTAGTCTTAGGATTGGGTCTTGTCCATCACATCATTCTCCTAATGATGTGATCCCGTTATCAACGACATCCAATGTCCATAGCCAGGAAACCATGACTATCTGTTGATCACAACGAGCTAGTCAACTAGAGGCTCACTAGGGACATATTGTGGTCTATGTATTCACACGTGTATTACGATTTCCGGATAATACAGTTATAGCATGAATAAAAGACAATTATCATGAACAAGGAAATATAATAATAATACTTTTATTATTGCCTCTAGGGCATATTTCCAACAGTCTCCCACTTGCACTAGAGTCAATAATCTAGTTCACATCGCCATGTGATTAACACTCACAGGTCACATCGCCATGTGACTAATACCCAAGAGTTTACTAGAGTCAGTAGTCTAGTTCACATCACTATGTGATTAACACTCAATGAGTTTTATGTTTGATCATGTTGCTTGTGAGAGAGGTTTTAGTCAACGGGTCTGAACCTTTCAGATCCGTGTGTGCTTTACAAATCTCTATGTCATCTCCTAGATGCAGCTACCACGCTCTATTTGGAGCTATTCCAAACAACTGTTCCACTTGGAGCTATTCTAATTATTGCTCCATTATATGTATCCGGTCTCTCTACTCAGAGCTATCCGGATAGGTGTCAAGCTTGCATCGTCGTAACTTTTACGACGAACTCTTTTACCACCTCCATAATCGAGAAAATTCCTTAGTCCACTAGTTACTAAGGATAACTTTGACCGCTGTCCTGTGAGCCATTCTTGGATCACTCTTGTACCCCTTGACTGACTCATGGCAAGGCACACTTCAGGTGCGGTACACAGCATAGCATACTGAAGAGCCTACGTCTTAAGCATAGGGGACGACCTTCGTCCTTTCTCTCTATTCTGCCGTGGTCGAGCTTTAAGTCTTAACTTCGTACCTTACAACTCAGGCAAGAACTCCTTCTTTGACTGGTCCATCTTGAACACCTTCAAGATCATGTCAAGGTATGTGCTCATTTGAAAGCATTATTAAGCATTTTGATCTATCCTTATAGATCTTGATGCTCAATGTTCAAGTAGCTTAATCCAGGCTTTCCATTGAACAACACTTTCAAAATAACCCTATATGCTTTCCAGAAATTCTACGTCATTTCTGATCATCAATATGTCAACAACATATACTCATCAGAAATTCTATAGTGCTCCCACTCACTTCTTTGGAAATACAAGTTTCTCATAAACTTTGTACAAACCCAAAATCTTTGATCATCATCAAAGCATACATTCCAACTCCGAGATGCTCACTCCAGTCCTTAGAAGGATCGCTGGAGCTAGCATACCTTTATAGCATCCTTAGGATCGACAAAAACTTTCTGATTGTATTACATACAACCTTTCCTCATGAAAACTGGTAAGGAAACTCGTTTTGATATCCATCTGCCAGATTTCATAAATACAGCTAATGCTAACATGATTCCGACGGACTTTAAGCATCACTACGAGTGAGAAAATCTCATCGTAGTCAACTCCTTGAACTTGTCGAAAAAATACTTCGCCACAAGTCGAGCTTCATAGATGGTGACATTACCATCCACGTCCGTCTTCTTCTTAAAAGATCCATTTATCTCAATGGATTGTCGATCATCGGGCAAGTCCATCAAAGTCCATGCTTTGTTCTGATATATGGATACTATCTCGGATTTCATGGCTTCTAACCATTTGTCGGAATTCGGGCCCACCATTGCTTCTCCATAGCTTGTAGGTTCATTGTTGTCTAGCAACATGACCTTCAAGACAGGATCACCTTACCACTCCGAAGTAGTACGTGTCCTTGTCGTCCTACGAGGTTTGGTAGTGACTTGATCCGAAGCTTCATGATCACTATCATAAGCTTCCACTTCAATTGGTGTAGGTGCCACAGGAACAACTTTCTGTGCCCTGCCACACACTAGTTTAAGAGGCGGTTCAATAACCTCATCAAGTTTCCACCATCCTCCCACTCAATTCTTTCGAGAGAAACTTTTCCTCGAGAAAGGACCCGATTCTCGAAACAATCCCTTATTGCTTTTGGATCTGAGACAGGAGGTATACCCAACTGTTTTGGGTGTCCTATGAAGATGCATTTTATCCGCTTTGGGTTCGAGCTTATCAATCCTGAAACTTTTCCACATAAGCGTCGCAGCCCCAAACTTTCAAGAAACGACAACTTAGGTTTCTCTAAACCATAATTCATACGGTGTCATCTCAACGGAATTACGCGGTGCCCTATTTAAAGTGAATGTGGTTGTCTCTAATGCCTAACCCATGGACAATAGTGGTAATTCGATAAGAGACATCATGGTACGCACCATATCCAATAGGGTGCAACTATGATGTTCGGACACACCATCACACTATGGTGTTCCAGGCGGTATTAATTGCGAAACAATTTCCACAATGTCTTAATTGTGTGCCAAAACTCGTAACTCAGATATTCATCTCTATGATCATATCATAGACATTTTATCCTCTTGTCACAATGATCTTCTACTTCACTCTGAAATTACTTGAACCATTCAATGATTCAGACTTGTGTTTCATTAAGTAAATATTCTCAACATCTACTCGAATCATCTGTGAAGTAAGATCATAACGATATTCACTGCATGCCTTAGCACTCATTGGACTACACACATCAAAATGTGTTACTTCCAACAAGTTGCTATCTTGTTCCATCTTACTGAAACCGAGGCTTTTCAGTCATCTTGCCCATGTGGTATGATTTGCATATCTCAAGTGATTCAAAATGAAGTGAGTTCAAACGGTCCATTTGCATGGAGTTTCTTCATGCATATATACCAATAGACATGGTTCGCATGTCTCAAACTTTTCAAAAATGAGTGAGTCCAAAGATCCATCAACATGGAGCTTCTTCATGCGTTTTATACCATTATGACTTACATGGCAGTGCCACAAGTAAGTGGTACTATCATTACTATCTTATATCTTTTGGCATGAAAATGTGTATCCCTACGATCAAGATTCAATAAACCATTCATTTTAGGTGTAAGACCATTGAAGGTATTATTCAAATAAACAGAGTAACCATTATTCTCCTTAAATGAATAACCATATTGCGATAGACGTAATCCAATCATGTCTATGCTCAACGCAAACACCAAATAACAATTATTTAGGTCTAACACCAATCTCTTTGGTAGAGGGAGCGTGCGATGCTTGATCATATCAAGCTTGGAAAAACTTCCAACACATATCGTCAGCTCACCTTTAGCTAGTCTTCGTCTATTCCGTAGCCTTTTGTTTCGAGTTACTAACACTTAGCAACCGAACCGGTATCTAATACCCTGGTGCTACTAGGAGTACTAGCAAAGTACACATTAACACAATGTATATCCAATATACTTCTATCGACCTTGCCAGCCTTCTTATCTACCAAGTATCTAGGGTAATTCTACTCTAGTGGTTGTTCCCCTTATTACAGAAGCACTTAGTCTCGGGTTTGGGTTTTACCTTGGGTTTCTTCACTAGAGCAGCAGCTGATTTGCCGTTTCATGAAGTATCCCTTCTTGCCCTTGCCCTTCTTGAAACTAGTGGTTTCACCAACCATCAACAATTGATGCTCCTTCTTGATTTCTACTTTCACGGTGTCAAACATCGCGAATACCTCAAGGATCATCATATCTATCCCTGATATGTTATAGTTCATCACGAAGCTCTAACAACTTGGTGGCAATGAGTTTGGAGAACCATCACTGTCTTATCTGGAAGATCAACTCCCACTCAATTCAAATGATTGTTGTACTCAGACAATCTGAGCACAAGCTCAACAATTGAGCTTTTCTCCTTAGTTTGCAGGTTAAGAAAATCGTCGGAGGTCTTATACCTCTTGACGTGAGCACGAGCCTGAAATCCCAATTTTAGCCCTCGAAACATCTCATATGTTCCGCGATGTTTCGAAAACGTCTTTAGTGCCTCAACTCTAAACCGTTTAACTGAACTATCACGTAGTTATCAAAACGTGTATGTCCGATGTTCGCAACATCCACAAACGACGTTTGGGGTTCAGCACACTGAGCGGTGCATTAAGGACATAAGCCTTCTATGAAGCAATGAGGACAATCCTCAGTTTACGGACCTAGTCCGCATAATCGCTACTGTCAACTTTCAACTATATTTTCTCTAGGAACATATCTAAAACAGTAGAACTAAAGCGCGAGCTACGACATAATTTGCAAAGAGTCTTTTGACTATGTTCAAGATAATTAAGTTCATCTTATGAACTCCCACTTAGATAGACATCCCTCTGGTCATCTAAGTGATCACATGATCCGAGTCAACTAGGCCGTGTCCGATCATCACGTGAGACGGACTAGTCATCATCGGTGAACATCTTCATGTTGATCGTATCTGCTATACGACTCATGCTCGACCTTTCGGTCTCCGTGTTCCGAGGCCATGTCTGCACATGCTAGGCTCGTCAAGTTAACCCTAAGTGTTTTCGCTGTGTAAAACTGTCTTACACCCGTTGTATGTGAACGTAAGAATCCATCACACCCGATCATCACGTGGTGCTTAGAAGCGACGAACTGTAGCAACGGTGCACAGTTAGGGGAGAACACTTCTTGAAATTTTGTAAGGGATCATCTTATTTACTACCGTCGTCCTAAGTAAACAAGATGCATAAACATGATAAACATCACATGCAATCAAATAGAGTAGTGACATGATATGGCCAATATCATATAGCTCCTTTGATCTTCATCTTCGGGGCTCCATGATCATCTTGTCACCGGCATGACACCATGATCTCCATCATCATGATCTCCATCATCGTGTCTTCATGAAGTTGTCACGCCAACGACTACTTCTACTTCTATGACTAACGTTTAGCAATAAAGTAAAGTAAGTTACATGGCGTTCTTTAATGACACGCAGGTCATACAAAAAAATAAAGACAACTCCTATGGCTCCTGCCGGTTGTCATACTCATCGACATGCAAGTCGTGAATCCTATTACAAGAACATGATCAATCTCATACATCACATATCATTCATCACATCCTTTTGGCCATATCACATCACATAGCATACCCTGCAAAAACAAGTTAGACGTCCTCTAATTTTTGTTTGCATGTTTTACGTGGCTGCTATGGGTTCTAGCAAGAACGTTTCTTACCTACGCAAAACCACAACGTGATATGCCAATTGCTATTTACCCTTCATAAGGACCCTTTTCATCGAATCCGTTCCGACTAAAGTGGGAGAGACTGGCACCCGCTAGCCACCTTATGCACCATGTGCATGTCAATCGGTGGAACCTGTCTCACGTAAGAGTACGTGTAAGGTCGGTCCGGGCCGCTTCATCCCACAATACCGTCGAAACAAGATTGGACTAGTAACGGTAAGCATATTGAACAACATCAACGCCCACAACTACTTTGTGTTCTACTCGTGCAAAGAATCTACGCAATAGACCTAGCTCATGATGCCACTGTTGGGGAATGTAGCAGAAATTCAAAATTTTCCTACGTAACACCAAGATCTATCTATGGAGAGACCAGCAACGAGTAGAAAGAGAGTGCATCTACATACCCTTGTAGATCGCTAAGCGGAAGCGTTCAAGTGAACGGGGTTGATGGAGTCGTACTCGTCGTGATTTAGATCACCGATGATCAAGTGCCGAACGGACGGCACCTCCGCGTTCAACACACGTACAGCCCGGTGACGTCTCCCACGCCTTGATCCAGCAAGGAGAGAGGGAGAGGTTGAGGAAGACTCCATCCAACAGCAGCACAACGGCGTGGTGGTGGTGGAGGAGCGTGGCAATCCCGCAGGGCTTCGCCAAGCACCATGGGAGAGGAGGAGGAGGGAGAGGGGCAGGGCTGCACCAACGAGAGATCAAATCGCGTGTTATGGGCAGCCCCATGCCTCAATATATATAGGGGGGAAGGGGGCTGCGCCCCCTTTAGGGTTTTCCCACCCCAAGGGGCGGCGGCCAGCCTCCAGATGGCATCTGGTGCGGCGGCCAAGAGGGGGGGGAGGAGTCCATCCTCCCCAAGGCACCTCGGAGGTGCCTTCCCCCTTGAGGACTCTTCCCTCTAGGGTTCCCTAGGCGCATGGGCCTCTTGGGGCTGGTGCCCTTGGCCCATGTAGGCCAAGGCGCACCCCCTACAGCCCATGTGGCCCCCCGGGGCAGGTGGCCCCACCCGGTGGGCCCCCGGGACCCTTTCGGTGGTCCCGGTACAATACCGATGACCCCGAAACTTGTCCCGATGGCCGAAACAGGACTTCCTATATATAAATCTTTACCTCCGGACTATTCCGGAACTCCTCGTGACGTCCGGGATCTCATCCGGGACTCCGAACAACATTCGGTAACCACATACAAGCTTCCTTTATAACCCTAGCATCATCGAACCTTAAGTGTGTAGACCCTACGGGTTCGGGAGACATGCAGACATGACCGAGACGTTCTCCGGTCAATAACCAACAGCGGGATCTGGATACCCATGTTGGCTCCCACATGTTCCACGATGATCTCATCGGATGAACCACGATGTCAAGGACTTAATCAATCCCGTATTCAATTCCCTTTGTCTAGCGGTATTTTACTTGCCCGAGATTCGATCATCGGTATCCAATACCTTGTTCAATCTCGTTACTGGCAAGTCACTTTACTCGTTCCGTAACACATCATCCCGTGATCAACTCCTTGGTCACATTGCGCACATGATGATGTCCTACCGAGTGGGCCCAGAGATACCTCTCCGTTTACACGGAGTGAAAAATCCCAGTCTTGATCCGCATAAAACAATAGATACTTTCGGAGATACTTGTAGTGCACCTTTATAGTCACCCAGTTACGTTGTGACGTTTGATACACCCAAAGTACTCCTACGGTATCCAGGAGTTACACGATCTCATGGTCAAAGGAAGAGATACTTGACATTGGCAAAGCTCTAGCAAATGAACTACACGATCTTTTGAGCTAGTCTTAGGATTGGGTCTTGTCCATCACATCATTCTCCTAATGATGTGATCCCGTTATCAACGACATCCAATGTCCATAGCCAGGAAACCATGACTATCTGTTGATCACAACGAGCTAGTCAACTAGAGGCTCACTAGGGACATATTGTGGTCTATGTATTCACACGTGTATTACGATTTCCGGATAATACAGTTATAGCATGAATAAAAGACAATTATCATGAACAAGGAAATATAATAATAATACTTTTATTATTGCCTCTAGGGCATATTTCCAACAGATGGATCATATGAATAGGAGAAGGCCTGGAAAAAGTTTCAGCCATAATGGAGCAAGATAAAATACACTTGCTTCACAAACTGAAAATTTTGACAAAAACCAATAATTGCTCCTATGCTCACATAGTTCAAGGCAATGAACTAAATTTAGGAGGAGTCTAATGATTTGAAATACTTGAGAGGATGGAAAAGTTTCATCCCATTTTGAAACTCTATAAAGGTATTTCCTTCACAAAGTTGTGTTCTGGTCAGAAACTTTGAAAAATTGCACAGGGAGCTAGGATGAATGGATTGAGCTCATATTTGTCATCCATGAGTTATTTAACAATGTTAATAACCCTGCCAAATTGCATCTCCATTGGGATTAGGAATAAAGCACTTCCTTTGCAAAATTTCAAAGAAGGCAGAAACTTGCATTGGATCATGTGCTCCATTTTTTATCTGTGGAACATGAGATAAGGATGGAACTAGTAATTATATAGCAAGGACAAGGTCCACAATTTATGTGGGAATTTTCCCTGCTATAAAAATGGTAGTTCCTTTAGAAAGTGGCATAGATGCAATATTGGCATTAAATAAGAAAAGGCAATTTTCCTTATTTTAATTATGGCCAATATATTTTCCAGAGCTTGGATTAGGCATAAGCATCAACTCCACCAATTCTCATGAATTTAGGAGATGGCTAGCTATGCCTTTGGGTTTTATTCCTCAGAAAGGCAAGAAAAGGAATAAATCACAATTCAAACATATTGCATGGGATATTTTTGCTCAGCCAAGGTTCAGAAAGATAGGAGGATCTCTGGAAACAATTGGGAGGATCAACAGATCAAGGAAAATGATGGCTCCTTTGTATGCACAAAGGGCATATCCAAATTCCAAAAATTTGGAATTAGGGTTTGAGAGGGCTGAGATGATGCAGATGAGGGCTTGCCCACTGACAGATACATGAGCAAGGTTTTTTGAAAAAGGTTCAAAATTACAAGAATTGTCAGAGTCGCCCAGCAAACTCAGGGGAAATTTTTGAAAAATGAGTGCCAGGAAGGAATAACAGCACAAAAATTGATAACCCAATTTTGGGGCTATTACACTGAGGAACCCCTTTAAGTTATCGGCCGTTATCAATGCCTTGTTATTTTTACGCCCACCTCGGGTTTGAAGTTGTTCCCGTGAGGCGGTGTCTTCTTGCATCCAAGCTCCAACGCCGGACTGCATTCGAGATATCTTTTGCAGCCGAGCACCAACGCCGGACTGTATCCGAGCTCTAACACCGGACTGTATCCTAGCTCCAACGTCGGACTATATCCTAGCTCCAACGCCGAACTATATTTGAGGTGTCATAGATCACCTTGGCTTGAAAAAGTTTGAAGGAGGTTATCCGAGTTTAACGCTGAAAAGTTCTCTATGGAACGAGCCATTCGGATCCAAGCTTTATGCCGAACTACTTTTGAGCTCCAACGATGGTCAGCGTTCGAGGTGTCATAAACTACCTTGGTCTTTTAAAAGATTGAACGAATTCAACCGAGCTTAATCTCGGAAATGCCCTCTATGGAGCCAGCCACTAGCGCCCGAGATTTATGCTGGACTGCTTCCGAGGTGGTGCTCCACCCCGACCGTGGGCTGATTTTTGTGAATATTTTATTTCCGATGCATATAAATTTATTTGCTGACGAGATGCATGGACAGTAGCCCTCAAGGTATCTGTCGGCCTAAAATCCGAGATGCACCTGAAGGAAAATATGAAACCATTGATCCTAGTAGCTTCTGAGACTCAGGTCGTGAAATCGGCCTGAGGATCAACTCCTAGCTCGGCAGCATACATAGGAATAGAAACAAAGTGTAACATATTAGAGTTAATAGTGATCGACTAACGGGCCCTTGAGAGAGGGTTTTGAGAAGTTTCCGTACTAAATTAGCTTGATGCCAGATAATTCCCAGATGGTACTTATTGTTGTCCGAAGACGCGTTTGCCCATAGTTCGGTCCAGCCGAACACTGAGCACTTTTGAATTTTCTGCATTGAATAGGCAATGCAGTAGCCCCTGAGACACTGGTCGGGTGGCAACACCAGATTAGGGGATCGATACGCCCCTTTTAATATTAGTGAATGATAAGCCCGAAGCCCAGTAGCCCCCGAGCCTTAATGTGGGCACGGGTGGCCGAATTAAGGATCGATATCCAGAGTAAAATCACAAATTATGTGTGATGATTCTACGTATCCAAGTACTTTACATCATTAATGCCCGGATCCGCATCGTACAAAACTTTGTTGACCGACCATCGGCTTCAACCTCCTTGGCCAGAAGCCGGGCAGTGTTTGTCCTACTTTATAAAGCCGTTATAAGGGCAACGATTTATGGAAAACAAGGCAATCCGGCCATACGGTTTTATAAACAATGGTACGCAGAGAGATATGAAACATATTCCAAGGAAAATAATCCCGCTATCGGTTCCTTTCCTTAGGTTGTCATGCCGACCATGCTCATGAAACCTCACCTCCAATCAATGTGGGAGGAAAATATTTGAGGATTTAGTTCGGGGAAAGTTTCTGAGCTCTGTGGTCTAAATGAACCAAAATTTTCACTTCCATCGTTGCCGACCAATTATATCCTTTAAGATCGCTAGCTTTCGGCTTCACCCAGTCTGAGGTACTAACTCGGATGACCCGGTAGTAACCATCACAGAGGTGCTCCCTTTACCGCCTAGTCAAACAATCGGGAACGTAGGGGTAAGCACAGGAGCTAGGCAACCTAGCTTGGCCAAAATCTTAAGTCAAATTGATGCATATTTACGGCTTTATAATGAGAATTATGGAAGGCCACGTTCGTATATTGAATACAAACGCTAAGGATATGTTTATTTGGACTCCATTGCGACCGTTTATCATTTGAATGTGGCCCATCGTCGGCTTCCACCCCTTTGTAGATGCTAAGCAGGGTGTTTCCGCAATAACAAAACAACCCTTAGCCGACGTCTCGGTGCCCGAAGGCGGTTGTGTTAGCGGAAGCAAGGCAATCAGATATGCGTGCCTTATAACTTTCACTTAGTCATAGGAGCTTAAAGTTGGGAGGCCGGTTACTAGCCCCCAGTTAGTGTTCGGAGACAGTCGAGTTCGAGCCATAAACACTTCGGCCAATGTTATGAACGGCCCATTATTTAACGCAGGGTGACCTCTATCGATCTTATAGTCATCAGATAGCTGACCAGTTTACGCTTATTATGCCAGTCAGTTTTCGGTTTTCTCCACTGAGGTGCTTAACCATTCGAGCTAGAAGCACAATCGCAATGGTTCTCCCTTTGCGCACCTAGCCGAACAAAGCGGAACATAGGAGGCAAGCACAGGAGTCAGGGAACCCAGCTATTGACCGAAGACACAATTCAAAACCGATGCATATATAGCAATATCCGAGAATGTTTTTGCCGAACCTCTAAAGGTGTCCGGCGTTGCACTGCGAGACATATGCCGGAAACACACAAATAGTTCAAAAGTGCTATAAGCTTGGAAGACCAAAAAATGTCAGTAAAAACTTGACGTCCGAACAAGATCAAGTGTTCGGTGCCAATCCGAAAATTGGAAGAAAAAAATTGTGCTTCCGTCGTGCTTTAACATGACACATCCGATCCCAAGACTTCACGCGGGTCAGCCTACGGCTTCAAGCTCCTTATCCCAAAGGCGGAGTACTTCTCCGAGGTCAGTTTAGCAAACTAAACTCGAGCGACTTTTAGAGAGAAGACAGGCTATCCGGCTATTGACCATACACTCGAGTCGACAAAGGAGCGGTAGAAAAAGACTTTGCAACGACCAAGAAGAAAACACATTTACTATAAAACAACTGATATAAATTTTAAGAGCCCCCAAGTGACTTGGGTAAAAGAATTTTATGTATAATGATTGTATGTACCGAAGTACTTATATCATATCTGTGTTCACCCGAACTTTAAACGCGTCTTAACCGACTGTCGGCATCTCCCTCTTTGGTCAAGGGCCTAAAAGGGTTATGTACTCCACCTATCGAGAATATCTGGCCATAAGGCTGTAACAGACAAAGCGCGCTCAGGGAACTTATGCTATATTACTGACGAAGTGTAAGAAGCATGTTCTAAGAAAATAGTAACCCCACCGATACCTTTATTCGGTTTCTCATTGTTACTATGAGATTTGCGCAACAAATATTTTGTACTCATGAGTTCCGTTGTGTGCCGACCATGATTGAAAATAATAAGAGCGCTAGCTTTCGGCTTCACCCAGTCTGAGGTACTAACTCGGATGACCCGGTAGTAACAATCATAGAGGTGCTCCCTTTACCGCCTAGCCGAACAATCTTGAACGTAGGGGTAAGCACAGGAGCCAGGCAACCCAGCTTGCGAAACACTTAAGTCAACATGGTGCATATTGTGGCGTAATACACGAACAAGGAACAAATCCATACAAGTATAATCATATGCAAGAGGAAAGACTTCATAAAGGAAGCCCCTAAATAAACGGGGTATTTGAATTTGTGTGCCACAAACAAAGCTTTTACAAGGAATTTTGTCACAAAGTTGCCAAAATGTATAATGCTTGGTCGAACCGAACACAATTTAAAACTGAAAGTTTTTAAGCATGAAAGCGACTTAACTGGTTAATGTGCTCGGTGTTGATGACGCGATTCGGGCTTGTGGTGGGACGAAGATGCCCATTGATCTATGACAGATCCGACAAGGTTCGCAGTACTCGGCATGGCCGAGGTCCCATCCTCCAAGCCCGAGGTGTCCCAGCAAGGAGTACGGCACTCCGAGGTACTGACACAGCTCGGCCAATGCAGGCCGGCAGAGTGATGACGAAGCCCCCGGTCCAGCCGAGGTGACAGCGCTGCCCAATCCGAATCATTTACCTATGCACGGAAGATAGTGCAAGCCGGAGATAACAGTAATAAAAAAAAGGTTGCATGATTAATAATTCTTGCCAAGTGAGTAATAAAAGAAATATGGCCCGTGCGCCAAACACCCGACGAGGTAGGACCCTCTTGATGATGTCGAAGTCCCCGAGGCAACCGAACATGTCGGTATGGCAATTTAATCAACAAGATGATCATTCGAGCCGATTTATGCCATTTGGGACGATGACGTTGGCTTGCCGAAGTGACCGCTTGACGTAGTCGAAGTCGATCACTGTAACACCCCGGATGTAACTTATCCAATATGTACTCCAACTCTTGTTGTTTCCGGCTTTAAGTTATTTTATTTTCTCGGGTTCGGGTCTTTGTCTCCGTGTGTTGTTATCATTGTCATGCATCTCATATCATGTCATCATGCGCATTGCATTTGCATACGTGTTCATCTCATGCATTCGAGCATTTTCCCCGTTGTCCGTTTTGCATTCCGGCGCTTCGTCTCCTCCGGTGGTCATTTCTACCTTTCTTTCGTGTGTGGGAATTAAACATTTCCGGATTGGACCAAGACTTGCCAAGCAGCCTTGGTTTACTACCAGTAGACCGCCTGTCAAGTTTCGTATCATTTGGACTTCGTTTGATACTCCAACGGTTAACCGAGGGACCGAAAAGGACTCGTGTGTGTTGCAGCCCAACACCCCTCCAATTTGGGCCAAAACCCACCTAACCCCTCTCCATCATCTAGAGCGTTCAATCACGATCGCGTGGCCGAAAACCGCACCTCATTTGGACTCTCCTAGCTCCCTCTATGCCTATAAATAGACCGCCTCCGAAATCCGGATCTCTTTCTTCCCCGAAACCCTAAAATCGCCCCCGCCGTCACCGGACACGTCCGGCCGCCGCCGGACGAGATCGCCGCGCCACCCCTCACCGGCGTCGATGACCGCGGTAGTCTTCGCCGCCCCACCCTGGGTCCGCCCCGCGCCGCCTCGTCGCCGGCGAGCGCCGCCGCGCCGGCGCCGCCTTCTCCTCGCTGTCACAAGCTCCGGATGGCCCTACTCCGGCGTCCTCGACAAGCTCCGGCCAGCTACAGTGCATCTCCGGCGAACCTCGAGAAGCGTGCTGCCGGATCTCGGATCTAGATCCGTTTGGGTTGACTTTCTCCCGAAACCCTAGTTCATGTGCCCATCTTCATCATGCTATATCTTTGCATCCGTAGCTCCGATTCATGCATATAGCATATCAAAATGTTCATCTCAGAGAGTACATCATTTCATTCCATTGCATCATTTTCATTTGAGTTCATCTTGATGCCCGAAATTCTATTAGAAGAGTGCTACTTGAGATAATTGTCAGATCTACTGCTCCATTTAGCTTTTTGTCATTTTTGCTATGATTATTGTGTGCATGATATGCCCATGAGCTCTACATATGTTTTGTCAAGGGTTTTGCCATCTTTCCAGAGGTGCAACCCATGTATTTTTGGGATGTGTGTGGTGACTAGCACAAGCTTGCCAAGTGAGGCACTTGGTAATTCTGTTTTCAGGGACTTAGCATTTCTACCAAGTCCTTGACCTGTTTATCTCATGTTGCCATATGTTCATGTTGTTTCCTAGTGATCCGTGCCTCTTTTGAGGATGATCGGTAAGGATGTTTTATTAATCTTGTAGTGATCTATCCATCCACGTCTTTGTTTGCAATTATGGAGCACCTTAGCTTGAGTCAATCGAGCTCTACTTTTGCTACTTCGTGAATCTGGGCAGATTGTCTACTTGTTAGCGATTTTGCCGATGATGTTGTAGTTGATCCGTGCATGCTATATTATTGTTCTTGCCATGTCTAGCTTGCATTTTGTGTATACTTGATGGATGTATGCTTAGCTTTTCTTGACTTGCTCCGTAGTGAGTGCATCGAGCTCGTAAACATGCCTACTTGAGATATGTTTCAGCATGTGCCAGTTTTCGCTAAGTCTGAAAACTGATTATGCTTTTGCTATGTTCACATGCTTGCTAATATGTTTTCTGATCCCTTTTGGCTCAAGGTCACTAATGGACTTTTGTTAAGCTTTTTGAGTAGCTCCATGCCATGTTTTACTTTGTCATGTTCAGGTCCTGTAGCATGTAGTTTTGTTGCTCCAAAGAGTGCTACCTGATCTGGAAATCCAGACAAGTGTTAATTTCACTAAGTCTGAGATCTGTTTACCATATGCATTTTTGCCATGCTTGTTTGAACCTGTTAATGGATGAATTGGCCGTAGCTCAGTGCTAGACTTTTGTTAAGCATCTTGAGTGCATCCCTGCCATGTATTTTGTTGTCATGTTTGAGTGCTGTAGCATGTTCATCTCATTGCATTTAGATGGCTACTTGCTGTAAATTGCAGAACTTGGTCATATTTGAATTGCTTGCCATTTCCAAACCGTAACTCCGATTCCGGCGTTCTTTATATCTTTTTCAAGCGATTTCATCTCATCTTTCCAGTGGCACACTTGGTTTTCCAAGTTAAGGCCAGGTTCATGCATCCTTTGTCAAATCTTGCATATGCATCCCGCATTGCATTCCGCATAGCATACCATGTTTGCAACTTGTTGTTTGATCCTTGCACGTGGTTGATTGTGTCCTTGTTGCTTGTTTGTCTTTTTTGGGTAGAGCCGGGAGACGAGTTCGCTAACGAGGAGCCCGTTGAGTTTGCTTTCGAGGATCTAGTCGACTCTGACAACTTTGCAGGCAAGCTGATCATACCCTCGAAATCACTACTATCTTTGCTATGCTAGATGCTCGCTCTTTTGCTATGCCAATGCTACGGTGCCTACCACTTGCTTTCAAGCCTCCCAAATTGCCATGCCAAACCTCTAACCCACCATGTCCTAGCAAACCGTTGATTGGCTATGTTACCGCTTTTCTCAGCCCCTCTTATAGCGTTGCTAGTTGCAGGTGAAGATTGGAGACCGTTCCTTGTTGGAACATTATTTACGTGTTGGGATATCATTATATTGCCATGCTATCTTAATGCATCTATATACTTGGTAAAGGATGGAAGGCTCGGCCTCTCGCCTAGTGTTTTGTTCCACTCTTGCCACCCTAGTTTCCGTCATATCGGTGTTATGTTCCCGGATTTTGCGTTCCTTATGCGGTTGGGTTATAATGGGAACCCCTTGATAGTTCGCCTTGATTAAAGCTTTTCCAGCAATGCCCAACCTTGGTTTTACCTTTTGCCACCTAGCCTCTTTTTCCCTTGGGTTTCCGGAGCCCGAGGGTCATCTTATTTTAAACGCCCCCGGGCCAGTGCTCCTCTGAGTGTTGGTCCAACCTAGAGCCCCTTGCAGCGCCACCTCGGGGAAACTCGAGGGCTGGTTTTAGTTGTACGGATTGCTTATCCGATTGTGCCCTGAGAATGAGATATGTGCAGCTCCTATTGGGATTTGTCGGCACATTTGGGCGGTGTTGCTGGATTTGTTTTAACATGTCGAAGTGTCTTGAAGAACCGAGGTACCGAGTCTGATCGGAACATCTCGGGAGGACGTATATTCCTTCGTTGACCGTGAGAGCTTGTCATGGGCTAAGTTGGGACTCCCCTGCAGGGATTTGAACTTTCGAAAGTCGTGCCCGCGGTTATGGGCAGATGGGAATTTGTTAATGTCCGGTTGTAGATAACTTGAACCTTAATTTAATTAAAATGAATCAACCGTGTGAGTTACCGTGATGGCCTCTTCTCGGCAGAGTCCGGGAAGTGGACACGGTGTTGGAGTTATGCTTGCGCAGGTTGTTCTCTAGCTTCTCGCTCGCGCTTTGCCTCCTCTTCTCGCCCTCTTTTGCGAATAGGTTAGCCACCATATATGCTAGTCGCTTGCTGCAGCTCCACTGATATTTACCTTGCCTTACCTATTAAGCTTAAATAGTCTTGATCGCGAGGGTGCGAGATTGCTGAGTCCCTGTGGCTCATAGATTACTATTACACCAGATGCAGGGCCTGATGATTCCGCTCCAGGTGACGCGCTCGAGCTCAAGTGGGAGTTCGACGAGGACTCTCAGCGATACTATGTTTCTTTTCCTGATGATCAATAGTGGTGCCCAGTTGGGGTGATCGGGACCATGTCGCATGTTGGGTTGTCTTTTATTTTGGCGCCGTAGTCGGGCCATGAGTGTCTGAATGTTGTAATGCTATTTATGTACTTGATTGACGTGGCGAGTGTAAGCCAACTATGTTAACTCCCCTTTTATTAATTATATTACATGGGATGTTGTGAAGATTGCCTGACTTGCGACATTGCCTTCAATGCGATTATGCCTCTAAGTCATGCCTCGACATGTGGGAGCTATAGTCACATCGAGGGTGTTACAAGTTGGTAATCAGAGCCTTCCCAGACCTTAGGAGCCCCCACTGATTGATCATTTTTAGCAGCCGAGTTGTGTCTAGAAAAATGTTTTGAGTCATTTAGGAATTATATATCAGAGAGTTTAGGAATTCTTTTTACTTCCCAGTCTCCTCATCGCTCTGGTAAGGCATCCTGACGTAGAGTTTTGACTCTTCTCTTCTCAAATTTCACAAAAAAAAATTTAGGATCACGCGGGTATCTTTGAATCGTTCCGATGGTTTTATGATGAGAACATTGTCTTGGTGCTTCCTGTCGGGGGTTTTGTGGAAGTGCCCCGGGGAGTTGAGCTCTGAGGTGTTGTCGTCATAATTTTATTGTTGAAATTCTGGAATACCTGAGTTTAGTATGCCGACATTGAAAATCTCTTTTATGCAGTTCGTTGGTGAGATAACCTCGACGCCACCCAGTACTGGGGCGGGAGTTTGGGAGTATCGCCATAACTTGTATAATGGATGCTTTTCGAAGGTTGAGGTAGATGGTGTCCGAAGTTTTTCTCGGTTATGTGTTGAAGGATGGATACAGCTGGATGTAGGATTTGCTAGATTTGGGTGAGATATTAAGCTTCCCCTGTATCCCCAACACCTGATTGCATAACCGGAAAGGTTCGAGAGTTTCATAGGTGGGAATTCTCGTAGCTCTAGCTCTTCTTCCACGGATATTTGGTTTGAGATTGGGATTTCTTACCGAGTATTCGTTCTTGATCCGTACCTTGTTGATTTATTTCTCTACCTGAATTCTACGTGGTTTCTCAATTTATGGATATGTGACCATTTCAAGAGGAATTCATTCGTTCATTTTGTTCGGATGTGAAGACTATATGTTGCAATTTTCATTTCGTTGGATTCAGCTTCAATATTTGTCTATCAATGTGCTAATGGATGTCAACCTCTTCAGGATGGCTCCTCCAACGCGCACGACTCCGAATCCTGATCCGCCACCACCTCCACCTCCTCAGGAGGCATGGCAAGCTGTGATGGCCGCAACCAATGCAAACACGCAGTTGATCATGCAAATTCTTCAAGAGCGCAATCAAGCGAATCAAGGAAACCAAGGGAACCAAGGCAACAATCAGAATCACTTTGCTACACTCAACCAGTTCCTTGCTAATGGGCTAAAGACTTTTAGCAATTGTGTTGAGGCAACTGATGCGGACGATTGGCTCGTGGATCTGTGCAAGCATTTCGACTGCAGTAACGTCAGGCCTGAGGACTTTGTCAAGTTCGCTTCCTTCCAACTCAAAGATCAAACTGCAGAATGGTTCCAACAATACAAGGATTCCAGAGGTGGACGTGTGATTACCTGGGATGAATTCCGTCAAGATTTCTGAGCTCACCGTATCCCTCAGAGCGTGGTTGAAAGCAAGCGTGAGGAATTCTGCAACCTGAATCAAGGCTCTTTGTCTATCTATGAGTACAACAAGTTGTTCCAGAAGCTCGCCCACTTTGCCAAGCAGGACGTTCCTGATGAGAAGAGCATGATATACCAGTTCAGGGGTGGTCTCAGAGAAGAATTTCAGCTAGCTCTTGTTCTCTTTGAGCCCTTGAGGTACTATGAGTTCTACAACATGGCACTGAAGCAAGAGGCCTCTCAACTGAGGTGTGATGCTTCCGAGAAGCGAGTCAGAGATGCTACTCCTTCTTCCTCTACTCAAGTGGCCAAGCAGCAGAAATATTGGCTTCTTCCTCCTCCGTTTCGTCAGCCGTATCAGTAGAAGAGCAAAGGTGGCAGTGGATCTTCCCACCCACCCAACCCTGGCTTTCAGAACAAGACTTCGTCTCAAGCTCCAAGATCAAGTGCTCCGTACCATTGTCCGCTTTCAGAGGTCACGTGCAACAAGCGCCAACAGAAGGGTCACTATGCCAACAAGTGTTTCAACCAGAGGCGCCTTCCTCCTCCTCCTCCTGTCAGATCGGCAAGTACAGCTGTGGTCAAGCATAACCCCAAGCACGCCAAGGTTAACTTGATGAACGCAGCTCAGGCAGAGGATTCGTCAGATGTCATCATGGGTAACCTTCTTGTTAACGATATTCCTGCAAGAGTTCTTTTTGACACTGGTGCATCGCATTGTTTCATGTCGAGACCTTTTGCATCTAAGCATGATTTTGTTACTCAAGTGTTGTCGAAACCGTTGGCTATTGTCTCTCCGGCCCGGCAAATGACATCTCGAGTATGCATTCCGGATGTTACAATCACTTTGGGTGACTATAAGTTCTTGTCTTCTCCAAATGTTCTTGGTGACTCGGATATTGATCTTATTCTCGGAATGGATTGGCTTTCTAAGCACAAGGCACAGCTTGATTGTGCAGCCAGACAGATTCAATTGACTCATTCGTCTGAGGATGTAATTGTCTTTGTTGCTCGGGATAATACTATCCGTCTGTTTTCTCTCAATGAGAAGGGTGAACTGGATGCTATCTCACAAATTCCAGTCGTTTGCAAATATCAAGACATCTTTCCAGAAGAGCTTCCAGGAATGCCTCCGCACCGGCCAGTTGAATTCGTTATTGATCTTGAGCCTGGTACGGAACCTGTGTGCAAGCGTCCTTACAAGCTCGGACCTGAAGAGTTGAAGGAGCTGAAGAAGCAACTCGATATTCAAGAGAGAATGGGTCTCATCCGGCCTAGTTCTTCTCCGTGGGGTTGTGGTGTTCTTTTTGTGAATAAGAAGGATGGAACAGACCGACTTTGTGTTGATTACCGTCCATTGAACAAGAAGACCATCAAGAACAAATACCCTCTTCCCAACATCAACGAGCTGTTCGAACAACTCAAAGGTGCCCAAGTATTCTGCAAGCTTGATCTCCGTATGGGTTATCATCAGATTCGTATCCGTGAGCAAGATATTCCCAAGACGACTTTCAAGACAAGCTATGGTTCATATGAATACACTGTGATGTCTTTTGGTCCCGTCAACGCTCCTCCGACGTTCTCTAGCATGATGAACTTCATCTTCAACGCCTACACCAATGACTTCGTTTTGGTCTATCTCGATGACACTCTGGTTTTCTCGAAGAACAAGGAAGATCATGCCAAGCACTTGCGTTTGGTGGTTGATAAGCTAAGGGAACACCAGTTCTACGCCAAGTTCTCCAATTGCGAATTTTGGCTCGATGAGTTTCTTTATCTTGGTCATATCATCTCTGCCAAGGGCATTGCGGTGAATCCTGAAAAGGTGTCGGCAATTGTAAATTGGGAACCTCCTCAGAACGTGAAGCAACTCCGTAGCTTTCTCGGTCTCGCAAGCTACTATCGAAGATTCGTTGAAAACTTTTCTAAGATCGCGAAGCCTCTCTCAAATCTTCTCCAGAAGCACGTCAAGTACGTTTGGTCTCCGGAGTGTGACACTGCTTTCAACACTTTGAAAGAAAAATTGATCACTGCTCCAGTTCTGACTCCGCCTGATGAATCCAAGCCGTACGAGGTCTTTTGTGATGCCTCTCTCCAAGGTCTTGGCGCAGTCTTGATGCAAGAGAAGAAAGTTGTTGCTTATACCTCTCGCCAGTTGAAGCCTAATGAGAAGAACTACCCCACTCATGATCTCGAGTTGGCGGCAGTTGTGCATGCTCTTTTGACTTGGAGACATCTCTTATTGGGAAGAAAAGTGGACATTTTCACTGATCACAAGAGTCTCAAGTACATTTTCACTCAACCTAATCTCAACCTCAGGGAAACTCAATGGGTCGAAATGATTCAAGAGTATAATCCAAGCATCGAGTATACTCCAGGCAAGGCCAATGTGATTGCTGACGCATTGAGCAGGAAGGCTTATTGCAACAGTCTTATTCTCAAACCTTATCAACCCGAGCTTTGTGAAGCTTTCCGCAAACTTAATCTGCAAGTTGTTCCTCAAGGTTTCTTCGCCAACCTTCAAGTCTCTCCTACCTTGGAAGACCAGATTCGCCAAGCCCAGCTTCTTGATGCTATGGTGAAAAAGGTGAAGATTGGGATTGCCAAGAGTCAACCCAAGTACAAATGCTACCGCCTAGATGACAAGGATACTCTTTTCTTCAAGGATCATATTGTTGTACCCAAAGGTGAACTTCATAAAGTGATCATGAACGAGGCTCACAATTCTCTCCTCTCCATCCACCCTGCGAGCACGAAGATGTATCAGGACCTCAAGCAAGCTTATTGGTGGACTCGAATGAAGCGCGAGATTGCTCAATTCGTGAATGAGTGTGATGTCTGCAGAAGAGTGAAGGCAGAACACCAAAGGCCAGCTGGTCTCCTCCAACCTCTTGCCATTCCAGAATGAAAGTTTGACCACATTGAGATGGACTTCGTGACTAGGTTTCCAAAGTCCAAGCGTGGCAATGATGATATATTCGTTGTCATCGACAAACTCACTAAAGTGGCTCACTTTCTGCCTATCAAAGAGTCAATCACTGCAGCTCAATTGGCGGAACTCTATACCTCTCGGATTGTCTCTCTGCACGGTATTCCACAAGTGATCTCTTCAGACCGTGGCAGCATCTTTACCTCCAAGTTTTGGGATTCTTTTCAGAAGGCCATGGGCACCAACATCTGCTTCAGCACAGCTTTCCATCCTCAAACTAGCGGTCAAGTCGAGCGTGTCAATCAGATTCTTGAAGATATGCTCAGGGCTTGTGTGATCTCCTTCGGCATGAAGTGGGAGGATTGTCTTCCTTATGCTGAATTCTCCTACAACAACAGTTTTCAAGCAAGTTCGGGCAAGGCCCCATTTGAAATTCTATATGCCAGGAAGTGCCATACCCCTCTCAACTGGTCTGAAACCGGTGAACGTCAGCTTTTGGGTAATGACTTAATCACAGAGGCAGAGGAAATGTGCAAAGTCATTCGAGATAACCTCAAAGCAGCCCAATCCCGCCAGAAGAGCTACTATGATATTAAGCACCGTGATTTGGCTTTCGAGATCGGAGATCATGTTTACCTCCGCGTCTCTCCTATGAAGGTACTCGTCGCTTCGGTATCAAAGGGAAGCTTGCCCCGAGATAAGTGGGACCTTTCAAGATTGTCAGCAAGAGAGGCGATCTCGCCTATCAACTCGAGCTTCCTTCAAACTTTGCAAATGTTCATGATGTGTTCCATGTCTCTCAGCTCCGAAAGTGCTTCAAGACTCCTGACCGCACCGTCAACTTCGAGGACATTGAGCTCCAAGAAGATCTCTCTTATCGTGAGCACCCTGTTGCTATTCTTGAAGAGACCGAACGCAAGACTCGCAACAAGTCAATCAAATTCCTCAAAGTCAAGTGGTCACACCATTCCGACCGTGAAGCTACCTGGGAACGCGAGGATCACCTCCATTCTGAATACTCGACGTTCTTTCAGTCCTAGATCTCGGGACGAGATCCTTTCGTAGTGGTGGAGTGTTGTAACACCCCGGATGTAACTTACCCAATATGTACTTCAACTCTTGCCGTTTCCGGCTTTAAGTTATTTTATTTTCTCGGGTTCGGGTCTTTGTCTCCGTGTGTTGTTATCATTGTCATGCATCTCATATCATGTCATCATGCGCATTGCATTTGCATACGTGTTCATCTCATGCATTCGAGCATTTTCCCCGTTGTCCGTTTTGCATTCCGGCGCTTCGTTCTCCTCTGGTGGTCATTTCTACCTTTCTTTCATGTGTGAGGATTAAACATTTCCGGATTGGACCGAGACTTGCCAAGCGGCCTTGGTTTACTACCGGTAGACCGCCTGTCAAGTTTCGTATCATTTGGACTTCGTTTGATACTCCAACGGTTAACCGAGGGACCGAAAAGGCCTCGTGTGTGTTGCAGCCCAACACCCCTCCAATTTGGGCCAAAACCCACCTGACCCCTCTCCATCATCTAGAGCGTTCGATCACGATCGTGTGGCCGAAAACCGCACCTCATTTGGACTCTCCTAACTCCCTCTATGCCTATAAATAGACCCCCTCCGAAATCCGGATCTCTTTCTCCCCCGAAACCCTAAAATCGCCCCCGCCGTCACCGGACACGTCCGGCCGCCGCCGTACGAGATCGCCGCGCCGCCCCTCACCGGCGTCGACGACCGCGGTAGTCTCCGCCGCCCCGCCCCGGGTCCGCCCCGCGCCGCCTCATCGCCGGTGAGCGCCGCCGCGCCGGCGCCGCCTTCTCCTCGCTGTCACAAGCTCCGGACGGCCCTACTCCGGCGTCCTCGACAAGCTCCGGCCAGCTACAGTGCATCTCCGACGAACCTCGGGAAGCGTGCCACCGGATGTCAGATCTAGATCCGTTTGGGTTGACTTTCTCCCGAAACCCTAGTTCATGTGCCCATCTTCATCATGCTATATCTTTGCATCCGTAGCTCCGATTCCTGCATATAGCATATCAAAATGTTCATCTCAGAGAGTACATCATTTCATTGCATTGCATCATTTTCATTTGAGTTCATCTTGATTCCCGAAATTCTGTTAGAAGAGTGCTACTTGAGATAATTGTCAGATCTGCTGCTCCATTTACCTTTTTGTCATTTTTGCCATGATTATTGTGTGCATGATATGCCCATGAGCTCTACATATGTTTTGTTAAGGGTTTTGCCATCTTTCCAGAGGTGCAACCCATGTATTTTTGTGATGTGTGTGGTGACTAGCACAAGCTTGCCAAGTGAGGCACTTGGTAATTCTGTTTTCAGGGACTTAGCATTTCTACTAAGTCCTTGACCTGTTTATCTCATGTTGCCATATGTTCATGTTGTTTCCTAGTGATCCGTGCCTCTTTTGAGGATGATCGGTAAGGATGTTTTATTAATCTGGTAGTGATCTATCCATCCATGTCTTTGTTTGCCATTATGGAGCACCCTAGCTTGAGTCAATCGAGCTCTACTTTTGCTACTTCGTGAATCTGGGCAGATTGTCTACTTGTTAGCGATTTTGCCGATGATGTTGTAGTTGATCCGTGCATGATATATTATTGTTCTTGCCATGTCTAGCTTGCATTTTGTGTATTCTTGATGGATGTATGCTTAGCTTTTCTTGACTTGCTCCGTAGTGAGTGCATCGAGCTCGTAAACATGCCTACTTGAGATATGTTTCAGCATGTGCCAGTTTTCGCTAAGTCTGAAAACTGATTATGCTTTTGCTATGTTCACATGCTTGCTAATATGTTTTCTGATCCCTTTTGGCTCAAGGTCACTAAGGGACTTTTGTTAAGCTTTTTGAGTAGCTCCATGCCATGTTTTACTTTGTCATGTTCAGGTCCTGTAGCATGTAGTTTTGTTGCTCCAAAGAGTGCTACCTGATCTGGAAATCCAGACAAGTGTTAATTTCACTAAGTCTGAGATCTGTTTACCATATGCATTTTTGCCATGCTTGTTTGAACCTGTTAATGGATGAATTGGCCGTAGCTCAGTGCTAGAATTTTGTTAAGCATCTTGAATGTATCCCTGCCATGTATTTTGTTGTCATGTTTGAGTGTTGTAGCATGTTCATCTCATTGCATTTAGATGGCTACTTGTTGTAAATCGCAGAACTTGGTCATATTTGAATCGCTTGCCATTTCCAAACCGTAACTCCGATTCCAGCGTTCTTTATATCTTTTTAAGCGATTTCATCTCATCTTTCCAGTGGCACACTTGGTTTTCCATGTTAAGGCCAGGTTCATGCATCCTTTGTCAAATCTTGCATATGCATCCCGCATTGCATTCCGCATAGCATACCATGTTTGCAACTTGTTGTTTGATCCTTGCATGTGGTTGATTGTGTCCTTGTTGCTTGTTTGTCTTGTTTGGGTAGAGCCAGGAGACGACTTCGCTAACGAGGAGCCCGTTGAGTTTGCTTTTGAGGATCCAGTCAACTCTGACAACTTTGCAGGCAAGATGATCATACCCTCGAAATCACTACTATCTTTGCTATGCTAGATGCTCGCTCTTTTGCTATGCCAATGCTACGATGCCTACCACTTGATTTCAAGCCTCCCAAATTGCCATGCCAAACCTCTAACCCACCATGTTCTAGCAAACCGTTGATTGGCTATGTTACCGCTTTTCTCAGCCCCTCTTATAGCGTTGCTAGTTGCAGGTGAAGATTGGAGACCGTTCCTTGTTGGAACATTATTTACGTGTTGGGATATCATTATATTGCCATGTTATCTTAATGCATCTATATACTTGGTAAAGGATGGAAGGCTCGGCCTCTCGCCTAGTGTTTTGTTCCACTCTTGCCGCCCTAGTTTCCGTCATATCGGTGTTATGTTCCCGGATTTTGCGTTCCTTACGTGGTTGGGTTATTATGGGAACCCCTTGATAGTTTGCCTTGATTAAAGCTTTTCCAGCAATGCCCAACCTTGGTTTTACCTTTTGCCACCTAGTCTCTTTTTCCCTTGGGTTTCCGGAGCCCGAGGGTCATCTTATTTTAAACCGCCCGGGCCAGTGCTCCTCTGAGTGTTGGTCCAACCTAGAGCCCCTTGCAACGCCACCTCGGGGAAACTCGAGGGCTGGTTTTAGTTGTACGGATTGCTTATCCGATTGTGCCCTGAGAACGAGATATGTGCAGCTCCTATCGGGATTTGTCGGCACATTCGGGCGGTGTTGCTGGATTTGTTTTAACCTGTCGAAGTGTCTTGAAGAACCGAGGTACCGAGTCTGATCGGAACGTCTCGGGAGGAGGTCTATTCCTTCGTTGACCGTGAGAGCTTGTCATGGGCTAAGTTGGGACTCCCCTGTAGGGATTTGAACTTTCGAAAGACGTGCCCGCGGTTATGGGCAGATGGAAATTTGTTAATGTCCGGTTGTAGATAACTTGAACCTTAATTTAATTAAAATGAATCAACCGTGTGAGTTACCGTGATGGCCTCTTCTCGACAGAGTCCGGGAAGTGGACACGGTGTTGGAGTTATGCTTGCGCAGGTTGTTCTCTAGCTTCTCGCTCACGCTTTGCCTCCTCTTCTCGCCCTCTTTTGCGAATAGGTTAGCCACTATATATGCTAGGCGCTTGCTACAGCTCCACTGATATTTACCTTGCCTTACCTATTAAGCTTAAATAGTCTTGATCGCGAGGGTGCGAGATTGCTGAGTCCCTGTGGCTCATAGATCACTATTACACCAGATGCAGGGCCTGATGATTCCGCTCCAGGTGACGCGCTCGAGCTCAAGTGGGAGTTCGACGAGGACTCTCAGCGATACTATGTTTCTTTTCCTGATGATCAATAGTGGTGCCCAGTTGGGGTGATCGGGACCGTGTCGCATGTTGGGTTGTCTTTTATTTTGGCGCCGTAGTCGGGCCATGAGTGTCTGAATGTTGTAATGCTATTTATGTACTTGATTGACATGGCGAGTGTAAGCCAACTATGTTATCTCCCCTTTTATTAATTATATTACATGGGATGTTGTGAAGATTGCCTGACTTGCGACATTGCCTTCAATGTGATTATGCCTCTAAGTCGTGCCTCGACACATGGGAGCTATAGTCGCATCGAGGGTGTTACAATCACCTACACACATAAAATAGTGCGGTCCCAAATGAATAATATAAATATGTATAAAATCCTTGCCTAATTGCTTTTTGCAAAAATAATCTATTTAAAGATATGTGGCCTAGCGCAGAAGTCAATGTCGTTGTAGGACGTCGGCATGATGTGGTAAAGGCGTGGCAAAGCCGAATTCACGGGTCGGTCCGAGCTCCGGATGCGGCTTTCGCCGAACTATGTATGGAAAGTGACCGAATCACCACGCGACCGTCGTTAATGCGGCCATCATTTGATAGACCTGTGTACAGGAGATGGAACAAACCAGAGTAATAATTCCTCGGGCAAAATAATATCAAACAAGAAAAATTACTAGGATTAATAGCACCTGGTTTATTTGTTGTAGCAATCCGAAGAAAGGTGACTTGATCCGCACACCCATTGCCTGATGGGCGATAAAGCGACTGCATGGCGACGCTGGCAAAGGTTGGCTCGTCGAGGCAAAGCCCCCGGTCCAGCTAACGTGATGAAGCTGGTCGACTGGTGACGCCGGAGTCACCGGAGTATGGTGATGAAGAAATAGAAAAGTTCCCGATCCAGCTGAGGTGTCGAAGCCTCCATGTCAGCCGATGAGTCAAAGAAGGCCGACTGGTGACGCCGAAGTCACCGGGGTAGGTTTGATGAAAATATTGTGAAGCCCCCAGTCCAGCTGAGGTGACGGAGCGGGTTGGTAAGTTGACGTTACAGCTGCCGTGTTAGCCGAGGTATTGAAGTAGTTCGGCGTGATGGACATCAGCTTGAAGAATCAACTGTGCGGCCATGCCGACGCTGATCATAACTTGTGACGTGGCCAAAGCCGGATTAATGAAGAGACCGAGTGGCGATGTCGGAGCGCCTGACCCGTGCAATCTATGGGATGAGGGTGTTTGTGATAATTTAGTCTTCACGATGTCGAACTCTTATTCGGCTTGCCGAGCTGATGATCCGATAAGGCTGGGCTCAGCTTGTTGATGCGATGATCCGTCTGGCGAATGTCAGCAGCCATGGAGTAATGTTGCCGGACTGGTTTGACACCAGCGCGACGGTGAAGGTTACCTCCGAAAAGGAGCAAAATTTGTGAGCATGTGTTCGGAAACAAAAAACAATACCCTATAAAATATTCCTTTAAAAATGTTGTCCAATATCACGTTCATGAAGAAACATGAATTCGGGTCGGATCCGTATTCCCGCAGAAAACAGATCAGAAAATATGTCCACTCATCGAAAGGTTCCCGGAGTTTGAACCGTTGGATCGAGCTGAAATTTGGAGGGGTGGTAGATATGGGAGATCCATAGCAGATGAACGGTGGGATCTTCCCAAGGACCTCCGAGCTTGGCTCTGGAGACCACGCCTAAACTCTTCCAGATTCACGTCCAGATTTGACAGGGCTCCGGTATATCGTAGATTGTCGGAGATTCCTCCATCAGAACTCGCGGAAATTTTGCATGGTTGTTGTGGACCTAATTCCGCACAATTCCACCAAAGTAATCGTTAAAATGACACTCGAGGAGGCGGTGGCAGCGGATTCAAGTTCGCTGTCCAGAAAAACAGCACGGTCGCCCGAGGGCTATGTTGCCGTTGAGCCCCCGAGCTCCATGGATGATTCCTCCATGATCTTGATAGAGATCGGGGTTGATATTGCTGAAGGCCCTCCTTCGAACATGGTGATTGGAGGTAGGGCCAGTCCTCGGTCAAGCCGAGGTGACCAGTCAATGCGGCGACGAAGACGCCAACGTCACAGTTGATCTACATGCGAGCCATTGATCCTTTTTCCGATCACACAGTGGAACTCTCAATGAAAGCACCATTGCCGGTGTCAAAACCGGTAGATCTCGGGGTAGGGGTCCCGAGCTATGGATTCTTGGATCAATGGTAACAGGAACGAAGAAGACGATGTTTTACCCAGGTTCGGGCCCTCTTGATGGAGGTAAAAACCCTACGTCATGCTCTTGTTTATATTGATGGAGTATCAAGTACAGAGTTGATCTACCTCGAGATCATATGTTATGGTCTAAAACCTGAGGGTATGATGAATAATGTCATAATAATCTAGCGACTAGCCTGGCCTCGGCTTATATAATGTACCGGAGGCCTAGGATAACAAGAGTCCTAGTCGAATACGTTGGTGGAGAGGAGTCCTTGTCTTGATCATCAAGTCTTGTGGAAATCTTCCTCGTGTGCGGCATGGGCTGCCCGAAGTGGCCCATGAGTGAACCGTCATGGGGGTCCTTGGCCCAATCCAGCTGGTCGGGAGATGACGTGGTGAGTACCACCTAGTCCAGGACACCGTCAGGTCGCATTATGAGATGATCCCTTACTAAAATTTCAAGTTATAAGTGTTCTCCATGAGTATGCACCGTTGCGATAGTAGATATGATCAACATAGAGATGTTCACCATTGAAAACTACTCCATCTCACGTGATGATCGGACATGGTTTAGTTGATATGGATCACATGATCATTTAGATGACTAGAGGGATGTTTATCTACATGGGTGTTCTTAAGTAATATGATTAATTGAACTTTAATTTATCATGAACTTAGTCCTGATAGTATTTGCAAATTATGTTGTAGATCAATAGCGCATGTTATAGCTCTCCGTTTATTTTTGATATGATCCTAGACAAAAATAAGTTGAAAGATGATAGTAGCAATGATGCAGACTGGATCCGTGATATGAGGATTATCCTCATTGCTGCAGAGAAGAATTATGTCCTTAATGCACCGCTAGGTGACGGACCTATTGCAGGAGCAAATTCAGACGTTATGAACGTTTGGCAAGCTCGGTATGATGATTACTTGATAGTTTAGTGTGCCATGATTTACAGCTTAGAACCGGGACTTCAAAAATGTTTTGAACGCCACAGAGCATATAAGATGTTCCAAGAGCTGAAATTGGTATTTCATATTCATGCCCGAGTCGAGAGGTATGAGACCTCTTACAAGTACTTTGCCTACAAGATGGAGGAGAATAGCTCAACAGTGAGCATGTGCTCAAAATGTCTGAGTACTGTGATCGCTTGAATCAAGTGGGAGTTAATCTTCCAGATAAGATAGTGATTGATAGAGTTCTCTAGTCATTATCACCAAGTTACTGGAACTTCGTGATGAACTATAATATGCAAGAGATGACGAAAACGATTCCCGAGCTCTTCGCGATGCTAAAATCGGCGAAGGTAGAAATCAAGAAAGAGCATCAAGTGTTGATGGTTAACAAGACCACCAGTTTCAACAAAAGGGGCAAAGGAAAAGAAAGGCAACTTCAGAAAGAATGGCAAGCAAGTTGCCACTCCCGTGAAAAAGCCCAAAGCTAGACCTAAGCCTGAAACTGAGTGCTTCTACTGCAAAGAGAATGGTCACTGGAAGCGGAACTACCCCAAATACTTGGCGGATAAGAAGGATGGCAAAGTGAACAAAGGTATATTTGATATACAGGTTATTGATGTGTACTTTACTAGTGTTCATAGTAGCCCCTGGGTATTTGATACCGGTTTGGTTGCTAAAATTAGTAACTCAAAACAGGAATTGCACAATGAAAAGAGACTCGTTAAAAGCGAAGTGACGATGTGTGTTGGAAGTGATTCCAAGGTTGATACGATCACCATCGTACACTCCCTCTACCTTCGGGATCAGTATTGAAACTGAAATAAATATTACTTGGTGTTTGCGTTGAGCATGAATATGAGTAGATCATGTTTATTGCAATACGGTTATTCATTTAAGTCAGAGAATAATTGTTGTTATGTTTACATGAATAAAAACCTTCTATTTTCATACACCCAATGTAAATGGTTTATTGAATCTCGATTGTAGTGATACACATATTCATAATATTAAAGCAAAAGATGCGAAGTTGATAATGATAGTGCAACATATTTGTGGCACTGCCATTTAGGTCATATGGGTGTAAAGCGCATGAAGAAACTCCATGCTGATGGGCTTTTGGAATCACTTGATGCTTGCGAACCATGCCTCATGGGCAAGACGACTAAGGCTTCGTTCTTCGGAACAATGGAGCGAGCCACTGACTTACTGGAAATAATACATACCGATGTATACAGTCCGATGAGTGTTGAGGCTCGTGGCGGGTATCGTTATTTTTTGACCTTCACAAATGATTTGAGCAGATATGGGTATATATACTTAATGAAACATAAGTATGAAACATTTGAAAAGTTCAAATAATTTCAGAGTGAAGTGGAAAATCATCGTAACAAGAAAATAAAGTTTCTACGATCTGATCGCGGAGGCGAATATTTGAGTTACGAGTTTGGTTTTCATTTGAAACAATGTGGAATAGTTTCTCAACTCACTCCACCTGGAACACCACAGCGTAATAGTGTGTATGAACGTCGTAAACGTACTTTATTAGATATGATACAATCTATGATGCCTCTTACCGATTTACCACTATCGTTTTGGGGTTAGGCATTAGAGACACCTGCATTCACGTTAAATAGGGCACTGATGTCTACTACACAACCTTCTTCTTGTAGACGCTGTTGGGCCTCCAAGTGCAGAGGTTTGTAGGACAGTAGCAAATTTCCCTCAAGTGGATGACCTAAGGTTTATCAATCCGTAGGAGGCTTAGGATGAAGATGGTCTCTCTCAAGCAACTGTGCAACCAAATAACAAAGAGTCTCTTGTGTCCCCAACACACCCAATACAATGGTAAATTGTATAGGTGCACTAGTTCGGCGGAGAGATGGTGATACAAGTGGTATATGCATAGTAGATAATAGTTTTTGTAATCTAAAAATATAAAAACAGCAAGGTAACTAATGATAAAAGTGAGCGTAAATGGTATTGCAATGATAGGAAACAAGGCCTAGGGTTCATACTTTCACTAGTGCAAGTCCTCTCAACAATAATATCATAATTGGATCACATAACTATCCCTCAACATGCAACAAAGAGTCACTCCAAAGTCACTAATAGCGGAGAACGAACGAAGAGATTATGGTAGGGTACGAAACCACCTCAAAGTTATTCTTTCCAATCAATCCGTTGGGCTATTCCTATAAGTGTCACAAACAGCCATAGAGTTCGTACTAGAATAACACCTTAAGACACAAATCAACCAAAACCCTAATGTCACCTAGATACTCCAATGTCACCTCAAGTATCCGCGGGTATGATTATACGATATGCGTCACACAATCTCAGATTCATCTATTCAACCAACACAAAGGACCTCAAAGAGTGCCCCAAAGTTCTACCGGAGAATCACGACGAAAACGTGTGCCAACCACTATGCATAGGTTCATGTGCGGAACCCGCAAGTTGATCACCAAAACATACATCAAGTGAATCACATGATATCCCATTGTCACCATAGATATCCATGGCAAGACATACATCAAGTGTTCTCAAATCTTTAAAGACTCAATCCGATAAGATAAATTCAAAGGGGAAACTCAATTCATTACAAGAGAGTAGAGGGGGGGAGAAAACATCATAGGATCCAACTATAATAGCAAAGCTCGCGATACATCAAGATCGTATCATCTCAAGAACATGAGAGAGAGAGAGAGATCAAACACATAGCTACTGGTACATACCCTCAGCCCTGAGGGAGAACTACTCCCTCCTCGTCATGGAGAGCACCGGGATGATGAAGATGGCCACCGGAGAAGGATTGCCCCCTCCGGCAGGGTGCCGGAACGGGTCTAGATTGGCTTCCAGTGGCTATAGACGCTTCTGGCGGCGGAACTCCCGATCTATTATGTCCCAGGATGTTCTTAGGGTATATGGAGATATATAAGCGGAAGAAGTACGTCGGGGGGGGCACGAGGGGCTCACGAGGGTGGAGGGCGCACCCAGGGGGGTGGGTGTGCCCCCCTGCCTCGTGACCTCCTAGAAGATCCCCCGAAGTGCACTCCAAGTCTTCTGGGCTTCTTTCGTTCCAAAAATGAGTTCCGTGAAGTTTCAGGTCAATTGGACTCCGTTTGATTTTCCTTTTCTTCGAAACCCTAAAATAGGGTAAAAACAGAAACTGACACTGGGCTCTGGGTTAATAGGTTAGTCCCAAAAATGATATAAAAGTGTATAATAAAGCCTATAAACATTCAGAACAGTAGATAATATAGCATGGAGCAATCAAAAATTATAGATACGTCGGAGACGTATCAAGCATCCCCAAGCTTAATTCCTGCTCGTCCTCGAGTAGGTAAATGATAAAAACAGAATTTTTGATGTGGAATGCTACCTGGCATAATTTCAATGTAATTTTTCTTAATTGTGGCATGAATATTCAGATCCATAAGATTCAAGACAAAAGCTAATATTGACATAAAAATAATAATACTTCAAGCATACTAACTAAGCAATCATGTCTTCTCAAAATAACATGGCCAAAGAAAGCTATCCCTACAAAATCATATAGTCTGGCTATGCTCCATCTTCACCACACAAAATATTTAAATCATGCACAACCCCGATGACAAGCCAAGCAATTGTTTCATACTTTTAATGTTCTCAAACTTTTTCAATCTTCACGCAATACATGAGTGTGAGCCATGGACATAGCACTATAGGTGGAATAGAATGGTGGTTGTGCAGAAGACAAAAAGGAGAAGATAGTCTCACATTGACTAGGCGTATCAATGGGCTATGGAGATGCCCATTAATAGATATCAATGTGAGTGAGTAGGGATTGCCATGCAACAGACGCACTAGAGCTATAAATTTATGAAAGCTCAAAAGAAACTAAGTTGGTGTGCATCCCACTTGCTTGCTCACGAAGACCTAGGGCATTTTGAGGAAGCCCATCATTGGAATATACAAGCCAAGTTCTATAATGAAAGATTCCCACTAGTATATGAAAGTGACAACATAGGAGACTCTCTATCATGAAGATCATGGTGCTACTTTGAAGCACAAGTGTGGTAAAAGGATAGTAGCATTGCCCCTTCTCGCTTTTTCTCTCATTTTTGGGACTTTTCTCTTTTTTTATGGCCTCTTTTCTCTTTTTTGGGGGCTTCTTTGGCCTCTTTTATTTATTTTCGTCCGGAGTCTCATCCCGACTTGTGGGGGAATCATAGTCTCCATCATCCTTTCCTCACTGGGACAATGCTCTAATAATGATGATCATCACACTTTTATTTACTTACAACTCAAGAATTACAACTCGATACTTTGAACAAGACATGACGCTATATTAATGCCTCCGGCGGTGTACCGGGATGTGCAATGATGTATGAGTGACATGTACGAAAGAATTATGAATTGTGGCTTTGCCGCAAATACAATGTCAACTACATGATCATGCAAAGCAATATGACAATGATGAAGCGTGTCATAATAAATGGAACGGTGGAAACTTGCATGGCAATATATCTCGGAATGGCTATGGAAATGCCATAATAGGTAGGTATGGTGGCTGTTTTGAGGAAGATATATGGTGGGTTTATGATACCGGCGAAAGGTGCGCGGTATTAGAGAGGCTAGCAATGGTGGAAGGGTGAGAGTGCGTATAATCCATGGACTCAACATTAGTCATAAAGAACTCACATACTTATTACAAAAATTTATTAGTTATCGAAACAAAGTACTACGCGCATGCTCCTAGGGGGATTAATTGGTAGGAAAAGACCATCGCTCATCCCCGACCGCCACTCATAAGGAAGGCAATCAATAAATAAATCATGCTCCGACTTCATCACATAACGGTTCACCATACGTGCATGCTACGGGAATCACAAACTTCAACACAAGTATCTCTCAAATTCACAACTACTCAACTAGCATTACTTTGATATTATTACCTCCATATCTCAAAACAATCATCAACCATCAAACTTCTCTTAGTATTCAATACTCTATATGAAAGTTTTTAATATTCTTGGATGCCTAGCATATTAGGATTAGTTAAACAAATTACCATGCTATTTAAAACTCTCAAAATGATATAAGTGAAGCATGAGATTTCATCTATTTCTATAATACCACCACCGTGCTCTAAAAAGATATAAGTGAAGCACTAGAGCAAACGACAAACTACTCCGAAAGATATAAGTGAAGATCAAAGAGTAGTCGAATAATTATGCAACTATGTGAAGACTCTCTAACATTTAAGAATTTCAGACCTTGGTATTTTATTCAAACAGCAAGCAAAACTAAATAAAATGACATCTAAGAATAGCAAACATCATGTGAAGAAGTAAAAACTTAGGATCAACCGATACTAACCGATAGTTTGTTGAAGAAGAAAGGTGGGATGCCAACCGGGGCATCCCCAAGCTTAGACGCTTGAGACTTCTTGAAATATTATCTTGGGGTGCCTTGGGCATCCCCAAGCTTGAGCTTTTGTGTCTCCTTAATTCCTCTCATATCACGGTCTCCCTAAATCTCAAAAGCTTCATCCACACAGAACTCAACAAGGACTCGTGAGATAAGTTAGTATAAACCATTGCAAAAACCTTATCATACTCTACTGTAACAAATCACTAAAATTATTATTCAACATTTCATACTAAATGCCTCTGCATATTTAATAGTCCTATCCTCAAATAGAATCATTAAAGAAGCAAACATATGCAAACAATGCAAACATAACAGCAATCTGCCTAAACAGGATAGTCTGTAAAGAATGCTGCAACATCCATACTTCCTTAACTCCAAAAATTATGAAAGAAAATTCCCACTGTAGTAAATTTATCAGAGCTTAATATGCAAAAGGTTTCAACATTTTATCACATTCTGACTTTTCTTGGGAATTATTGCAACAGCGGTAAACTTTCTGTTTTCAAACAGCAACATGAAGACTTGTAACATAGGCATAGTAAAGACTATCAATGCCACTTTTATTGGAATAAAAGATGCAAAAAATTGTTCAAAATAATAGCAATCAAATCCTAACAAAATAAATTGACGCTCCAAGCAAAACACATATCATGTGGTAAATAAAAATATAGCTCCAAGTAAAGTTACCGATGAACGAAGACGAAAGAGGGGATGCCTTCCGGGGCATCCCCAAGCTTAGGCTCTTGGTTGTCCTTGAATATTAACTTGGGGGCCTTGGGCATCCCCAAGCTTAGGCTCTTGCCACTCCTTATTCCATAGTCCATCGAATTCTTACCCAAAACTTGAAAACTTCACAACACAAAACTTAACAGAAAACTCGTAAGCTCCGTTAGTATAAGAAAATAAATCACTGCTTCAAGGTACTGTGATGAACTCATTCTTTATTCATATTGGTGTTAAAACTACTGTATTCCAACTTCTCTATGGTTTAGAAACTATTTTACAAGCCATAGATTCATCAAAATAAGTAAACAACACAAGAAAAAACAGAATCTGTCAAAAACAGAACATTCTGTAGTAATCTGGATCAAACGTATACTTCTGGAACTCATAAAATTCTCAAATAAATTACTGGGCCTGAGGAATTTATCTATTAATCATCTGCAACAAGAATTAACTAAATATCACTCTCCAAATAAAAATGGCAGCAATTCTCATGAGCGCTAAAGTTTCTGTTTTTTACAGCATGATCAACAAGACTTTCCCTATGTCTTCCCAAAGGTTCTACTTGGCACAAACACTAATTAAAAGCATAAAAACGCATATAAGCAGAGGCTAGATGAATTATTTATTACTAAACAGGAACAAAAAACAAGGAACGAAAATAAAATTGGGTTGCCTCCCAACAAGCGCTATCGTTTAACGCCCCTAGCTAGGCATGATGATTTCAATGATGCTCACATAAAGGATAAGAATTGAAAAATAAAGAGGGCATCATGAAGAATATTACTAGCACATTTAATCCTAACCCACTTCCTATGCATAGGGATTTTGTGAGCAAACAACTTATGGGAACAAGAATCAACTTGCATAGGAAGGTAAAACAAGCATAACTTCAAAATTTTAAGCACATAGAGAGGAAACTTGATATTATTGCAATCCCTACAAGCATATATTCCTTCCTCATAATAATTTTCAGTAGCGTCATTAATGAATTCAACAATATAACCAGCACCTAAAGCATTCTTTTCATTATCTACAAGCATAGAAAGTTTACTACTCTCCACATAAGCAAAATTCTTCTTATTCGGAATAGTGGGAGTATCATAGGAAACTCGAATACTATAAATTGTTTCCACATTAAAAGAGTAATGTTCAGAGAAGGGGTAATCATAATCATGACAAGTTTTATAAATATAATCACTAGTTTTTATAGCATATGTATCATCACAATAATCATAATAAGTAGGAGGCATGCTATCATCATTATAAATTTGCATATCAAAACTTGGGAGACTAAAAATATCATATTAATTAAAAATTCATGTTAACCGGAAAGCTTTATTCATGCTAGTGCAAGTGGGAGACTGAAGGAAATATGCCCTAGAGGAAATAATAAAGTTGTTATTAAAAATTCCCTAGAGTCAATATATCAGTTGGCGATGTGAACTAGATTATTGACTCTAGTGCAAGTGGGAGACTGAAGGAAAATATGCCCTAGAGGAAATAATAAAGTTGTTATTTATATTTTCTTATATCATGGTAAACTTTTATTATTCATGCTAGAATTGTATTAACCGGAAACTTAGTACATGTGTGAATAAATAGACAAAACAGAGTTTCCCTAGTATGTCTCTACTTGACTAGCTCGTTAATCAAGGATGGTTAAGTTTCCTAACCATAGACATGTGTTGTCATTTGATGAACGGGATCACATTATTAGGAGAATGATTGATGGACAAGACCCATCCGTTAGCGTAGAATTATGATTGTTTAGTTTTATTGCTATTGCTTTCTTCATGACTTATACATATTCCTCTGACTATGAGATTATGCAACTCCCGAATACCGGAGGAACACCTTGTGTGCTATCAAATGTCACAACATAACTACGTAATTATAAATATGCTCTACAGGTGTCTCCAAAGGTGTTTGTTGGGTTGGCATAGATCAAGATTAGGGTTTGTCACTCCGTGTATCGGAGTGGTATCTCTAGGCCCTCTCGATAATGCGCATCACTATAAGCCTTGCAAGCAATGTGACTAATGAGTTAGTTACGGGATGATGCATTACGGAACGATTAAAGAGACTTGCCGGTAACAAGATTGAACTAGGTATGATGATACCGACGATCAAATATCGGGCAAGTAACATACCAATGAAAAGGGAACAACGTATGTTGTTATGCGGTTTGACCGATAAAGATCTTCGTAGAATATGTAGGAGCCAATATGAGCATCCAGGTTCCGCTATTGGTTATTGACCGGAGATGTGTCTCGGTCATGTCTACATAGTTCTCGAACCCGTAGGGTCCGCACGCTTAACATTCGATGACGGTTTGTATTATGAGTTATGTGTTTTGATGAACCGAATTTTGTTCGGAGTCCTGAATGAGATCACGGACATGACGAGGAGTCTCAAAATGGTCGAGACATGAAGATTGATATATTGGAAGGTTATGTTTGGACACCGGAATGGTTTCGGATAGGTTCGGGCATTTTTAGGAGTACCGGGGGGTTACCGGAACCCCCCGGGGTATTAATGGGCCTTCATGGGCCCTAGTGGGCGAGAGGAGGTGGCGGCCAGGTGGAGGCGTGCGCCCCCAAGCCCAATCGAAATTGGACTAGGATTGGGGGGGGGGGATGGCCCCCCTTTCCTTCTTATCCTCCCTCTCTTTCCCCCTTCTTCTTCTTGGAATAGGAAAGGGGGGGGGCGAATCCTACTTGGACCGGGAAGTAGAACTCCCCCCCTTGGCGCACCACACCTTGGCCGGCCTCCTCCTCCCCCCTCCTTTATATACGTGGGAAGGGGCACCCCAAAGGCACACATGTTGATATTTTAGCCGTGTGCGGTGCCCCCCTCCAGTTTCACACCTCGGTCATATCGTTGTAGTGCTTAGGCAAAGCCCTACGTCGGTAACTTCATCATCACCGTCACCATGTCGTCGTGCTGACGGAACTCTCCCTCGGCCTCAACTGGATCTAGAGTTTGAGGGATGTCATCGAGCTGAGCGTATGCTGATCGCGGAGGTGCCGTGCGTTCAGTACTTGGATCGGTTGGATCGCGAAGACGTTCGACTACATCAACCGTGTTACTAAACGCTTCCGCTTTCGGTCTACGAGGGTACGTAGACACATTCTCCCCTCTAGTTGCTATGCATCTCCTAGATAGATATTGCGTGATCGTAGGTAATTTTTTAAAAATACAGCGTTCCCCAACATCCTTGAGCCCGATGGAGAGCTTCAGTCGACTTAGGGGATACCCACAAGGAGGCTTGCCATGACCTGGGGGGTTGGCGCGCCCCTTGCCTTGTGGAGCCTGTGGGTCCCCTCTTTTGTTGATTCTTGCTCCAGAAAATCATATATATTAAATAAAAAATCTCTGTAAAATTTTATCATGTTTCGACTTCATTTGATATGGGTTGTTCTGCGAAACAGAAAACATGCAAAAAATAGGAACATTCACTGGGTACTAGGTTAATATGTTAGTCCTATAAATCATATAAATTTTCGCCAAAAAGTATGTGGATGTTGTAAAATATTCGCATGAAACAATCAAAAATTATAGATACTATGGAGACATATCTGCCCCTCTTGATGATTCTTCCTCCTGTATTTTATATTTATTCCAAAATGAATCTCCCTAAACTTTTAGGCCATTTTGGATCTTCGAGAATAACTATCTCTGTTGTAGCTCTTTTCAGGTCCAGAATTCTAGCTACCGGCAATTTCCCACTGCATGTATATCTTGTATAATAAGAGAGAAAAGGCATTATAATTGCATCATAGAGTGAAATATTATTTTAAAACAATATAAATGACAGTAAAAAGCATGATGCAAAATGGACTTATCAGTAATTGGGTAACTATGAAATTTACTTGTTAGCTTGTTTATTTGTCTTAGCAGATGGAGGGGTATGTGGTGTACTATGGGAAGAATTCAGGAGTCTATGATTCATGGAAGAAACGCAATGAGCAAGTGGTCGGTTAAGAGAACAACTGCTACAAAGGATATAAAACTAAAAAAGAAGCAGAGTATCGTTACTCCAACTTCGTCCACATAGAGAAAATCAACTATGTAATATGCAAGACAGTGGACGAGTAAAGACTTTGATAACCTTTATCGAGTTCATTGTCATTATGGTGTTGTTTTTATCATGAGGTCGTATATGTACGTAACATGCAACATTTCGGAGCATTCGCTGAGAAGGCTACGTGTACTTATGATGTTATGTTCATTGTACTCTTATGCGTACATCTATTTGGATTATTGTTATGGTAAAATGTGTTGCTTCTAAACTTCGACACATCTACTGTAATGCATATGATCGAAATATGGTAATTACTCTTTAATGTCTGGTTTTACACTGGAAGCTTTCCTGGCCGGACCGATAGTTGTGGCGGGGACCCCAGACTAACAATATCTCCTATTGGCGGGCGTCTAGACAAGTCCGCCATTACAGAGCACCCCCCACTAATGCGATATGAGCAGTGGCAGGATGTTAGTGGTGGGCGCTCCTGAGAGCCTGGCCCGCCACTGCTGGGCTCTTTGCATCCACCACTGTTAGGCATTACTGTAGTAATGGTTAAATCCATCATTTGCTAGGACAAACCTAAAATTACGACAATCATCTACAAATTCATGTTTCTCATCAAATTTCTTCCATGCCTCGGAACCATAGAACTCCATGTTGCATGGTGCGCCCTTCATCGTGCCATCGAGCTAGAGTTGTTGTTTCTTTTCACATGAATATCCTTTTTAGCCAATCTTTGATTGGAAAGTATCTCAGAACTTTCATTTGCGTAGCTCTCTTTCTTTCCTCTTTACTTAATTTGGTTTCGGGCATTTTATCTTTCCACCCAGAAGCCTTGCATTTATAGCAAAAATCATCATTTTCTATCTCTTTCCATAACAACTCACAGTTATTTGGGCAGGCTTGAATTTTCTGATATCCTAATCCAAACATCGATATGATCTTCTTGGCCTCGTAAATTTTTTGGCGCAGATCTTTACCTTTTGGAATAGCTATGTGCAGAATATTAAGTAGATCTCCGAGTGAATTATCTGACCATTTGTTTATGGATTATGTGTTGAACAGAAGTGCAAGGATAGCTGAGACGATTCACATCCTCCCCACAAAGGCTTCTCTATATCTTGAATTAATTTGTACAGTGTTTTTGCTTCTTTAGTTGCTCCATATGGAACTGAATTTGAAAAATATGTACTATCACTCATAGGGATTCACCATCATATATTTTCCTAATTGAATCCAAAATCATTTCATGCATATTAACTTTTCCATTAGTTTCGGTTTGTGGTTGTTGATCATCATTGTGTTCGGATGAAGACTCACTGTGAAAACCAATTTATCGTAGCTTTGAAGCATATCATTCCGCATCAAATGGCCACGAACATCATCCCTTGATAGTAGTGATGTGTGACATCGGACATGGGCATAGGATCATTGTTTCTGCTGGTATATTTTTATATGCAAACTCGAGAAATTCATCTCCACCAACTAAGTATTGTGTAATTTCTCTTGGAAATTGCCATAGTATTTGGGTGGATTCAAAATCCATTGCACACTGCACACTGCATAAAAATAACAAATATTGATGTAGTACTTTTTTGAAAAGATGAATATATTAATATCACGGAGATACCATTACACCCAGCCTCTCCACCAACAAGAAGTCACAAAAACATCCAGGATGCACACATTCCGAAAAGAATAGAAAAAAGAAAGGAAAAAAATGGCCTCACCAACGTGACCAACTCCCCTCAGCATCAGTACCCAATCACCACCAAAGACAGCACCCGGAAAACATAAGAGGCCTCTAAAAGTGATGCCTTCGAGAAGGAGACAATGAACAAGCGCCCCGTCTCCTAATCCAAGATCATAAGTTTTCACTCTGAAGAAAGACCAAACTCTCAAGACAATACCTTTAATAAGGCAATTGACATGCACAACCAATGAAGGACAAACCTTAGATTTTCACCCTGAAAGCCATGACTCGGCACCCGAGGAGCACCCCCAATTGACACTGCTGCTAATGAAATATATCAAACACCCGGCTGACTCCATCACCTTGAAGGCCCCCTCCGCCTTACTGATCCTCCAATCTTAGTCTTCAAGACATTCTCCGCCATTGCATGTGCCATGGAAATCGAGATGCCGACATGTCCCATGGTGTCAACAAAAAACAGAACTTCGCGCCACGCCGTCCTGGAGCCATGTAGGCTGATATGGACGCGCACGACCGGATACTATCTGATCCAGATATTCTTGGGCAAGATGTCCGGCAATAGTTTTGGAACACGTTGAAGGCCAGATCGAGGAGGATCGTTGCCGTGATGCGACAAGAGCACAAGGACCGCCACCACACAGTTGCCTCCAACATGCTGATGTAATCGTTGCCACGATGGAGGACACCGGCCCTCGCTGCCCACAGCCCGCGACTCCTAGCGCTAGATCCGACGGAACCAGCACCAGCCACCCTGCCATCATGCAGCGCCAGCCCGCCCCGCCACCTTCACCACGCAGCCGTCGCCGCGTCCACGCACCGCCGCGCCCAAGGCCTGGCCGACACCGCCGCAACACTCTGCGGGAGGGCCATGCTCCCAGCCCGCTCGCCACATCCCGTGCTGTAGCCACTAGGGGAGGAGGGATAAGGGGTGCCGCCGTCGCCGACGCCAGCTAGGCTTCGCCCGGCAGCGCCCTCCGGCGATGGCGAGGGGAGTAGGTGGCAGGGAAGAGGTGCGGGCGGCGGCGGCTAGGGTTTCGCCCAGCCGCCTGTGGGAGCGACCTAGGCGATCTATTTTCTCTGGGTGATTTGTTTTTCCTCCACAGTTAATCTAGTCAAGTCAAAGTTCCAATATTGCTGCAGTTTTAACTATGAAAGAATTTCAAAAGCTTAGTTATTCAACATGTTCGTGTCTACTGAATCAGTTGTGCTTCTATACCTAATATTAAAGTACAGAGCCTTTTCTGGTTCTCCATAAGTCGTGTTTTTATATCCGTTGATTTTATGTAAATCGTAAATATTGATGGTTGAGATTTAATAGATCTACGATAACAGTTCAGACCAAAATAGGGACCAATCGATTTTCTACGCTAAAGTTTCCTACACGATGGGTTCGCTGGCACACATGCTAAGTTGGCTTGGGTGATGTAGTTGTGCGTTGATGGGATTTCACGGAACGCAGCCATGCATGGTCTTTTATCTATGTGTTAGTTTTCGAGAGAAAAATCTATGTTTCTTCTGTTCATCATTTGGTTTCAGACAAGCGCATCCCAACGTCCGTAGGAGTTCGTATGCAATATATCCACATGTTTTAAATACCTCTTCCAAATCAAAACAATATCTTGTTAATAAGCCATAGCGGAAGGCGGTTTCGACGCAGTGGCGCTAAAGTGGGTCGGTACGCGGCCGCGCCGACACCGGCGCCATCATATGGCTTTCTTCCGTCCACGCGATGGACCTCGCCACCTTTTGCACGATGGTCGCCCGCACCTGCGCCATCGGCAACCGGCGCCGCAGCTGTGTCGCAATGCGATCGACGACAATCTACGCGCCATCGGCTTCCTCCACGGCGTCGTGGTCGTCGCCTAGCCTGCCATCCACGAGCCCCGCCACACCGTCCATGGTCATGTGCGGCAGCACCTTCGCCGCTAGGTATTGGTCGTTGCCGTCCAGGCCTTCCGCTCCGGCCGGCATCCGGCTAGCCAGTGATGGCCTCGAGCAGCAGCACGCGAAGCCATAGACATCGGACTTCTTGAACACGATGCCCATGCAGAGAAAGAAGGGGCACATATAGCCCGCGGCGGTGGCCAAGAAGGTGCCCTCGCAAGCCGACCCCGGTTCGCAGAGCTGCACGCGACCGTCGTCATCCACAAGCATGTTGGAGGATGAGACGTCACTGTGCACCATGGAGATGTCGTCGTGGGGGTGCTCCAGCGCAATGGCCACGTCCTCGAGGATGCGCATGCGGTGACGCCAGGTGAACGATTGCGTGGTGCAGTGGAGCTGGTCAGCCAGGCTGCCGCCGGGCATGTACTCCAGCACCAGCGCTCCCCACGGTGCACAACACTAGCGCACCATGACGCATGCTGCTGTCCCGTTGTAAAACCCTGTTGTCCTCGCCCCATCCCATGCACCATGTGATCCAACCTAGCGACGACGTGGTCGACATCTGTGTTTTTCTCGCGTCACCCAGCCGTGCCTCTTGCTGGTCTCACATCTATGTCAATACGTCATCATGGGCACGCGCAGGTGAACTATGAGGAAATAGAGTAAGGAGTGGTTAAGAGCTGGACTATGAGACTCCACGAGGTAAACGAGCCACTGGAGGCATGAGGGGCACGTCACTGGTATGTGATTGTCTGAAATTTAAACACATGGATATACTTTCAGTCATTAGATTTTGTTTAGCCATGGTATTGCATCTATGTGTTGTGTTGGTTTGCTGGCTATGCCCATACCTAGCTTGCCAGGAGGGAACACCATCTGCCAAGTATACGAAATTTTTAGAATTGATAATGATTGACCAAACTCCCAATCCTGCCATGTCCCGTCCGGCTTCTACGTACTTCCCTCGAACTCCGCCCTCAGTGTGCCTTCCATCCCCGACGATGTTTCGCGGCCCAGTTCCTAGATCCGACCAATCCTATGCATAAATGGTTAGGAATATGCGGGAAGGTGTATGGATCTGATGCACAACGTGAATCTCAGATGTCGGCCATCATATCCATTTCAATCATATTAGTGTTCTAAAGTTTTGATTTTGAAATATTCCCTTGCGTAGGCGCCCCCGCAAAAAAAATGAAGGGTGTGACATGCAGTGGCGAGCTCATTGACGTGGGATTAACCATGTTCGGATGCGTTGTGCTCAGGAAAACACCGCTATCATCGTCGGTGAGGGTGGCAAGGAGGATAGGCACTAAAGGTGGGGTGACGTGTTGAAATATATGACATGGACCTGTTGAGAGTTTTGAGTTATGCTGATTGTGCAAGAGGCGAGATAAATTCTTTCTCCGTGGGCATATTTGCTAGTCCTAGTAATTACTAATTAATGAGAAGATGCGCAAGTCCCCAAAGCAGTTTGCCTTACAACCTTAATCACCAAGTAAGAAATATCATTACACAAACCCCTAGCACAAACTAAGTCTGTTTAAGGGCATGTACAGTGAAGTCTACTCAGCTGTCTATAACAACTACCACGTCATAAATTTATCTAGGTGAAGGAGAGAGAATGAGGTAAGAGAAGGAGGGTGTCTGTAGTTTTGCAGATGATCGGTATCCCAAAAATATCGATCGTCATCGATAGACTTTTGCCGTTATACGTGCGCACCGTCGGTAATTTTCTGTTTGTGCCCACGACCCAGCCGAGCCGCTGAATCTCCTGCTCCACAAGTCCAATCCTGATCGATCTTTTCCTCCTAACATTCTCAAAAAGAGGAAACCTTTCCCTCCTAACAGACAGCAAAAGAGTTGGTCCATTGTAGAGGGAATTTTTAGTGCTGTCTAGAGCTGACATGGAGCGTTGTTATAGACAGGAGGTGTCTACACTAATGTACATGCCCTAACACAACCATCATTTGATAACTATGCTGAGCCTCTCTTACGCAAACAACAAAGGATCAATCTGGATCTGTCTTAAAAGAATAGCATGGGAATTCAATGTCCACCAAAATGAAAAGATCCCGCAACTCCTAGTAGCTAGTAAAGAAACCAAACAATAGCAAGGGAGCCATTAATTAGAATGCACATACATGAATGACTCAAATAACTGAAAGCAACTACTTGATTATTGGTGGTATGTGATCGACCAGATGCATCATTTTTCTTCTGTACTTCACAGAACAAGGTTGGGGTGCCGTCAGTTACCACGTATCCACAAAGAAACAAATACGCTGCAAGACTAGAATTCTTGTGGAACGCACTAAGCTAAGCTTCATGCTGCATTTCAACTCCAAAGCACTAAATATCAACATGGAACTAGCTCCACATGAAGGAATGATATCAACAAATCGGTTGCTCGCTGCACTGAACTGAGAAGGAAGAGACGAGCAAGGGAGATCCACACCACGCAGTCGACGGCGCCTAGCTGGCGCACGAACCAGCTGTTATACAAGAGAAGGGTTCATTCTCATCTTGTCCTTCTTATTCAGATTTGGATAAAAAAATCAACACTGGATTCAGGGTACTACTTGTAGATTCTCAAAGTCGTCGTTTAGTTTAGCAGACATCTGTTATATTTTTTAAAGACTCTTCATTGTAAGCTGAGAGCTTTTCGTTCAATATGCCGAGAATCTCTACTATTAAAGGGGGATCGAACGTCGTGATGGTTCCACCTCTCCTCGTTCGATCCCCCCGCCTCGTACGACAGCCATCACGCGGCCCCTCGTTCAATCTCCTCTCCCACCCCCCTCGTACGAGCCCACGCATGCAACGAGCAACCCTCCCTCCAACCTAGCCCACCGATCCTCCAGGCCCCAACCACGTTCGGAAAGAAATTCCCACGACCCACGAAGTCACGAACAGCCCCCACGCCCCATTCTCCCCCACATCGCTCCCAATCACGTCTCTCGCCAGACCTGAGAAATTTCGCCGCCGCGGGGTGATGTTTTTGTCTAATGTATTTATTTCTAAATTTGTTTTCCCATGACAAGCAATCACTGCTTAACTTTGACAATAGTGCAATCTTTAGACAACCAGAAGAGAGGACTAGATAGCCCACTGTTTTATCCAGATTCATTGTGCTAACTGCTAACTGAAGAAGTTCTGAGCTACTCCCTCCGTCCCATTATGTAAGACGCTTTAGTGTCAAAAAAACATCCTACATTATGGGACGGCGGGATTATCATCTAACTTGGCTATTATAGATTTATTTTTATAGCCCATGTCTTGCTTTTCCCACATATTAAACATTTTACTGCATGTCACCTTAGGAAAATATGTGTTCTACTTTACTTGCATCTTCTTCCAAGAGGTTTAGTCTATTGCACCCTCTTTTTGAGTAGGATGATGCAGAGGCTCATCAACAATTGTAGAGCTAAAGGCAACATGAATCATGGATGAGATTCATGGAGAAGGAAAAAGTATGCGCACTGTGATTATTTTATGGAACGAACGCTTTTAGCTGGAGGGGTTGTTAGGGCCACGAATGCTGGTTCGATTTTTTTCGGGTAATGAAGGTTCTAGATCCTCAAAAGGCTGATCGCGCATTTGTGGAGAATAGTGGGACAACTAGCAAGGTTGGATCAGCGTTGACGACCAACAACAATGGTGACGGACGTACAAATTTATTGTCCCGTGGCAACGCACGGGCATTCAACTAGTGTTTTGTAAGACGAGCACCTTTTTTCACATACTCGGCCTATCAGCTGTTAAGCTGAGTACCCTTTCTTTATCAAGCATCCACCACTCAGTACTCGTCTAGAACTAAACCGAGTACTGCGTTTTACACTGGGCGTACGTCGGGCCACACGGCGACGTGTGAGTTTTTTTTTAGCGCGTCGACGTGTGAGTTTTCATGTAGTGTGTCTAGATAACTTTTGATCATGATGGTTGAAAAAAAATGCCCAATTATTTTTGGGTTGATTACAATTTTTATATAGTTACTGCTTTGAATATAAGTATTGAGATGCGCATGTTGATTGTTTATGATTACAATTCAAATAGCAGCCAAACAACATATGGCCTTTATTTAAAAGATCCCCTGACGGCCAAACAAGAAAATTGGACTTGAAATCCAAATCCCACCAAATGAAATCCTCCGTGGAGCGAGTTTTCATACATTTCCACCAAATGAAATGAAAACCTGGGTGCCAAGTGAGCTGTGCAGAAACTGCATTTCATTTGATTTCAACCAAATGAAATGAATCCAAGGTGCCAAACAAAGCTGTAAATGGATTTCGTTTATCCATGCATCATTCCCCCGGTTCCCCAAACTTCGAATTCCGTCTCCCTCAGCCAAAAACGATCCAGGAAAAGAAGAAGAGAAAAGAGAATAGGAAGTTAGCGCATCCACGTAACGGAGATCTAGATCGTGCATGCATGGTAACTGGACACACGCACGCACGAGCGTTGTGATTGGAGGATTTGACCCTCCCACGGATCGCGCCCCACATATAAAGGAAGGAAACCCGCGCCCTCGACGCCCATCCAAATCCAATCCACCAATCGAAGCAGTTCCGATCCAGCGCCAAAATAACACGACGATGGCTGCAGTTAGTTCCCCGTCGCCGGCCAACCTGAGAAGAAAAGAAGAAGAAGAAGAAGAAGTAAAGAGGAGGATACGATGCGCGCTGTGGAACATAGGCACGTCGTGGCCCCTCAAGGCCGGGATCAAGTTCCCGATCAGCCGCGTCGGCCGGTACCTCAGGCAGGGCCGCTATGCGCGTCGCGTCGCGGCGCTGGCCCCCGTCTTCCTGGCCGCCGTCCTCGAGTACCTCGTCGCCGAGGTCACAACCGATCCGATTCCTTTCCCCTCCCTTCCTCCCTCCTCGACCAAGTGATCTTCTTCTCCTCGTGTTCCACTTCCACGCCACGGATGACGACTTTAATTGAGCGGCCGGCTTCCTTTCCTTTCTGGCGGGCTTTTCTTGAATCGCATCGCATGCATGCATGCAGGTCCTGGAGATGGCCGGCAACGCGGCCAAGGACAACAAGAAGAAGCTCATCACCCCTCGCCACCTGCTTCTGGCCATCCGCAACGACAACGAGTTCAGCAGGCTGCTCGCCGGCGTCACCATCGCCCAGGCCGGCGTCGTACCCTACATCAACCCCGTGCTGCTCCCCAAGAACAACAAGACCGCCCACAAGGCCGGCAAGTTCAAGTCCTCCAAGACTCCAAGTTAAACAAGGCCGCCGCCGAGGAGTAGTACGTACGCTGCATGCATGTAGTACGTGTTGCCGAGTTTCGTCCTGTATCTATATGTAATAAATGGTTCATGCATGCTTTCTCTTGTCTGTCGGTAGTGTCCTTCTGATTCTCGGTAGTATATATAGTATGTAATGGTTCATGGTTTCTGTTCATCCTGTACTCCTGTATCTTGTATCCTATGTAATTACTAGGACATACACCCATGCGTTGCAACAGAAGAAAAAAATTGACGTTGGGCGAGCGCAACTCATTCGCATTTCGCTATGATAAAGATGCTAATTTTATAAAAAAACTTGGTAGGTAGGTGTCCACTGTCTTTTTTAGAAACATTGACATTATCCATCCACCTATCTGAACAGTGAAAACATGAAATATATATGAATATGGTCATATTCTGCATGAGCCAACCCCTGATGCTTATATGGAATTATGAATCACCACATGCAAAATGGAAGTTGAGCAAATTTCTATATTATATGATCCCGCAAACATCATTTGCAACTGACAACTATATTATATTAAGGATATAATAATGGAAGTTGAGCAAATTTCTATATATTCCACCATCTCATCACCGTCACCGGGGGAAAGGAGTCTTCACAAACATCCACTCTGGCCAAAAAAAGGTTAACAAAAAAGCCACTTTCTCTACACCTCGGCCACCTAGCTTGTGTGGACTTCAAATATGAAAATGGAGGGTGACACAGGCATACACACACTCTTCATTTAAGTCATGGCAACGGAGGTCGACGCACACACCGGAAATTAGCATCGTTGGCTAACGGCTCTATAACATGAGTTCTACTATGCGTATGATAATCATACGACGATGCATGTGGGCCATCAGTTGCGCTTGATGCACGGTCCTGATGTACGCCGTATGGAGTTCGGACAGGTTTCTGTCGTACACACAACATTTTCGCTATAACCTCCCGTTCATCCTTGCCCATATCCATCTCAATCTACTCATCTTCTCTGGTTCGCTTCCTCATTCGTCTCACACCTCTCATGCCCCCGGCCAGAGCCTCCCAGCGATGCCTCCCCTGACGTACTCCTCCTCTTTCTTCAATACAGGGACTTGTCGCACCAATATTGAATCTCATTTCCTAATTTCAACAAAATATTAAGTAAAACAAATATTTGCTAGGCGAACGACACAGGGAGGAATGACCAAAAGGAAAAATGCAATTATTCAGTTCAACCATCAATTCCCAAAATCACTATGCCAGTAAAAAAGGTAAGTTTATTTTTATAGAAAAAATATTTTTATTACTCAATGATTGTTACATCATTAGCTAAAAAAGATACATGCTATTTAGGTGGATTGTCCAACAAAGTTCAAGGGGCAGTAAATTTGGTTTCGCTAGCAACCCGAGGGAAATGTTCAACCTTCCAAAGAAATCTTGAAGAACTTTGTGTGCATATATATGGTAGCAGTCCTCATGAATCAAGTTAGTACCTTGCATGGAGTCACTGTATTCTTTGTCCAAAAAGTTATTGTCTTGACTGCTACTACTATCTATGTTGGCAGTGCCATCAGCAGCGGTTTGAACCTCCATACTTTGACGTGGTTAGCCACAAAATGAAACATAACCACATTAGGTAAATAGATAAGTATGTGTCAAAACAGGAAAATAAACTACACCTAATCTACCAAGAAATTAATCCACAAGATACAATATATTTAACTAATTTAGGTATAATAGTAAATGAATCCCATTGGATTCATTCTTTATTTCCCACTATGAAATTCCCGCGGATCCCTTGTAGACTACAAGATGTTGTATTAATAATATACAAAAGTAACATGTACACAAAAATTAATAATCTCCCAAGCCTTGAAGAGACGCTTCAGAACAACTTTTTTAAATAGCAATCTCTAGTATATATTGAGTAGGGTTATCTTAAGAAGAAGTACTCCACCTCATGTCTTCTTCCTATAAATCCCACAAAATGGGAACAAAAAGGCTGATGCTTGAAAAGAGAGGGTCGGCAGGGCCATTGAAGTGCAGCTTCACGTCAGTTTTGCAATAGAATGTGGTTTGAGTGAATTTATCATCTTTAATCTGCTTTAGCTTACCATTTGTAACGAATATAGTTCACCATAATTTAACACTACACAGGAACTAAGCGGAGCAAAAGTTTGTGTCTAGTGCGTACCTGATGCATTGAGCTCTGGATTGTACTGCATAAATGTACAGACACAAGGCATAAACTGGTTGGTCTTTCTTCAAGCAACAACTGATACAATCAGGCTATTTGCAACTTGTAAACATACATGCAGAGTCAAACAAATAGACTTCCGATTGAAGCCAACCCGGTCCAGGTGAAACATAAGTTAATAGAGATAATCCCCATGAAATCAAATGAATAGCGGACCCTCGCTGACTCTTCGGCCGTCAACGCCGACAGCTTGATACATCATGTACACTTGTTTTAGGTGCAGATCCAACATCAGATACACTTGTTTCTTCATTATGATTATTTAAATAGTGGTAAGAGTTTCATCTGAAAAATTCACAATCCATCATAGCATAACATCGAACAGGATGTGGGCGAATGCTCATGAGTAGGACTCGCGGAATTTGGGAACAACAATTAGTGATTGTTAGTGATGAAAACACAAAAGAAATATTAGTTGTTAGTGATGAAAACACGAATTAAAGAATCAATGGAGTACTTTGGCCGTTGCAAGTCCATATATGAGAGAGAGAGAGAGAGAGAGAGAGAGAGAGAGAGAGAGAAAGAGGGGGGGGGGGGGGATGGCTAGAAGTAGCTCAGTCAACAATGGTAGCTATCGCTACTTCCTGCTCCTGCTGGCTGCTAGTCACCGCTCATGTGCCTCAAACACCTGCACAAGTGGCCAACAAAAAATCGGAGAGATGAGATGACAGAGAGCAGAGAGCATGAGGATGAGAGCAGGAGATGTACTGTTCCGCCACAGCAGCTCGAGCGCCGTCAGCAGCCGCACACACCAGGCTCTCAGGCCACCGCCCTGCGCACACATCAAGCTTGGTCGGGAGGAGGACCAGGACGTCCGCGCGTCCCCTTCAAGCCGGTGGCCAATCCGGTATGGGCTGTAGCTGGGGTGCAGTGGAGGGGCACGAGGTCTTCACCCGGTAGTGCCGTTATCCATCCAGCCGACGCCAAGCAGGCCTGGGTCGCAGCAGGGGCACTGTGGTCTCCAAATCTATTAAGATCGCGGCGATGTATGAGGGGGCCGACGAAGGAGCCGAGCGTGGCCGTGGGAGCGCGAGCACGGAGAGCAGTGGTCCGACTACAGCCATGTGGGATCAAAGCCGCCGACGGCGATGTTGCTCCGGCCGTAATCGATAGGCAGCGAGAGCACACCAAGCACAGCTTCTCCCGCGAGAGGCACAGCAAGCTGGCCATTTGCTGCAGCGCCGCCACGATCTGGTCCAGCGGGGGAATCGGCAATTGAGCTTGTTTTTCCTTCAGGGACCTGACACCTGAGTCCTCTTTATACGTGCCTTGACTTGTGAGTTGCTAAGGAGACAAAGGAGTCCATGCCGGGCACTCCATGGGCGCATGGTGGAGAAGAATTCATGTTATAGTAGCTGATGACAAAGGACGACGACGATGTTAATGTTTTTTTTTTGAGTGGTAAACCAAAACTTTATTGCAAAGTAGCAGCTCGGTTTACAGGAATAACAAACTGGTGATAGGTAAACCCAGCCACAAATGACGACGCTGATGTTAAGATGCACTGTTTGGTAGAGACCGAGGCCCAATACAACGATTTTTTTCTGTGCCCTGGTGGACGTGATGTACCAACGAAACGTTTTCTACATGCAAACGATGCGACTTTGATCCCAGGGGCACTGTTTTCTACATGCTAACCAAATCACCCCGCGTCCTCTCTTCTCTCCGCAAAAAACCCCGCACGCCCCATTTCTGAAGGCCGCGTCAACTGCTCGGCCCCCACCGCCGACGCTGCCAACCGCTTGCCCCGCCCCACCTTCTCGCCGCGCCGCCGTCGCTCGGCCCCGCCGCCCCACGATTTCTTTTCACTGTGGTTTCCTTCTTTCCCGTGGAGAGGTTCCAAAGCCACCACGCGTTCGATCTGGAACTAGACGAGGGGTTGCCACCGCCCCGTTCCTCGCGCCGGTCGTGGAAGAGAGAGGGAGAGAAGCGGTGCCAGCTGTGGTGGACCTAGACGAGTGCTTGCCACCGGCCCGTTCATTGCGCCGGTCATGGAAGATAGAGAGCGAGATCGAAGTGAAGCGCAGCGGCGGCGCAGAATCTGAAAATCACCATCATGTTTCCCTTTTCCTTTTTTGCTATCACATGCATACTTTCTAGATGACATGATAACATGGTGTGTTGAAAAAAAATGCATTGTGTTTGTGAAGGCAAATTATTTGATTAGTAAAAATGTTGATAGTTGCTTTTTGCTAATTATTATTGAAGGTAAATTATATATATGAAATAGGGAATAGTATTATGATTGTTGAGGGCCCAATTTCTCACACAGATTACGCCCTTTTACTCATCCGGGGGCTGTAATAATGATATACCTGGGGATCGATCGGATTGCCATTAGCGATGATACGATGCAGACCTCCCGCGGGATCTAGAAGTCGACGTAGGTGTGCGCCGCGCCAGCAGCTCTGTAGAGTGGAGACAGGGGGCGCTGGGCGATGACAATTGCCACGGCCTGGGTGGATGCGTCCATTGCCTGCAGAACTGTCTGCCGGCTGCAACGGCTTGAGGCAGGGAGTTCGTGACCAACGGGACAAGGGTATAGGAAATTATGGATTGTCACGAACTCAGGTATAACGATCATAAGGAAGACGGGATGAGATGATTACGTTAATTTACTTGCCCTATTAGTCGGCGGAAATTGGCTGCTACGCAAGTACCTTCCTTTCTCTGTACCTTTAGTTGGGCTGCTTATTCTTCTAAAGAGATGCTAAGGGCCTACGGGCTATCAGCTTACAAAATACCTGGGGACATATAATTTCGTCAACAAGCAACGATGGTAATTTACTGTACATGGCATCGGGAGCAGAGAAGAAATATGGAAATAGAACATCACCGCCGCTCAGTTGAGTGGTTCAGGAAATTGGATGCCCATGCAAACTTCTCCAGCTTCTCTTGTTCCATTTTAGGTTTTCTCAGAGCTGCCCCGCCCCGCACCTAGGCTAGGCCCCGCTCCGCCACGCGCCGCTGGCCACTCCGGCACTACCGGAATCGCCCCCTATGCCGACGGCCAGGCCGTCGGCATAGGCCTGAGTCCCGTCGGGGTAGACCTATGCCGACGGCCCCCGTCGGCATAGGGCCGTCGGCAACATATGCGTCGGCACAGCCAGGGAGGCCGTCGGCTTAGAAAAGCCGTCGTCATATATGATACGCCGACGGGGGCCGTACATCTATGCCGACGGCCCCGGCCGTCGGCAACTATCACGCCTAACGGCGGCCGCCGTCAAGTCTGCCCAATGACTGACCGCCACGTGGCACCCCTATGCCGACGGCCTAGCCGTCGGCTTAGTCAAAACCTATGCCGACGGCTAGATCGTCGGCATAGGGGTGCCATGGGGCGACCAGCCGCTGCTCGTGGACTAGGTCTATGTCGACGGCCGGGCCGTCGGCATAGTTTGAAACTAAGCCGACGGCCAGGCCATGGGCATAGTTCTTCATACAGAGCTCACAGTAGCTGACATGTGGCACCTATGCCGACGGCCTAGCCATCGGCACAGTTTTTAAACTAAGCCGACGACTAGGCCGTCGGCATAGGTGCCATGTGTCAACTACTGGGAGCTCACGCTAGCCCTATGCCGATGGCCTAGCCGTCGGCATAGTTTGCTTTTGCTTTTTTTTTCTTTTTTCTGTTTGTTTTCAGATCAATTCAATTCAAATAGCAACACATATCAGCAGATATATATGATGAGATAGACATATAAAACACAACGGGATATCATCCGGCACCATCACAACAATATATGCATAAGCATCATCACACACAAGTCTCTAAATGAACATCATCACAACCAACATAAGCATATAGAGAAGCACACAAGTCATCTAAATGATCATCACCACACACAAGTCATCTCAAGCATCATCACCACACAAGGATCATCGAGCACCGCGGAGGTCGTCACCGCCAAGACGGCTAAAGCCCAGGTCGTCACTGCTAGCGGCAGCGCTACCGCCAAGACCGCCTCCGCCTCCATCTCCGCCTCCGCCTCCGTGGATCGGAGTGGTCGGGCTCCGTGTCTCCGGAGTGCTGCGAAGACCACCGCCAACGGTAGATCCACATGTTCCCTGGATGTTGAAAAGACATATGCACGGGATATATGACTGTGTTGAAAGGCATGACATGCTTTGGGTGAATAGATTGGGGATGAACTAACCGGCGAGGGGCCAGCGTTCTGTGCCACAAACTCCTCAAAGCTCATCAGCACTGGTTGTGCTGGAGGGCATTGTGCTGGAGGGAACTGAGGACACCTGCCGGCCGCCATATCCTGAAAAGCCTGCTGCATCTGGCTATCCCTCTGCACTTGGTGTTCATAAAGCCTCTGATGCCACGCCATGGTCTCCTGGCGTGTGTACTCCATGTAGGCCTACGGTATGACATGATGGAACTCATAAAACTACTAAATGCGGAAAATGAAGTGAGCAATGAAGATAAGAGGGAAAATACTTACAGATTGTTGCTCCTGAAAGAGGGACTGTGTACTGGTCACTGGCTGGCTCGTGCGCTGGCTCAGGCTCGGGTCGATCCGACGAAGCTGTGTGTAGGAGATACTAGGAGTGATCACAGCATCGAGAACCGCCTCCCGACCGTGCTCCTTGGGCCCCATGCTCACCACCGCCCTGTCGTCCAGAGGCGCCGCAATGGGGTCAGGTGTGTCAGGATGCAACTTCAGATACGCTTCGGAGTAGGCCTGCTTCCTCCCCGCGGTCTTCTTGCCGTAGTACTGGGGCTCGCCAGGCTTGGAGTCCTTCCGCGTATGGGCGATCTCCCACGCCTGCATGTCTGAGAGCGGCCGCTTCAGTTTCTCCTCCTGCACCACCAAACAGAGGTTAGTCATACATAAGAAAGTGATGGTAAATAGAAGAAGAAGAATGTTTAATGGGGTTAGTCATACATTAACTGCCTTGTGGAGATAGTGGTTTCGGTTTCCCTGAGCATGTACTCCCTCCGTCCCTCGGTTAGCCTTATTTTTGGTTCTCATAGCCGCCCAGGCTCCAGCCTCATCACACCAAAGATCCACCAATGCCGCCCAGGACTCGTCTTTTCCATAACACCAATTTGGACACACCTACATAATAAAAGCATAATGGCATGTAGGTGTGTCCAAATTGGTGTTATGGAAGCATAAAGCATAAAGCATAATGTACCACAAGGTAATGAAAGCATAATATATGAAAGCATAATGAAAAATCTTTTATACTTATCGCCAAGAACTCGGGCCTCTCCAAGGTAATGCCCATCCTCCGCGCTTCTTCCTTGGTCATCTTCACACCAAGATAGTCGTGGTAGTATGTGGAGATGGCCACATAGCGCACCTCGTACTGCATCTGGCGGGCCTTCTTCTTGCATTGGCGCAGCACGATCTGGTCCGCTCTAGCCCTGTGCTCCGGAAGAACTCGATAGAATGTCTACAATCATGCATGAAACAAGAATGGAAGAAGCCATGAGTTAAATCATTCATGAAACTAGAATGGACTTGTGCTTCTGAAGAGAACTCACCCAGAAAGTAGTGATCACGGCCTTGGCATGGGTCTCATGGTCCGCGTGGCGGGCCCCTTCCCAGTGGTCCCAGCTCGTGGCCAAAACCCGACGGTCCGGCTGCCTGACTGGATCAGGACAGTACAACCCCGGCCAATATAACTTCAGCAAGACAGTGATGAGGCCGTTGGGAATACGGACCCCTTTAGAATATATCCAGTTGCTGCAAAAGAATGAACTATTAGCATGTGACAAGAAAAATAAATAACAACCGGAATAAGCATGTGACAAGCAAAATAATGAACCACTTACTCTTTTCCCGTGGGCTCAATGAGCCACTTCTGCTCCTCAGTAGCAGGAACCTGCTTTGGTAGCTTTGCGTTGCCACGCAGCCACCCCTTCTTGTCAACCCCCTTCCCGTCACCACCATCATCCCCGCCACCACCCTCCTCCTCGCCTGCCTCCCCCTCCCCAACTCCTCCCCAACCTCCTCCTCCTCCTCGCCTGCCTCCTCCTCCACCTCCTCCTCCTCCTCCTCCTCCTCCTCCCTAGAGTGTACCTCACTAGAGGAGGGTACCTCACTAGAGGAGGGCCTCGAAGACAACACCCCTAAGTCGGTGAGGGTGCGCTCTTTCTGGCCGCGACCCCCTGTAGTGGCTCTCCCCCCAGCACCTCGTCCTCTAGAGGCTCTCCCCCCGCCCCCTCCTCCTCTAGGGGCACCTCTCCCTCGACCTTCCTGTGAGGAGTCATCGTCAAGTAGCCGAGGGGGAGGATTACGTGCTCGACCACTCCGACTAGGCAGGCCGACGACCTTGCGTAGGAAACCCACGCCGTCGGCCTTCCCCTTGCCCATGTTCCACGAACCTGCATTGAAAAGAGAAAAAGCAATTAGTAAATTAATGAAATGAAGGAAAAGGCATGATAATAAACACATTAATAAAAATGCATAAAAAGGCATATTCCTAAACTATAGAAAAAAATACTTGAAACGTACATCTGCTAGAACCCATATGAATCATCACTGTTGTAACCTCTTTCTCGGTCCGTCTCATCATCACTATCAATCATATCATCTTCGTTGTCCGACGGAGGTGGAGGCTCTTCCTCGTCGTCAGCGTCTTCGTTTAACTTTTCTAGCATAAGTATGTCATTTTCATTGACAATGGTCTCACCATCATTCCGTGCATCGTCGACGTTTGGGTCCACATCATCATCACCCAATGGTCTAGCGTCATCGTTTCTAACCACATCATCATCATCATCATCATCAGGTTGCTCTTGATAGAACACTCCCTCGTATGTCATGGGGTTAATGTTGTAGTAATCGTCTTCATTCGGGTCTGGTAGCTTACCATGTGGCGACACCTTGAACACAACTTCCCAACCCTTTAGATACACTTTCTGGCATGGGTAAGGCAGATAATATACTTGTGTAGCTTGGGTAGCCGCAATGAAGAGATCGGCTCCGGCATAGACGGTTGATGGTTTAACTTCGACCAAACCAATGGAAGGCGTATGTTTTACCCCCTCCCGCGGATCGAACCATCGGCATTTGAACACAGGCAGACTTAGGGTCTCACGCCCCTGGCGGAATTTAACCTCGTATATATTTTGTACCCTTCCGTAGTAGTCTACTGAATTTTGACCGGGGGTGTACACTCCAGTATTTATAGTTTTGGGATCGGGGCGGCTGTTTTGGTGCTCCTCTGTATGGAAGCGATACCCATTCACATCATACTTTTTACATGTCATGACGGCAGGGTCAAAACCCATGGAAACCCATCTCAATTCATCATCCATAGATATGTTCGGATCTTTTCCCTACAAGTATAATGGAAATTGTTGCGTGCATTAGTTCGGTTAACTAATAAATGTTGAAGTAGGTATTTAATAGGGGAGTGTGGAAAATTACTTTCTCCATGAACCAAGCAACAAAATTTTTACGTCCAGGGTTTCCATGACGGAGAAGAGTAAGTGCCTCCGCCTCAGTAGGAGGATTCACTCCCGTCCATTCCTCTTGAACGAAATCACTAAAAAAAGATAAGCGGTGTTAGACCGGGACTAAGTGAACATGAAACATGATGATGTGGAAGACATAAAGGAATGGTGTAGTGGTATTACCTCATCCACACTTCCTCAACTTCCTTGATGTTGTGCAAGATATAGAACATGAGGTCCTCCCACTCTTGTCGTGGCATGTTATAAGATTTCGAGGCCCCAGCCCTCCCACCTTGCGCGTTGAATAGATCGAGTCTGGGTTGATACTTGGGCTCTTCTATATTGTATCGAGGCACCTTGTTATGCAGATGGGGAACGTGGTCTGGATAGTATGATGTCCTGAGGTCTGACACCTCCTCTAGGATAACTGCCTCAGCTATGGAAGCTTCAATCTTAGCTTTGTTTCCACATTTCCATCGGAGATGCTTGTTCTGCCTCTCAGGGCCGTACTGCCAGCGATTTTGCACAGGGCCCCCCAACAATACCTCGTTCGCGAGGTGCAGAATGAGATGTGTCATCGGAGTAAAGAAGCCTGGCGGAAAGATCTTCTCTAGCTTGACTATCAACTCCGGTGCCTTCTTATGCAATTTTTCAATCACCTCTTTACTTACTTCTTTAGCACAGAGCGTGCGGAAGAAATGGCTAAGCTCGGCAAGCACTCGCCAGACATGCTCGGGGACATAGCCTCGAACCATCACCGGCATTATCCGCTCAATCCATACATGGTAGTCATGACTCTTCAGGCCGGTCACTTTGCCCGTTGAAAGATTGACTCCCTTACTTATATTCGATGCATAACCATCGGTGAACTTCAAAATTTGTTTCAGCCAGATAAGTACTTCTTTTTTTCTGGCGGTTTAAGGACAAAGTCAGCATCTGGCTTGAACCAGTTTTTTCGACCGCCTGTGGGAGGCTTCATGTTCAGGCGTGGTCTATCACAAATTCTCTGTTGATCGGCTCTAGCTTTTACGTTATCCTTCGTCTTATCAGGAATGTTGAGGATCGTGTGGAAAAGGGACTCTGCCACATTCTTTTCGGTGTGCATCACATCAATATTGTAAGGAAGTTTGAGGTCCTTGAAATAGGGAAGCTGCGAGAAGGGGGTAATGTGCGTCCAGTTGTGCGTCTCACCATATCCCTCGAAGCCTTTGGCTTTGGCTTTGCCTTTGCCTTTGACTTTAGGCTTGAGAGCTTTTAGCTGAGCAAGAACATCTGCCCCCGAAAATGTTGGAATCTCGGTTACTTCATGAACAACCCGGCCTTTCGTGAAGTTCTTCTTGTCTTCCCTGTCTGGATGGTCTGGAGGGAGGAACTGTCGATGCAGGTCAAAGGCTACATACTTGCCACCCTTACTCAGCCAAATCATTCGCAGAGCCTGCATGCACACTGGGCATGGCATCTTACCACTTGTACACCATCCGCAGAATAGAGCATAGCCGGGAAAGTCATGCATGCAATAGTGCAACCAAACTTTCATCAAGAAATTTCTCTGCAGATCCCGGTCGTATGTCAACCTCGGAAAGTACCAAGAATGGTGCAAAGCATCCACAAGCGGCTGCATAAACACACCCAATTGCTTCCCCGGGTAGTCAGGCCCCGGAATGATGAGCGACAAGAACATGGTCTTCCGTTGCATTAGGGCACCGGGAGGAAGATTGAGCGGAATTACAAACACAGGCCAGCAGCTGTATGGATTGGACGACATACCATATGGATTCAACCCATCACCTGATATGGCTATTCTGACATTCCCAGCCTCGGCTGCTTCCTCGGGGTATTCTTCATCGAATGACTTCCATGCTTCCCTCCCGATGGATGTATGATTTTTTTGGATTGTACCTTATACCTTCCTTGTGCCACTTCATCATTTTGGCAGACTCCTTCGTGATGAAAAGGCGCTGCAGTCTTTTTATAAAATCAAGATACCGAAGAACCTTAACGGGGATGGTTAGCTGCTTTTTCTCACCATCCTCACCGACCACCTCAATGTACCGAGACGAACCGCACTTCCTACAGTACTTGTCATCCGCATACTCGTGCCTAAACAAAAGGCAATTCTTCGGGCAAACATCTATTTTCTCATAATCCATAGAGAGTGCCTTCATGATTTTCTTTGTATCGTACATGCTTTTCGGCAGTTCATGACCCTCAGGGAGGCTGTTAGCCCATACTCCCAGGAATGCTTCGAAGCATTTCTGGCTACAGCCGTACTCAGCCTTGACTGCAATCAGTTGCGAGATGGCATCCAGCTGAGATATTTTCGCACCCACATAAAGAGGTTTCTTCGACGAGGCCAAGACCTCCAAGAAGGCCTTTGCGGTTGCCTCCGGCTCCTCTGGTTCATTCTCTGAAGGTGTCGCATTTGCCGTTTCTGCAACAATGACATCATCTAGCATGTCCCTGACCCCGTCGTCCTCATATCCATCGATGCGTTGTCGCATCACCTCGTCTCTACCACGGTCCTGCTCGGCTATGTTTATCGGCGGCATGTCAAAGTTTGGCATATATCCGTGTGTGCGAAGGTGCTCACTCATGTCCGTCTGATTTCTACGGTGACGTCTGGCACATCTCGCACAGGGGCATGGTGGGATGATTCTCATTGGACGATGGAATATCTCCTTCAAATACACATCGGTTTTCGCCATCCACTCTGATGTTACTCGATTCCGACGGATAAAACCACTGTACATCCACTGATTATCTGCCATCCTCTGCTTTTTTGCAAGCCACACAACATAATTAAGGATTCACTTAAATTAATCACATCAAATTTTCAGTTTCTACCGCGTTGAATCCACCTACATCTCTAATAGGTAAAGATGGGTCCTAATCCCACCCGAGGATGTGTAGATTGAGTACGTTCTCCATTCTACCCCGTTCTGAGACAAAATTTCGGCAGCACCTCCCCGCTGTTCTCCAAATACACGTCTCGGCAAAATGCCGAGAGAATGTGCATCCGGAGAACAACAGGGAGGCGCCGCCGAAATCTTGTCTCGGAACGGGGTAGAGCATGGACAACGTACCCAATCTACACATCCTCGGGCTGTCCGTGGAAAGCGCTGGACAATTTGAAAGAGCTGCGGTGATAAATATGCAATTGAATGCATATTTATCGATGCAACCCTTTCGGACGGGAGACCTAGGTTACGCGACTTGATGTGAAAATTTAATCTAGTTAAAAGAGGCTAGGAGGTGAAGGTGGATTCGTAGCTCACCCTCCGCTGTAGAGGAAGTAGTCGAGCAGCGGCAGGATCACGGACCAAACCTAGATGACGAAGGCTCCAGGGCGATGAAATACCACAAAGCCTGTAAATTTTACCGAGTCAAAAAATTTGCGGCACCACATCACATAAAGCATTGACACTTCAAACTATGAAAAAAATCATATTGCTAATGACATCTAGTCAAGGTTTTAGATCATCATGATACTTCAAATCCTAATTTTCATCAAGTGTCAAATTTTGTTCTTCAATTTATTTTAGCAAGATCATCATGATAAAATAACTACTCATCAGATACCAATTTTGTCAACATCACAAAATGAAACTATAGCTATTTGACAACATCTCAAATATACCAATTTTGTTCTTCAAATTTGACAACATTTGACAACATGCATCTATCACATACATTTGACAACATTTGACCACATTTTTTTAGCAAGATCATCATGATAAAATAACTAACCAATATACATCAATCCATCCATTCATCCATACAACATGCATCTATCACATAACAAGCAGTAAAAAATGCAAAAAATGAAAAAAAAAGCTCACCGGGCCAGCCGGGACGGCGAGGCAGGGCGGCCGGGGCAGCGGGCGAGAAGGGGGCGGCGGTGGAGGGCCGAGGCAGGGGCGTCCGGGGCAGCGGGCGAGCAGGGGCGGCGGTGGAGGGCCGAGGCAGGGGCGGCCGGGGACGGGAGGGCCGGGCGCGCGGGCCGGCAGGAGCTGCGGCCGGCTCGCGGTCGGGGGGAGGCTGGTGCGGCGTTGGGGTCGGGGGAGGCCGGGGCGGCGCAGCGCGGTAGGGGGAGGCCGGGGCGACGGCGGCTTCAGACGGCGACGGGGGAGGCAGGGGTGGAGACGGCGAGGACGGCGGGGAGGGGGGACGGGCGAGGGAAGGGGAGAGTGGCGCGGGTGGAGCGGCGGCGGGCGGGCGGCGGGCGGGCGGCGGGAGCGTCGCGGGCGGCGGGGAGCAGCGGCGGGCGGCGGCGGCAGCGCGGGTCGGGCTCGGGGGCGCGCGGGATCTGGCCGGGGACGAACGAGTGGAGGGGGTTGACTGGATATGGATAAGGCAACTATGCCGACGGCTAAGCCGTCGGCATATGTAGTGATGCCACGTGGCACCTATGCCGACGGCTTAGCCGTAGGCATAGTTTTTTTATTTTATATAAATTTTTTAATGTTTTCTTATAGTTATATATTTATTCTTTTTTATTTTATATAGATTTTTAAATTTTTTTATAGTTATAATTTTCCTTTTTTATGTATTATTATTTCATATAGATTTTTTATTTTTTTAAACCACTCAGCCCTCTCCTCTCTCGGAACCACACAAAGGGGAGGGGAGGGGAGGCGCCGAATTCGAGCAGCTTCGTCCGCCAAGGCCGTGGCCTGGTCGCGGGTATGGGAGCGCCATGGCCGCCCTCGAACACGTGCTTGATCTGGAGCTTAGTTCGTCAGGTGAGTGAAGGGGAGGGGGTCGTCGACGGTGAGGGTGGGGGTGGGGGCGGGGGTAGCTTAGTTCGTCAGGTGAGTGGAGGGGGATGGGGTCATCGACAGAGGGACACCTGGGAGCAACATCCGGGCCAAACCCACTGCTACATATCCACACCGTGTAGACCCGACACGTCCGTTTCCCCCCTCCCGGTGCCGGCGGCGGCGCCGTCCGTTAGGGGTCACACCCCGAAGATGCGTGTCGCCTCTTCGGACATGCCACAACACCACCCTGCATGTATGAGGGCCCGGTACGACGTTCCGGTGGCATTGCTACCCCCCAGGTCCCCCGTCCCGCCTAACCCTGTAGCGTTTGACCACGGGATCTAGCCCTTTGACTTTGCACGGACGGGCTTTGACCAGCGGACCTCCCCACCCGGTTGTGTTAGGTTAGACCATAGGAACACTTTGGAGCAACATCCGGGCCAGACCCACAGCAAGATCCCCTCCGTGTAGACCCGGCGCGTCCGTTTCCCCCTCCAGGTGACGGCAACTGCACCGTCCGTGAGGGGGGGGGGGGGGCACACCCCGGAGACGCGTGACGGGCGTTTGCAACCGCCACAACACTTCCAGACTTGTGAGAGGCCGCCTACGCAAGATTTGGCGGCATGCTAGCCCCCAGAGGCCGCTGGCCACAGCCGTGGACGCGCAAAGGGCAATCCGCGTAGAGGGAATTTTTCGGAGACTTCTCCATCACCAAAAATTATGAAAAAATAACATCGTTCCTATAGCACATGTGCCCGCATCGTGCAAAAAAACTTATGATTTTATCGCGCTCCGAGTATTTAGTAATATTGACGCCGCATCGTTACCGCAGAACGTCTACTACCGTGTCATCGCCGTCCGTGAGGGGGGGCCACGCCCCGGACACGCGTCCCGCCTCTGCGGACATGCCACCACACCACCCCGCATGTATGAGGGCCCGGTGCGACGCTCCGGTGGCATTGCTACCCCCCAGTGCCCCCGTCCCGCCTAACCCTATAGCGTTTCACCACGGGATCTAGCCCTTTGACTTTGCACGAACGGGCTTTGACCAGTGGACCTCCCCACCCGGTTGTGTTAGGTCAGCCCATAGGAACACTTTGGAGCAACATCCGGGCCAGACCCACAGCAAGATCCCCTCCGTGTAGACCCCACGCGTCCGTTTCCCCCCTCCAGGTGCCGACAGCAAGGCCGTAGGCATAGATGGCAACCACTTTTTTTCGAAAAAATAGTCCCACCTTGCCCAGGGACAAGCAATTTGACCTGTTTAAATAGTTCACTAATCCATACGTTATAAGTTCCACCCATAGCTACACCCCGACCCAACCCAACACTAGATTCCCTCCAGTTCCACCGCACCCGCACCATCCCCCCCTCTAAGTGACAGCTGCTCTGCCTTCCGTGGAGGGGGCCACACCACGGAACCCCAAGACGGGCGTCTACGACCCAACCCAACACTAGATTCCCTCCGGTTCCACCGCACCCACACCATCCCCCCCTCCAAGTGACGGCGGCTCTGCCTTCCGTGGAGGGGCCCAAACCACGGAGCCGCAAGACGAGCGTCTACGTATGCCAGAACACTTTCACACATGCATCGGGACCCGTGCGATGTTTCGGTGGCATAGCTACATCCCGAAGGCCACCCCGAATCCCAGTTGACCAGTAGATCAAGCCCTTTGACTTTCGCCGGACGGGCTTTGACCAGTGGACTCTTCCACCTGGTTGCGATAGGTCAGCCCATAGCAACATCCCCAAACACGGTCTGGACCCAACCCAACACTAGATTCCCTCCGGTTCCACCGCACCCGCACCATCCCCCCCTCTAAGTGACGGCTGCTCTGCCTTCCGTGGAAGGGGGCCACACCACGGAGCACCAAGACGGGCGTCTACGCATTCCAGAACACTTTCACACATGCATCGGGACCCGTGCGATGTTTCGGTGGCATAGCTACACCCCGAAGGCCACCCCGAATCCCAGTTGACCATTAGATCTAGCCCTTTGACTTTCGCTGGACGGGCTTTGACCGGTGGACTCTTCCACCTGGTTGCGATAGGTCAGCCCATAGCAACATCCCCGAACACGGTCTGGACCCAACCCAACACTAGATTCCCTCCGGTTCCACCGCACCCGCACCATCCCCCCTCTAAGTGACGGCTGCTCTGCCTTCCGTGGAGGGGGCCACACCACGGAGCCCCAAGACGGGCGTCTACACATGCCAGAACACTTTCACACATGCATCGGGACCCGTGCGATGTTTCGGTGGCATAGCTACACCCCGAAGGCCACCCCGAATCCCAGTTGACCAGTAGATCTAGCCCTTTGACTTTCGCCGGACGGGCTTTGACCGGTGGACTCTTCCACCTGGTTGCGATAGGTCAGCCCATAGCAACATCCCCGAACACGGTCTGGACCCAACCCAACACTAGATTCCCTCCGGTTCCACCGCACCCGCACCATCCCCCCCTCTAAGTGACGGCTGCTCTGCCTTCCGTGGAGGGGGGCCACACCACGGAGCCCCAAGACGGGCGTCTACGCATGCCAGAACACTTTCACACATGCATCGGGACCCGTGCGATGTTTCGGTGGCATAGCTACACCCCGAAGGCCACCCCGAATCCCAGTTGACCAGTAGATCTAGCCCTTTGACTTTCGCTGGACGGGCTTTGACCGGTGGACTCTTCCACCTGGTTGCGATAGGTCAGCCCATAGCAACATCCCCGAACACGGTCTGGACCCAACCCAACACTAGATTCCCTCCGGTTCCACCGCACCCGCACCATCCCCCCTCTAAGTGACGGCTGCTCTGCCTTCCGTGGAGGGGGCCACACCACGGAGCCCCAAGACGGGCGTCTACGCATGCCAGAACACTTTCACACATGCATCGGGACCCGTGCGATGTTTCGGTGGCATAGCTATACCCCGAAGGCCACCCCGAATCCCAGTTGACCAGTAGATCTAGCCCTTTGACTTTAGCTGGACGGGCTTTGACCGGTGGACTCTTCCACCTGGTTGCGATAGGTCAGCCCATAGCAACATCCCCGAACACGGTCTGGACCCAACCCAACACTAGATTCCCTCCGGTTCCACCGCACCCGCACCATCCCCCCTCTAACTGACGGCTGCTCTGCCTTCCGTGGAGGGGGGCCACACCACGGAGCCCCAAGACGGGCGTCTACACATGCCAGAACACTTTCACACATGCATCGGGACCCGTGCGATGTTTCGGTGGCATAGCTATACCCCGAAGGCCACCCCGAATCCCAGTTGACCAGTAGATCTAGCCCTTTGACTTTCGTCGGACGGGCTTTGACCGGTGGACTCTTCCACCTGGTTGCGATAGGTCAGCCCATAGCAACATCCCCGAACACGGTCTGGACCCAACCCAACACTAGATTCCCTCCGGTTCCACCGCACCCGCACCATCCCCCCCTCTAACTGACGGCTGCTCTGCCTTCCGTGGAGGGGGGCCACACCACGGAGCCCCAAGACGGGTGTCTACGCATGCCAGAACACTTCCACACATGCATCGTGACCCATGCGATGTTTCGGTGGCATAGCTACACCCCGAAGGCCACCCCGAATCCCAGTTGACCAGTAGATCTAGCCCTTTGACTTTCGCCGGACGGGCTTTGACCGGTGGACTCTTCCACCTGGTTGTGATAGGTCAGCCCATAGCAACATCCCAGAACACGGTTTGGACCCAACCCAACACTAGATTCCCTCCGGTTCCACCGCACCCGCACCATCCCCCCTCTAAGTGACGGCTGCTCAGCCTTCCGTGGAGGGGGCCACACCATGGAGCCCCAAGATAGGCGTCTACGCATGCCAGAACACTTTCACACATGCATCGGGACCCGTGCGATGTTTCGGTGGCATAGCTACACCCCGAGGGCCACCGCGAATCCCAGTTGACCAGTAGATCTAGCCCTTTGACTTTCGTCGGGTGGGCTTTGACCGGTGGACTCTTCCGCCTGGTTGCGATAGGTCAGCCCATAGCAACATCCCCGAACACGGTTTGGACCCAACCCAACACTAGATTCCCTCCGGTTCCACCGCACCCGCACCTTCCCCCCTCCAAGTGACGGCGGCTCTGCCTTCCGTGGAGGGGGCCACACCATGGAGCCCCAAGACGGGCGTCTACGCATGCCAGAACACTTTCACACATGCATTGGGACCCATGCGATGTTTCGGTAGCATAGCTACACCCCGAAGGCCACCCTGAATCCCCCCTCTAACCAGATTCCCTCCATGTCGATCGTTTCCCCCCTCCGTGACACGGCGGCAGTGACGTCCGTGAGGGGGGCAATCGATATACCATCGGGGCATGTTTTTTGTTTAGATAAGGCACGTTTATGTTGTGAAAAAATACAAAATAATAAATATATAAACTAAAAATAAAAAAATAAAGGTATGCCGACGGCAAGGCCATCGGCATAGCTGCGCACACGGAGCTATGATCCCACGGATCGATGACATGGCATTGCACGCGGATTAATGACGTGGCAGATAGCATGGGCTAGGACTATGCCGACGGCAGTCGGCATATCTCTGCCACACCACATGCCCTCACTCCCTCGGATCGATGATGTGTCGACGGCGCGGATCGGTGATGTTAGCAATTCTATGCCGAGGGCTAGGCCGTCGGCATAGTTATGCCGACGGTCGTCGTTATCCCCCGTCGGCGTAGTTTTGACGCCGTCAAACGGTCGCCGCTAATCGGGTAGGTGGGCCCTTTCTATGCCGACGGCCTCTTCTATGGCGACGGTCCCCGTAGGCGTACCACGAGCTGTCCCGACGGCCGTAATATGCCGACGGCCCCCGTCAGCATAGAAACACATATGCCGACGACTCTTCTACGCCTACGGCCTGCCCTTGGCCGTCGGCATATGTCCATTTATGCCGACGGGCGCCGTCGACATAGATGAGGCCGTCGGCAACTAGATAATTTCTGGTAGTGCGGCCGCGGCGGCCACCGCCCCAGCGACGCTGCCCCGCCCGGAGGGCCGCTGCCGCCCATGCCAGCCCCGCCACTGCCACGGGATCCCGCATCCCCGCCAGCCAAGCATCAATGCTCCGTTCTCGGGGGCGGATCTGGATCCCCTGGATCTTCCGCGGCGCCATCCTCTCCCTGTTCTCCGGCCGCGCCAGTGTGGGGTGTAACACCCCAGGGAGGAGGAGAGGGAAAGGGGATCCAGATCTGGGGATGAGGGAGAGAGTGACTTGGAGAGGAAGGAGGAGGATGGATTGCAGAGGAAGGATTTGGGTACAGAAATGTCTACGCACACATACCCCTCATGGCCACAGGCAGCCACTCTTTAACGTACACACATGCAGCCACTTGGCTGGCCAGCTGGCTGGGCCCACCCGCCAGCTCTAGGACACACTAACCCGCTGGTTAGGTGTGACTTTCCTCCCTCCTTAAGACTATGCATCGCCCTCTTCGTCTTCAACGTCATCGCCAGCGTCTTCTTCCTCCCAGAGCTCCGCAGAAGGAAAGCGCTGACGAAGAACGTCATAGTTCTCCCACGTCGTTGGTGCGGAGTCCCCAACTCCCATTGTACCTTGATCTGTACCACAGGCGCGTTCCCCAGCTTCATCATGCGCCGATCCAGGACGCGTGTGGGAGAGAGACTGGTGGTGGAGAGGTCGGGCACCTTGGGCAGCTCAATGTACACCAGCGTGAAGTCCGTTGTGAATGGCTTCAACTGCGAGACGTGGAATACGGGGTGGATCTGGCTCTCTGGTGGCAGGTCAAGCTTGTACGCGAGCGAGCCAATCTTCTCGATGATCTTGTAGGGCCCGAAGAACTTGAACGCGAGCTTGGCACACGGGCGATTGACCATCGAGCGCTGCGCGTAGGGCTGGAGCTTGAGCAGCACTTGTTCCCCTGCCTGGAAGTGGCACTCGGTGCGATTGCGGTCCGCGTTCTTCTTGAATCGATGCTGCGCGCGCTCCATATGTGCGTGTATGTGCGCGTTGTGCGCCGCCTAGTCCATCTCTTCGCCGGCGGCTGTCGACGCCTCCCAAGACGCCATTGCACCCAGATTGGCTTCTTTGCCGTAGAGGACCTTGAAGGGCGTACCCTGAAGAGAAGCGTGGAATGTGGAGTTGTACCAAAACTCTGCCATGGGCAGCCAGCGGCGCCATTTGTGCGGCGAGTCGTGGACCGCGCAACGGAGATACATCTCCATGCACTGGTTTACGCGCTCACTCTGGCCGTCCGTCTGGGGGTGGTAGGCCGTCGAGTAGAGCAGTTTGGTACCGGCTCCGGCGAGGAGCTTGCGCCAGAGGTGACTGGTGAAGATCCTGCCGCGGTCGGAGACGATGGAGGAGGGGATGCCGTGCAGCTTCACCACGTTGTCCCAGAATGCCCGCGCCACTTGTGTGGCGTTGAATGGGTGGCGGAGAGGGACGAAGTGCGTGAACTTGGTGAAGCAGTCGACGACCACCATGATTGTGTCGCAGCCCTCCGAGCGCGGCAGGCCCTCGACGAAGTCCATGGCCAGATCCTCCCAGGGCGCGGCCAGAATTGGCAGTGGGGCCAACAGCCCCAGCGACTTGACGTGCTCGTGCTTGGCCTGTTGGCACACCGCACACTGCTGCACGAACTCGTCGACGTCGCGCTTGAGGCCGCGCTAGTCGAAGTGTTTGCGCATGCACTGGTAGGTGGCGGTGCTGCCAGAATGGCCTCCCACGGCGCTGCAGTGCAGCGCGGCGATGAGCTTGGTGCGCAGAGCAGCATTGGCACCGATCCAGAGGCGCCCTTGGCGTCGGATAGTGCCACGGTAGAGCTTGTAGCTGTGCTCGTCGGGGCTGTGCAGGGTGAGCTGCTGCAGCCACTCTTGTGCGTCCGCATTGGTGGCGTAGGAGTTGATCACCTCCTGCATCCATGCTGGCTGGCACACCGAGAGCGCGGCCACCTCGAATTGCTTGCCCACGCGGGAGAGCGCGTCTGCGGCGCCATTGTCCAGCCCGCGTCTGTACTGGAAGCGAAACTGGAGTCCCACCAGCTTCGCCATGGCCTTGCGCTGAAGCTCTGTTTCCAAGTGCTGTTCCCCAAGGTTGCAGAGGAATTTGTGGTCCGTGATGATGTCGAAGGGGCCACGCTGCAAGTACTGGCGCCACTTGTCGACGGCCATCATCACGGTGAGGAACTCTTTCTCGTAGGTGGAGAGCTTCTGGTTGCGCATGCCCAGCGCCTTGCTGAAGTAGGCCACCGGGTGGCCATCTTGCGCCAGCACTACGCCAACGCTCGTGTCGCAGGCGTCCGTCTCGATCGTGAACGGGCGCTCGAAGTTGGGCAGCGCCAGGACCGGCGTGGTGACCACGGCGCTCTTGAGCATGTCAAATGCAGTTTGCGCCTGCTCGGTCCAGGAGAAGCTGTTCTTGGTGAGCAGCTGCGTGAGCGGCTTGGTGATGATGCCATAGTGCGGCACGAATTTTCTGTAATATCCGGTGAGGCCCAGAAACCCGCGCAGCTCCATGGCGTTCGTTGGTGTTGGCCACTGCTCCATGGCCTGTGTCTTCTCCTTGTCCGTGGCCACACCCTCTTTGGAGATCACATGGCCGAGGTAGTCGATGTGGTCGCAGGCGAACGTGCACTTGGATTCTTTGACGTACAGCTGGTGCGCTCGGAGCAGCTCGAAGACGATGCGCAGGTGCTCCAAGTGTTCCTCCATCGTCTCGCTGAAGACCAAGATGTCATCCAAGAATATGATGACGAACTTGCGGACATACTTACCGAAGATGCCGTTCATCAGACACTGAAAAGTGGCAGGTGCGTTCGTGAGGCCAAACGACATGACCCTGAACTGGAAAAGCCCATGATGTGTCTTGAACGTTGTCTTGGCCTCGTCTTCCTCCCGCATCCGGATCTGATGGTAGCCCGCCCGCAAGTCCAGTTTGGAAAACACCGCTGCGCCGGCCAGCTCGTCCAGCAGCTCGTCGATGATGGGGAGGGGAAATTTGTTCTTGACCGTGGCATCGTTGAGGCGACGGTAGTCGATGCAGAATCGCCAGGTGCCGTCCTTCTTCTTCACGAGCAACACTGGCGCGGCGTAGGGACTGACGCTGTGCATGATCACACTGGAATGCAGCATCTCCTTGACCTGCCGCTCGATCTCGTCCTTCTAGAGCGGCGAGTAGCGGTACGGGCACGTGTTCGCGGGGACCGCGCCCTCCACCAGTGTGACGGCGTGGTCGTACTGGCGATGGGGAGGGAGCCCTTGCGGTGCCGCAAACACGTCGGCGAATTCCTCAAGCAGGTCTGCCAGTGGTGTTTGACTTGGGCCTTTGCGAACCTGGTGCGCTGGAGGGCCACAGGTGTCCACCATGGCCATGGCCCAGACATCATTGCCGGCAATCATCTTGCGCAGCTCCTCGGGACTGACTGCCTTGAGTGTAGTAGCCGGTTTGGTTGGGACACCGCGGAGCATGACCTCTTTGCCGTCGTGCAGAAACTTCACCCACTTGTCTTGCCAGTGACATGTCATGGGGCTGTGCTGGGCGAGCCAGTCCATGCCCAGAATGCCGTCGTACGCGCCAATCTCCAGCTCAGGCATGGGTGTCTCGAAGGTGTGGCCCTGCATCCACCATTTGAGGCCAGGCACGATTCGGTTGCAGGTGAGTTTGTCACCGTTGGCCACGCGCACCTCGGTTGGCGGCAATTCCTCCGTGGCGAGACCGAGGCGATCCACGAACGCCTTGTTGATGAAACTGTGGGTGCTGCCCGAGTCAATTAGCAGGAGCATGACCTGGTTCCCCGCCAGTGTGTGTAACTTGATTGTCGTCGCCGAATCCGTGCCGTCGAGCGCCTGCGACGAGAGCAGACAACACTCTGGTGCGTCCGCGGCCAAGGCAGGGGGTTGCGCCACCGGGCCCGGTTCGTCGAGCAGTTGCAGGGCATGGATGGTGTTGTCCGAGAGCACCTCCCCGTGGTCTCCCACGTTGATCGTGAGCAGTTGCGCGGGCTGGGCGCAACGATGCTCTCTGGAGTAGCGGTCGCCGCACTTCAAACAGAGGTTGTTCGCGCGACGAAAATCGCGTAGTTGCCGCTCCCGCGCGTACTCGTCTCGTTGGGCGCGAACGGCCGCGGCCGTGGCACGCTGTGGCGGTGCCGCTGCGGTTGTTGTTGGTGGTGGTTGGCCCGCGGGTGTGATACGGGGTCGCGCGCGGGTCGTGCCGCGCTCTTCCTCTTGGATGCGCGCGAGCACCAAGGCGCGCGTGATGCTTGAGGGTGCCTGGAGGCGCACCGGGGCACGCAGCTCGTCCTTCAGGCCAAGGAGGAACTGCGTCACAAAGAATTTGGTGTTGATTGACGGATCGAGCGCGAGCAAGTGGTACATCTGCTCGTTGAACGCGGCGTGGTACTCGGCGACTGTGCCTGTTTGGCGGAGCTGGAGCAGCTTGTGCATCACCACCTCAAATTCATTGGAACCGAACTCCTCCAGAATCGCCGATGTGAAGACGTCCCATGTGATGTTGCAATGCGTCTGGCGGAACGGTTGAAGCCAGTGCGCCGCCTGGCCGTCGATGTAGAGCGCCGCGGTGGTGACCAACTGGTGGGCAGCCACTTTGTAGAGCTCGAAGTAGGCGAGGCAGCGATCCAGCCACAAGTATGGCGTCGTGCCATCGAACTTGGGAAAATCGTGCCTCGGGGGCTTGTGGTAGTCGTTGTTGTTGTAGCCCGTCAGAGACGCGGTCGGCGCGGCGAAAAATCCGCCCTGTGGTGGCACAGGAAGGAGAGGTGGGCGGTCGTCGCCCAGGCGCGCGTGCGAAGACGACGGGCGTGCCGGATCTGGGACGGGGCGTGGCGACGGGGGAGGAGGAAGAGGGGGCGGTGGAGGTTGCTGCTGTTGTTGCGCGTGCTGCTGAGGATACGTGGTGCCCGAGCCTGACGGAGAAGCTGATCCCTCCACCGTCTTGCGCGTGAGGTCGAGGTCCGCCTGGGTCAGATCAAGCTGCCGCGAGAGGCCGCGCATCTCCTGCGAGATCTGCGCGTTGAAGGCGGCCTGGAGCTCGGTCTGCTTCTCGTGCACTAACTTCTGGTCGTCGATTATGGCAAGCAGCATCTCCAGCATCTTGGTGATGTTGGTGTTCCCCTCGTCCATGGCGGCGAGAACTTGCCGCGTCGCCGCCGAGGCCTTGGAAGGAGCCGTTGTCCTGCTTGGAAAGGTTGTCGAACCCCGTGACAGATTTCGCGCGTCTCGCCGAAGCAAACCACACCAGCGCGGTGGATGTTACCAACTCCCGATCCAGCAAGGAAGAAAATTTTTGGCGGAGGATGGCTCTGATTACCAGTTGTAACACCCCAGGAAGGAGGAGAGGGAAAGGGGATCCAGGTCAGGGGATGAGGGAGAGAGTGACTTGGAGAGGAAGGAGGAGGATGGATTGCAGAGGAAGGATTTGGGTACAGAAATGTCTACGCACGCATACCCCGCACGGCCACAGGCGGCCACTCTTTAACGCACACACATGCAGCCACTTGGCTGGCCAGCTGGCTGGGCCCACCCGCCAGCTCTAGGACACACTAACCCGCTGGTTAGGTGTGTCATGGGGGACACCCCCGCAAATCCTGTCGCGGGGTGCTGACCTCGAGGGCACCCCTTCCCCTGGACCGATGGGTCTCGACGCCCCCCCCCCCCCGCCAGAGCAACCCCGGTTTCGATCCATTGTAGTTGTGCCCTCCCCGCCGCCCGTTTCGGGGCCGACCGCCATTGATGAAGGATGGACTCGCTACCAATCCCGGAGGAGCAAGAAGGCCAGCAGGCGTCCGCTGGGCAACCCAGGACGCCATCGCAGGCCCGGATCTGGGCGCTCCCCTCCCTCACCGGGGCGCGCGGCCTTCTTAAGGAGATTCAAGGGCCTCTCATTTCGCTGCCTTAGCCCTCACCACCACCACGTCGACTGCCACGACCCCCTCCATTGCATCATCTGCAAGCTCCCCGGCCACCTTGGCAGGGAGTGCCCCAAGAACAAGAGAAGTCGGGCTGTGGGCGAGCAGCAAGTCCGTCCGGTGCGGGAACGCCTAGTGTTCCCGCCAGCCATCCACCGCCCCCGATGGCCCTGGCGAATTCCCCCTGCATCGACCACGGGCGCCGGCCAAGAACCAGCCATAAGGTGACCGCTTCCACAATGGAGATGGAGCAGCAGGTCTTCCTGCTACAGCAGCACGCGGTGGTGGTCACCGCGATGAGCAAGCTGCACGCGGCCAGCCCCCTCTCCATCGGTCGGGCCATCGAGCGAGAGTTTCAGATCCCCACGCACCTCCTCCACGTCACCAGCCATGATCTTGAAGACTTCTTCGTCCACTTCACCATGCCGGCGCACAAAGATCTCGCCGTCCGTCGCGGATCGATCACCGTGGACGACGTCTCCTTCCTCCTGGAGCCGTGGAGGGATGACACGCACGCGATCCACGACACCTGGATGCTCCACGTTCGTGTCGTCATGGAGAAGCTGCCAATGCAGCTGTGGACCCTGGAGGGCGCAAAGGAGGCGCTGGGCGACAAGGTGATCATCTACCGCCTCGACAGCCGCACTTTCGAGCGCGCGGACACGAAGCTCTTCGTCGTCTGGGTGTGGGTGTGGCAGCTCCACCACATCCCCACCAATAGGACGTTTTGGAAGCACACGCGGGGTGCCGGTAGGGTGGAGGAGATGATCGGCTTCTCGTCGCTGAGTAGGGCAGTCGCACCGCCACCTGACCTGCTCCGCTGGGATGTCCTGGTGCACATCGACCGCGTTGAAGACTGGACGCCGCTCTCCCCCCGCTACTCGCACTCTAGGCAAAGCGGGCTACCCTCCTTCGACGACGACGACTGTCCGTACCCGCACTACCCACATGCGGGCGGCTGGGTGGCAGGCGTGGAAGATGGCAGGCCATCGCAGGACTCGGGACCGTGCCTGCGCCCTCCCGCGCAGGTGGCATCCTCGGGCTGCAAGGGCATGCCCTCGGTTGGCCACAGGCGCAACCACGACGGTGACGATAGCCAGAGGAGGTCCTGGAAGGACACGCTGCTGGGACGGAGCCGCAGCAAGGAGCCAGCCGCGCCCCCGTCCCGGCCCCTGCCAAGGGCTAAGGGCGGGCCATCGAACGGCGCGACCCGGTGGCGGCCTTCTTCGACGAGGTGGGTAGGGAGCTGCCCCCTCCCCCACGGGTGGACCCGAGAATGACCGCTGTGGACAAGGCTCCTGCGGCCACCGTCGACAAGCCACTCTGCTTCGACGAGAATGCAGACATGGCCAGCAACCTCAACGACGGCATAGACATGGGCCCGGCCCTCTCCCTCGCCCAGCACAACCCCGGAGCGGCCATGACACACTCCCTGCAGCTCAGCGCGGTCACCTCCCAGGTGTGCCACCTGCAGCTCTCTGACGCTGGTGGTTGTGGAGCCCCGCCAGGCCAGCTGTTCGCCACCCCGGTGCCATCCGTGCTAGGGAAGGCCCCGGCTTGCGCCAAGACGCTGGCACGCTCCAAACCTGCAGCACCATCGTCCCGCCAGAGTGCTCGTCAGGCGGCCAACCCATCCATTGTCCCGGTCAGCCAGAGGGCCACGCTTCGCATCGTGCACGGCCTGGGCATCCTGGTACCAAAGGAGACCATGATGGCCAAGGCTGCTGAGATGCTGATCCACCGTTTCGACGAGCCGCTCTCTGACGCCGACATCAAGGCCATTGCCAAGCTCACCAACCTCGACGCCGCGACCCTCAAGATCGCCGCGGGCATGCACGGACAAGACAGAGAGGCCATTCAGGCCAATGCTTCCCCATGTTAGATTCCCTCAGTAGTTTTTGCCTCCGGCGACGCTCAGCGTGCGGCTGGGTAGAGTTAGGTGTCTCCATGTGCTGTAACTGTCATAGGTGCTCTCGTAGCAAGGGCATAGTTGGTCGCCGACAGGATTTGGGGCCTATTGGTGGCCGCCGGCGTCCCCTCGGACCGATGGTGGTGTACTTGTGTTTGTTTTCTAGTAGTATTAGTCGCCGGAGAAATCACCTGTCTTCCCCATGATTGACACAAACTACCAAATCATGTGCTGGAATGTCCGAGGGCTCAACTCGCCGGCCCGGCGAGCTGTAGTGTGCGAGACGGCAGAAACACACAAGCTGGCCCTTCTCTGCCTGCAAGAGACCAAAATCGATGAATGGAGTAGATCGTTAGTTAGAGAGGTTGGCGGGTGCAGGCTCGCCGATTGCGTCGTCTTCCCGGTGACTGGCACTCGTGGAGGCGTCGTGATTTTCTGGGACAAGAGCCGCGTAGACGTGCAATCCCACGCCATCGGCCATTTCTCCATCACGGCCAAAATTACCCTAGCGGCAACAGCTTCATCCTTTTGGATGACAATAGTGTATGGACCCGTCGACGAGGGGAGGAAAGATGAGTTCCTGGCCGAGCTAGACTGAGCTGCACCACCAACGGATGCCCCTGGCTCATCAACGGTGACTTCAACCTAATCTATGAGGCGCGCGACAAGAACAACAACAACATTAACCGCAGAGTCATGGGCAAGTTCAGAGCTGCGATCCACGCGGCAGGACTAAAAGAGATCAAGTGCAAAAACAGAAAATTCACATGGAGCAACGAACGGACGACACTGACACTAGTCAGCATCGACAAATTCTTCTGCAATTTGTCCTGGAGCACCTTGTTCCCGTCATACCTCCTCCATGCCGCTTCAACATCGTGCTCCGACCACTGTGTAACACCCCCGATATGATTTTCCGAATATGTACTCCAACTCTTGCCGTTTCCGGCGTTAAGTTATTTTATTTTCTCGGGTTCAGGTTTTTGTCTCAGTGTGTTACTATCGTTGTCATGCATTTCATATCATGTCATCTTGTGCTTTGCATTTGCATACGTGTTCATCTCATGCATTCGAGCTTTTTCCCCGTTGTCTGTTTTGCATTCCGGCGCTTCGTTCTCCTCCGGTGGTCAATTCTACCTTTCTTTCGTTTGTGGGGATTAAACATTTCCGGATTGGACCGAGACTTGCCAAGCGGCCTTGGTTTACTACCGGTAGACCACCTGTCAAGTTTCGTACCATTTGGACTTCGTTTGATACTCCAACTGTTAACCGAGGGACCAAAAAGGCCTCGTGTGTGTAGCAGCCCAACACCCCTCCATTTTGGCCCAAAACCCACCAAAACCTTCTCCATCATCTAGAGCGTTCGATCACGATCGCGTGGCCGAAGACCACACCTCATTTGGACTCTCCTAGCTCCTCCTATGCCTATATAAAGACCTCGCGAGATTTCTCCTTCCCCTTCCTCCCGAAAACCCTAGATCCACTTTGTCCGCCGCTGTCGGACATCTTCGCCACCGACGGACGTGTCCGTGCGCCGTGTCCGCCACCACGTGTCGCCTCACCATTCGCTGGGACGCCGCACCCACTTCGCCTCTGCGCGCCGCCGCGCCGGCCCGCCCGGGCCCAGGCTGCAGGGCCCTCCCGGCCCGCGTCCTTGCCCGCGCCCCGCGCCTTCGCCCCGCCGCCGCCATCTCCCGCTCCGACGGCCGAGCCGGCCAGCCCCGCCGCACGCCATCGCCGGAGGCCACGCCAAGCGCCGGAGCTGCTCGCCGTCCGACCTCGCCGACGTCGCCGCGGCGCTCCGCAGCGCACAAACGCCGCGCCGCCGCCTCCTCTCATCGGATCCGGCCTCCTCCTCGCTTCTTCCTCGCCGGATCCTCGCTTCTTCCTCGCCGGAGCAAAGTCAACCCTCACCGGAGTTGCCTCGGTTCGCGCGCCGAGGAACCCTAGATCTGGGAGGTTGTTTTTTTACAAGTCTCAGATATTTTTTGCATATTTCATCGTGCTGTAATTTTGCATCCGTAGCTCCGTTTTGGGCATATAGCATATCAAAATGTTCATCTCAGGGAGTAAATCATTTCATCTCATTGCATCGTTTTCATTTGAGTTCATCTTGATGCCCGAAATGCTGTTATAAGAAGGCTATTTGAGATAATTGTCAGATCTGCTGCTCCAATTAGATATTTATCATTTTTGCCATGATTATTGTGTGCATGATATGCCCCTGAGCTCTTCATGAGTTTTGTTATATGTTTTGCCATCTATCCAGAGGTGCAACCCATGTATTTTTGTGATATGTGTGGTGACTAGCACAAGCTTGCAAAGTGGAGCATTCGTTAATGCTGATTTCAGGGACTTAGCATTTCCACTAAGTCCTTGGTCTGTTTATCTCATTATGCCGTATGTTCATGTTGTTTCCTAGTGATCCATCCCTATTTTGAGGATGATCAGTAAGGATGTTTTGTTAATCTTGTAGTGATCTATCCATCCATATCCTTGTTTGTAATTATGGAGCAACCTAGCTTGAGTCAATCGAGCTCTACTTTTGTCATTTCGTGAATCTGGGCAGATTGTCTACTTGTTAGCGATTTTGCCGAGGATGTTGTAGTTGATCCGTGCATGCTATGTTATTGTTCTTGCCATGTCTAGCTTGTATTTTGTGTATTCTTGATGGGTGTATGCTTAGATTGTCATGACTTGCTCTGTAGTGAGTGCATCGAGCTCGTAAACATGCCTACTTGATATCTGTTTCAGCATGCTCCAATTTTCACTAAGTCTGTGAACTGATTATGTTTTTGCCATGTTCACATGCTTGCAAATGTATTTTCTGATCCCTGTTGGCTCAAGGGCACTAAGGGACTTTTGTTAAGCTCTTTGAGTATCTCCATGCCATGCTTTACTTTGCCATGTTCAGGTCCTGTAGCATATAGTTTTCATGCTCCAAAGAGTGCTATCTGATCTGAAATTCCAGACAAGTGTTAATTTCACAAAGTCTGAGATCTGTTTGCCAAATGCATTTTTGCCATGCTTGTTTGAACCTGTTAATGGATGAATTGGCCGTAGATCAGTGCTAGTCTTTTGTTAAGCTTCATGAATGGATCCCAGCCATGTATTTTGTTGCCATGTTTGGGTGCTGTAGCATGTTCTTCTTGTTGCATTTAGATGGCTACTTGCTGTAAATCGCAGAACGTGGTCATATTTGAATGGCTTGCCATTTCCAAACCGTAACTCCGATTCCGGCGTTCTTTATATCGTTTTCAAGCGATTTCATCTCACCTTTCCAGTGGCACACTTGTATTTCCAAGTTGAGGCCAGGTTCATTCATTCCTTGTCAAATCTTGCATATGCATCCCATATTGCATCCCGCATAGCATACCATGTTTGCATCATGTTGTTTGAGTTTGCACGTGGTTGATTGAGTTCCGTTTGCTTGTTTGTCTTGTTTGGGTAGAGCCGGGAGACGAGTTCACTAACGAGGAGCCCGTTGAGTTTTCTTTCGAGGATCCAGTCAACTCTGACAACTTTGCAGGCAAGATGATCATACCCTCGAAATCACTACTATCTTTGCTTTGCTAGATGCTCGCTCTTTTGCTATGCCTATGCTACGATGCCTACCACTTGCTTATCATGCCTCCCAAATTGCCATGTCAAACCTCTAACCCACCATGTCCTAGCAAACCGTTGATTGGCTATGTTACCGCTTCGCTCAGCCCCTCTTATAGCGTTGCTAGTTGCAGGTGAAGATTGGAGACCGTTCCTTGTTGGAACATTATTTACTTGTTGGGATATCATTATATTATCTTGTTATCTTAATGCATCTATATACTTGGTAAAGGGTGGAAGGCTCGGCCTCTCGCCTAGTGTTTTGTTCCACTCTTGCCGCCCTAATTTCCGTCATACCGGTGTTATGTTCCCGGATTTTGCGTTCCTTACGCGGTTGGGTGGTAATGGGAACCCCTTGATAGTTCGCCTTGTTTAAAGCTTTTCCAGCAATGCCCAACCTTGGTTTTACCATTTTCCACCTAGCCTCTTTTTCCCTTGGGTTTCCGGAGCCCGAGGGTCATCTTATTTAAACCCCCCGGGCCAGTGCTCCTCTGAGTGTTGGTCCAACCGAGCGATGTCCGGGGCTACCAGGGGCAACTCTGGGCTGGCCTACCCGACGTCTTGCTCATCCGGTGTGCCTTAAGAATGAGATATGTGCAGCTCCTATCGGGATTTGTTGGCACATCTGGGTGGTGTTGCTGGATTTGTTTTAACTTGTCGAAGTGTCTTGTAGAACCGGGATACCGAGTCTGACCGGAATGTCTCGGGAGAAGGTCTATTCCTTCGTTGACCGTGAGAGCTTGTCATGGGCTAAGTTGGGACTCCCCTGCAGGGATTTGAACTTTCGAAAGCCGTGCCCGCGTTTATGGGCAGATGGGAATTTGTTAATGTCCGGTTGTAGATAACATGAACCTTAACTTAATTAAAATGAATCAACAGTGTGAGTTGCCATGATGGTCTCTTCTTGGCGGAGTCCGGGAAGTGAACAAGGTGTTGGAGTAATGCTTGCCGCAGGTTGCTCTTTTAGTTACTCGTTCGCGCTTTGCCTCCTCTTCTCGCTCTCTTTTGCGAACAGGTTAGCCACCATATATGCTAGTCGCTTGCTGCAGCTCCACATATATTTTACCTTGCCCCTTATCTATAAGCTTAAATAGTCTGTATCGCGAGGGTGCGAGATTGCTGAGTCCCTATGGCTCACAGATTACTTCCAAACCAGATGCAGGGCCTGATGATTCCGTTCCAAATGACACGCTTGAGCTCAAGTGGGAGTTCGACGAGGACTCACGCCGATACTACGTGTCTTTCCCTGATGATCAGTAGTGGCGCCCAGCTGGGGTGATCGGGACCATGTCGCATGTTGGGTTATCTTTTGTTTTGGCGCCGTAGTCGGGCCATGAGTGTTTGATTGATGTAATGCTATTTATGTACTTTGATTGATGTGGCGAGTTTAAGCCAACTATGTATCTCCCCTTTTATTATCTATATTACATGGGATGTTGTGAAGATTGCCTAACTTGCGACGTTGCTTTCAATGCGGTTATGCCTCTAAGTCGTGCCTCGACACGTGGGAGATATAGCCGCATCGAGGGCATTACAAGTTGGTATCAGAGCCTTCCCCGACCTTAGGAGCCGTTGATCGTTTTTAGCAGCCGTTGTTGAGTCTAGAAAAATGTTTTGAGTCATTTAGGAATTATATATCGGAGAGTTTAGAAATTCTTTTCACTTCCAGTCTCATCATCGCTCTGGTAAGGCATCCTGACATAGAGTTTTGACTATTCTCTTCTCAAATTTCACTAATTTTTTTTAGGATCACGCGGGTATCTTGGAATCGTTCCGATGGTTTTGTGATAAGAACATTGTTCTTGGTGCCTCCTGTCTTTAGGGATTGTGGCAGTGTCCCGGGGAGTTGAGCTCCGAGCTGTTGTCATCACAATTTTATCGTTATAGTTCTGGAATACCTGAGTTTAGTACGCCGACATCGAAAATCTCTTTTATGCAGTTCGTTGGTGAGATAACCTCGACGCCACCCAATACTGGGGCGGGAGTTCGGGAGTATCGCCATAACTTGTATAACGGATGCTTTTCGAAGGTTGAGGTAGATGGTTTCCGAAGTTTTTCTTGATTATGTGTTGAAGGATGGATACAGCTGGATGTAGGATTTGCTAGATTTGGGTGAGATATTATGCTTCCCCTGTATCCCCAACACCTGATTTCATAACCGGAAAGGTTCGAGAGTTTCATAGGTGGGAATTCTTGTAGCTCTAGTTCTTCTTCCACGGATATTTGGTTTGAGATTGGGATTTCTTACCGAGTATTTGTTCTTGATCCGTACCTTGTTGATTTATTCCTCTACCTAAATTCTAAGTGGCTTCTCAATTTATGGATATGTGACCATTTCAAGTGGAATGCATTCGTTCTTATGTTCGGATGTGAAGACTTTATGTTGCAATTTCAACCCGTTTGATTCAGCTTCATTTTATCTATCAATGTGCTAACGGTTGTCACCCTCTTCAGGATGGCTCCCGCTAAGAGCACCAATCAGAATTAGAATCAAGATCCGCCACCACCTCCACCTCCTCCGGAGGCATGGCAAGCTGTGATGCCGCAACCAATGCAAACACACAGTTGATCATGCAAATTCTTCAAGAGCGCAATCAAGCGAACCAAGGCAACCAAGGAAACAATCAGAATCACTTTGCTACACTCAACCAGTTCCTTGCTAACGGGCCAAAGACTTTCAGCAATTGTGTTGAGGCAACTGATGCTAACGATTGGCTCGTGGATCTGTGCAAGCATTTAGAGTGCAGTAACGTCAGGCCTGAGGACTTCGTCAAGTTCGCTTCCTTCCAACTCAAAGATCAAGCTGCAGAATGGTTCCAGCAGTACAAGGATTCCAGAGGTGGCCGTGCGATTACCTGGGATGAATTCTGTCAAGACTTCAAAGCTCATCATATTCCTCAGAGCGTGGTTGAAAGCAAGCGTGATGAATTCCGCAACCTGAAGCAAGGCTCTTTGTCTGTCTATGACTACAACAAGTTGTTTCAGAAGCTCGCCCGCTTTGCTAAGCAGGATGTCCCTGACGAGAAGAGCATGATATACCAGTTCAGGGGTGGTCTCAGGGAAGATATTCAGCTAGCTCTTGTTCTCTTTGAGCCCTGGAGATACGATGAGTTCTACAACATGGCATTGAAGCAAGAGGCCGCTGAACTGAGGTGTGATGCTTCCAAGAAGTGAGTCAGAGATGCTACTCCTTCTTCCTCTACTCAAGTGGCTAAGCAGCAGAAGTATTGGCTTCCTCCTCCTCCGTTTCGTCAGCCATATCAGCAGAAGAGCAAAGGTGGCAGTGGATCTTCCCACCCACCCAACCCTGGCTTTCAGAACAAGACTTCGTCTCAAGCTCCAAGATCGAGTGCTCCATATCACCGTCCGCTTTCAGAGGTCACGTGCAACAAGTGCCAACAGAAGGGTCACTATGCCAACAAATGCTTCAATCAGAGGCGTCTCCCTCCTCCTCCTCCTGTGAGATCGGAAGTACAGCTATGGTCAAGCATAACACCAAGTCCACCAAGGTCAACTTGTTGAATGCAGCTCAGGCAGAGGACTCGCCAGATGTGATTATGGGTAACCTTCCTATTAATGACATTCCCGCAAGAGTTCTTTTTGACACTGGTGCATCTTTATCATTTTTATCGAAGCCTTTTGCATCCATGCATGATGTGCATACTATTGATTTGCCTAAGCCGATAGCAGTTTCTTCTCCGGGTTTGTTCATGAACACAAAAATGTTGGCTCCGGATGTTACTATCACGTTGGGCGATTACAAGTTTCTTTCTTCTCCAATGGTTCTTGGTAACTCGGATATTGATCTTATTCTCGGGATGGATTGGCTTTCTAAGCACAAGGCTCAGCTTGATTGTGCAGCCAGGCAGATTCAATTGACTCATTCGTCTGAGGATTTAATTGTCTTTGCTGCTTGTGATGATACCATCCATCTGTTTTCTCTCAATGAGAAGGGTGAACTGGATGCCATCTCGCAAATCCCAGTCGTTTGCGAATATCAAGACGTCTTTCCAGAAGAGCTTCCAGGAATGCCTCCGCACCGGCCAGTTGAATTCGTCATCAATCTTGAGCCTGGCATGGAACCGGTTTGCAAGCGTCCTTACAAGCTCGGACCTGAAGAGTTGAAGGAGCTGAAGAAGCAACTCGTTGTTCAAGAGAAAATGGGTCTCATCCGGCCTAGTTCTTCTCCGTGGGGTTGTGGTGTTCTTTTTGTGAAGAAGAAGGATGGAATAGACCGACTTTGTGTTGATTACCGTCTGTTGAACAAGAAGACCATCAAGAACAAATACCCACTGCCCAACATCAACGAGCTGTTCGAACAACTCAAAGGTGCTCAAGTATTCTCCAAGCTTGATCTACGTATGGGTTATCATCAAATTCGAATCCGCGAGCAAGATATTCCCAAGACGACTTTCAGGACAAGCTTTGGTTCATATGAATACACTGTCATGTCTTTTGGCCTCATTAACGCTCCTCCGAGGTTCTCTCGCATGATGAATTTCATCTTCAATACCTACACCAATGACTTCATTTTGGTCTATCTCGACGACATTCTGGTCTTTTCGAAGAACAAGGAAGATCATGCCAAGCACTTGCATTTGGTACTCGATAAGCTCAGGGAACACAAGTTCTACGCCAAGTTCTCCAAGTGCGAATTTTGACTCGATGAGGTTCTTTATCTTGGTCATATCATCTCTGCCAAGGGCATTGCGGTGAATCCTGAGAAGGTGTCTGCAATTGTGAATTGCGAACCACCTCAGAACGTGAAGCAACTCCGTAGCTTCCTCGGTCTCGCAAGCTACTGTCGAGGATTCGTTGAAAACTTTTCTAAGATCGCGAAGCCTCTCTCAAATCTTCTCCAGAAGCACGTCAAGTACGTTTGCTATCTAGAATGTGACATTGCTTTCAACACTTTGAAAGAGAAATTGGTCACTGCTCCAGTTCTGACTCCGCCTGATGAATCCAAGCCGTACGAGGTCTTTTGTGATGCCTCTCTCCAAGGTCTTGGCACAGTGTTGATGCAAGAGAAGAAAGTTGTGGCTTATACCTCTCGCCAGTTGAAGCCCAACGAGAAGAACTACCCCACTCATGATCTCGAGTTGGCGGCAGTTGTGCATGCTCTTTTGACTTGGAGACATCTCTTATTGGGAAGAAAAGTGGACATCTTCACTGACCACAAGAATCTCAAGTACATCTTCACTCAGCCTAATCTCAACCTCAGGCAAACTCGATGGGTCGAAATGATTCAAGAGTATAATCCGAGTATCGAGTATACTCCAGGCAAGGCTAATGTGATTGCTGACGCATTGAGCAGGAAGGCTTATTGCAACAGCCTGATTCTCAAGCCTTATCAACCCGAGCTTTGTGAAGCTTTTCGCAAACTTAATCTGCAAGTTGTTCCTCAAGGTTTCCTCGCCAACCTTCAAGTCTCTCCTACCTTGGAAGACCAGATTCGCCAAGCCCAGCTTCTTGATGCTATGGTGAAAAAGGTGAAGATTGGGATTGCCAAGAGTCAACCCAAGTACAAGTGCTACCGCCTTGATGACAAGGATACTCTCTTCTTCGAGGATCGTATTGTTGTGCCCAAAGGTGACCTTCGTAAAGTGATCATGAACGAGGCTCACAATTCTCTCCTCTCCGTCCACCCTGGGAGCACGAAGATGTATCAGGACCTCAAGCAGGCTTATTGGTGGACTCGAATGAAGCGCGAGATTGCTTAGTTCGTGAATGAGTGTGATGTCTGCAGAAGAGTGAAGGCAGAACACCAAAGGCCAGTTGGTCTCCTCCAACCTCTTGCCATTCCAGAATGGAAGTTTAACCACATTGAGATGGACTTCGTGACTGGGTTTCCAAAGTCCAAGCGTGGCAATGATGCTATATTCGTGGTCATCGACAAACTCACTAAAGTGGCTCATTTTCTGCCTATCAAAGAGTCAATCACTGTAGCTCAATTGGCGGAACTCTATACCTCTCGAATTGTCTCTCTTCACAGTATTCCACAAGTGATCTCTTCAGACCGTGGCAGCATCTTTACCTCAAAGTTTTGGGATTCTTTTTAGAAGGCCATGGGCACCAGCATCTGCTTCAGCACAGCTTTCCATCCTCAAACTAATGGTCAAGTCGAGCGTGTCAATCAGATTCTTGAAGATATGCTCAGGCTTGTGTAATCTCCTTCGGGATGAAGTGGGAGGATTGTCTTCCTTATGCTTAATTCTCCTACAACAACAGTTTTCAAGCAAGTTCGGGCAAGGCCCCATTTGAAATTCTGTATGGCAGGAAGTGTCGTACCCCTCTCAACTGGTCTGAAACCGGTGAACGTCAACTTCTGGGTAATGACTTAATCACAGAGGCAGAGGAAATGTGCAAAGTCATTCGAGATAACCTCAAAGCAGCCCAATCCCGTCAGAAGAGCTACTATGATAGTAAGCACAGTGATTTGGCTTTCGAGATCGGAGATCATGTTTACCTCCGCGTCTCTCCTATGAAAGGTACTTGTCGCTTCAGTATCAAAGGGAAGCTTGCCCCTAGATACGTGGGACCTTTCAAGATTGTCAGCAAGAGAGGCGATCTCACCTATCAACTTGAGCTTCCTTCAAACTTTGCAAATGTTCATGACATGTTCCATGTCTCTCAGCTTCGAAAGTGCTTCAAGACTCCTGACCGCACTGTCAACTTCGAGGACATTGAGCTCCAAGAAGATCTCTCTTACCGTGAGCACCCCGTGGCTATTCTTAAAGAGACTGAACGCAAGACTCGCAATAAGTCAATCAAATTCCTCAAAGTCAAGAGGTCACACCATTCCGACCGTGAAGCTACCTGGGAATGCGAGGATCACCTCCGTTCTGAATACCCGGCGTTCTTTCAGCCCTAGATCTCGGGACGAGATCCTTTCGTAGTGGTGGATTGTTGTAACACCCCGTACATGATTTTCCCAATATGTACTCCAACTCTTGCCGTTTCCGGTGTTAAGTTATTTTATTTTCTCGGGTTCGGGTTTTTATCTCAGTGTGTTGTTATCGTTGTCATGCATCTCATATCATGTCATCTTGTGCTTTGCATTTGCATACATGTTCATCTCATGCATTCAAGCTTTTTCCCCGTTGTCCGTTTTGCATTCCGGCGCTTCGTTCTCCTCCGGTTGTCAATTTTACCTTTATTTCGTGTGTGGGGATTAAACATTTCCGGTTGGACCGAGACTGGCCAAGCGGCCTTGGTTTACTACCGGTAGACCGCCTGTCAAGTTTCGTACCATTTGGACTTCGTTTGATACTCCAACGGTTAACCGAGGGATCGAAAAGGCCTCGTGTGTGTTTCAGCCCAACACCCCTCCATTTTGGCCCAAAACCCACCAAAACCCTCTCCATCATCTAGAGCGTTCGATCACGATCGCGTGGCCGAAAACCGCACCTCATTTGGACTCTCCTAGCTCCTCCTATGCCTATATAAAGACCCCCCGAGATTTCTCCTTCCCCTTCCTCCCGAAAACCCTAGATCCACTTCGTCAGCCGCCGCCGGACATCTTCGCCACCGACGGACGTGTCCGCCCGCCGTGTCCGCCGCCACGTGTCACCTCCCCATTTGCTGGGACGCCGTGCCCACTTCGCCTCTGCGCGCCGCCGCGCCGGCCCGCCCGGGCCCAGGCGGGGCCCTCCCGGCCCGAGTCCTCGCCCGCGCCCCGCGCCTTCACCCCGCCGCCGCCATCTCCCGCTCCGGCGGCTGAACCGGCTAGCCCCGCCGCACGCCATCGCCAGAGGCCGCGCCAGGCGCCAGAGCTCCTCGCCGACATCGCCGCGGCGCCCCGCAGCGCCCAAACGCCGTGCCGCCGCCTCCTCTCGTCGGATCCGGCCTCCTCCTCGCTTCTTCCTTGCTGGATCCTCGCTTCTTCCTCGCCGGAGCAAAGTCAACCCTCGCCGGAGTTGCCTCAGTTCGCGCGCCGAGGAACCCTAGATCTGGGAGGTTGTTTTTTTACAAGTCTTAGATATTTTTTGCATATTTCATCGTGCTGTAACTTTGCATCCGTAGCTCCATTTTGGGTATATAGCATATCAAAATGTTCACCTCAGAGAGTACATCATTTCATCTCATTGCATCATTTTCATTTGACTTCATCATGATGCCCGAAATGCTGTTAGAAAGGCTATTTGAGATAATTGTCAGATCTGCTGCTCCAATTAGATATTTGTCATTTTTGCCATGATTATTGTGTGCATGATATGCCCCTGAGCTCTTCATGAGTTTTGTTATATGTTTTGCCATCTATCAAGAGGTGCAACCCATGTATTTTTGTGATGTGTGTGGTGACTAGCACAAGCTTGCAAAGTGGAGCATTCGTTAATGCTGATTTCAGGGAGTTAGCATTTCCACTAAGTCCTTGGTCTGTTTATCTTATTATGCCATATGTTCATGTTGTTTCCTAGTGATCCGTGCCACTTTTGAGGATGATCAATAAGGATCTTTTGTTAATCTTGTAGTTCTCTATCCATCCACGACCTTTTTTGCAATTATGGAGCACCCTAGCTTGAGTCAATCGAGCACTACTTTTGTCATTTCGTGAATCTGGGCAGATTGTCTACTTGTTAGCGATTTTGCCGAGGATGTTGTAGTTGATCCGTGCATGCTATGTTATTGTTCTTGCCATGTCTAGCTTGTATTTTGTGTATTATTGATGGGTGCGTGCTTAGATTGTCATGACTTGCTCTATAGTGAGTGCATCGAGCTCGTAAACATGCCTACTTGATATCTGTTTCAGCATGCTCCAGTTTTCACTAAGTCTGAGAACTGATTATGTTTTTGCCATGTTCACATGCTTGCAAATGTATTTTCTGATCCCTTTTGGCTCAAGGGAACTAAGGGACTTTTGTTAAGCTATTTGAGTAGCTCCATGCAATGCTTTACTTTGCCATGTTCAGGTCCTGTAGCATATAGTTTTCATGCTCCAAAGAGTGCTATCTGATCTGAAATTCCAGACAAGTGTTAATTTCACTAAGTCTGAGATCTTTTTGCCAAATGCATTTTTGCCATGCTTGTTTGAACCTGTTAATGAATGAATTGGCCGTAGCTCAGTGCTAGTCTTTTGTTAAGCTTCATGAATGGATCCCTGCCATGTATTTTGTTGCCATGTTTGGGTGCGGTAGCATGTTCTTCTTGTTGCATTTAGATGGCTACTTGCTGTAAATCGTAGAACGTGGTCATATTTGAATGGCTTGCCATTTCCAAACCGTAACTCCGATTCCGGCGTTCTTTATATCGTTTTCAAGCGATTTCATCTCACCTTTCCAGTGGCACATTTGGATTTCCAAGTTGAGGCCAGGTTCATTCACTCCTTGTCAAATCTTGCATATGCATCCCATATTGCATCCCGCAAAGCATACCATGTTTGCATCATGTTGTTTGAGTTTGCATGTGGTTGATTGCATTCCGTTTGCTTGTTTGTCTTGTTTGGGTAGAGCCAGGAGACGAGTTCTCTAACGAGGAGCCTGTTGAGTTTGCTTTCGAGGATCCAGTCAACTTTGACAACTTTGTAGGCAAGATGATCATACCCTCGAAATCACTACTATCTTTGCTTTGCTAGATGCTTGCGCTTTTTCTATGCCTATGCTACGATGCCTACCACTTGCTAATCATGCCTCCCAAATTGCCATGTCAAACCACTAACCCACCATGTCCCTCTTATAGCGTTGCTAGTTGCAGGTGAAGATTGGAGACCGTTCCTTGTTGGAACATTATTTACTTGTTGGGATATCATTATATTATCTTGTTATCTTAATGCATCTATATACTTGGTAAAGGGTGTAAGGCTCGGCCTCTCCCCTAGTGTTTTGTTCCACTCTTGCCGCCCTAGTTTCCATCATACCGGTGTTATGTTCCCGGATTTTGCGTTCCTTACGCGGTTGGGTGGTAATGGGAACCCCTTGATATTTCGCCTTGTTTAAAGCTTTTCCAGCAATGCCCAACCTTGGTTTTACCATTTGCCACCTAGCCTCTTTTTCCCTTGGGTTTCCGGAGCCCGAGAGTCATCTTATTTAAACCCCCCGGGCCAGTGCTCCTCTGAGTGTTGGTCCAACCGAGCAATGTCCGGGGCTACCAGGGGCAACTCTGGGCTGGCCTACCCGACGTCTTGCTCATCCGGTGTGCCCTGAGAACGAGATATGTGCAGCTCCTATTGGGATTTGTCGGCACATCTGGGTGGTGTTGCTGGATTTGTTTTAACTTGTCGAAGTGTCTTGTAGAACCGGGATACCGAGTCTGATCAGAATGTCTCGGGAGAAGGTCTATTCCTTCGTTGACCGTGAGAGCTTGTCATGGGCTAAGTTGGGACTCCCCTGCAGGGATTTGAACTTTCGAAAGCTGTGCCCGCGGTTATGGGCAGATGGGAATTTGTTAATGTACGGTTGTAGATAACTTGAACCTTAACTTAATTAAAATGAATCAACAGTGTGAGTTGCCGTGATGGTCTCTTCTCGGGGGAGTCCGGGAAGTGAACACGGTGTTGGAGTAATGCTTGCCGCAGGTTGCTCTTTTAGTTACTCGTTCGCGCTTTGCCTCCTCTTCTCGCTCTCTTTTGCGAACAGGTTAGCCACCATATATGCTAGTCACTTGCTGCAGCTCCACATATATTTTACCTTGCCCCTTACCTATAAGCTTAAATAGTCTTGATCGCGAGGGTGCGAGATTGCTGTGTCCCTGTGGCTCACAGATTACTTCCAAACCAGATGCTGGGCCTGATGATTCCGTTCCCGATGACGCGCTTGAGCTCAATTGGGAGTTTGATGAGGACTCACGCCGATACTACGTGTCTTTCCCTGATGATCAGTAGTGGCGCCCAGTTGGGGTGATCGGGACCGTGTCGCATGTTGGGTTATCTTTTGTTTTGGCGCTGTAGTCGGGCCATGAGTGTTTGATTGATGTAATGCTATTTATGTACTTTGATTGACATGGCGAGTGTAAGCCAACTATGTATCTCCCCTTTTATTATCTATATTACATGGGATGTTGTGAAGATTGCCTAACTTGAGACATTGCTTTCAATGCGGTTATGCCTCTAAGTCGTGCCTCGACACGTGGGAGATATAGCCGCATCGAGGGCGTTACACACTGCCCCTCACTACTAGGGAAAACCTTATACATAGAATGTTACCAGTAGCGCTGTACAAAATCAAACGCTACTGCTAATTAGTAGCAGCGCACATAAATAAACCGCGCTACTGCTACGACTTTTGCAGTAGTGCGTACTAGCGAAAAGCGCTGCTGCTATGTTTGAACTGGGCGCACATGGCTAGCCCAACCTAGCAGTAGCGCGTATACTGGCCCAGCGCTGCTGCTACGCTCCTTAGTTGTAGCACGCTTACGTGTAAGGCGCTGCTGCAAACGGAAATAAAATAAAGTGAAAAACAAGTAGAAAAGTAAATGAAAATGAAAGAAATAAAAAAAGGAGAAAGGAAAAAATAAAATGTAAAGAAAAATAAAAGAAAAAAGGAAAAAAGGAGAAAGGAATAGCAGTAGCGGGTTTCAGTAAACGCGCTATAGCTAACATAGCTATAGCGCGTTTCCGGAAACTCGCCACCGTTACGTTTCACTTAAACAGCGCCCCCCCCGCCCCCGGCCACCACTTCTTCCCCAAATCCCTCGCCCTTGCCGCCGTCTCCCCAATTCGCCGTCGCCCACTTCGCCGTCGTCTCCTGCCGGCGTGGACGCCCGCAACCTCACTGTCTCCCCCTGAGGCCGCCGTCATCCTCATCGCCGCCGCCCGAGGCCACCCTCAGCCTCACCGCCGCCGCCCGAGGCCGCCCTCGACGTCACTATCGGCGCCCTCCACCTCACCGCCGCCCGAGCCCGCCCAGGACCGCCGTTGCCCGTTATCGAGCCCGCCCTGTCTCCCCTCTCTGTAAGTCCCCCACCCCTCGCCCCACTCATCTCTCTCTGCATTTTAGAGAAAAAATTAGTAGAGCAAAATTAGTAGAGCAAAAGTTAGTTAGGGCAGTAGGGTTTAATTAGTGTAGATGCTGCTTGTATAGTATATAGTGATACTAGTAGATGTTAATTAGGTTAGGGCAATAGTGGTACTAGTAGATGTTAATTAGATGTTTTTTAGTTAGGGCACTAGAGTTTTGCTAGGTTAATTAGGTTAGTAGTGCTGCTAGTAGTAGTGGTATAGTAGGTTAATTAGGTGATGTTAAATGAATAACCTAAATGAATGAAATTAGTAGTTAACTGAATTTTTTTTCCTTTCATCATTATAGAGCACTAAAGTTAACTGAATTTTGTTCTATTAGTAGTTACATGAATTTTCTTCTACACTTTGTTTTTGAATTAGCTTGCGAAATTTGGACATGTGGTTTCTTGTGTATATTTGGACACTGTTTCCAGGGAATGATGCTTAGTGGCCTTTGTTTTGCTGGAATGTTGATTCATTTCTTTTCCGGCAAATTTCAGGTTCTTGATTTGTCCACTTTTTAGCAAAGGTCATGCCGAAATTTTCCATGAATTTCGGCATGACTTGTGCTACAAACTAGGACATATCGAGTGCCCGTGATTTGCCGCACCAGGAAGGAGTCAACATTCCTGCAAAACAATAGGCCTTTTTATGTCATTATTCATTTTATTAGGTCTAGAATTAGTTGACTAGATTTAATCATAGGAAACATGGCTAGCAATGATGAAGGACAGGGTTCTGGTGATTGCGACGACACCTACCGGGTGGTAGACGAATTTTTTAGCCTTACCGACGATCAGCCGATGTTATTGCTGGGCCCACCGGTGGCATCGGGGACTGAGACCGACACGCAGACCGATGCTGAGACTGAGACCGGCGCTCAGACTCAGACCGGCATCGAGACCGGCGCTGAGACTGAGACCGGCGCTGCCTCAGGGAGCGGAGCCGGTGTAGAACCGAAAGCAAAGAGGCAACGGGTTCCTAACAAACTCAGGACTACTAGAGTGGTGGTCACGAAGGTGGATGACAGCAATTTTGAGCCAACGGTGCCTGAGGAAGCGCGTCGATGCTACGACAATCAAATAGGCTGCATCGTACGGATAACTGCCACCATCAACGATGAGAAACTACAGAAGATAGAAAATATGAGGAGCTCCCTCCTAAAGAAGTTTCACCAGATATTCTTGTTCCCGGGCCGGAATGAGTATGATTACAAAGATCCAGATGAGGACCTAGCAATGAAGAACATAAACAAACACGCCATGACCAAGTTTAGCGACGCGTTGGCCGCCTGGAAAAATTGAGTGAAAGCAAGGATCATCGACAAGAAGGAACCCTACTCCGAGATTGTAAAGGATAATCCGACATTCACGGAAGAGCAGTTTCAAATATTCAAGGAGACTTGCGGGGCCGAAGATGCCAAAAAAAAGTCTAAGTACATGAAGGGGCTTCAAGAGAGGAACTTTGGGAGCCACCACCTCCGAAGCCGTGGTTACGGCGGAATGAGGTCCAAATGGGCCAAGGAGGACGCGAAAGATGCGAGTCTGGGCATCGCAGACCCCTTGGCGGAGTTCACCGTCCAGTAGGAGTGTGACGTCCTCAGGGCCCGGCACCGTTGGGACCTAGTGAAAAAGGTTTACGAGAGAACAGCGGTCATTACGGAGTTCATAAGACTGCTGGTAATTTTAGTTTCTGATCAATTTGACTGCACACGTTAGTCATATTTGTAAACGATCGTTGTGCCTTTTGCAGAGAGAGCAGCACAGGATTGCGGCCGAAAGCGACTCGCCGTCTGAGGCATTGGCGAGGCCCAAGTGGGACACTCCATTCAACCAGGCGTTGAACATATTGAAATGACAACCGGTGGATACTCGACCATCGTATGGACGCGTGCATGGTGTCAGAGACGGTGCCACGTGGAAGAATTACTACTGTGAGCGACCACGGAGGAGAGAAAGGAAAGATAGTGGTTAAATGAAGAAAACATCGACAAGAGGGTTGAGATTGCGGTTGAGAAGAAATCAACTCAGACAGTCGCAACAGCAGTAGCTGCCGCAGAACAGGTGGTTGTAGATATTTCTACTACCTTGGTTCCGGCCGTTTTCAATTGGACGAGGCAAAATCCAGAAAAAAATGTAGCGGACTTTCCCCTTGCTGACTTCTTGGCGGGGAGCAGCTCGACTAGCGTTGCACCAGCACCTGCAGCTGCACCTGCTCCTGCACCAGCTCCCGCACCGGACGTGCTAGGCGGTTCTTCGTCTTTGGCTGAGCTCGATGCCCTCACGGTATCTGTCACACCGGCCCCCTTCAATATAAATGTATAATCTCCCATTTCCGTTGCCTTTCGGATGTCTCACATCGCACACTTTTCTTTGCAGGCCGACGAGACCCCGTGCACCATATTGTACACCATCGGCGACCAGAAGGTGGACGTGGGGAAGGCGACGGTAATGGAGCCGAAGGAACCATTGTTCCACAGCCGGCCGATCCCCCCGAACGTCTTCAAGGTTTCCGTGGCCAGTGTCAAACCGGGCCACGAGAATTTGCCTCCTCCAGTACTACTGGGGGATGACGATGAGACACCGCGGCGACTTGGTGATTGTTGCAATGCTGGGTGGGTCCTGTTGTGATCAAAGAGTCTGCTTCGTCTGGAGGCGGCCGGGAGCACACCCACGAGCACACAGCCTCAGCAAGGTATGAACATCAACACCCCACCTACCCAATTAGCGTCGGGTGTCGGGTTGGGTGATAGAGGACGGGGTAAGGAGGAGGCTCCATTAGTCGCTGATGACGTCGCCATGGATGATGATGAGGATGACGATGGCGCTGCTGAACAGTATGTCTATACTGGCGCCTTCTCAGGGTTTGAGCGTCATGAGTCGGTGCCTGAATTGCCGTCTCAACATATTATGGACGACCTTCCGGTAGTAAAGAAGTTTAGGAAGAGAGCGAGGAAAGGCAAAAAAGTTGTTTCTATGATCCAGCCGCCTCAGCAGCCTCGGCTTCAGGACCGTATAGATATCCCCAATGCGGATAAATGGCATATCCCCGGTCAACCAATCCTACCTGCAACAGCGCTACGGGCCAGATTCGGCGATCTAAAGAGACTTCATGACGATGTGCTGCGAGTAGAGAAAGACCTCATCGCCTCGAAAGATCCAGGATACCCACTCTACGTGGTTAACGTTCCGCGGCAAATGTCATACGTCGACAGCTTCCCCGCGGATAAGTTCTTCCTCTGATTTGATTACATATTCGACATGTTTCACGTGAAGAAGCTGGATTTTACGTTTGTCCGCCTTTATGCCTTGCATATGAACTACATCATCGAGGTTGAGCATATATCTCATATCTGTGTCGCTGACCCGTACTACATGCACGAGGGCTTCTTGGGAGTCTGCGCAAATCACCGTGAATATGCGAGGGATTACATCGTTAGTTTCATGCTCGCCAATAAGGACAAGGGGGCGATTCTCGTGCCTTATCATCCCGTGTAAGTCATCCGCGCTGCTATCCTTCGTCCTTCGATTTCAATCGTTCATTTGCACGGTGGAGGCTAATTAATTTGAGGACTTATTTTGCGCAGCGGCGGGCACACCGTCCTCATCATCCTCTACCCTCGATTCTCCCACGCTCTTTACTTGGACTCGTCGAAGAACATTCACAAAAAGGATTACACCCACATCAAGGATGTTCTCGATAGTGCTATGTATTACTACCAATCAATGGGTGGAGAGGTCAGGGATAAGAAGATAAGGGGCGGCAGGGTCGCCTTCGGCCATAAGACCGACTTCTGCTACATCCAGCAACCGAATGATTCTCTTAATGATGGATTCTATGTGAAAGTGCAACTATCCCTAGGTGGTTTTGGTAATTCATAACAACATATAGCTCATTGAGCTAATGCTATTCCAAGATGATTATTTCAGGAAAGCTCAATGATTGGCATGGCATGGATGGTGAAAGTGGAACCCTCAAAATGCTAAGGACAAAGGATTGGCTCAAGCTCAAAAGCTCAAGACTCTTCATTTTATATTTTAGTGATCCAAGATCACATTGAGTCTTTAGGAAAATCCAATACTATCAAGGAGGGATGAGGTGTTGCTTAATGAGCCTCTTGCTTCATGTGCTTAGTGATATGCTCCAAAACCCACAACTACTTTCCCATATCCACATATGACCTAAACCCTAAGCCAAACTCGGTCCTACCGATTCTTCCTATCCGGCGCCACCGAATTTCACTTGTCATAAGCCACTGCCAAACCCTAGCAATTCGGTTCTACCGATAGGGATCTCGGTCTCACCGAGATGGGATTGCAAACTCTCTGTTTCTCTTTCCTAACTTTTCGGTCTCACCGAAAGAGCGGATCGGTCCCACCGAGATTGCAATGTAAATTCAGTGTTTCCTTTTTGTAACTTTTCGGTCTCACCGAATGAGCAAATCGGTACCACCGAGTTTGCCTGACCAACTCTCTGGTTAGCTAATTACCAAATTCGGTCTCATCGAGTTTGTGTAATCGGTCTCACCGAGATTACGTTATGCCCAAACCCTAACCATATCGGTCCTACCGAGTTGCATGTCAGTCCCACCAAAAATCTCTAATGGTCACCAGGTTTACATTTTCGGTCCGACCGAGTTTGTTGATTCGGTCCCACCGAGATTGGAAAACCGTGTGTAACGGTTGGATTTTGTGTGGAGGCTATATATACCCCTCCACCTCCTCTTCATTCGGGGAGAGAGCCATCAGAACGCATACACAATTCCAACTCATATGTTCTGAGAGAGAACCACCTACTCATGTGTTGAGACCAAGATATTCCATTCCTACCATATGAATCTTGATCTCTAGCCTTCCCCAAGTTGCTTTCCACCCAAATCTTCTTTCCACAAAATCCAAATCCTATGAGAGAGAGTTGAGTGTTGGGGAGACTATCATTTGAAGCACAAGAGCAAGGAGTTCATTACCTACACACCATTTGTTACTTCTTGGAGAGTGGTGTCTCCTAGATTGGCTAGGTGTCACTTGGGAGCCTCCGACAAGATTGTGGAGTTGAACCAAGGAGTTTGTAAGGGCAAGGAGATCGCCTACTTCGTGAAGATCTACCGCTAGTGAGGCAAGTCCTTTGTGGGCGATGGCCATGGTGGGATAGACAAGGTTGCTTCTTCGTGGACCCTTTGTGGGTGGTTGCTTCTTCGTGGACCCTTCGTGGGTGGAGCCCTTCGTGGACTCGTGCAACCATTACCCTTTGTGGGTGGAGCCCTCCGTGGACTCGCGCAATCGTTACCCTTTGTGGGTTGAAGTCTCCATCAACGTGGATGTAGGATAGCACCACCTATCCGAACCACGGGAAAAAACATCCGTGTCTCCAATTGCGTTTGAATTCTCCAAACCCTTCCCTTTACATTCTTGCAAGTTGCATGCTTTACTTTCCGCTGCCAATATACTCTTTGCATGGTTGCTTGAATTGTGTGATGATTGCTTGACTTGTCCTACAATAGCTAAAATCTGCCAAGAACTAAAATTGGGAAAAGGTTAAGTTTTTACTTGGTCAAGTAGTCTAATCACCCCCCCTTTAGACATACTTTCGATCCTACACTATGTCCTACACCACATGCTGAAGTACAGACAGGATCACCAGAACCTTCGCATGGCACCTTCTTCCGGCGATGCCCATATTCTGCAATGGGCAAAGGACATAGGAGATATCGAGGATCATCGACTTCGAGCAGAGTTCTATAACATCCAACGCGAACTTGCCCAAATCATCATGAAGGAGGGCGTCGGAAAAACAGGGATGTTCTACGGAGAAGGACAAATGTCGCGGGAAAACGTCCGAACATGGATAGCCTCTCAGCATCTCGACCTAAAGCCTTTCACTAGGCTCGGGGACTATCTCCCTGACTTGGATGGATGGAACGACATGTTGGAGTGATTGTCGATATATGACAATGTGTCCGTTCAGTCCATACTTTCTGTATGACAAAACTTTGAGTTATGCACGGTGAAACTTTATTTGTGATGTAATTAAACCATCCTCCTCCTCGACTAGCGAAAATCACTCTAGTTAGGGCATTTTGGGGTACGATGAACTTTGTTATTTATGCTTATGATATGTTGCTTCTATTTTTGCCAAGTATGTCTCTTTCTGTTGCTCAACTATATATGTTGCATATCATCGACTCATGCGACACCAAGACGGCGTTTTTCCAGGCAAAAGTCAACTCCCAGGCGACAGAAAAACTTCATTCACGCCCTCCACAGCGGCGACGCCATCGCCACCTCCCATGACGACAAGGAACAGATCATCCATGAGCATTTCAGCTCCACCTTAGGATCGGCGACGCTGCATAGCTGCACCATCAACTGGGCCGCCATCCGCCTGCCAACCATGCCTGCGGCCGGCCTCGACAACCCGTTTACCGAAGAGGAGGTGTGGGCGGCGATCTGCAAGTCTTCATAGGAAAAGTCCCCAGGGCCAGACGGCATCGATGGCTCATTCTTCCGCTCCTGCTGGCCCATCATCAAGGATGACGTCATGGCGGCCTTTCACCAGTTCTACAACCTCGCAGGGCGCGACATGTCCATGATCAACAATGCAATGATCATCCTCCTGCCAAAGAAGGACGGGGCGACGGTGATCACTGACTACAGGCCTATCAGCCTGATCCACTCAATTGCGAAGCTCATCTCCAAGGTCCTCTCCATTAGGCTCGCCTCCGTCATCGGCTCCATCATCTCGCCTGCGCAGACGGCTTTCCTCAGGACAAAATGCATACATGACAGCTACCTCTACGTGCAAAACTCCGTCCAGGCCCTGCACCGCCGCAAAACACCGTGTCTTCTTATGAAACTGGACATAGTGAAAGCCTTCAACACCGTGTCCTGGGAGTATCTCCTCGAACTGCTTCAGAAGCTAGGGTTTAGCACGCACTGGAGGAATTGGGTCGCGCGTCTTCTCGCCACTGCTTCATCTTCGATCTCCCTCAATGGCACGGCAGGCCCAAGGATCCTCCATTTACGAAGATTGCGTCAGGGCGACCCGCTGTCCCCCTTCCTTTTCATCCTAGCTATTGATCCGCTACATCGCCTCATCGCCGCGGCTGTGGATCAGCAGCTTCTGCACCGCCTCCCTAGACGTGATCTTGCGCTACGGGTGAGCCTTTATGCTGATGATGCGGTCATCTTCTTAAACCCTAGCCGTGACGAGGCCGACTCCCTGCTACGCATTCTAGATGACTTCGGAAAAGCAACCGGACTCTGCATCAACCTGGCCAAGTCTACGGTCTCCCTCATCCGCTGTGAGAACGTCAACATTGAGGAGGTGTTGTAGGGTTTTGCGGGCTCTGTCGCCCCCTTCCCCATTAGATACCTTGGCCTCCCGGTCACCACGGGCCGTCTATGCCTCGTCCACCTCTAGTTTATCATTGATAGAATCAAGGCGAGATTGCCGGGATGGAAGGGCAGGCTGCTGCCGATGGCGGGACGCCGAGCGCTCGTCCGCTGCGTCTTGAGCGCCATGCCAACTTTCACGCTCACCGTCCTCCGCGTCCCAAAGAAGATCCTCAGGGAGATCGACAAGTGCAAGCGTCGTTTCCTTTGGTGCCAATATGAAGAGATCACTGGTGCCAGCAGCAAGGTCAACTGGCCGACGGTGTGTGCCCTCACGGAGCATGGAGGCCTAGGCATCCCCGACCTGCAGCGCTTTGGTAGAGCACTCCGTCTGCGTTGGCTCTGGATCGCCTGGCACCACCCGGAGAGGCCCTGGGTCGGCTCTGAACTGCCATGTGATGAGGCGGACTGGGCACTCTTCTCGGCCTCGACTAAGGTGACGATCGGAGATGGGACGCAGGCATCCTTCTGGCGCTCCCCGTGGCTCGGGCATGGAACTCTCTCCCAGCGCTTCCCGGGGCTCTTCATCCACTCTCGACGAAAGCACCGATCGGTCCACGACGCACTCAGCGACAACACCTGGATCCGCGATCTTGCCCATGGGCAAAATCAGCACCTCCTCAAGGACGTTCTGGCCTTGCACCGCGAGTTGCAGCGATCGGCGCCGCCCCTCCGACCAGGTGTGCCAGACGACCTCACCTAGAAGCATTCAAGCTCGGGACGTACTCGGCCAGGTCCGCATACCAAGCTCAGTTTCAGGGCAGGTCGGCGACCAACTTCGACCATTTGATCTGGAAAGCCTGGGCGCCGGGGAAGATCAAAATCTTCTCGTGGCTACTGCTGTGGGATAGGCTCTGGTGCAACGACAGATTGCAGAGGCGGGGCTGGCCGAATGGCTACTTCTGCCGACTCTGCGTCAGAAGCCTCGAATCCTCGCACCACCTGTTCTGGAACTGCCCGGAGTCTAGGCAGGTGTGGAGCGCGATCGGACAATGGCACGGCTGCTCCGCCCTCTCTCCTGAGGATTGCTGGAGCCGCGGAAACTCCAGCATGATCATCCACAACATTTTGGCACGCACTGATCCATCACGACGACACGGTGCACGGTCAATCCTGCTGCTAACTTGCTGGGAAATTTGGCAAGAAAGAAACAACTGCACTTTTCGAAGCAGCCTTCCAAGCGTGCGAGGAATCGTCAGGCGCATCCAAGACAGCATCGAGCTCTGGAGGATCGCAGGCGCAACGTGCATCGAGAGCCCCTTCGGGGAGCCACCTTGAGAGAAAAAGTCTCCTTTTCTTGTACTAGGGTTTTTCGGCCGCATGTGGCTGTCCCTACGCACTTGATCCTTGGATCTTCACCTCCCCTTTGTTTTTGCCACTGCTTCCTGCTATAATCAATGAAAAGCCAGCAATTGCTGGATCTTTCGAATACAAAATACCTGGGAGGGGGCCCCTAGATTTTGGGGGCCCGGGGCGGCCGCCCCCTGCCCCCCATCAGGGCCGGCCCTGCGTCGACGGCGTACTCCACGTACGGCCTACCCCCTGCCCTTTTCGACGCCACCACATACCGCCACCCCACTCCCCATCTTCCTCCAATGCTGCCTCCCTGTAGTCCGAAGACCGAAGTTACGCCGTGTCGGCAACTTGCCCACCATCCATTGCCGCCACTAACAAGTAACAATGACGAAGGAGAAGACAAATGGGTCGCAGGTGAGTTCCGCCATCCCCTGAAGCCTTCTCTCCTTCCCTTTTCCATGTCCAGCGGAGCAACCCACCTGCAGCAACTCCTCTTTTCTTTTCTTTCCATGTTCAGCTGCCCATCTCCTCTCTCACCGTATATCCACTACGTACAGGTACAATACTTCTAATGTTTCTTACACCGTTTTGTTGTATATATTTTTGTTAGTAAATGCCCCAGTCTTTAACATCATACAAAGAATATATTTGGTACTCCGTACCGGTCGTGAGTTGATGTGAAATCCTCCAGTCTTATTATCTAGGCACATGTATTTGCTACTACTACGAGTTGATGTGAAACCCCCCAGTCTTTTAGTATTATCTAAGCAGTCAAACACAGTGAAGTTTGCGCACTACTGGTATACATTTTTCTAACTGAAGTTGTACAAAGCAAAAGAAACTAAGTGGATGTGCATCCAACTTGCTTGCTCAAGAAGACCTAGGTCATTTTGAGGAAGCCCATCATTGGAATATGCAAGCCAAGTTCTATAATGAAAATTTCCCACTAGTATATGAAGGTGATAACATAGGAGACTCTTTAATATGAAGATCATGGTGCTACTTAAAAGAATAGCAGCGTTGTCCCTTCTCTCTTTTTCTCTCATTTTTTATTTGTGCCTTCTATTTTTCGTCTGGAGTCTCATCCCGACTTGTGGGGGAATCATAGTCTCCATCATCCTTTCCTCACTGGGACAATGCTCTAATAATGATGATCATCACGCTTTTTATTTCCTTACAACTCAAGAATTACAACTCAATACTTAGAACAAGATATGACTCTATATGAATGCCTCCGGCGGTGTACCGAGATATGCGATGACTCATGAGTGACATGTATGAAAGAATTATGAACGGTGGCTTTGCCACAAATACAATGTCAACTACATGATCATGCAAAGCAATATGACAATGATGGAGTGTGTCATAATAAACGGAATGGGGGAAAGTTGCATGGTAATATTGTTGGGTTTCGAAGTAATTTCAAAAATTTCCTACGCACACGCAAGATCATGTGATGCATAGCAATGAGGGGAGAGTATTGTCTACGTACCCAACGCAGACTGACTGCGGAAGCGATGACACGACATAGAGGAAGTAGTCGTACGTCTTCTCGATCCAACCGATCAAGCACCGAAACTACGGCACCTCCGAGTTCGAGCACACGTTCAGCTCGATGACGATCCCCGGACTCCGATCCAGCAAAGTGTCGGGGAAGAGTTTCGTCAGCACGACGGCGTGGTGACGATCTTGATGAACTACAGCAGCAGGGCTTCGCCTAAACTCCGCTACAGTATTATCGAGGAATATGGTGGCAGGGGGCACCGCACACGGCTAAGGAATCGATCACGTGGATCAACTTGTGTCAACTTGTGTGTTTAGAGGTGCCCCTGCCTCCGTATATAAAGGAGCCAAGGGGGGAGGGGGCGCCGGCCAAGAGGGAGAGGCGCAGGAGGAGTCCTACTCCTACCGGGAGTAGGACTCCCCCCCCAATCCTATTCCAACTAGGATTCCCAAGGGGGAAAGAGGGAGAGGGGTGGCCGGCCACCTCTCCTAGTCCTAATAGTACTAGGGGAAGGGGGGAGGCGCGCAGCCCCCTTGGGCTGCCCCTTTCTCCTTTCCACTAAGGCCCATGATGGCCCATATGGTTCCCGGGGGGTTCCGGTAACCCTCCCGGTATTCCGGTAAAATCCCGATTTCACCCGGAACACTTCCGATATCCAAATATAGGCTTCCAATATATCAATCTTTACGTCTCGACCATTTCGAGACTCCTCGTCAAGTCCGTGATCACATCCGGGACTCCGAACAACCTTCGGTACATCAAAATGCATAAACTCATAATATAACTGTCATCGTAACCTTAAGCGTGCGGACCCTACGGGTTTGAGAACAATGTAGACATGACCGAGACACGTCTCCGGTCAATAACCAATAGCGGGACCTGGATGCCCATATTGGCTCCTACATATTCTACGAAGATCTTTATCGGTCAGACCGCATAACAACATACGTTGTTCCCTTTGTCATCGGTATGTTACTTGCCCGGGATTCGATCGTCGGTATCCAATACCTAGTTCAATCTCGTTACTGGCAAGTCTCTTTACTCGTTCCGTAATACATCATCTCACAACTAACATACTAGTTGTAATGCTTGCAAGGCTTATGTGATGTGTATTACCGAGAGGGCCCAGAGATACCTCTCCGACAATCGGAGTGACAAGTCCTAATCTCGAAATACGCCAACCCAACATCGACCATTGGAGACACCTGTAGTACTCCTTTATAATCACCCAGTAACGTTGTGACGTTTGGTAGTACCCAAAGTGTTCCTCCGGTAAACGGGAGTTGCATAATCTCATAGTCATAGGAACATGTATAAGTCATGAAGAAAGCAATAGTAACATACTAAACGATCGGGTGCTAAGCTAATGGAATGGGTCATGTCAACCAGATCATTCTACTAATGATGTGACCTCGTTAATCAAATAACAACTCATTGTTCATGGTTAGGAAACATAACCATCTTTGATTAACGAGCTAGTCAAGTAGAGGCATACTAGTGACACTTTGTTTGTCTATGTATTCACACATGTATTATGTTTCCGGAAAATACAATTCTAGCATGAATAATAAACATTTATCATGATTATAAGGAAATAAATAATAACTTTATTATTGCCTCTAGGGCATATTTCTTTCAGTCTCCCACTTGCACTAGAGTCAATAATCTAGATTACACTGTAATGATTCTAACACCCATGGAGCTTTGGTGCTGATCATGTTTTGCTCGTGGAAGAGGCTTAGTCAACGGGTCTGCAACATTCAGATCCGTATGTATCTTGCAAATCTCTATGTCTCCCACCTGGACTAGATCCCAGATGGAGTTGAAGCGTCTCTTGATGTGTTTGGTCCTTTTGTGAAATCTGGATTCCTTTGCCAAGGCAATTGCACCAGTATTGTCACAAAAGATTTTCATTGGACCCGATGCACTAGGTATGACACCTAGATCGGATATGAACTCCTTCATCCAGACTCCTTCATTTGCTGCTTCCGAAGCAGCTATGTATTCCGCTTCACATGTAGATCCCGCTACGACGCTTTGTTTAGAACTGCACCAACTGACAGCTCCACCGTTTAATGTAAACACGTATCCGGTTTGCGATTTAGAATCGTCCGGATCAGTGTCAAAGCTTGCATCAACGTAACCTTTTACGATGAGCTCTTTGTCACCTCCATATACGAGAAACATATCCTTAGTCCTTTTCAGGTATTTCAGGATGTTCTTGACCGCTGTCCAGTGATCCACTCCTGGATTACTTTGGTACCTCCCTGCTAAACTTATAGCAAGGCACACATCAGGTCTGGTACACAGCATTGCATACATGATAGAGCCTATGGCTGATGCATAGGGAACATCTTTCATATTCTCTCTATCTTCTGCAGTGGTCGGGCATTGAGTCTTACTCAATTTCACACCTTGTAACACAGGCAAGAACCCTTTCTTTGCTTGATCCATTTTGAACTTCTTCAAAATTTTGTCAAGGTATGTGCTTTGTGAAAGTCCAATTAAGCGTTTTGATCTATCTCTATAGATCTTAATGCCCAATATGTAAGCAGCTTCACCGTCGTCTTTCATTGAAAAACTTTTATTCAAGTATCCCTTTATGCTATCCAGAAATTCTATATCATTTCCAATCAGTAATATGTCATCCACATATAATATCAGAAATGCTATAGAGCTCCCACTCACTTTCTTGTAAATACAGGCTTCTCCGAAAGTCTGTATAAAACCAAATGCTTTGATCACACTATCAAAACGTTTATTCCAACTCCGAGAGGCTTGCACCAGTCCATAAATGGATCGCTGGAGCTTGCACACTTTGTTAGCTTCCTTTGGATCGACAAAACCTTCTAGTTGCATCATATACAACTCTTCTTCCAGAAATCCATTCAGGAATGCAGTTTTGACATCCATTTGCCAAATTTCATAATCATAAAATGCGGCAATTGCTAACATGATTCAGACGGACTTAAGCATCGCTACGGGTGAGAAGGTCTCATCGTAGTCAATTCCTTGAACTTGCCGAAAACCTTTTGCGACAAGTCGAGCTTTGTAGACAGTAACATTACCATCAGCGTCAGTCTTCTTCTTAAAGATCCATTTATTCTCAATTGCTTGTCGATCATCGGGCAAGTCAACCAAAGTCCATACTTTGTTCTCATACATGGATCCCATCTCAGATTTCATGGCTTCAAGCCACTTTGCGGAATCTGGGCTCACCATCGCTTCTTCATAGTTCGTAGGTTCATCATGATCTAGTAGCATGACCTCCAGAACAGGATTACCGTACCACTCTGGTGCGGATCTTACTCTGGTTGATCTACGAGGTTCAGCAGTATCTTGATCTGAAGTTTCATGATCATTATCATTGGCTTCCTTACTAACTGGTGTAGGTGTCACTGAAACAGTTTTCTGTGATGAACTACTTTCCAGTAAGGGAGCGGGTACAGTTACCTCGTCAAGTTCTACTTTCCTCCCACTCACTTCTTTCGAGAGAAACTCCTTCTCTAGAAATGATCCATTCTTAGCAACGAATGTCCTGCCTTCGGATCTGTGATAGAAGGTGTACCCAACAGTTTCCTTTGGGTATCCTACGAAGACACATTTCTCCGATTTGGGTTCGAGCTTATCAGGTTGAAGCTTTTTCACATAAGCATCGCAGCCCCAAACTTTAAGAAACGACAACTTTGGTTTCTTGCCAAACCACAGTTCATAAGGCGTCGTCTCAACGGATTTTGATGGTGCCCTATTTAACGTGAATGCGGCCGTCTCTAAAGCATATCCCCAAAAAGATAGCGGTAAATCAGTAAGAGACATCATAGATCGCACCATATCTAGTAAAGTACGATTACGACGTTCAGACACACCATTACGCTGTGGTGTTCCGGGTGGCGTGAGTTGCGAAACTATTCCACAGTTTTTCAAATGTATACCAAACTCGTAACTCAAATATTCTCCTCCACGATCGGATCGTAGAAACTTTATTTTCTTGTTACAATGATTTTCAACTTCACTCTGAAATTCTTTGAACTTTTCAAATGTTTCAGACTTATGTTTCATTAAGTAGATATACCCATATCTGCTTAAATCATTTGTGAAGGTGAGAAAATAACGATATCCGCCATGAGCCTCAATATTCATCGGGCCACATACATCGGTATGTATGATTTCCAACAAATCTGTTGCTCTCTCCATAGTACCGGAGAACGGTGTTTTAGTCATCTTGCCCATGAGGCACGGTTCGCAAGTACCAAGTGATTCATAATCAAGTGGTTCCAAAAGTCCATCAGTATGGAGTTTCTTCATGCGCTTTATACCGATATGACCTAAACGACAGTGCCACAAATAAGTTGCACTTTCATTATCAACTCTGCATCTTTTGGCTTCAATATTATGAATATGGGTATTAATACTATCGAGATTCAATAAGAATAGACCACTCTTCAAGGGTGCATGACCATAAAAGATATTACTCATATAAATAGAACAACCATTATTCTCTGATTTAAATGAATAACCGTCTCGCATTAAACAAGATCCAGATATAATGTTCATGCTCAACGCTGGCACCAAATAACAATTATTTAGGTCTAATATTAATCCCGAAGGTAGATGTAGAGGTAGCGTGCCGACTGCGATCACATCGACTTTGGAACCGTTTCCCACGCGCATCGTCACCTCGTCCTTTGCCAGTGCCCGCTTATTCCGTAGTCCCTGTTTCGAGTTGCAAATATTAGCAACAAAACCAGTATCAAATACCCAGGTGCTACTGCGAGCTCTAGTAAGGTACACATCAATAACATGTATATCACATATACCTTTGTTCACCTTGCCATCCTTCTTATCCGCCAAATACTTGGGGCAGTTCCGCTTCTAGTGACCAGTCTGCTTGCAGTAGAAGCACTCAGTTTCAGGCTTAGGTCCAGACTTGGGTTTCTTCTCTTGAGCAGGAACTTGCTTGCCGTTCTTCTTGAAGTTCCCCTTTTTCTTCCCTTTGCCCTTTTTCTTGAAACTAGTGGTCTTGTTAACCATCAACACTTGATGCTCCTTCTTGATTTCTACCTCCGCAGCTTTCAGCATTGCGAAGAGCTCGGGAATAGTCTTGTTCATCCCTTGCATATTATAGTTCATCACGAAGCTCTTGTAGCTTGGTGGCAGTGATTGGAGAATTCTGTCAATGACGCAATCATCCGGAAGATTAACTCCCAATTGAATCAAGTGATTATTATACCCAGGCATTTTGAGTATATGCTCACTGACAGAACTGTTCTCCTCCATCTTGCAGCTATAGAACTTATTGGAGACTTCATATCTCTCAATTCGGGCATTTGCTTGAAATATTAACTTCAACTCCTGGAACATCTCATATGCTCCATGACGTTCAAAACGTCGTTGAAGTCCCGATTCTAAGCCGTAAAGCATGGCACACTGAACTATCGAGTAGTCATCAGCTTTGCTCTGCCAGACGTTCATAACATCTGGTGTTGCTCCAGCGGCAGGCCTGGCACCCAGCGGTGCTTCCAGGACGTAATTTTTCTGTGCAGCAATGAGGATAATCCTCAAGTTACGGACCCAGTCCGTGTAATTGCTACCATCATCTTTCAACTTTGCTTTCTCAAGGAACGCATTAAAATTCAACGGAACAACAGCACGAGCCATCTATCTACAATCAACATAAACAAGCAAGATACTATCAGGTACTAAGTTCATGATAAATTTAAGTTCAATTAATCATATTATTTAAGAACTCCCACTTAGATAGACATCCATCTAATCCTCTAAGTGATTATGTGATCCAAATCAACTAAACCATGACCGATCATCACGTGAGATGGAGTAGTTTTCAATGGTGAACATCGTTATGTTGATCATATCTACTATATGATTCACGCTCGACCTTTCGGTCTCCGTGTTCCGAGGCCATATCTGCATATGCTAGGCTCGTCAAGTTTAACCTGAGTATTCTGCGTTTGCAAAACTGGCTTGCACCCGTTGTAGATGGACGTAGAGCTTATCACACCCGATCATCACGTGGTGTCTGGGCACGACAAACTTTGGCAACGGTGCATACTCAGGGAGAACACTTCTTGATAATTTAGTGAGAGATCATCTTATAATGCTACCGTCAATCAAAGCAAGATAAGATGCATAAAAAGATAAACATCACATGCAATCAATATAAGTGATATGATATGGTCATCATCATCTTGTGCTTGTGATCTCCATCTCCGAAGCACCTTCATGATCACCATCGTCACCGGCGCGACACCTTGATCTCCATCGTAGCATCGTTGTCGTCTCGCCAATCTTATGCTTCCACGACTATCACTACCGTTTAGTAATAAAGTAAAGCATTACATCGCGATTGCATTGCATACAATAAAGCGACAACCATATGGCTCCTGCCAGTTGCCGATAACTCGGTTACAAAACATGATCATCTCATACAATAAAATTCAGCATCATGCTTTGACCATATCACATCACAACATGCCCTGCAAAAACAAGTTAGACGTCCTCTACTTTGTTGTTGCTTGTTTTACGTGGCTGCTACGGGCTTAAGTAAGAACCAATCTCACCTACGCATCAAAACCACAACGATAGTTTGTCAAATAGACTCTGTTTTAACCTTCGCAAGGACCGGGCGTAGCCATACTTGGTTCAACTAAAGTTGGAGAGACAGTCGCCCGCAAGCCATCTCTGTGCAAAGCACGTCGAGGGAACCGGTCTCGCGTAAGCGTACGCGTAAGGTTGGTCTGGGTCGTCTCGTCCAACAATACCGCCGAACCAAAATATGACATGCTGGTAGGCAGTATGACTTGTATCATCCACAACTCACTTGTGTTCTACTCGTGCATATAACATCAACATCAAAAACCTGGCTCTGATACCACTGTTGGGTTTCGAAGTAATTTCAAAAATTTCCTACGCACACGCAAGATCATGTGATGCATAGCAACGAGGGGAGAGTATTGTCTACGTACCCAACGCAGACCGACTACGGAAGCGATGACACGACGTAGAGGAAGTAGTCGTACGTCTTCTCGATCCAACCGATCAAGCACCGAAACTACGGCACCTCCGAGTTCGAGCACACGTTCAGCTCGATGACGATCCCCGGACTCCGATCCAGCAAAGTGTCGGGGAAGAGTTTCGTCAGCACGACGGCGTGGTGACGATCTTGATGAACTACAGCAGCAGGGCTTCGCCTAAACTCCGCTACAGTATTATCGAGGAATATGGTGGCAGGGGGCACCGCACACGGCTAAGGAATCGATCACGTGGATCAACTTGTGTCAACTTGTGTGTTTAGAGGTGCCCCTGCCTCCGTATATAAAGGAGCCAAGGGGGGAGGGGGCGCCGGCCAAGAGGGAGAGGCGCAGGAGGAGTCCTACTCCTACCGGGAGTAGGACTCCCCCCCCCCAATCCTATTCCAACTAGGATTCCCAAGGGGGAAAGATGGAGAGGGGTGGCCGGCCACCTCTCCTAGTCCTAATAGGACTAGGGGAAGGGGGGAGGCGCGCAGCCCCCTTGTGCTGCCCCTTTCTCCTTTCCACTAAGGCCCATGATGGCCCATATGGTTCCCGGGGGGTTCCGGTAACCCTCCCGGTATTCCGGTAAAATCCCGATTTCACCCGGAACACTTCCGATATCCAAATATAGGCTTCCAATATATCAATCTTTACGTCTCGAACATTTCGAGACTCCTCGTCATGTCCGTGATCACATCCGGGACTCCGAACAACCTTCGGTACATCAAAATGCATAAACTCATAATATAACTGTCATCGTAACCTTAAGCGTGCGGACCCTACGGGTTCGAGAACAATGTAGACATGACCGAGACACGTCTCCGGTCAATAACCAATAGCGGGACCTGGATGCCCATATTGGCTCCTACATATTCTACGAAGATCTTTATCGGTCAGACCGCATAACAACATACGTTGTTCCCTTTGTCATCGGTATGTTACTTGCCCGGGATTCGATCGTCGGTATCCAATACCTAGTTCAATCTCGTTACTGGCAAGTCTCTTTACTCGTTCCGTAATACATCATCTCACAACTAACATATTAGTTGTAATGCTTGCAAGGCTTATGTGATGTGTATTACCGAGAGGGCCCAGAGATACCTCTCCGACAATCGGAGTGACAAATCCTAATCTCGAAATACGCCAACCCAACATTGACCATTGGAGACACCTGTAGTACTCCTTTATAATCACCCAGTAACATTGTGACGTTTGGTAGTACCCAAAGTGTTCCTCCGGTAAGCGGGAGTTGCATAATCTCATAGTCATAGGAACATGTATAAGTCATGAAGAAAGCAATAGCAACATACTAAACGATCGGGTGCTAAGCTAATGGAATGGGTCATGTCAATCAGATCATTCTACTAATGATGTGACCTGTTAATCAAATAACAACTCATTGTTCATGGTTAGGAAACATAACCATCTTTGATTAACGACCTAGTCAAGTAGAGGCATACTAGTGACACTTTGTTTGTCTATGTATTCACACATGTATTATGTTTCCGGAAAATACAATTCTAGCATGAATAATAAACATTTATCATGATTATAAGGAAATAAATAATAACTTTATTATTGCCTCTAGGGCATATTTCCTTCAAATATATCTCGGAATGGCTACGGAAATGCCATGATAGGTAGGTACGGTGGCTGTTTTGAGGAAGGTATATGGTGGGTGTATGATACCGGCGAAAGGTGTGCGGTATTAGAGATGCTAGCAATGGTGGAAGGGTGAGAGTGCGTATGATCCATGGACTCAACATTAGTCATAAAGAACTCATGTACTTATTGCAAAAATCTACAAGTATTACGTGCATGCTCCTAGGGGGAAAGATTGGTAGGAAAAGACAATCAATAAATAAAACATGCTCCGACTTCATCACATAACGGTTCACCATACGTGCATGCTACAGGAATCACAAACTTTAACACAAGTATTTATCAAATTCACAACTACTCAACTAGCACAACTTTAATATCACCATCTCCATATCTCAAAACAATCATCAAGTATCAAACTTCTCATAGTGTTCAACACACTCATAAGGGAATTTTATTATTAATCTTGTATACCTAGCATATAGGAATATTTAAGCAATTTACCATGCTATTTAAGAGTCTCAAAATAATCTAAGTGAACCATGAGAGATCAATAGTTTCTATAAAACAAATCCACCACCGTTCTCTAAAAGATATAAGTGAAGCACTAGAGCAAAACTATATAACTCAAAAGATATAAGTGAAGCACATAGAGTATTATAATAATTTCCGAATCATGTGTGTCTCTCTCAAAAGATGTGTACAGGAAGGATGATAACAAATAAAGACACAAATCATACAAGACGCTCCAAGCAAAACGCATATCATGTGGTGAATAAAAATATAGCTCCAGTAAAGTTACCGATAGAAGTAGACGAAAGAGGGGATGCCTTCCGGGGCATCCCCAAGTTTTGGCTTTTAGGTGTTCTTAGATTATCTTGGGGGTGCCATGGGCATCCCCAAGCTTAGGCTGTTGCCACTCCTTGTTCCATAATCCATCAAATCTTTACCCAAAATTTAAAAACTTCACAACACAAAACTTAAAGTAGAAAATCTCGTGAGCTCCGTTAGCGAAAGAACACAAAAGACCACTTCAAAGTACTGTAATAAACTCATTCTTTATTTATATTGGTATTAAACCTACTGTATTCCAACATCTCTATGGTTTATAAACTATTTTACTAGACATAGATTCATCAAAATAAGCAAACAACACATGAAAAACAGAATCTGTCAAAAACAGAACAGTCTGTAGTAATCTGTAGCTAGCGCACGATCTGGAACCCCAAAAATTCTAAAATAAATTTATGGACGTGAGGAATTTATCTATTAATCATCTGCAAAAATAATTAACTAAATAGCACTTTCCAAATAAAAACGGCAGCAGTTCTCGTGAGCGCTAAAGTTTCTGTTTTTTACAGCAGGATTAACAAGACTTTCCCCAAGTCTTCCCAACGGTTCTACTTGGCACAAACACTAATTAAACACAAAAAAACACAACCAAAACAGAGCCTAGGTAAATTATTTATTACTAAATAGGATCAAAAAGCAAGGAACAAAAATAAAATTGGGTTGCCTCCCAACAAGCGCTATCGTTTAACGCCCCTAACTAGGCATAAAAAGCAAGGATAGATCGACGTATTGCCATCTTTGGTAGGCAATCCATAAGTGGCTCTCATAATAGATTCATAAGGTAATTTAATTTTCTTTCTAGGAAAGTGTTCCATGCCTTTCCTTAACGGAAATTGGAATCTAATATTTCCTTCCTTCATATCAATAATTGCACCAATCGTTCTACGGAAAGGTCTACCAAGAATAATAGGACATGAAGAATTGCAAAATGTCAAGAACGATAAAATCTACGGGCACATAATTCCTATTTGCGACAATAAGAAAAACATTAATTCTTCCCATAGGTTTCTTAATAGTGGAATCCGCAAGGTGCAAATTTAGAGAGCAATCATCAAAATCACGGAACCTAATAAATCACACAAAGTCTTCGGAATCATGGAAACAGCTCCCAAATCACATAAATCATAGCATTCATGATCCTTAATTTTAATTTCAATAGTTGGTTCCCACTCATCATAAAGTTTTCTAGGGATAGAAACTTCCAACTCAAGTTTTTATTCATAAGATTTCATCAAAGCATCAACTATATGTTTGGTAAAAGCTTTATCTTGACTATAAGCATGAGGAGATTTTAGCACGGATTGGAACAAGGAAATACAATATATCAAAGATAAATTATCATAATTAAATCCCTTGAAATCCAAAATAGTAGGTTCATTAACGTCTAGAGTTTTTGTCTCTTCAATCCCACTTTTATCAAATTTAGCATCAAGATCTTAAAACTCTGAATTTTTTGGAACGCCTTATAGGTAAAGGTGGATCATATTCAGTCCCATCATTATCAAGATTCATATAGCAAAACAAATATTTAATAGGGGACACATCAATAACTTTTAGATCTTCATCTTTATTATCATGGAAACTAGAAGAACACACTCTTATAAAGGAATCTTTTTTAGCACGCATCCTAGCAGTTCTTTCTTTGCACTCATCAATGGAAATTCTCATTGCTTTGAGAGACTCGTTGATATCATGCTTATGTGGAATAGATCTAAGTTTCAAAGAATCAACATCAAGAGAAATTCTATCAACGTTCCTAGCCAAATCATCAATCGTAAGCAATTTTTCTTCAATCAAAGCATTGAAATTCTTTTGCGAAGTAATAAATTCTTTATAGATTCAAAATTAGAGGGCATCTTATTAAAATTTCCATAAGAATTGTTGTAGGAATTACCATAATTATTAGAGGAATTACTAGGATAAGGCCTAGGATTAAAATTTCCTATATATGCGTTGTTACCAAAATTGTACCTACCAACAAAATTCACATCCATAGATTCATTATTATTCTCAATCAAAGTAGACAAAGGCATATAATTTGGATCAGAAGAAGCACTTTTATTAGCAAATAATTTCATAAGTTCATCCATCTTTCCACTCAAAACATTAACTTCTTCTATCGCATGCACTTTCTTATTAGTAGATCTTTCAGTGTACCATTGAGAATAATTAACCATAATATTATCTAAGAGTTTAGTAGCTTCTCCTAAAGTGATTTCCACAAAAGTGCCTCCCGCGCCCAAATCTAAAAGATTTCTAGAAGCAAAATTCAATCCGGCATAAACAATTGTATAATCATCCACGAATTTAAACCATGTGCTGGGCAATTATGTATCATTAATTTCATCCTCTCCCAAGCTTGTGCAACATGTTCATGATCAAGTTGCTTAAAATTCATAATATTGTTTCTAAGAGAGATGATCTTAGCGGGAGGAAAATACTTAGAGATAAAAGCATCTTTTCACTTGTTCCATGAATCAATACTATTTTTAGGCAAAGACGAAAACCAAGCTTTAGCACGATCTCTAAGCGAAAAAGGAAATAGCTTCAATTTAACAATATCATTGTCAACATCTTTCTTCTCTTGCATATCACACAAATCAACAAAGCTATTTAGATGAGTAGCGGCATTTTCACTTGGAAGGCCGGAAAATGGATCTTTCATGACAAGGTTCAGTAAGGCAGCATTAATTTCACAAGATTCAGTATCGGTAAGAGGAGCAATCGAAGTTCTAATAAAATCATTGTTGTTGGTATTGGTAAAGTCACACAATTTAGTGTTATCTTGAGCCATGGTGACAAGCAAGCAATCCAACACACAAGCAAACGAGGAACGGGCAAAAAGAGGCAAATAGAGAAAGAGAGGGAGGATAGAGAGAGAGGGTGAATAAAACGGCAAGGGTGAAGTGGGGAAGAGGAAAACAAGAGGCAAATGGCAAATAATGTAATGCGGGAGATAAGGGTTTGTGATGGGTACTTGGTATGTTGACTTTTGCGTAGACCTCCCCAGCAACGGCGCCAGAAATCCTTCTTGCTAGCTCTTGAGCACTGCGTTGGTTTTCCCTTGAAGAGGAAAGGGTGATGCAGCAAAGTAGCATAAGTATTTCCCTCAGTTTTTGATAACCAAGGTATCAATCCAGTAGGAGGCTATGCACGAGTCCCTCGCACCTGCACAAAACAAATAAATCCTCCAAACCAACGCGATAAGGGGTTGTCAATCCCTACACGGTCACTTACGAGAGTGAGATCTGATAGATATGATAAGATAATATTTTTGGTATTTTTATGATAAATATGCAAAGTAAAATAAAAGGCAATGAAAATTACTAAGTATTGGAAGATTAATATGATGAATATAGACCCGGGGGCCATAGGTTTCACTAGTGGCTTCTCTCAAAAGCATAAATATTTTACGGTGGGTGAACAAATTACTGTTGAGCAATTGACAGAATTGAGCATAGTTATGAGAATATCTAGGTACGATCATGTATATAGGCATCAGGTCCAAGACAAGTAGACCGACTCCTTCCTGCATCTACTACTATTACTCCACACATCGACCGCTATCCTGCATGCATCTAGAGTATTAAGTTCATAAGAACAAAGTAACGCCTTAAGCAAGATGACATGATGTAGAGGGACAAACTCATGCAATATGATGAAAACCCCATCTTGTTATCCTCGATGGCAACAATACAATACGTGCCTTGCTGCCCCTACTGTCACTTGGAAAGGACACCGCAAGATTGAACCCAAAGCTAAGCACTTCTCCCATTGCAAGAAAGGGGGAGAACTTTGTTCCTATCAATCTAGTAGGCAAAACCAAACTGATAATTCGAAGAGACTTGCAAAGATAACCAATCATACATAAAAGAATTCAGATAAGATTCAAATATTGTTCATAGATAAACTTGATCATAAACCCACAATTCGTCGGTCTCAACAAACACACCGCAAAAAGAAGATTACATCGAATAGATCTCCACAAGAGAGGGGGGGAACTTTGTATTGAGATCCAAAAAGAGAGAAGAAGCCATCTAGCTAATAACTATGGACCCATAGGTCTGAGGTAAACTACCCACACTTCATCGGAGAGGCTATGGTGTTGATGTAGAAGCCCTCCGTGATCGACGCCCCCTCCGGCGGAGCTCTGGAATAGGCCCCAAGATGGGATCTCGTGGATACAGAAAGTTACGGCGATGGAATTAGGGTTTTGGCTCCGTATCTGATCATTTGGGGGTACATAGGTATATATAGGAGGAAGAACTACGTCGGTGGAGCAACAGGGGGCCCATGAGGGTGGAGGGCGCGCCTGGTGGGGGGGGGGGGGGGTAGGCGCGCCCCCTACCTCATGGCATCCCTGTTGGTTGCTTGACGTAGGGTCCAAGTCTCCTGGATCATGTTCGGTGAGAAAATCACGTTTCTGAAGGTTTCATTCCGTTTGGACTCCGTTTGATATTCTTTTCTGCGAAACCCTAAAATAGGCAAAAAAACAGCAATTCTGGGCTGGGCCTCCGGTTAATAGTATAGTCCCAAAAATAATATAAAAGTGAATAATAAAGCCCAATAATGTCGAAAACAGTAGATAATATAGCATGGATAAAAAATTATAGATACGTTGGAGACGTATCACGGACCACCTCTCTCTCATGGATGTCCGACGTCCCCCCTCATGTCAAAGTTATCGGGGAGGGCCAGGGTAGATCGACAACGTCGCTCTTTCTTCTAGGGTTTGGGTGGCCTCGATAGTTGGTCGGGCGAGCGGACCGCCTCTCTCTCATGCTTGTCCGACGTCCCCCCTCATCGATATAAAAGCTCCGATCAATAGTTGGTTCATCCTTCGGCATCCCAAAATCAGACAGCTTTGCTTTGTAGCTCTGCAATCCATATTCCATCAAATGACACAATTAGCATTACTAAGGTGCTGAAAAAATTACTTTCTTGGTCAAACTAGAATGGAAGAATAGAAGCATACCGAATCAAGAAGAATATGCAAGGTCCTGAAATCACCGTAGCTGATATCGGCCTTGTTGCTATGGAGGAACGCGAGCCCCTTGGTTGCCCCAAGAACAACCTTCATTCTCAGATCCCATAACTAATTAAGAACGTTTATTGTCCAATAAAAAATGGATTCAGAAATCCATTGACTTATTAATTCTGAATGTGCATATGTAAGAAATGAAGAGATGAAGGAATTGGCACTGACCAACCAATGAATGTGGCGTTGTAAGTCTGTCTGCTCAAGTATTTTGACAGCGATGGGCATACCGGCGGCGCGGCTGGCCGGAGCAAACGTGGTTTTGTCGACCCACCCTTTGAACACCGATCCGAACCCGCCCTCGCCGAGCACGCTGTCAGTTCGGAAGTTCATGGTGGCCGTCTTGAGGTCCTTGAAGGCGAAGCTCCTGAGGTCAGCCTGCTGGCGGATCTCGCCCTCGCTCCTAGGGGTTGCAGGCATTGTTGTCGCCGGTCTCCGAAAGCAGTTTGCCATGGATGGTGATATACCAAATCAAGCCAAACTCCACGAAGCAGCAGATGATGGAGAGTTAGAAAGTATGAATATAAGTGAGACATCTCACCCTGACCAAGCAAGCTTGATATATAGCCTTAAAAGTGGTGAGTGACTTGACTATTGAAGTGTGAATCCTGGTTCCTCGATGTCCACCAAAAACCGCGTAGCTTTCAAGGGATGATATGCATGCACAATAGCTGCACTTAATTATATATATAGTACTACAACAACTACCACTAGTATTTCATATTCTGAATTAATGGACGTGAATAAGGGGAATACTTAATTTAATTACATTATATTAAGACAGTGCTTCTATATTAGTATAGGGAAACACTTTATACTGCAATCTCGTTATTCATGGAACAGTACAGTAGTTCCATAAATCAAGGGCATCATTCATCCATCCATCCATCTAACTCAGCCAACTGAACCAATGTCGCAACAATAGCACTAACTGTCTGATTTCAATCCTGTAATACCAAATTTTTTTGGTAAAGGAAAAGTAGCCAGTTACATACTCCGTCATTACAAGACCTCGATTAGGGTTAATAGTGCTTAGCGGTGGCTAACCCCTAGCATGGAGGTCGAGTGTGCGTCTCTCTGTTCCTTTCCGTCCTCTTTGGTTCGCAGGGTACATGGACATTTCTGCTGAGCTAATGGGAAGAAAAAGAACAAACCGGCGCTCCGGCCCCGGCAAGCCAAGGTTGTCGGGGGCTGCAGACACAAGGATCCAACCACGGCAAGCCAAGGTTGCTGGGGACTGCAGATTCAGATAAGTCTTTTATCCCCTGTCGCACATTTCCATATGAAAGTGGGGCGTATGAAACCTCGTTCTATTCCTAGGCCACCGTGCTCCCCCTTTCCTGTACCCAAGGACCATTCCCTGGGTCGGAACTTGGTTGTAGCCGCGGTGACAAGGAAGCAAACGAAGGGCCTAACCCTACTCCGCCCCTGCCTCCGCCAAGAGCGTGAGTATGATCGAATGAAGTAAGGGGACGACAAGACTTGTTGCCGGGCCACAATGTTTATCTTAAAAATAACAAGGATTTACTCCTTGGCATGGGCTTCGCTCACGCACAAAGAGCCCGGCAAGCCTCCTTTTTCATTAAATACGTCCCATACAGATACAGTTCGTACGGAATGGAAACATGAGTAAGGGGATTACAAGTTTTAAATTTCACAAGTGCCCGCAGGCTTACAAACTAAAAAAGATAAGTGCCCCGTGATCCTCATTCTTACCCTTTTCCTCCCAGGTGCGGCAGGTGAAGGAAAAAAGGAGGCAACGGGGAACGCGCGGATGGAGAGCTTGACGAGGAAGGCCCTCAGCAGGGCGCGTGGCCGAGGAAGGGGCAACACGGTCAGTCGGAGTCGAGGTCGGCGTCGCCCCGCTCGATGCCCTCGTCATCGCTGTCGCTATCCTCCTCGTCACTCCTGCTTGAGGAGGAGTCTTCATCATTGGAGGAGCTCTCCACCCAGCACTTTAGGCGAGTTCCAAGGTTCCCAAAGATCTTGACGGAAAGCAGGCCGTTCTCCATTAATTTGAAGTAGAGAACGAGCCCTTCCGTCAGGTTGTGGACACGAGCAAAAGTCTTCCACCTCCGACGAAGGTACACGACGTGAGGAATGGGAAAGTCGATGTCAACCCGCGTGCCGCCGTTCCCGCAGCCCCTCATATGCAACCTGAGGGTCTGAGGCGGATCGAGCTCCATCTCCCGAGCGAATGGAGCTGGGAGACGAAAGCGACGATATGGTGGTCGACGCAGCCTGATGAAGACCCACGAGGCTGTTCCCTGACGTGGCCCTCCATTGGGGGAGGTATCGCTGGCGGAGGCAAGGCCAGTGCGCCTCCCCGTCCCCCTCTTCCCCGAGCGCCACGCTGACGTCGGCCTCACCCCTCCCCCTTCCTTTCATGGCCGGCTCCACCGCCGCGAAATCTTGGGAAAGAGGGACGCGCTGTCAAGAAGAGACCCTCGCCGCCATCGTCGAAGGGTCAGCGCCCCCTCTCGCCATGGCAGATGAAAGAATGGATCCGATGTGGAAGGAGAGGGATGATGAAAGATTGTGGGGTGCCATACCCCTCCCCTTCTTATAAAGGGATGGGGTCAGGGCTCGGCCGCCCCACTCAGCCAATCCGGCCATCATTGGTGCAGGGAATCGAGACCGACCCGCTGCTCAAATCAGTGACGGCCCGGTTTCCCGCCTCGTTATGTAAGACCCGTGCCCCCCTCGCACGTCCACTGCCTGCCACCTTGGGGGCATGAGGGACACGTGGCGAGCAAGCAGAAATCAAGGGGATGGGTGAGGCAACCGTTCTCCACCCTGTGATCATGGGGCGCGGGTGTCTTGAAGTCCACGACCCAAGTTCACTTAGTAAATGAGCCGTGCCTCTGTGTTTTTCTCTTTTTATGGGGAAGGCGCGAGCCGCCTCTTTACCACGATGTGATGCATGCGTGCGGAAACTTCCCCATGCATGACCCCCACGTCACGCATGACCCTCCACGTCGCACGTTCAACGCGGGTCGTGGGGAAACGCAGCAGATAGAAAAGTTACTGTAGTAAAAACCCACCTCGCCTGCCCACGCACCGTTCTGGGCCTAGCCCAACAATGTGTCGCGCTTATGTGTGGCCTAGGCTCGAGGGTTCCTATCGATGTACAAAAGTAGGGGATCTCCTTTGCACCCCTTTACTTATGCACGGATGCTACCTCTTGAGCACTGCGTTGGATTTCCTTGAAGAGGAAAGGATGATGCAGCAAAGTAGTGTAAGTATTTTCCTCCATTTTTGAGAACCAAGGTATCAATCTAGTAGGAGGCTACGGGCGAGTCCCTTTCACCTGCACAAAACAAATAACTCCTCGCAACCAACGCGATAAGAGGTTGTCAATCCCTTCACGGTCACTTACGAGAGTGAGATCTGATAGATATGCTAGAATAATATTTTTGGTATTTTTTTGATAAAGATGCAAAGTAAAATAAAATCAAAGGAAAAAGCAAAGGAAATAACTAAGTATTGGAAGATTTATATGATGAAGATAGACCCGGGGGCCATAGGTTTCACTAGTGGCTTCTCTCAAGAGCATATGTATTTTACGGTGGGTGAACGAATTACTGTTGAGCAATTGACAGAATTGAGCATAGTTATGAGAATATCTAGGTATGATCATGTATATAGGCATCACGTCCGAGACAAGTAGACCGACTCCTGCCTGCATCTACTACTATTACTCCACTCATCGACCGCTATCTAGCATGCATCTAGTGTATTAAGTTCATGAAAACAGAGTAACGTCTTAAGCAAGATGACATGAAGTAGAGGGATAAATTCATGCAATATGATAAAAACCCCATCTTGTTATCCTCGATGGCAACAATACAATACGTGCCTTGCTGCCCCTACTGTCACTGGGAAAGGACACCGCAAGATTGAACCCAAAGCTAAGCACTTCTCCCATTGCCAGAAAGATCAATCTAGTAGGCCAAACCAAACTGATAATTCGAAGAGACTTGTAAAGATAACCAATCATACATAAAAGAATTCAGGCAAGATTTAAATATGGTTCATAGATAATCTTGATCATAAACCCAGAATTCATCGGTCTCAACAAACACACTGCAAAAAGAAGATTACATCTAATAGATCTCCACAAGAGAGGGGGAGAACATTGTATTGAGATCCAAAAAGAGAGAAGAAGCCATCTAGCTAGCTAATAACTATGGACCCGAAGGTCTTAGGTAAACTACTCACAATTCATCGGAGAGGCTATGGTGTTGATGTAGAAGCCCTCCGTGATGGATTCCCCCTCCGGCGGAGCTCCGGAACAGGCCCCAAGATGGGATCTCGTGGATACAGAAAGTTACAGCGGTGGAATTAGGGTTTTGGCTCCGTGTTTGATCGTTTGGGGGGTACGTAGGTATATATAGGAGGAAGGAGTACGTCGGTAGAGCAACAGGGGGCCCACGAGGGTGGAGGGTGTGGCTTCCTCCTTTATTTCTTGATGTAGTGTCCAAGTCTCCTGGATCATGTTCGGTGAGAAAATCACGCTCCCGAAGATTTCATTCCGTTTTAACTCCGATTGATATTCCTTTTCTGCGAAACTCTGAAATAGGAAAAAAACAGCAATTCTGGGCTGGGCCTCCGGTTAATAGGTTAGTCCCAAAAATAATATAAAAGTGGATAATAAAGCCCAATAATGTCCAAAACTATAGATAATATAGCATGGAGCAATCGAAAATTATAGATACGTTGGAGACGTATCAAGCATCCCCAAGCTTAATTGTGTAGTGCTACTTGGCATAATTTTAATGTAATTCTTCTTAATTGTGGTATGAATATTTAGATCCGAAAGATTCAAGATAAAAGTTCATATTGATATAAAAATAATAATACTTCAAGCATACTAACTAAGCAATTATGTCTTCTCAAAATAACATGGCCAAAGAAAGTTCATCCCTACAAAATCATATAGTTTAGTCATGCTCCATTTTCGTCACACAAGAATGCTCTCATCATGCACAACCCCGATGACAAGCCAAGCAATTGTTTCATACTTTAGTAATCTCAAACCTATAAACTTTCACGCAATATATGAGCGTGAGCCATGGACATAGCACTATGGATGGAATAAAATATGATGATGGGGGTTATGTGGAGAAGACAAAAAAAGGAGAAAGTCTCACATCAACGAGGCTAACCAATGGGCTATGGAGATGCCCATCGATTGATATTAATGCAAGGAGTAGGGATTGCCATGCAACGGATGCACTAGAGCTATGAATGTATGAAAGCTCAACAAAAGAAACTAAGTGGGTGTGCATCCAACTTGCTTGCTCACGAAGACCTAGGCACTTGAGGAGGCCCATTATTGGAATATACAAGCCAAGTTCTATAATGAAAAATTCCCACTAGTATATGAAAGTGACAAAACAAGAGACTCTCTATCATGAAGATTATGGTGCTACTTTGAAGCACAAGTGTGGCAAAGGATAGTAGCATTGTCGCTTCTCTCTTTTTCTCTCATTTTTTTGGGCCTTCTTTTTCTATGGCCTTTCTCTTTTTTTATTTCTCACTTGGGACAATTCTCTAGAAAATGATGATCATCACACTTCTATTTATTTACAACTCAATGATTATAACTCGATACTAGAACAAAAGATGACTCTATATGAATGCCTCCGGCGGTGTACCGGGATATGCAATGAACCAAGAGTGACATGTATGAAAGAATTTTGAACGGTGGCTTTTCCACAAATACTATGTCAACTACATGATCATGCTAAGCAATATGACAATGATGAATGTGTCATGATAAACGGAATGGTGGAAAGTTGCATGGCAATATCTCTCGGAATGGCTATGGAAATGCCATAATAGGTAGGTATGGTGGTTGTTTTGAGGAAGATATAAGGAGGTTTATGTGTGAAAGAGCGTATCATATTACAGGGTTTGGATGCACCGGCGAAGTTTGCACCAACTCTTAATGTGAGAAAGGGCAATGCAAGGTACCGAAGAGTCTAGCAGTGATGGAAGGGTGAGACTGCGCATAATCCATTGACTCAACATTAGTCATAAAGAACTCACATACTTATTGCAAAAATCTACAGGTCATCAAAAACCAAGCACTACGCGCATGCTCCTAGGGGATAGGTTGGTAGGAAAAGACCATCCCTCATCCCCGACCGCCACTCATAAGGAGGACAATCAAAGAACACCTCATGTTTCAAATTTGTTACATAATGTTTACCATACGTGCATGCTACGGGACTTGCAAACTTCAACACAAGCATTTCTCAAATTCACAACTACTCAGCTAGCACGACTTTGATATTATTACCTCCATATCTCAGAACAATCATCAAGCATCAAACTTCTCTTAGTATTCAAAACACTCATAAGAATTTTTTTACTCTTGAATACCTAGCATATTATGATTATTTAAGAAAACTACCATGCTATTTAAGACTCTCAAAATAATCTAAGTGAAGCATGAGAGATCAATAGTTTCTATAAAACAAATCCACCACCGTGCTATAAAAGATATAAGTGAAGTACTAGAGCGAAACTATATAACTCAAAAGATATAAGTGAAGTACATAGAGTATTCTAACAAATTCCCAATCATGTATGGCTCTCTCAAAAAGGTGTGTACAGCAAGGATGATTGTAGTAAACTAAAAAGCAAAGACTCAAATCATACAAGATGCTCCAAGCAAAACACATATCATGTGGTGAATAAAAATATAGCTCCAAGTAAAGTTACCGATAGAAGTAGACGAAAGAGGGGATGCCTTCTGGGGCATCCCCAAGCTTTGGCTTTTACGTGTCCTTAGATTATCTTCGGGATTCCATGGGAATCCCCAATCTTAGCCTCTTGCCACTCCTTGTTCCATAATCCATCAAATCTTTACCCAAAACTTGAAAACTTCACAACACAAAACTCAAAGTAGAAAATCTCGTGAGCTCCGTTAGCGAAAAAAACAAAAGACCACTTCAAGGTACTGTAATGAACTCATTCTTTATTTATATTGGTGTTAAACCTACTGTACTACAACTTCTCTATGGTTTATAAACTATTTTACTAGCCATAGATTCATCAAAATAAGCAAACAACAGACGAAAAACAGAATCTGTCAAAAACAGAACATTCTGTAGTAATCTGTAACTAGCGCAAGATCTGGAACCCCAAAAATTCTAAAATAAATTTCTGGACGTGAGGAATTTATCTATTAATCATCTGCAAAAATAATTAGCTAAATAGCACTTTGCAAGTAAAAATGGCAGAAGTTCTCGTGAGCGCTAAAGTTTCTGTTTTTTACAGCAACATATCAAGACTTTCCCCAAGTCTTCTCAACGGTTCTACTTGGCACAAACACTAATTAAACACAAAAAACACAACCAAAACAAAGGCTAGGTAAATTATTTATTACTAAACAGGAGCAAAAAGTAAGGAATAAAAATAAAATTGGGTTGCCTCCTAACAAGCGCTATCGTTTAACGCCCCTAGCTAGGCATAAAAAGCAAGGATAGATCTAGGTATTGCCATCTTTGGTAGGCAATCCATAAGTGGCTCTCATAATAGATTCATAAGGTAACTTAATTTTCTTTCTAGGAAAGTGTTCCATGCCTTTCCTTAACGCAAATTGGAACCTAATATTTCCTTCCTTCATATCAATAATTGCACCAATCGTTCTAAGGGAAGGTCTACCAAGGATAATAGGACATGAAGGATTGCAATCTATGTCAAGAACAATAAAATCTACAGGCACATAATTCCTATTTGCGACAATAAGAACATCATTGATTCTTCCCACTGGTTTCTTAATAGTGGAATCCGCAAGGTGCAAGTTTAAAGAGAAATCATCAAAATCACGGAAACCTAACAAATCACACAAAGTCTTTGGAATCGTGGAAACACTAGCACCCAAATCACATAAAGCAAAGAACTCATGATCTTTAATCTTAATATTAATAGTTGGTTCCCACTCATCATAAAGTTTTCTAGGGATAGAAACTTCCAACTCAAGTTTTTCTTCATAAGATTGCATTAAGGCATCAACAATATGTTTAGTAAATGCTTTATTTTGTCTATAAGCATGAGCAGAATTTAGCACGGACTGCAACAAGGAAATACAATCAATCAAAGAGAAATTTTCATAATTAAATTTCTTGAAATCCAAAATAGTGGGTTTAGCAACATCTAGGGTTTTAATTTCCTCAATCCCACTTTCATAAAATTTAGCATCAAGATCTAAAAACTCTGAATTTTTGGAATGCCTTCTAGGTAAAGGTGGATCATATTCAGTCCCATCATTATCAAGATTCATATTGCAAAACAAACATTTAGTAGGGGACACATCAATAACTTTTAGATCTTCATTTTATTTTCATAGGAACTAGAAGAACACACTCTTATAAAGGCATCTTTCTTAGCACGCATCCTAGCGGTTCTTTCTTTGCACTCATCAATGGAAATTCTCATGGCTTTGAGAGACTCATAGATATCATGCTTAGGAGGAATAGATCTAAGCTTTAAAGAATCAACATCAAGAGAAATAATATCAACGTTCCTAGCCAAATCATCAATCTTAAGCTATTTTTCCTCAATCAAAGCATTGAAATTCTTTTGCGAAGTAATAAATTCTTTAATATTAGATTCAAAATCAGAGGGCATCTTATTATAATTTCCATAAGAAATGTTGTAAGAATTACCATAATTATTAGAGGGATTACTAGGATAAGGCCTAGGATTAAAATTTCCTCTATACGCGTTGTTACCAAAATTGTTTCTACCAACAAAATTCACATCCATAGATTCATTATTATTCTCAATCAAAGTAGACAAGGGCATATCATTAGTATCATAAGAAACACTCTTACTAGCAAATAATTTCATAAGCTCATCCATCTTTCTACTCAAAACATTAATTTCTTCTATCGCATGCACCTTTTTATTAGTAGATCTTTCAATATGCCATTGAGAATAATTAACCATAATATTATCTAGGAGTTTAGTAGCTTCTCCTAAACTGATTTCCGTAAAAGTGCCTCCCGCGGCCGAATCTAAAAGATTTCTAGAAGCAAAATTCAATCTGGCATAAAATTTTTGTATAATCATCAACAAATTCAAACCATGAGTAGGGCAATTACGTATCATTAATTTCATCCTCGCCCAAGCTTGTGCAACATGTTCATGATCAAGTTGCTTAAAATTCATAATATCGTTTCTAAGGGAGATGATCTTAGCGGGAGGAAAATAATTAGAGATAAAAACATCTTTGCACTTGTTCCAAGAATAAATACTATTTTTAGGCAAAGACGAAAACCAAGTTTTAGCACAATCTCTAAGCGAAAAAGGAAATAGCTTCAACTTAACAATATTGTTGTCCACATATTTCTTCTTTTGCATATCACACAAATCAATGAAGCTATTTAGATGGGTAGCGGCATCTTCACTAGGAAGGCCGGAAAACGGATCTTTCATGACAAGATTCAGCAAAGCGGCATTAATTTCACAAGATTCAGCATCGCTAAGAGGAGCAATCAGAGTGCTAATAAAATCATTGTTGTTGGCATTGGTAAAGTCACACAATTTAGTGTTATCTTGAGCCATCATGACAAGCAAGCAATCCAACACACAAGTAAACAAAAAGCAAGTGGGCAAAAAGAGGTAAATAGAGAAAGAGAGGGAGGATAGAGGGAGAGGGCGAATTAAACAGCAAGGGTGAAGTGGGGGAGTGGAAAACGAGAGGCAAATGGCAAATAATGTAATGCGGGAGATAAGGGTTGTAGTGGGTACTTGGTATGTTGACTTTTGCGTAGATTCCCCGGCAACGGCGCCAGAAATGGCTCATTGTCGGGAGTCAAATCTTGACTTGTGCGAACCTCCCCAGCAACGGCGCTAGAAATTCTTTTTGCTACCCCTTGAGCACTGCGTTCGATTTCCTTGAAGAGGAAAGGATGATGCAGCAAAGTAGCGTAAGTATTTCCCTCAGTTTTTGAGAACCAAGGTATCAATCCAGTAGGAGGCTACGCGCGAGTCCCTTGCACCTGCACAAAACAAATAACTCCTCGCAACCAACGCGGTAAGAGGTTGTCAATCCCTTCACGGTCACTTACGAGAGTGAGATATGATAGGATAATATTCATGGTATTTTTGTGATAAAGATGCAACGTAAAATAAAAGCAAAGTAAAAAGGAAAGGAAATAACTAAGTATTGGAAGATTAATATGATGAAGATAGACCCGGGGGCCATAGGTTTAACTAGTGGCTTCTCTCAAGAGCATATATATTTTACGGTGGGTGAACGAATTACTGTTGAGCAATTGATAGAATTGAGCATAGTTATGAGAATATCTAGGTATGATCATGTATATAGGCATCACGTCCAAGACAAATAGACCGATTCCTGCTTGCATCTACTACTATTACTCCACTCATCGACCGCTATCCAGCATGCATCTAGAGTATTAAATTCATGAAAACAAAGTAACGCCTTAAGCAAGATGACATGAAGTAGAGGGATAAATTCATGCAATATGATAAAAAAAACACCTTGTTATCCTCGATGGCAACAATACAATACGTGCCTTGCTGCCCCTACTGTAACTGGGAAAGGACACCAAAAGATTGAACCCAAAGCTAAGAACTTCTCCCATTGCAAGAAAGATCAATCTAGTAGGCCAAACCAAACTGGTAATTCGAAGAGACTTGCAAAGATAACCAATCATACATAAAAAAATCCAGAGAAGATTCAAATATTGTTCATAGATAATCTTGATCATAAACCCAGAATTCATCGGTCTCAACAAACACACCACAAAAACAAGAATACATCGAATAGATATCCACAAGAGAGGGGGAGTACATTGTATTGTGATCCAAAAAGAGAGAAGAAGCCATCTAGCTAATAACTATGGACCCGAAGGTCTGAGGTAAACTACTCACACTTCATCGGAGAGGCTATGATGTTGATGTAGAAGCCCTCCGTGATAGATGCCCCCTCCGGCGGAGCTCTGGAATAGGCACCAAGATGGGATTTCGTGGATACAGAAAGTTACGGCGGTGGAATTAGGGTTCTCGATCCGTATTTGATCGTTTGGGGGTACATAGGTATATATAGGAGGAAGGAGTACGTCGGTGGAGCAACAGAGGGACCCACGAGAGTGGAGGGCGCGCCTGGGGGAGAGGGGTAGGCGCGCCCCCTACCTCGTGGCTTCCTCCTTTATTTCTTGAGGTAGGGTCCAAGTCTCCTGGATCATGTTCGGTGAGAAAATCACGTTCCCGAAGGTTTCATTCGGTTTGGACTCCGTTTGATATTCCTTTTCTGTGAAACTCTGAAATAGGCAAAAAACAGCAATTATGGGCTGGGCCTCCGGTTAATAGGTTAGTCCCAAAAATAATATAAAAGTGGATAATAAAGTTCAATAATGTCCAAAACAGTAGATAATATAGCATGGAGCAATTAAAAATTATAGATACGTTGGAGACGTATCAACGGGCAGTCAGAGCCGCACCTGCGCTCGCACTGAGCAGAGCAGAGGAGGGAAGCCGAAGCACAAGATAACCAAAGCAACGCGAAGACCGGAGACACAAAGAGCAAGGGAGCGAAGTGGACTCCCCCGGCAAGACCCTTGCCGAGGCAGTCTCTGCAGCCCTGGCAAGAGCATTGCCGGTGCAGTCTCCGCAGCCCCGACAAGAGCCTTGCCGGGGCAACTTGCCCAATGCCAGCAGAGCGCGCCACCCTTGAGCCAAGGAATTTCAACGCCATCAACCATATCGGAACCAAGGCTCGGGAGGCGCCTCTGTGGTGGCATGTAGATCTTTATGGAGATCATAAATACACAAGATCAAATGAGAACCAGAAGACGACGATCCTTGTCAAGATCCTTGCCAAGGAAATCCACGAGACCCCCGGCAAGATCCTTGCCGGGGACGACCGCGGTGCCACGGCAAGACCCTTGCCGGGTCCCCGGCAAGACCCTTGCCGAGGACATCTGCGGGGCTGCAGCCAGGCCCACGTCTGCCAAGACTCCACCGCCGCTCCCATGCAGCTGCTATCTCAACCAGCTGGGCAGGCGTCTGCGTGGCAGTGTGCGGCCTCCACACCGACTCAGCAAGCACCTGCGTGGTGGCATGCAGATCTTCGTGAAGACTCTGCCACCACGCCAGCCCAGCAGCAGTCAACGTGGCGCTACAACGCCTCGTCAGCTCGGACGCGCGTCGGAGTCAGGCGAGGCGACGACAGCTGGAACGAGTTTCCTTGCCGTCCCTGATAAAGCAAGAGGGGCACGTCGGCAGCGCATTAAATATGTTTGTCCGACGGTGCCAGAGGATAAACTCAACCACTATACACCTTTCCACCTCATGTGTGCCACTGTGACGACCCCTTTTTGGCTATAAAAGGAGGCCCGAGGCGTACTGGAGAGTGATTCGGATCTTTGAAACGAGACACACACCGTAGCTAGTTCAAGAACTCAAGAATACTCAAATATACATCAAAGCAGGACTAGGGTATTACGCGTCTCCGTGGCCCGAATCTGGGTAAACGATCCTTGTGCTGACCGCCAGACCCGCTCTTTGCACAACCCCGCGTCCGCCAACCGTAGAAAGGATCCCAGTGATTCCATAGGTGTCTTTTCCACCGACAATGTTCAAGAGGCAATATGTGTGAGAAGACATGTGCCAGTTCTGCCGCCTTCAAACCGGGCCATTCTCCGAGCAACGATCTCATGCACCCTCTGAAAAACATGCAGGAGTGTTGCACATTTGCTATTGAAGACTCATTCATTCCTTTTAAGCCAAATGAACCAGCATATCAGCAAGCAGATTGATTCCTTGGCACCCTCGCTTTTTGCCGGAGAAACAAGCCTGACAGGAGTGCCAGAATGTCGCCAGAAGTGTTGTTGCTGGTACGGTTGCATTCCGGGGCGAAACTCAAGTTCGGGCGAAACTGCACAATGAGATGGGTGACGGATTCAGGTCGGTATCAGCAATGTGAGAGCTAAACACGATCGTGTACTAGTCCAAATAGTACTCTGTACTAGCGTCCGAGTAGTACTCCAGTTAGTAGCCGACTTGGTTAGCTCATAGCTATGTTCAACATATATATATGCGTGTACCCCAGACCTTGTAACACAACGAAGAGATCAACGAAAAAGAAGAGATCAATACAAAGTATCCAACAGGTGCGATAGGCACCTCTGGCCATCACCAAATAGTTTCTCAATCTGTTTCCTGTCGCTACGTCCAGCCAAGAGAGTTCCGCCGACGCCAAAGAGACGATCGATTAGATCGATCTAGCAAGCTAGCCCGGCTACGTTACCTACGTGTGCTGCTGCTACTTTGGTGTTTTGATCCGGCGATCAAAAGCCAACAATTGGTATCTAGAGTCTCGACGATCTACCGGCAACAGCGATTCCAAGGGAAACAAGTCCGGCAACGGCGGTTCCAAGGTGAACAAGACAGCGACAAGGTGAAGAAGGGCGCCAAGTCAGCAACTAGTGGTGGCAGAACGGGCGGCGCCAACGTACTAGCGCATCGCAACATCCCCATCCAGTACTCGATGCTCACCGACGCCAACTACGGCGTGTGGGCGGTGAAGATGAAGATCATTCTCCGAACCCTTCGAGTGTAGGAGGCCATCACGGATGACGACGTCGACGAGGAGTGCGACGAAGGTGCCATGGCCGCCATAGCCCAGTCTGTGCCGGATTCCATGCTAATGACATTGGCGGTATTCGAGGCAGCAAGAGAGGCGTGGAACGCACTCAAAGAGATGAGGATCGGAGAAGATCGCGTCACGAAGGCTCGGGCACAAGTGCTGAAGCGCCAATTTCACAAGTTGCAGATGGAGGAAACTGAATCGGTGAATGACTATGCCATGCGTCTGACTACATTGGTTGGAGAGATCCGCGCGCTTGGTGCAAAGCTCGAGGAGACCGAGATTGTGGAGAAGTTTTCCAGCTCAGTGACTGATAAATTCACGTACATCATTGGCACGCTCGAGCAGCTTTACGACATCGACGACATGACCATAACGAAGGCGATTGGACGCTTGCGGACATGGGAAGAGAATGCTCGTGGCTGTCGGAAAGGCAAAGGAGGAGGTGGTGACCAACTCATGTACTCACGCGCAGATTGGGAGACCCCAAGTAGCAAAGGAAGGCGTGACAGTGGTGAAGGCTCAAGCAACGCGAAGCGCGGCGGACAAACCGGAAAAGGCAAAGGAAAAGGCAAGCCACAAGGTCGTGGTAAGGCGGACCGATATAAAGAGCGGAAGCCACAGAACTTGGATATGTCCGAGGTCAAGTGCTATAACTACAACGAGATGGGTCACTTTGCAAAGGATTGTCCGGAGCCTAACAAGCGGGAGATCAAGGCAAATTTGGCGAAGCAGGAAGACGAACGTCCAGGTCTTCTAATGGCCGAAGTTTGTGATCTCGTCCAAACAACGGTTGTGAAACCAAACCGGAAGGTGCTACTTCATGAGAAAAAGGTAACACCAAAGTTATCCGGGAGTCAGAACGTGTCGTGGTATCTAGACACAGGTGCTAGTAACCACATGACGGGGTGCAAGGAGAAGTTCCTTGAGCTGGAATATGATGTTCAAGGCTCGGTCAAGTTCGATGATGGTTCAAATGTGGAGATTTGCAGGCAAGGTTCTATCCTCTTTGAGGGTCTCATGGGAGAACATCGCATACTCACCGGAGTATACTACATCCCAAGGCTTCGCAACAACATCATCTCTGTCGGGAAACTTGACGAGAATGGATGCAAGGTGGAAATTGAGAACGGGGTGATGACGATCTTCGACAACCTCCGAAACGTGCTAGCCTGTGTTAATCGCACACGGAACAGGCTCTATATTCTCAACCTTGATCAATCTCAACCAGAGTGTTGGCTCGCCAAGAGTGATGATGATTCGTGGTTATGGCATGCTAGATTTGGACACGTTAACTTCTACGCCTTGAAGAAGATGTCGAAGATGGAGATGGTATCTGGGATGCCGTTTATCAACCATGTTGATCGAGTATGTGATGGGTGCTTGGTTGGAAAACAGCACCGCATGCCGTTCCCTGCTCAGTCTACCTATCGTGCAAGTGATGCACTCGAGCTGCTCCATGGTGATCTATGTGGCCCTATCACCCCAGCAACTCACGGAGGAAAGAAGTATCTCTTCCTAGTGGTAGATGACTACTCGAGATATATGTGGGTCGTTCTCCTACGATCTAAAGATGAGGCGTTTGAAGCGCTTAAGAAGCTGAAGACTGCAACGGAGATGGAACACAAGCTGAAGGTTCGCGCTCTAAGGACATATTGCGGGGGAGAGTTTACGTCAAACGAGTTCAACGACTACTGCGAGAAGATTGGCATAAAGAGGTTCCTCGCGGCGCCTTATACGCCACTGCAGAACGGGGTTGTTGAAAGGCGCAATCGAACCGTCGTTCACATGGCGAGAAGTTTACTTAAGAGCAAGAACTTGCCAGGGACTTTTTGGGGAAAAGCTATCTCGACGGCGGTCTATCTTCTCAACCGGGCTCCAACGAAGGCAGTGATCGGCAAGACTCCCTATGAAGCAATTTACGGACGGAAGCCGAATGTGTCTCATCTACGGACGTTTGGGTGCGTTGCGCATGTGAAGACGGTGGAGCCACATCTCTCAAAGCTTGCCGATCGTAGCACCAAGATGATGTTCATCGGATACGAGAGAAGTTCCGGCACCAAGGCATACTGCTTCTACGATCCACGAACCAAGCGTCTACGGATTTCACGCAACGTCGTGTTTGAAGAAAACCAAGCGTGGAATTGGAGCGCAGCAGTCGACGATGCTCCAAACAGTAACATATTCACAGTTGAATTTCCAACTGATAATGATGCAGGGGAGGACGTCCAGGTGGTTGGCAAGATGCCCAACCAAGGTGACCACAATGGTAGTGATCATCATGGTGCCGACACCAACGACGATGCGCATGGGTCGCAAGGTGATAGCGACAACGACGCGCACGACACGGGCAGCGATCTCAACAACGAGGCGCATAGTGATGATGACAATCAAGATGATGGTCATGGTCACGATGACTACGCCGACGTCGAGGGTGCCAACGATCCTGCATCTACCACGCCTGAGACTCAACGGTCTTCCTCAAGTGCATCAATGCCGACACAATTTGTGTCACCTCCTTCGCAAGCCACAATGGATTCTTCCGGGCCTCGTCGCTACAAGACCCTCAAGAAAGTCTACAAGTACGCAAAGCCAGTTACGCTCGAGTACTCCGATTTGTGTTTACTCGGAGTTGAGGAGCCGGCGAACTTGTAGAGGCGAGCGAAAGCTCAAGTTGGATGCACGCCATGGATGAGGAGATGAAGGCGATCGAGAGCAATGGCACGTGGACTTTGGTAACCCGACCTCCGAACCAAAAGGCCATAGATTTGAAATGGGTTTACAAGTTGCAGAAGGACACAAAGGGTGTCATTGTGAAGTACAAGGCAAGACTCATTGCAAAGGGCTACGTACAACGTCAAGGAGTTGACTATGAGGAGGTGTTTGCACCGGTTACTCGAATCGAGACGGTGAGAGTGCTCCTAGCTTTGGCAGCACAAGAGGATTGGAAGGTTCATCATATGGATGTGAAATCCGCTTTCCTCAACGGCGACCTCAAAGAAGAAGTATACGTGGAACAACCCCTCGGCTACGAGAAGAAAGGCAAAGAAGGGAAAGTTTACAAGCTCAAGAAGACACTTTACGGGCTGAAGCAAGCGCCAAGAGCTTGGAACGCAAAGTTAGACCGAAATTTGGTCTCGCACGGGTTCAAAAGATGTCCCCTCGACGATCCGAAAGATAATCAACCAAGCACCGAAGAACAGATAAAGGTTGAAGACACGACCAAGGAAGAGCGCTGGCGTCAGGCTACGGACGAGCCGACGGCAGCAAAGACGGTCACTAAAATGCTACGAAGAATGGCAAATGCAATGCCTAAGATGTTGCTTATGAGTAGTACCAGTCGCATTTGAGATCCAAGTCACACTAAGGACATCGTATTTAGGGGGGTGAATGTGAGAGCTAAACACGATCGTGTACTAGTCCGAATAGTACTCTGTACTAGCGTCCGAGTAGTACTCCAGTTAGTAGCCGACTTGGTTAGATCGTAGCTATGTTCAGCATATATATATGCGTGCACCCCAGACCTTGTAACACAACGAAGAGATCAACGAAAAAGAAAAGATCAATACAAAGTATCCAACAGGTGTGACAGGCACCTGTGGCCATCACCAAATAGTTTCTCAATCTGTTTCCTGTCGCTACGTCCAGCCAAGAGAGTTCCGCAGACGCCAAAGAGACGATCGATCTAGCAAGCTAGCCCGGCTACGTTACGTACGTGTGCTGCTGCTACTCAGGTGTTTTGAACCGGCGATCAAAAGCCAACAAGCAAGGCTGGCAGATTGGGTTGTTAGGCCATCCCATGCTCTCTTCTTCCCTTTGAACCATTGCCCCTTGCGAACGACACCGGCTTGGCTCACAAACAGGGCGTCATCGGCCGTCTCCGTCAAGTTCAGATGATCAGCTCTTCCTCCTCGTGATTCTGGTTCATGGGACATATTAGTCAGCTAATTCTCTTCTACTAAGACACAAAGTTAATTCATTGACTTTCTTTGAATTTAGGTCAACATTAGTGTTGGTTCGAGAAACAACTAATGCTCTTTTCTTAAAACTTGAATATTGCATCCAGTCCCAGGGTAAACAACTATCTGTCCACAAGTGTAATATTTATGTTGCAGCAAGCATGGCATTATCATAACAATTCAGAGTGCGAACGGGTCTGTAAATTAAAGTTTTTTTTGGCAAATTTGTTTATAGGACAGTGTTAAATCTTTTGTAATTTTACCATCATTACAGTTACATTTCTTCAGAGTTCAGACACTCATGATTCAGTAGAGGTTCCCAATGGGGATTTTTTGACGAAACATCTCATATTTGGCTCAACCAGCCAATCATCTTACAACACAAGTGAGCTGGATAAGAACTGCCTTATTTATCTGGCCTGCTGCTTTCACGGCTAAAAAATTTAGACAAGTTGTAGCTCAAGTGCTCAACTAGTATATGAGTAGCACAGAACTTAGTATAGGAGTAGCACAGAACTGCAGCTCCACATCTTTGTAAACATCCTGAAGCAAGTAACAATGCACCAGACTGCCCTTTATCAATTTGGAATGATAGACTTTTCAATGCAAGTGGAGCTCTCCCATGCAGGCCATCATGGATTCTGCAACCTTGGCAATAGCCCATGATCAGGACATATTAGCTCTCCCATAGTGTGCAAACCAAATCACTACCTTTAATTCTAGTGCTAAGCTTTGACAAAGTTTACATAAAAATATATAACCATATACAATATTAAAATAGTTTCATTTGATCCGCCATGAAATATATTTCCGTAGATGTTATCAAACATTGGCACTTTTTTTTTCTGTAGACTTTGTCCAAATAGAGTTATCCTCAATCAATTTGGAATGGAGTGAGTATATCCAACTACCTTTTAACTTTCTTGTATAAATAGCAATCTTAATGCTGACTGAGCAAACAACCTGTGTCCAGGATAACCAACCAGTTCAGTTCCCATTCCATGAATTGATTCATTCATTTTTATTTTATTTTACATATTACTAGTTCTTTTCAGCTCATTTCCAATCAGCGAGGTGGCAGAGTCCTCAAAACAAAAAACTTCACTAATCATATCCCTTCTGTATAAAGAAGCAAAACCATGGCAAACCTGAATTTGCAAAAGCAAGAAGCACTAATTTCACATTCAGAGACAATATCGTCTCTGCCTCCCTCTTTACACTTCATCATTGGATGAGCAGCGACACCCCCGATGCTGCCGCTTCGCCGCCAACTACGGTTGCAGCTGCCGGCTACCACCAAACTTCCTGAGAAAGCCGCAGGCGCCACCGCCATTCGCCTTCCCCTGATCACTCACTGCGGCCTCCTTGGTGTCCTGGAGCTGCTCCAGTGCCGCAACCACCTGCTCCATGCTCGGCCGGACACTCATGTTACAAGAGAGGCACTTGAGCGCCAGCGCGGCGGCCTTCTGTGCGCCGGAGAGGGAGTACTGACCGCCCAGCCGCGCGTCCAGGATTTGGGAGATCTGGCGCTTGCTCCTCAGGTGCGGTCGCGCCCACTCCACCAGGTCTTGCTCACCGGATGGCCGGTTCCTGTCCAGTCGGCGCCTGCCTGCCAGTATCTCCAAGAGCACCACCCCGAAACTGTACACGTTGCTCTCTGCCGTCGGGTCCTCTGTCAAAGCAAAGATTCAGAAAGGACTAGGAGTAGTTCATATTCTTTCTAACGAAATGGAGTGTCACTGCTACTAGTTCATACTCAGATACTGCAGAGGAACAGACAATGATCCAGCTTGGATATAACCCAACATGGATTAACGTACACATTAGCAATATTTTTTTGGATAAAGGGCAACACATTAGCAATATTGTATGAGGATTGCACTACACTGCTCATTCCCCGCCGTTGACGGTCTGGTAGAAAGTACATGGGTGCTTATCTAGCTGCAAGATTGTGCTGGATCCTTTTATGGATCGATCACCTGCTAGGCTCTTACTCCCTAAAGTTAAAGCGCATATAGCCAATATATCATATGGTGAAGGGGTCCAGCTCAAGTGGTCCAGCTAGGTCTGAAACCATAAAAATATTGGAGCAGTTGAGCTGTACCTAACTAATATGACCTCCTCAAGACCTCAACAACCAACCCAAAAAATTAATAGCGTTCTTCGCTGTTTCTCGTAGTGCTTCATAACAACCATACCTACTGGCTACTGCATAGCAACAAAATCATTCAACCCTGAGAAGCAAACTATAATGCTTAAACTTCATAGCCTTTTTAGTATATAAATATACACTATAAATTGGGGGTTTTAGAAAATGAATAGAAGTGTTTCAGCAACACCAAAGCATGTAAATATATCATATGCAGCTGATCATTGCTTTAAAGAAACAAACTAAGCTCCAAGCTCTGTATTACCGGTCGACAACCCAAGATCAGACAGCCTTTTTGCATAGTAGCTTGGCAATTCATCAATATAAAAGCCCGGATCAACGGTTGGTTCTTCCTTTCGCTTCCCAAAATCAGACAGCTTTGCATTGTAGCTCTGCAATCCATATTCCATCAATTGACAAAAATAGCATTAATAAAAGAAATCACTTTCCCAATCCAATTAGAATGAAAGAACAGAAACATACCGAATCAAGAAGAATGTCTGACGTCTTGAAATCACCGTAGATGACATTGGCCTTGTCGCTGTGGAGGAATGCCAGCCCTTTGGCTGCCCCAAGAGCAACCTTCATCCTCAAATCCCATGACAGTGGCTGGAGATGCGAGGCCCCTACATCATCATTCGCCCAAACATGTTATTATCTCACCCTCAGTAGTAACTAATTTGGGAGGTGTTAACTGATCAATGGAACGCTAGAAGAAGATTATGTGGTAAACTGTTAATTACTCCTGTAAAGATGGCTCTCCAAGCTTCCTTGTGGCATGAACTCATAGACGAGCAGGTGCTGCTCGTCTTCGAGGCAGTACCCTAGCTGCTTTACCAGATTGGGGTGCGACAATCGGCCTAGGTGACTCGCTTCATCCTGCACATGAGATTCAGAAACAAATTCATGAATGGATTGGGATTGGTTGGTACCGAGTTAAAAAGTTATTGGCACTGAGCAACACTGACCAGCCATTCCTTGTGGATCTGGAAGCTTTCCTGGTTGAGCTTCTTGATGGCGATGGGCATGCCAGTGCCAGGGCTTGCCGGGGCGAAGGAGGCCTCGTCAACCCACCCTTTGAACACTGATCCGAAGCCGCCCTCACCGAGCATGCTATCCGGCCGGAAGTTCCTTGTGGCCTTCTTGAGGTCCTTAAAGGTGAAACTCCTGAGGTTGGCTGGATGGAGGATCTCGTCGTCGCTCCTAGGAGCCGCAGGCACCGTCGTCGACGGCCTCCGGAAGCAGTTCGCCATGGACGGCGATGTATGATGTATCAAATCAAACCAAACTCCACGAAGCAGCAGATGATGGAGAGTTTGAAGGTGAGTGAGACCTCTTGCCCTGACCAAGCAAGCTTGATATAGCCTTAAATTACAAGTGATGATTGACTACTGAGTAGACGTAAACGCTCACAAGTGTGAATGCTGATTCCTTGATGTCTACCAGAAAGCGCGTAGCTTTCAAGGTGAAGACCAAACAAAGGCCAACTGGATCAACGCTGCACTTAATTATTTACTCCGGTCCTCGGCTACAACAACTTACCACTGTACAGACAAAGAGGAGTAGGGATGAGCTGTCTAGTCTAATCCCCGTATAACATTGCTAAGGCTGTTGTAATGGAGAGTTTCATATACTAGTATCATGTATATCATACTAGTGTATGATACTACCTCCATAATACATAGTATTATATCTTAGTATCATGTATAGTATTTTATTTATTATCATGTATGACACATAGTAGCATAGTATTTACTATGATACGGTATTATAATATGATCTCAACTTTCTCTTTCTTCATTTAATTTCATAACACCTTATCAAAATTGCCTAGTTGGCATGCATGATACTAGCTATAATACTACCATTACTACGAGCCTAATGTGTACGCTAACCCATGTTGGGTTATATCTAAGTTGGATTATTGTCTGGTCCGTACTTAATGGATACAGGAAGAGGGATGATAAATTTAATTATTACTTATATAAAGACAGCAGGCACCGGCTGGTGATAGAAAACCATACACGCATTAGCATTATTCTATATTCATTGTACAGTACAGTATTATTTCGTTCAATTAGCATTAGTATTAGTATTACTCCAAAAAGTATTATCCACATACTAATCTCACCTAATTTACCCAAAAAAGCTATTATTTCTTATTCGCATATGGAACATATAAACATGACAGGAACAATATAGTTTACTTAACTAAAAGGCCCTTAAAGAACAATGATATGTCCATTCATGTTGGACAATGTGTCATACTCCCTCGGTCTCAAAATAAGTGTCTCAAATTGTACTAAAATTGAGACACTTATTTTGGAGAGATAGAGTAGTTGAGTTGAACGTACACTAGTAGAAAAAAGCCGGGACTAAATGGTCGGTACTAAAGGCACCCCCTCCCCCTAGTCCCGGTTCTGTAGCAAACCGGGACTAAAGGCCCTCCATGTGGCCGCTGTCTGGAGCTCCCCGGCTGGTAACACCAACCAGGACTAAAAGAAATTTTACGAGTTTTTTTATTTATATATTTGAATTTTTTTAATTTTTTTCAAATTTCTAAATTATTTTACAATTTAATCTCTAATCACCCCTCATCACTGGTCAATTTAACCTCTAATCTCTAATCACCCCTCATCATTTCAAATCATCTAACTTCCTGGCCGGTCACCCATCCTCTCACTACTCCAACCTTAGCACGCTTAACTTTCGGGTTCTATTTCCCCCTAGTTTCCAAGTCTGCACTTGTTGTTTTCCTGACAATAGTAAGATGTCAATCCTATTAACCCTCAGGAGTTTAGCTTGAGCATGAAGTCATACGTTTCACTGTTTCAATTTGAAACTACTATTCTAAAAAACAATAATTATTGAGTAACATTAATATTTCTTCAATAAGTAGTTTGACCACAGTTTGACCAGATTTGATCAAAATTCAAAAAAACTGAAATAATTATTTAGTAACACCAATATTTTTGAATAATTATTTAGTAACACTAATACTTATTGAATAAGTAGTTTGACCATAGTTTGATCAGATTTAACCAAAATTCAAAAAAAACTAAAATTTAAGCATAACTTTTTTTCCTTTTAGAATTTGAGAATTCTAAAAATTTGCAAACCGGCCTATGCCGGTCAAAATCGGATGCGAATTTTCATGCTGAACATTTTGATATATTATACGTTTTTTCCGACATCGTATGCAAAAGTTATAACCGTTTTACTTTTTCATAAAACTTTTTTGCAAAACATGTCCAAATTTATTTATTTTTTAATTTTCCTAACTAGTAGATGTAATAATATAACTACATCTCAAAGGATTTTATTTTTTGAAGTTTTTATTATTTTCTTTTTTTTTCAAAACTGAAATGGCGATACATTGGGAGGAGGGGGGGAGAGTTTGAGACAAGAACCCCTTTAGTCCTGGTTTGAGACACAAATCAGGACTAAAGGGCATCGCACCCTTTAGTCCCGGTTCGTGTCTCTTTAGTCCCGGTTTGAGATACGAACCGGGACTAAAGGACATCGCACCCTTTAGTCCCGGTTCATGTCTCAAACCGGGACTAAAGGTTTCATTTGAACCAGGACTAATGCCTTTAGCCGCTCGGACCGGGACTAATGCTCACATTAGTCCCGGTTCGTAAGGCAACTGGGACTAATATGTATATTGAGCTGTAATCAAAGCCATGTTTTTTACTAGTGATACTTATATCTAAACATTCATTATGAAGTGCCAAAAGCCATAGACAATTGCAGGTCCACTTTATAACACCGGATAAATTTGTGTGACTAAAAATGAAGGCAGATTCGATATGAAATTTTCGGAAAGTCGGTACCTTTTGATCCGCTTGAGAACCTTCAGGCTGACCTGACACCAGACATCAGTATTTCGTGCTGGGTCCACTTCCCAAGAATCTTGTTCTCTATAACAGCTACTCTCTGTGCTTGTCCTTGTTGGCCCAGTCTGCATCGTCGAGTACTTTACGGTGACACGCGAAGACCGACGACGACGAGATTCCCGATTGATGGAAGCTAGCAAAAATAGCTACGTACGCCGCACGAGTACGTACTCCGGCCGCACAACTCACGCAAGTACACAACAGTAAGCTGATCGATCTTGCTTGATCGAGTCGACTAGCTAGACAAACACGAGCGCACGCATGAACTCGCTGGATTTATAGCCGCAGGTAAGACATTTTTAAATACTAGTGTAGTGTCAAAAAATTTCTTACATTACGGTGTATTTAACAAAAAAACTATCACATTTCATGAAACCGTGCTTACAAACTACCACTTTATAAATTTATGCCGAAAACTATCACTTTTTGTCTAATCTTTGACTAAAAACTATCATGTCGGGAAAGTGCCTGATTCGTCTCTTTTAAACGCCTTTCTGACAGGATGGGCCCACCTGTCAGCATTAATCTTCTTCTTCCTCTCTGGCATTTCGTCAAATACTTCATGTGCACTCCGCCGCTCTGCCCCGCCACCTGCGCCGCCCTCCCTCCTAGCCGATGTTGGCCGCTGTAAGCCGCGGCGATGAGCGGGCGCAACGAGCGCGTGTGCGGGCGCGCGCTGGCCGCGTCGAGTGTGTCGGGCCCGTAGCTAGTGCGTGCGTGAGTAGGCTAGAGTGCGGGCGTGCGCATGTTGCGCCGTAGGACTAGGGCGAGCTGGACCGGGTCACCACGGCGTTCTGTTGAGGGTTCGGCGCGCACCGGGCACATACATGCGCGGGGTGGACGCGGCCAGAGCGGGCCAGAACGTGGACATGAAGGAGTGGACGCGTGCGGGTCGTGGCCAGGCGCGGTCAAGGGTATAAAACCCGTGTGGTGCTCGCCTGTAAACTGTGATGGTGTGTGACGAGTACGAGCTCGTGGAGGCGTTGTTGCGCCAGAAAACCCACCCTGTCCCGTGTCCTTCTTCCTCCTCAGGTCTTCTTCTTCCTTGTGTCTTCAGAGTGCAGCAGAGGAAGGGAGAGAGAGGACTCCGGCGAGCGAGGGAGAAGGCCACGACAACAACAATTGGTATCAGAGCCAGATTCGAGGGGCGGCCGTGGCGCACGGCGGCGTCCGCGGTGCCCGCGATGCGCGGCGGACATGAAGGTCTTGGCAACGGCGCGCGGCGAGCGCGTGGCGTCGGCAACGCGCGGCGAGTCCACGGCGGTGCGGCGTGATGCCGGGCGCGCGGCGAGCGCGTGGCGTCGGCAACGCGCGGCGAGTCCACGGTGGTGTGGCGTGATGCCGTGCGCGCGACGAGCAACGGCGGTCGCGGAGACGAGGAGGTCGCGGAGGACCTGCGTGGTGTCGTAGAGGCCGCGGCGGCTCGGCGCGACAACTGTGGAGGCGCTGCGCTGCGGTTGACGGCGCAGCGGTGCAGGGCAATAAGCGCGGCGGCGAGCCGGACGCGACCGGTGCGTGTTATGGGTGCGCACCGGACGCGTCGGGCGCGTCAGGACCGCGGTAGTGGACCGCGTCGAGGCGCTGGACCTGGTTGCGCAGATCGCGTACGTGCGCGGCGGGAGCGCGGGAGGGGAGCGCGGGGACGTGGGGACTGCGCGCGAAGGGCACGGCGGCACGGTGGCAGGCGCGGCAGCGACGTCAGGGCGGTGGCGGCTACGACGATGACGTCGACGGCGCAGCGGAGCGCGCACTGCGGGTGGACGGCAGCATCGAGGACGTCGGTGTCCTCTAGGCCACGGCTTAGTGGGGAGTGTTGGCCGCTGTAAGCCGCGGCGACGAGCGGGTGCAGCGAGCGCGTGTGCGGGCACGCGCTGGCCGCGTCGGGTGTGTCGGGCCCATAGCTAGTGCGTGTGTGAGTAGGCTAGGGTGCGGGCGTGCGCATGTTGCGCCGTAGGACTAGGGCGAGCTGGACCGGGTCACCACGGCGTTCTGTTGAGGGCTCGGCACGCACCGGGCGCATGCATGCGCGGGGTGGACACGGCCAGAGCGGGCCAGAACATGGACGTGAATGAGTGGGCGCGTGTGGGTCGTGCCTAGCCGCGGTCCCAGGGTATAAAACCCGTGTGGTGCTCGCCTGTAAACTGTGGTGGTGTGTGACGAGTACGAACTCGTGGAGGCGTTGTTGCGCTAGAAAACCCACCCTGTCCCGTGTCCTTCTTCCTCCTCGGGTCTTCTTCTTCCTTGTGTCTTCAGAGTGCAGCAGAGGGAGGGAGAGAGAGGACTCCGGCGATGAGGGAGAAGGCCCCGACAACAACAGCCGAGCCGTCTGCTCGCCTTGGCCATGGCGGCCGCCGTCGTGCCAAGGCCTTGCCACCCCCTGCTCGGCCCTGCCGCCTGATGTCGTGGTTTCGATCCCAGCGCACCAGGTTCACGCCGGTGATGGGTTCGATGGGCCGGCGCCCGCTCGCCACCTCGAGAAGCAGGCCGCCGAAGCCGAACGCGTCGCTGGCCGTGGTGGCCTTGCCAGTCACGGTGAGCTCCGGCGCCATGTAGCCCAACGTCCCGACGACGCGAGTCATGGCACGTTCTGCGTGCTCGTAGAGGCGTGCGAGGCCGAAGTCGCCGAGCCGCGCGCTCATGTCCGCGCCCTGCATCACGTTGCTGGGCTTGACGTCGCGGTGCACCACCACCTGCTCCCACCCCTCGTGCAGGTACACCAGCCCGGACGCGACGCCCTTGAGGATCCTCACATGCTGCTCCCACGTGAGCAACGCCGGCGATGGGGACACGCCGACGCTAGCGCCCGCATCGGCACGGGCACTTCCGAGCAGGTGTGCGTCGAGGCTGCCGTTGGGCATGAAGTCGTAGACCAGAAGAAGGTCTTGCCCGCGCTTGCACGACCCGCGCAGCTCGACTAGGTTCCGGTGCCGCATGCGCCCGAGGCTCGCCACCTCGGCAACGAACTCGCGCATCCCCTGCGACCCGTTGCTTGAGATCCTCTTGATGGCCACCGTGTCGCCAGAGCGCCCGAGCGCGGGGGCGGGGGGGGGGGGGGGGTGGCGAGGCCTTGGCACGATGGCGGCCGCCATGGCCAAGGCGAGCAGGCGGCTCGGCTAGGAGGGAGGGTGGCGCAGGTGGCGGGGCAGAGCGGTGGAGTGCACATGAAGTGTTTTGAGGAAATGCCAGAGAAAGAGGAGGAAAAAGATTAATGCTGACAGGTGGGCCCATCCTGTCAGAAAGGCGTTTAGAAGAGGCGAATTGGGCACTTTCCCGACATGGTAGTTTTTAGTCAAAGATTAGATAAAAAGTGATAGTTTTCGGCACAAATTTGTAAAGTGGTAGTTTGTAGGCACGGTTCCATGAAATGTGGCAGTTCTTTGTTAAATACTCTACATTATAGGATGGAGGGAATAATTTTTATAGGACCTGACTAGCACATATGCCCGTGCATTGCAATGGGAGAGACATTTTGCCAAAAGCATCGGGAGAATAATTGATATGTCCATCAGAACGGTCTCCACAACACTGGAGCGACAGAGCGGAGAGCTGTGGTGTTCTTGCGGGTCATGTTTGGCCCATGATATCTTTATAGTAGTGGGGCTGGTCGGAGTGGCGGCCACTACCCAACTCGTGCTATTTTTTTCCTTTAGGTTCACCTCCTTGTCCAGCTTGTGGTGTCCTCCAGAAGTTTTTTTAAAACATGCGAGCATTTTCTTTTGAAAAATTCGTGAAACTCTGGAAAGAGGCAAATAAACTTGAAATAGGAAGATTTTTTAAAATTCACAAACATTTTTTCAAAACTGGACCATTTTTAAGGCGGAGAAACGAACATTTTTTGAATTTCTAAACAATTTTTGAAAATGGAAACTTGTTTTGAACATTCAAAAATGTGTTTTTAATTACGAACATTATTTTGAATTTGTGAACATTTCAATAAAAAGAATATTGTTCGAATTTATATTATTTTTAAAATGAAATTAATTTTAGAAATCTCTAACATTTTTTGAATTTCGAACAAATTTGAACGAATATAAAAATTTAAAGTTCCAGATATTTTTTAAAATGGAAACAAAATTTGAAATTCTAAGATTTAACGAAATTTCATACAAAAAACGGAAATTTTAAAATTAAAATAAGAAATTTATGAAAAAGGAAAAATATAACTTGGAAAGGAAAAGGTAAAAATAGAAGAAGAACACAGAAAAAATGAAAATGGACCGGCTCAACTCATGGCGACGGATGGGAAACTCTAACTATATGCCGCTTTGTGCGAGAAATAAGGTTTCCCGGCTGCATGCGGAAGATATAAATGGGTGGCTTTTCTGGAACTTAGAGCGTGGTGCCCACATACGAAATTCTGGATAAAACTCTTTTTTTCTGGGCCTTGCTTTATTAGTAGGTATAGATAAATGTCATACGTGTGGCGTGAACATATGGCAACTCCGAATTTTTTTATGACAAATTTAGTGACACGAGGATGACAACTTTCATTGTAAAGTGTGGTAACTTTTTTTTAAAATTGCAAGTTTCAGTTTTTGAGTTTTTCTTTTCGGATGACAACTTTAGTAGTAAAAAATAAAAGTACTGGATTGCTTCATGCCACACATGTGACACTAACCATTTGGATTTCTTGATGATGTTTACAGGAGTCTATATGGGTATAAATATAAGCTAGGCTGCCTATAGTTCCATGCCCAAATCAGCCAAGTATACTAATCCTACAAGGTTGCTAATTGATGCACTAATTGAACACGTACACACATGCAGTCGTACCGAATGTTGGGTTTACTTCCAACAATCACCCCCTTAAACGAGACGATCGATTCGTTACAGCTCCGATGCAGTCGTACCGATTGTTTGGACTCGCGCTAATGCGTAGACGCAATGGACTCGTGCGGGACAGATCCTCCCGTCGGCCGGGCACAGTCCCCCAGGAGCGGTGGAGTATAATGCGGGCGGCCATTGCCTCCTCCAATCCGCACGGGACGACACCCCAGTCAACGGAAGCCATGTCAGGGAATGCCGGAAATCGGCGGATGGGAGGTTGGATGGCGGAGTAGAGTGGAGTGGCTAGGTTTGGTTTTGTCGAGCAGATGACATGAATATATGTGGGATCGGACGGGCAGCATGGGCTGGGTCCGACGTGGCGGACGCGTCCGGTCTTCCTCATCTCCGTCTCATATTTGGGCTAGATATAAGTGGTGCCGGTCAGGCCGGACATTTGAACCCGGTTTGAGATGCTCGTCTGGGTCGAGACCGTGAGTGATCAGATCATTCGCCCGGGCGTATATGGGGAAGGGGTTGAGGTGCGCAGCTGTAGATGCTGTAGCTACGATGTTCCCAAACATATATGTATTTCGACGTACGTACGCACCTATGACTACTCCTGTCTCTCTCGTCCTAATACTGCTACCCCGACGGCTGAAACAATGCCGACGACACCCGTCGGCCTATTCGGAGCTATGCCGACAGCCAGGTCCAGGCCGTCGGGCTACCCCAAGCTAAGCCGACGGTCACCGTCGGCACAGAAAAGCCGTCGGCCTAGCTAACAGGATTTCGGCGGCGCCTCCCTGTTGTTCTCCGGATGCACATTCTCTCGGCATTTTGCCGAGACGTGTATTTGGAGAACAGCGGGGAGGTGCTGTCGAAATTTTGTCTCGGAATGGGGTAGAGCATGGACAACATACTCAATTTACACACATTTTCGGGTAGGATTAGGACCCATCTTTACCTATTAGTGATGTTGGTGGATTCAATGTCGTTTCTCGTCAATCCTGTAAAAAATAAAATATTGATGTAAGTAATTTGAATGAATTCTTAATTTTGTTGTGTGGCTTCCAATAAAGCAGAGATGGCAGATAATCAGTGGATGTATAGTGGGTTTTTTCGTCGGAATCAAGTAACAACAGAGTGGGTCGAGAAAACTGATGTGAAAGAGATATTCCGTAGTCCAATGATGATTGTGCCAGAATGCCCGTGTGGCAAATGTAAGAGACGTATGCGCATAGATAAGACTGGGATGACTAAGCACCTTCACACGCATGGATTTATGCCCATATTTAATATGCCGATAAACTTTGCCCAGCGGGACCGTGGTAGAGAGAAGGTGATACGACAACGTGTCGCTGGTTATGAGGACGATGGGGTTACAGTAGTAGAAAAAGGGTCAAACGTGAAGCACATTAGTGCCGGTTTGTATTTGAGGCGGCACTAATGTATACATTAGTGCCGGTTCCAACGGCTAGCCGGGCCGCTTTCATTAGTACCGGTTTGTGGCGAACCTTTAGCACCGGTTCGTGCCACGAACCGGTACTAATGAGAGTGGTGGCATGATGTTGTCAGACTGGGGCCCCTCCAGCCCCTTTAGTACCGGTTCTTGGCACGAACCGGTACTAAATGTCGTCCTACATAAACCCTTCATCCACCCGAGCTCACTCTGTTCTTCCCCTTTCCCCTCTCCTCTCTGTTCTTCCCCTCTTTCTCTCGAGCTCATCACACATTTTGCCCAAAATTTGTCAAGATTTGAAGGCCCCCATCCATTCAAATGATCACAAAGGTTAGCAACTTTTTCCTTTCATCTCTCATTGCTAGATTAGCTCTTGCATTGCTTTATATAGTGATTAATTTGTGAGTTTAGTAATTTGGGAGGATATATATATATATATATATATATATATATATATATATATATATATGTGTGTGTGTGTGTGTGTGTGTGTGTGTGTGTGTGTGTGCTAGTATTTGATTTATATGCAATTTGGGGTCAAAAATAACACTTAGTTTGCATATGTAGGTGTGGTTTACTTAGTGCCTTCTAAATCTCCGTCGTAACCACCGTCGATCGCCCGCACCGTCCCGTCGCCGGCACCACCTTGTGGTAAGCCTCTTGTTCATGAAATTTTATATAAAAATTGATGTTTGTGTTATTTGGATATATAGTTACTCATATAATTATCTTACCCGTACGTTGTTTGTTATACATATAGTGCCATGGTTTTGATATCCGTCCCCGTCGGCCCTCGTCCTTGTTATGATTCAGATGTGGTATATATATTCTTTTTTAAAACTAGTTGCATTTCGTGTTTATGACAAATTATGCCCATCAAGTTGAAATAGAAATTTTTTCTAGGAGGTATGTGAACCGGAAATTCCAACCGACCCTATTGTCGAGAGGTTAAATCTAGTTGAAAGAGAAAATGAGTACTTGAAAGAAAAATTGAAAAGAATTGAGGGGGAGAAGATGGAATTGGAGTTGCATGTTGCCGATGTCGTCGATGATCACAAGATCAAGATGGAGAAAATGCGCTTGAAGATTAGAAAGATTAGAAAATATGCCATCGATAGTGAGGCTTGGTATCATTATGCTGTTGGATCCATTGTTACCTTAGTTGTGATCTTGATCGTATTTGTTGTTGCATTTAAATGCTTTAGCTAGAGAGTTATTTGTTTGTTGCATTTAAGTGTTGTATGAACTTTATGTATGAACTTGTATTAATTTGGTCTATTCGGTGTTGTGTAATGAAGATGAGCCGACAATGGATGTATGATGACCGATGCTCTCCGCAGTTCGTTGAGGGCGTGCATACTTTTCTGCTTGCGGCTGAGGCAAACAAGCGGGCGGATGGTTTTATGCCTTGTCCATGTGCTCGCTGTAAGAATGGTCACAATTACTCTACGTCAAGAACCATTCACGTCCACCTGTTTAAGTCCGGTTTCATTGCCCCACTATAATGTTTGGACCAAGAACGGAGAAAGAGGGGTTATGATGGAAGACGATGAAGAAGAAGAGGACGACGACAGCTATCCTGGCCATGGGTTCCCTGAATACGATGATACAACAATGGGGGAAGAAGCTGAGCCAGTAATGCAGGAAGAAGCTGAGCCGGCAATGCGGGAAGAAGCTGAAGAAGAGGCATCAGATGAGCCCGTTGATGATCTAGGTCGGGCCATTGCCGATGTAAAGAGAAACTGCGCAAGTGATTTGGAGAAGAAGAAGTTGCAGCGCATGTTAGAGGATCACAAAAAATTGTTGTACCCGAATTGCGTAGGTGACAAGAAAAAGCTGGGCACCACACTGGAATTGCTGCAATGGAAGGCAGAGAGTGGTGTATCTGACAAGGGATTTGGAAAGTTGCTGGTAATGATAAAGGATATGCTTCCAAAGGACAACGAATTGCCCGAGAGTACGTACGAAGCAAAGAAGGCTGTCTGCCCTCTAGGGTTAGAGGTGCAGAAGATACATGCATGCCCTAATGATTGCATCCTCTACCGCGGTGAGTACGAGGATTTGAACGCTTGCCCGGTATGTGGTGCATTGCGCTATAAGATCAGCCGCGATGACCCTGGTGATGTCGAGGGAGAGCGCCCCAGGAAGAAGATTCCTGCCAAGGTGATGTGGTATGCTCCTATAATACCACGGTTGAAATGTTTGTTCCAAAACAAAGAGCATGCCAAGGCGATGCGATGGCACAGACAAGACCGTAAGAAAGACGGAAAGTTGAGAGTACCCGCTGACGGGTCGCAGTGGAGAAAAATCGAAGAAAGTACGGGAAGGAGTTTGCAGATGACGCAAGGAGCGTATGGTTTGGTCTAAGCGCAGATGGCATTAATCCTTTTGGGGAGCAGATCAGCAACCATAGCACCTGGCCTGTGACTCTATGTTTGTATAACCTTCCTCCTTGGTTGTGCATGAAGCGGAAGTTCATTATGATGCCAGTGCTCATCCAAGGCCCTAAGCAACCCGGCAACGACATTGATGTGTACCTAAGGTCATTAGTTGAAGAACTCTTACAACTGTGGAATGGAACAGGTGTACGTGCGTGGGATGAGCACATGGGGGAAGAATTTGACCTAAAGGCGTTGCTGTTCGTGACCATCAATGATTGGCCTGCTCTCAGTAACCTTTTAGGATAGACAAACAAGGGATACCGCGCATGCACGCACTGTTTGGACGATACTGACAGTATATATTTGGCTAATTTTAAGAAGAATGTGTACCTGGGACATCGTCGATTCCTTCCGAGCAGGCATCCCGTAAGAAAGAAATGCAAGCATTTCAAAGGTGAGGCGGATCACCGGACGAAGCCTCACCACCGTACTGGTGCTGATGTACATGATATGGTCAAGGATTTGAAGGTGGTCTTTGGAAAGGGTCCTGGTGGACAACCTGTTCCGAATGACGCTGACGGACGCGCACCGATGTGGAAGAAGAAATCTATATTTTGGGACCTGCCCTATTGGAAAGACCTAGAGGTCCGCTCCGCAATCGACGTGATGCACGTGACGAAGAATCTTTGTGTGACCCTGCTTGGCTTCGTGAGCGTGTATGGGAAGACAAAAGATACACCTGAGGCACGAGAGGAACAGCAACGTATGCACGAAAAAGACGGCATACATCAGGGTCATGCAAGCTACGCTCTTACCAAAGGAGAGAAGGAAATCTTCTTTGAATGCCTGCTCAGTATTAACGTACCGTCTGGCTTCTCATCGAATATAAAGGGAATAATAAACATGGCAGAGAAAAAATTCCAGAACCTAAAGTTTCATGACTACCACGTGATTATGACGCAACTACTTCTGGTTACATTGAGGGGGCTTCTACCGGAAAACGTTCGATTAGCCATTGTGAAGCTATGTGCATTTCTCAATGCAATCTCTTAGAAGGTAATCGATCCAGAAATCATACCAAGGTTAGAGAATGATTTGGTGCAATGTCTTGTCAGTTTCGAGTTGGTGTTCCCACCATCCTTCTTCAACATCATGACGCACGTCCTAGTTCACCTATGCGAAGAGATTAACGTTTTGGGTCCTGTATTTCTACATAATATGTTCCCCTTTGAGAGGTTCATGGGAGTCTTAAAAAAATATGTCCATAACCGTGCTAGGCCAGAAGGAAGCATCTCCAAGGGCCATGAAAATGAGGAGGTCATTGAGTTTTGTATTGACTATATTCCTGACCTTAAGCCGATTGGTGTTCCTGAATCGCGGCATAAGGGCGGACTAGATGAAAAAGGCACGCTAGGAGGGGAACAAATAATATGTATCGACATGGTTTGAAGGTCCCTTTGTTTCGGTGCAAATGGGTCAATATGACACGAGGCAGGGTAACGGAAGACCCGCAGTACGGAATGACAACAGTGGATCTCAATAATCTTGCGTATGCAGACGAACCATTCGTCCCAGCCAATGATGTGGCACAGGTTTTTTATGTGAAGGACATGTCTACCAAGCCAAGAAAAAGAAAAGATAAGGAAGCAAATGCATCGTATGATGAGCCAAAGCGGCACATAGTTCTTTTTGGGATGAGAAACATCGTGGGAGTGGATGACAAGACAGACAAGTCAGAAGATTATGAAAAGTTTGATGAAATTGCTCCATTCACAGTGAATATTGACCCGAGCATCCCGTTAAATGATGAAGATTTTCCATGGTTACGGCGCAAAGGGACACACGCGAAGAAAAAGTTTCACACCCAAAGATCTGGGATGTGATCGGCTTCACTATCATCACTTTCTTCTGTGTTTCACACCCAAAAAGGAATCTCTGTAATAGTTAGGGTAGTTAATTATGTGTTTTGGCATTTGAAACGCGAAGAAATTTTATGTGCAAACAAATTCTTTCATGCCTTTACTGATTTTTAAAGTTAAGTTATTCACAAACTAGTGATTCACACTAATTTCAAATAATTCAAAATTTAAACTATTCAAATTTGAAAACTACGGGCACTAACAGAAAGTTTGTAATTTTTTGTACCTAAAGCAAAAATATTCACAAAGAAACTCTAAATACGCAAAAAAACAACTCAAAAATAAATAAAGCAAAAAAATAAAAATAAAAGCCCGCCTACTAGGCCAAAGCAGTCGGCATACGACTAGAAACCCAACATGTTGTTGGGCCAGGATGCAGTCCCGCAAAGGCCCAGTAGGCCAACAGGGCAGCACAGAACATGTAGGCCCAGTAGGCCTGCTTTGGAGAGGAGCTCGAGAGAGCTACCGCACGGGGGTTTATAAACCAGTGCGGTCGCCCCTCGGCTAGCGAGGTGGGACTAAACTTGCCGCACTGCACCTGCGCCAGCGCACCCCCTTTAGTACCGAGTCGTGGCACCAACCGGTACTAAAGGGGGGGCCTTTAGTACCGGTTGGAGCCACCACCCGGTACTAAAGGGGGTCGCTTCCCGCCGCTTGGCCTGGCCAAAACAGGCCTTTAGTACCGGTTGGTGGCTCCAACCGGTACTAAAGGCCCCTCCTATATAAACAACACTTACGAAAATTTCAGTTTCTCATCTGCTTCTTCTCCTCTGCACCGTCGCCCGCCGCGCCCCCCGTACGTCTCCATCCCTCGTCGCCGCCCCCGTCGCCGCCCCGTCCCCGTCATCGCCGCCCCGTCGTCCCCGTCCCCGTCGTCCTCGTCGTCGCCGCCGCCCCGTCCCGGCCCGTCCCGCGTCGTCCTCGTCCCCGTCGTTGCCGCCCCGTACGTCCCCGTCGTTGCCGCCCCGTACGTCCCCGTCGTCGTCGCCGCCCCGGCCCGTACGTCCCCGTCCCCGTCATCGCCGCCCCGTCCCTGTCCCCGTCGTCGTCATCCCCGTCGTTGCCGCGCCCGTCGCCGTCCCCGTCGCCGCCCCCCGTCGCCTCTCGCCTCGCCGGTGAGCGCACACACACACACATACATTTTTTGTTTTTTAGTTATACAAATAGTTAGAAATTTTTCTGTTTTTTAGAAATAGTTAGAAATGTTAGAATTGTTAGAATAGTTAGAAATGTTAGAATTGTTAGAATAGTTAGAAATGTTAGAATTGTTAGAATTTTTTCTGTTTTTTAGTTATAGAAATAGTTATAAAAAAGTTAGAATTGTTAGAAATTTTTCTGTTTTTTAGAAATTGTTAGAAATTTTTCTGTTTTTTAGAAATAGTTAGAAATGTTAGAATTATTAGAATAGTTAGAAATGTTAGAATTGTTAGAAATTTTTCTGTTTTTTAGTTATAGAAATAGTTATAAAAAAGTTAGAATTGTTAGAAATTTTTCTGTTTTTTAGTTATAGAAATAGTTATAAAAAAGTTAGAAATTTTTCTTTTTTTTAGTTCTAGAAATATCAGAAATGTTATAGAAATGTTATAGAAATGTTAGTTATATAGAAATGTTAGAAATTTTAGTTATCAAAATCCAATCATTAAAAAATGTTACTTTTTGCGGGCATATAGCTAGTATTTGTTCTCGCGATGCCCGGTCCGCATCCTCGCCGTCGACCCGTCCGCGACGACGTCCGACTGACCCATGTCCGGGACTGGGCTCCGCCGGGCTGGCACTGGGAGGTGCTGCCTGGAGGGGCGCGCCGCTTGATGAGGCACCCGGCCCCGGGTCCCGTCGTCGACCCTGATCTCATTTGGTGGCGTTCGCGTGGGCCAGTTTCGGTGCGGAGGGAGCCGGCCCCGCCGGAGGTGGTACGTCGCCGTGACAGGGAGGAGGACGAGCACGTCCATCGCTACATGGTTGCGTTAGAGGGCGGCAGGTTCTCCAATACCTGGCAGTTTCTTCAGGGATCTCACTTCAGCTATGATCCTGTGAGGGTTCCTTCTCTTTGGGTGTCCACCGCCTGCGCCGCAGGAACCGCGAGTGTCCTAGATTCTTCTGTAGTATTCGATCTTTATTAGCTACCTAGCCAGTGATGTACTCGATATATAATATTCAAGACGATGTATTCGAGATTATATATTATTCGAGACGATGTATTCGAGATTATATCTATTATTCGAGACGATGTATTCGAGATTATATCTATTATTCGAGACGATGTATTCGAGATTATATCTATTATTCGAGACGATGTATTCGATCGCGACGACCAAATTGATGAAGTCATGAACTACGATTATGACAACACCGGAGAGGTATATATATTTATATAAGCAGGCATCTGATGATCATCACATGTTTTAAATGAGTTGAAGATATATTAACGAATCGATATTTCTTCTTTCAGCCATCCGGATCGAGCAAATCTTCAGGCAACAGGACGAAATGAGGTCCGAGCAAAAAGTTGAAGGAGGGCGTAAAGTATAATATCGAGGCAATCAAACCTAATGGCGAACCATTAGCGCCTAAGAAGATTGCGGACAAGTTCGTTTGTCAGTGCGCAGTTCTTGTGAAGGACCAACTCTCGATCTCCCTTCAAGAATGGAGAAAGCCAGCAAAGCCACGTCCAGATCTTACTTTTGTCGACGACAGACAAAAAAGTCTGCTTTGGGATACTCTCATGGAACATTTCACCCTACCAGATCATTTCACAGAAGCAGATGTGCAGAAAGTCAAGGACGCTGCTCTTAGGAAGATGTCGGCTGCATTCAAGAACCACAAGAATCATGAATGGGACAAGTCCGTCAAGGGAGGAAGGAAGACTCCAGTATTCGAGGGAACACTAGAGAATCAAAGTGCTCATTGGGACGATTTCGTGAAATTCAAGGATTCAGAATTATCTAAGGAATGGTCAAGAATAAACAAGGCCAATGCCGCAAAAAAGGATAAGTTCCATAAGCTGTGCCAGGTGGCTATGCGGTGGGAATGCCTAAGTGGGATAAGTCTGAGAAAGAGATGCTGGATGCAAGTGTCACTCTAGAAACATTGAGCTGGCCCCCCGGGTGCAAAACTTGGTTCTATGCGCATGGGGGGGAGTTGGACCCGAAGACAGGCAAAGTTTCCAAGTAGGCATGTCTGCACGGAGCCGAAGATAAGCTACTTGTTGCAATAGAAGAGGCTCGATCCGGGTTGTTCGAGCCCAACAAAGAGAACGACAAGCTTACGCGTGCCCTGGGAAATCCTGAACACCCGGGAAGAACACGAGGCATGGGCGCTATTCCGTGGTACGAGGGGTTTTTGGACTGGAACGCCGACTACAGAACCCGTGCGAGAAAGAAGATTGCGGAGGAGAAGAAGAGGAAGATGGAGGAGGAGCAGAGGAAGCTCGACTATGAACGCCTTCAAGGCCTAGAATCAGCGCACGTGGACTTGGCATTCAAATTCCAGCGGCAGCAGGAGCAGATCGACTCACATAGCTAGCAAAGGGGGTCTCAGCAGCTGCAGCAGCTAGCGGATGATCCAGCATTGGATACCACCGCCCCATCCTTGCCGAGAAGCAGCGTGGGTTCCGCCCCGTTTGACGCAATGCTGGATAGATACCCCGCGGATGATATCGCGGAGAACACTAACTGCGAGCTACACTTCAAAATTAAGAACATATCCTTGAAGGTGGCGGACGGTGTTGCTTATACAAATTCCCCCGATGCAACCTTCCATTGCAACCCGATTCCAGCAGGCTATGCTCGTGTGGTGGTTGATGAGGTGGTGGACCAATATTCGGGGCTAGAGCTTGACATTCCTGGAGGTGACGAGGAGCACACACTCGGAGATGCCAAACATCGTATCATCCTATGGAGAAAGGATTGCATCATCTTTCGAAGGCCACCGACACCGCGTCACCCGACTCCTCGTCGAAGTCTGCCACCGAGTCAGCAGACTCCCGCTCCTCCAAGTCCACCAACGCGTGAGGCCACTCCTCCTCCTCCAAGTACGGCAAAGTGTCAGGCCACTCCTCCTCCAAGTCCGACACAGCGTCAGACGTCCACTCCTCCTCCAAGTCCGGCACAACCTCAGGCCACTGCAAGTACGGCACAGCTTCAGGCCACTCCTCCTTGTCCAACTCAGCCCCATCAGCCGTCTCCGTCGCCTCAGCAATCGCAGAACAGACACCCCGCAGCTATGGTGCGTAGCGGTACGAGTCGAGGTCATAGTACAGGAAGTACAGGCGGAGGCAAGCGATATAAATAAGGTCCAAACCTCACTACTCCTCTTCCTGAGAGGGCTTACGACAGGACCGAGGAGCAAACCAATGCCATAGTGCAAGCAGAAGTCGACACCCATTTTGGACCAAAACCGCCACCGCCGCCAAGGGAGAAAGTGCCTGTGGAAGTAGTTGACCACTTCATCGTATGGCTCAACCACCAGCTCCTAAGCCTGTTGACACAGACTATGAGCGCCACATCAGGAAGTTACATCGACAACGTCTACAGAAGAAGGCGAGCTCGAACTCGAGCAAACAACAAGCAGCTATCAAAAAATGCGGGAAAACTGTTGCCCAGCTGGGAGAACAGGCGGCACAATCGATGCCCCCGTTTGTTGTGTCGCGAACAACAAGTGACAGTACGCACGCCCAATATTATTGTGGGCAAACATTTTACGTTCCCGAGGTGGGCGATGTGGTAATAACCCAGGAGCATATAATGCAGGCTGAAACTCTCAACATCACTGTTGGACAACTCCTCGAGATCGAGGACATGCCTGTCCTTACAGAGGAGGAAATAAAACGGAAATATGCCTGGGGCCAACCTTTGGTCAAGCCAAAAGAGGTCAAGAAGCTCCCAATGAGAATGTATGAATTGCATCAATGGTACATGGACATTACCAAGAGATTCGATCGAGAGTCCCTCATGGTGCAAGTCAAGAAGGATCATTACTACCATGAGAATGTTGTGACCGTTGAGTATTCTGAACTGTTTCAGTTATACAATCAAGACGCACTCAACAAATCTATCGTCAGTTGCTATTGTCTGTAAGTGATTTCTTTCTGTAATTTAAGTCTCAAGCTAGCTGTAGTGATCCTTTTGATCAATCATTACCTGTAATTATCCTCACTATATTCTTTTCTGTGGTATTATGCAGGATGAAGATGTATGAAATGAGAAAAGGTGGACGCTATGGCATTAGGTTCATTGACCCAAACACCGTTAATGAATACACATGGAAAATAAACAAGCATTATGAAAAGCAGGTAGAGGACAGCATGCTAGAGTTCTTGAAGCGCCTCAAATACAATGAAGATGTACTACTTCCTTACAACTTCCAATGAGTCACACTTTCTTGTACTACAAATTCTCTATTTTTGCCTACTAACTAGCTACATGTTTTTGCTTACATATGCCCGCTTAATTAAGACATGCAACGTGTGTGCATGCAGATTTCACTGGATCTTGTGTATCATTAAAGTTGACGCCGGAACAGTTCAAATACTGGACTCACTACTCAAAGCAAATAGTGACTATAATATCTTGTTTGGGATAGTCAACAGGTAATTTCAATCATTATTAACTATATATCTCGGCCTATTTAGTTCGTCATTTCATGATATGAACTATTTAATAACCCCTTTATTCATTTTCTTTGTCGACGGGCAGGGCTTGGGCAAGGTTCATCAGCGTCACGGAAGGCGAATGGAAATGACAGATGAAATGGTTTCGACCCAAGGTAAGTAATTAAGTAGTACTAGCTAGCTAGCTAGCTGCCATCTCTTTAATTATCATGCTTGATTAATTATTATCTGATCAAATTAAATTCCATTCTCGTAATAAAGGCCCTGAAGCAGGTGCAGGGGACTGATCTGTGTGCATTCTGCGTTTGCGAGAACATTCGCATGATGGCATCCGAAAGGAGTAGATCTCAAAGACAGGAATGGGTACGCTTGTCAGAACACTATTCACAATTTTTACACCATTATCAATATCTAGTCACACAACTAATACACATGCATATTGATCTCCTTCTTAGCAGTTCAAAGAGGTGCGGGACAAGCTCCTAGAAACGGAGCGCGTAGAAGCACTTCAAGAGGAAATAGCGGGATTTTTGCTCGACCAGGTCATAAATCCGAAGGGAGAATAGTATTACCCGCTACCTCCCCCGTCGACCAGGTCATGAACCACTTCCAATTGTCATCGTGCTCCGAAGGCACCAATTAGGCTAATGCCACTGGCTCCGAAGGCAACATGCATATGTAGGAGAAATTGTATATAGCTATACATGTGTGTATGTGTGAATTAATATGGTGGTTTGTGAGACATTGATGATATATATATGATTGGTTCTACTAAATTCTATATATATATATATATATATATATATATATATATATATATATGCACAACGTGTACAATGTGTAGTATCGTAAAATACCAGCAAACGAAAAAGAATTAAAATGGAAAACACAAAATTAAATGAAAAAGAAATCATAAAACCAAAAACCCCCCAAACATTTTAGTACCGGTTGGTGTTACCAACTGGTACTAAAGGGCTCCCGGCCCCCGGAGCTGGCTCGTGCCACGTGGTTGCCCTTTAGCACCGGTTCGTGCTGAACCGGTACTAAAGGGGGGGCCTTTAGTGACCACACTTTAGTGCCGGTTATGTAACCGGCACTAAAGGGCCTCACGAACCGGTGCTATTGTCCGGTTCTGCACTAGTGTTAGAGACATGCTTGATGATGTCTTTGCCGCATAGCCGACACCTCCGTCACATTCAGCGAATGAACCGGAGGAGCCGGAGAAAACCGCAAAGGCCTTCTTGGATATCTTGGCCTCGTCAAAGAAACCTCTTTATTATGAGGGTGCCAAGCTGTCTGTGATGGATGCCATCTCGCAACTGATGGTAGTCAAGGCTGAGTACGGCTGTAGCCGAGGTTGCTTTGAAGCATTTCTGGTAGTATAGGCTAACAACCTGCCTGAGGGCCATGAACTGCCGAAAACCATGTACGCTATGAAGAAAATCATGAAGGCGCTCTTCATGGATTATGAGAAAATACATGTTTGTCCAAAGAATTGCCTTTTGTTTAGACATGAGTATGCAGATGACAACTACTATAGGAAGTGTGGTTCCTCTCGGTATATTGAGGTGGTCAATGAGCATGGTCAAAAGCAGCAGCTAAAAATCCCTGTGAAGGTTCTTCGGCATCTTGATTTTATAAAAAGACTGCAGCGCCTTTTCATCACCGAGGAGTCGGCCAAAATGATGAGGTGGCGCAAGGAAGGGAAAAGGTACAATCCAAAAAAAAGTGTACATCCATCAGAAGGTGAAACATGGAAGTCATTCGATATAGAGTACCCGGAGAAAGCAGCCGAGACTGGGAATGTCAGAATTGCTATAACAGGTGATGGGTTCAATCCATATGGTAGGTCGTCTAATCCATACAGCTGCTGGCCCGTATTTGTTATTCCGCTCAATCTCCCTCCCGGCGCCATAATGCAACGCAAGACCATGTTCCTGTCGCTTATAATTCTAGGGCCTAAATATACGGGGAAGAATTTGAGTGTGTTTATGCAGCCGTTGGTGGATGATTCACACCATTCTTGGTACTTCCTGAGGTTGACATACGACCGGCATCTCCAGAAAAATTTCTTGATGAAAGTTTGGCTACAGTATTGCATGCATGACTTTCCTGGCTATGCCCTGTTCTGCGGATGGTGTACAAGTGGAAAGATGCCTTGCCCATTGTGCATGCAGGTGTTGATTTTCATTTGGCTGAACAAGGGTGGCAAGTATGTTGCCTTTGACCCGCATCGACAGTTCCTCCCTCCAGACCATCCAGATAGGGAAGACAAGAAGAACTTCACAAAATGAAAAGTTGTCCATGAAGTAAACGAGATTCCAATGTTTTCTGGTGCGGATGTGCTTGCTCAGCTGAAAGCTCTTAAGCCTGCCGACAAAGGGAAAGGCAAAGGCAATGGCAATGGCAAAGGCAAAGTCATAGACGAACACGAGGGCGAGGGCAAAGGAAAAGGTAAAGGGAAAAAATGTTTTGAAGGATATGGTGAGACACACAACTGGACTCACATTACCCCCTTCACGCAGCTTCCCTATTTTAAGGAACTCAAACATCCATACAACATCGACGTTATGCACAACAAAAAGAATGTCGCAGAGTCCCTTTTTAGCACGATCCTCAACATTTCTGATAATACAAAGGATAATGTTATTGCTAGAGTCGATCAAAATAATATTTGTGATAGACCACGTCTACACATGCAACCTCCCACGGGCAATCGAAAATCATGGTTCAAGCCAGATGCTGACTTCGTACTTAAAAAGGATCATAAGATGGAGGCATTCAAGTGGCTGAAACACGTCGGGAAGTTCACTTATGGTTATGCGTCGAATATAAGTAAGGGGGTCAATCTTTCAATGGGCAAAGTGACCGGGCTCAAGAGTCATGACTATCATGTATGGATTGACCGGATTATGCCGGTGATGGTTCGGGTCTATGTTCCCGAGCGTGTCTGGCGTGTGCTTGCGGAGTTAAGCCATTTCTTTGGCACGCTTTGTGCTAAAGAAGTATGTCCTGAGAAGATAAAAGAAATGCATAAGAAGGCGTCGGAGTTGACATGCAAGCTAGAAAAGATCTTCCCGCCAGGCTCTTTACTCTGGTGACACATCTCATTTTGCACCTCGCGAACGAGGTATTGTTGGGGGGGCCTGTGCAGAATCGTTGGCAGTACGGTCCTGAGAGACAAAACAAGCATTTGAGAAAGAAATGTGGAAACAAAGCTAAGATTGAATCATCCATAGCTGAGGCAGTTATCCTAGAGGAGGTGGCAGACCTCAGGACAACCTACTATCCGGACCATGTTCCCACGCTGCACAATAAGGTGTCTCGATACAATACAGAAGAACCCAAGTATAAACCCAAGCTGCCTCTATTCATCGGGCAAGGTGGCAGGGTTGGATGCTCGACACCTTATATCATGCCACGAGATGAGTGGGAGGATGTCATGCTCTATATCTTGCACAACATCAAGGAAGTTGAGGATGAGTGGATGAGGTAATACCTTTGCACCATTCTTTTAGTCAATTCGTTATGTTCACTTTGCCTAGTTCTTATACTGCATTTCTTATTGTAGTCGATTCATTGATGAAGAGTGGACGGGAATGCTGCCTCCTACTGAAGTGGAGGCACTTGCTCTTCTCCGAAAGGGTGCTGATGGAAGGAAAAAATTTGTTGCGTGGTTCATGGAGAAAGTAATTTTTCACACTTCCATATTACCTTTATCACCGTACAATTCCAAATAAACTCATGCACCCTATAATTTCAATTAAACTTGTAGGGAAATGATCCGAACGAATCTATGGATGAAGAATTGAGATGGATTTCCATGGGTTTTGACCCTGCCGTCATGACATGCCAAAAGTATGATGTGAATGGGTATCGCTTCCATACAGAGGAGCACCAGAACATTCGGCCTGATCCCAAAACCATAAATACCGGAGTCTTCACCGAAGGAGATAATAAAGTAGATTACTACAGAAGGGTAGGAAAAATGTACGAGCTTACATTCAAACATGGCCGCGAACACCTAAGTCTCACTGTGTTCAAATGCCGATGGTTCGAACCCAAAAAGGGTCTGAGACATGCGCCTTCTGTTGGTTTAGTTGAAGTTAAACCATCAACCGTCTATGCTGGAGCTGAGCTCTTTATCGCCGCTACCCAGGCCACACAAGTATACTATCTACCTTACCCATGCCAGAAAGAGTACATAAAGGGTTGGGAAGTTGTGTTCAAGGTGTCGCCACATGGTAAGCTACCGGACCCGAACGATGATGATTACTACAACATAAACCCCATGACATACGAGGGAGTGTTCTTTCAAGAGGAACATGATGACGTGGTCCGAAACAAGGAGGATGATGACTTGGGTTATGTTGACCTGGACCCAAACGACGACGACGCACGGATTGATGGAGAGGCAGTTGTGAATCAAAGAGACATAATTATGCTTGAAAAGTTAAATGAAGACGCTGACGATGAGGAAGAGCCTCCACCTCCGTCAGACAACGAAGAAGATATGCGTGATAGTGATGATGAGACCGGTCGACAAATAGATTACAATAGTGATGATTCATATGGGTTCTAGAAAATGTAAGTTCTTTTAATGATCATTACAATAGTATGCTTAATGTGCTCTTCTGTTATTAATGTTCTTTCCTGTATGCTTAATGTGCTCTTCTGTTATTAATGTCTTTCCTGTATAATTGTTTATTTGATATCCTTACTAATTGTTTATTCTCTTCTAAATGCAGGTTTGCTAATCATGGGCAAGTCCAGCAGCGCTAGTTTCCTCAGTAAATTCAAAGGACTTACTCGGAGTGGACGAGCCCACAAGGTTCCCTCTCGACTACGCGAGGATGACACCTCACAGAGAGGTAGAGGGGTCGGGGAGGAGACCCTAGAGGAGGAGGGGGTGGGGGAGAGCCCCTAGAGGAAGAGGAGGTGGGGGGTGGCAGTCGGGGCAGAAAACTCCGGGCTATGTCCGAAATAGGAGGGTATTCTTCGATGCCCTCCTATACCGAAGCACCTTCTAAGTCTGAGGAGGAGGAGTATGTTCCTGATGGAGAGGAGGAGGAGGGTGAGGAGGAGGAGGCCGATGAGGAGGGTAGGGAGGAGGGCGAGGAGGGTGGTGGAGGGGAGGTTGACCCCGAGTTGTGGGGTGACTTGCTACCGGGTGCTCCACAGGGGTGGCTGTGTGGTACTGCCAGAGTACCTACACCACCTTCTATCGAGGCGCACAAGTGACTCATTGAACCTGCGGGGACAGAGTAAGTGCCTCTTAATCATATTTTCAACACATGACAACATTTTTTTATTGTACACATGGCAATCCTTTGATTCTTTTGCAGTAACTAGATCCTTCACGGAAAGGGCCGTAAACCGAACGGCCTTATCATTGTCCTGTTGAAGGAGTTTTGGCCGGGCCTATTCTGCCTGCAGCCAGCCAGGGACCCACAGCTGCGGGTTTTGGCCATGAGTTGGGCCCACTACGAGGCAACGAGCTTGTTTGCTTCTGGTTTATGCATGATTGCAGCAACTCTATAGAGTTCTTGATGAGCACAAGGCCAGAGCCGACGTGGTCTTGCTTGCGGCTGCGAAGAAGAAAGCTCGTCAGTTGTAGTACGAGGTGCGCTGGGTTGCCGTCTCGCAGTACTACCACATCTACCTTCATCAAAAGATGACCAAAACTCAAGCGCGGAGGCAACGCCTTACCTTGAGCACGGAGAAGTTCATGAAGGTAACTATTACTGACTTTTCATTGTTTCAAGCAGTCCACTATATGTTTTGTGCTCACATGTCATGCTACCAAAATTTGCATAGGTTATTCCTCGTTGGTGCTATGGAAGGGATGGCGGATGGGCGAGTTTTGTGGATAGGTGGATCGGCGACGATGCAGAGTTTGCTGCCAAGAGCAGCAAGGCCCGGGCTAACCGTGGAAAAGACGGGACACACGGCCAAGGAAACAGGAACCACCACTACTAGAGAAAACCTTATACACAGAAGTTTATCAGTAGCGCGGTTTAAAAATGGGCACTACTGCTAATTAGGAGTAGCGAGGGGTATAAAAACCGCGCTACTACTAAGTCGATAGTAGTAGCGAGGGGTATAAACCCGCGCTGCTACTAAATGGTCTTCAACAGTGCCCCCGGGATAGGCCATAGTAGTAGCGAGGGGTATAAAACCGGTGCTACTACTAAGTAAGTAGTAGTAGCGCAGGAAACACCGCCACGCTACTACTAAGCGTGTCCACCCCAGCCCGATCCACACTCCCACCCAACTACCACCTCCCACCCCACCAACTGTCCCACACCACCCACCCCCTGTCTGTCTAAAAAAACCACGCATCCCGATCCAGATCCCCAACCTCCTCTCCTCTCCCAACCCACTCGCCGCCGGCCTCCCTTCCACCTCCTCTCATCCGTCCGTTCGCCCCCATGCCCCCGGCTGCGTGCATCACGCCGGCGGCCGCACGCCCGCCGCTACCCGTCTTGCGCCGCTGCCCGCCCCCGCCCCCTCCGCTGTGCATGTGCCCGCCTGCCGCGGCGCCAGCTCCTCCTCCCCTACGGCATGCCGCTACACCGTGGCCTCCTCCCCCGCGGCATCGGCGTCGGCATGGGACTAGACCCGCTGGACCCGGCACTTCGTGGAGGTGGACTACGCGTCCGTGCTGCGCTTCCAGCTGGAGGAGGAGGTGGAGGCCGAGGACTTCACCGAGGCCGCCGCCCTCAAGCGCGCCCTCCTCGACGACACCGCCGCCGACGCCGTCTCCCACATCATGGCCGAGCTCAAGGTCCGCTCGCTCGCTGCCTCCTCACCGATTCCAGCCCTGATTGTTAATACCTAGGGTTTGTTCCCTTCCCCTGCAAAGTTCCCCTCACCCGTTGTTTTGATCGACCCTCGCAGAGCGCCATCGAGGAGCAGCGCTACCAGGAAACCTCCAGGCTGACTAAGCTCGCCGGAACCAGCCTGGTGAGCCAAAATTAGCATATGCAGTATATGTGAAATTGGCTAGTGATGATTCCTCTGTTGTTGGATCTAAATCTGCAGTATATGTGAAATTGGCTAGTGATGATAATTTGACAATACTTTCTATGCCATAAAAAGGGCATCAATGGTTCTCTGCCATAACAGAACAGTTCTAGCATGATTCACCATTCAAAGTTGGAGAATGAATAAAAACACTGATTTTATTACTTAGCAACCAAATGAGGACTAGGCACTAGCTTCACATAACAAGCAAGGCAGCATAGTTTCCTCCAGGCCCCAACATCAGCTCTATTGTTCAGTTGATCCTTTTTCTTTGACAACACATCATAGATGGACTAAGCGGCTGATACGAGCTTGGATTCGATCAACAAGTCTTGTTAGATTACACAGTACATGTACAGCAAAATACAAAATTCAGAATTAAGATCTAGAATACAAACAGAAAAATTATTAGAAAGGAATGGACAAAAGGGTATCCAAACAAGCACTAAACAGATTGGATCTTTAAGAAGAAAGAAATTCAGGAACATTACTAAAATATATTGGATCAAACCATCTAAAAGGATATTTTTTAGCATGTGTTCTCCACCAAATCAAAATATCAAAACTTTCCTGAGTGCTTTCGAAATTTTCCTCCAAATACATGTCCAGCTTTGACTTTGGTAGCGTGTAGGACCTCCTTCTTGACTTGTATTGAGCAAACTATTCTTCCTTCCTTCCTTCTGTCCAAAATCACAACACCTTCAAACCTGCATGTGATGAACATAATAAAAGGTTCAGAACAATATGACCCAACAATTAAGAATAGTATGCAAGAACTTAAACAGTTGTTTGCTCCCAATTGAGCATAGATGCAATAATAGTTCAATAATAATCAAATATGCTTGCACTCATAAACAGAACGATTTATTTATAAAGATGTAAGTACATATAGGCTGATGATAATTTGTACATCACATCATCTAAAAGAATAAAAATGTAGAAGGGGAAGGAGAGAGAAATTGGCACTTCATCACTTCGTCGTGTATTGTATCTTATTTGATATTTTCGTCATGGCAAAAAAACAACCAAACTGATGTTATAGTTTCTGAATTCACAATGGATACATGGCAGCTGCTACATGCAAATAAGTGAAAGATGTCCACTTCAGAAGGAAAAAAACTGATGTTATAGTTTCTGAATTCATAATGGATGTCCTGTGTCTTGCACTTTAGAAATAGGTAATTAGAAATGATTAGATTTACAGCCAAGTCTATAGGGATTTCACATTTGGTCATCCATTAAGTGAGCTTTCGACGCCATCGTGCAGCACGCGTGGTTTTGGTTCGATTCTAACCAATTGCATTTTGTTACATGGAACTTACAAGAAGTACAAGGACCAGGGGATGATCTATTTGCATATGATTAGTCCTTGATTTTGAGTTACGATATGTTATGCTAACAATTTTATGGGACTACAGGTTTTGAGATCTTTGCTTTCCCATGCGACCAGTTTGGTGGGCAGGAACTTGGCATTGATAAGGAAATTGTTCAGATTGCTTGCATGCCGAGTATCTAATTTCTGACAAGGTAAATGTGTGCCTGATACTTCCTCCTTTTTTGGTGTCTTTGTTTCAAGCTGAAAGAAATGATTGCTTTAGTGTAAAATGTACACTATGATTGCTTCCATAACCGTTACTATATTTAACTGAGGAAAACCGATCCAGCATGTCTTATCTATTCATTGCTACTTTGTATGTGCCTTATGATATGTCCTCGTATATGTCTGGACTGAAATATGAGTGTCTTGGTCCTTCTTATATTATTTTTTTATGATCTCAGTCAGCCTCTTTCGCATCCATTGTGTCGAGGACCAATGCCAGTATGTTGATTTTGATGTCATTTGATTTGTGAGTAAATAAAAGTTAACCTGATTATGTGGTTGCATGATTTGCCTAATTCTGCGTTTCTATTGGGCTTTATGTTTTTCTATGCACTTGTCAAATCTATATGCGTTCTTATATAACTATTCTCTACACTTTTCACTACTTGGAAATAGCTTATAGCTTCAATTGTGCATTACAGCTTAAATGAGAATCTCTGGAAAAAATGTTGCACATTGCCATCTACATGTACCGCATTGTTTTTCCATGCCATTCTTTTGAAGAATCTGAAGTTTCTGAACCTTTGTTTGTAATGCTGCAGGGTTCTGGTAGTGACAATGACGGTTGTCGAGAGGTTAGTGGACTGGACGGTGTCGTGGCTGCCGATGTACAGAGAAGCGAAGCTGCTGCTCGTTCTCTACCTTTGTCACCCCAGCACACGTCTAAGCAGTCGACCAGACACGCCGAGCCCGAGAGATGATCAACATTCAGATATACTTGATTCGATGTGTGGCCAATTCTGAATCTGAATCTTAATGATGTTTGGGTCTCAGAGTGCGGGGAGCGGGGCACGTGTACGATGGCTTCCTCCATCTGCTGGTGGCGAGGCACAAGGTCGACATCGACCAGTCTAGTTGGAGCTGAGGGCCAGAGCGAGGGACGTGGCTGCGTCGCAACTCAAGGCGGCGGCTGCCGTCAGTCAGGTGTGGCTCTTCGAGGCTATCCAATGTGTTTTGTCACAGCTGCAGGCCGCGAGATCAGGCCGGGCAGGCGCCGCACATTGACAAGTGGTCCAATTTTCGTATCGGGCCATAACAACTTACGTAGGTAGTTGCTTATGTAACTGTGCGCTAGAATGGAATTATACATGAGTTGCTGTTGCTACAAGGAGGGACGTAGTTTCTTATGTAACTGTGCGATAGAATGAAATTATACATGAGTTGCTGCTACAATGAGGAACTAGAGAAGATACGACAACTGTGTGATAGAATGAATTTGGTTGATTTTATTTTTTAAAATTCCTAATAAGTTAGTAGTGGCATGGGGATAAAATGGTGCGCTACTAGTATTTAGGATACTAGTAGTGTCGGGACTATAGAGACGCTACTACTATTTCATTAGTAGTAGCGCGGTTCATAATAGCAGAAGCGCAGATTGAGCCATCGTTGCTACTAACAAAGTTAGTGGTAGCGTGGGTTCGACCCATGCTACTACTAACTTTTAGCTGTAGCGCGATACTAGTAGAGCGAGTACCCGCGCTAATAGTAGCCATTTTACCCGCGCTGCTAGTAACCTTTTTCCTAGTAGTGCACTGGGGCTTCAAGGCCATGAAGGTATATCTATATGCAGGATGCATTCTTGTTCTTCTTTACCGTCATGTTATTATGTACAGCTAACTTCTGTTTGACGTTGCAGGAGGACAAGTTGAAGAGGCTGCTCTCAGACATTGAGTCGTGGAAGCTGGCCCGCGAGCGGAGTGATCGCAAGGATGGTGAGAGCCAGTACTACGACAAGACCGAGGAACACCTGGAGTCTTACACTCAACACTTTCAGAGGTTGCATCCGGATGTTCCTATTCTTGAAGTCGCCCAGTCTCAGATCGACGACACGACGGTGGTGGCCATCCAGGGGAAGTCCCATGGCCGGTATCCGTGTTTCGATGGCTTGATCACTCCTTCGGTCTCGTACACACGGCTTCGGGCTACCAACCCGAGCCCGTCAGAGAGTATGGTGCATTCGCAGCCTCCCTTAGCCTGCTGATAACCCACAAGTATAGGGGATCGCAATATTTTTCGAGGGTAGAGTATTCAACCCAAATTTATTGATTCAACACAAGGGGAGCCAAAGAATATTCTCAAGTATTAGCAGCTGAGTTGTCAATTCAACCACACCTGGAAACTTAATATCGGCAGCAACGTACTTAGTAGCAAAGTAATATGATAGTAGTAGTAACAGTAGCAAAAGGTAATGATAACAAAAGTAATGTTTTTGGTATTTTGTAGTGATTGTAACAATAGCAACGGAAAAGTAAATAAGCGAAGAACAATATATGGAAAGCTCGTAGGCAATGGATCGGTGATGGAGAATTATGCCGGATGCGGTTCATCATGTAACAGTCATAACCTAGGGGGACACAGAACTAGCTCCAATTCATCAATGTAATGTAGGCATGTATTCCGAATATAGTCATACGTGCTTATGGAAAAGAACTTGCATGACATCTTTTGTCCTACCCTCCCGTGGCAGCGGGGTCCTAGCGGAAACTAAGGGATATTAAGGCCTCCTTTTCATAGAGTACCGGACCAAAGAATTAACACATAGTGAATACATGAACTCCTTAAACTACAGTCATCACCGGGAGTGGTCCCGATTATTGTCACTTCGGGGTTGCCGGATCATAACACATAGTAGGTGACTATAGACTTGCAAGATAGGATCAAGAACTCTCATATATTGATGAAAACATAATAGGTTCAGATCTGAAATCATGGCACTCAGGCCCTAGTGACAAGCATTAAGCATAGCAAAGTCATAGCAACATCAATCTCAGAACATAGTTGACACTAGGGATCAAACCACTAGTAGAAAAAGGGTCAAACGTGAAGCACATTAGTGCTGGTTTGTATTGAGCCGGTACTAATGGTACCATTAGTGCCGGTTCGAACAGATTTGCATTAATGCCGGTTCATGTTGAACCTTTAGTACCGGTTCGTGGCACAAACCGGTACTAAAGGTCTAACCTTTAGTACCGGTTTGTGTCATGAACCGGTACTAAAGGGGTCTGACCTATAGTACCGGTTGGAGACACAAACCGGGACTATAGGGCAATTTTCAAACTTGAAAAAATCATAACTAAATCATCCTAATTCAGAAAAATACATATAATATATCAAAATTCCCAGAACAAAAAGATTGATCCACTGACACAATTTTTAAAATCACAAAATTCCAAAGGGAAAATAGAGTTTTTGGGCGTTTTAGACGTTTTTTGGACGTTTTTAGCGTTTAGTGCTAGGGTTTAGATTTCAGCGTTTAGGGTTAGGTTTTATGGTCTAAACCCTTAGTTTTTACTGTTTAGCATAGAGTTTCCGACGTTTTAAGTCCCGGGTTTAGGGTTTAGGACAATTTTTGAAATGACAAATTGTAAAAGGAAAAAAAGATATGCTCTAATTTATGTTTTTTCGAATTTTGGTTAAATCTTGTCAAACCGGTCAAACAACTGATTCAAGAAATATAGAGTGTTACTAAATAATTACGCAATAAAATTAGTGTTACTAAATAAGTATCTCAGTTTTTTTGAATTTTGTTCAAATCTGGTCAAACTATGGTCAAACTGTGGTCAAACTATGGTCAAACTACTTATTCAAGAAATATTAGTGTTACTACATAATTATTCAAGAATATTAGTGTTACTAAATAATTATTTCAATTTTTTGAATTTTGGTCAAATCTGGTCAAACTATGGTCAAACTGTGGTCAATCTATGGTCAAACTTATTCAAGAAATATTAGCGTTACTAAATAATTACTGTTTTTTTAGAATAATAGTTTCAAACTCAAACGGTGAAATGTGTGACTTCATGCTCAAGCTAAACTCCTGAGGGTTAATAGGATTGACATCTTACTATTGTCTGGAAAACAACAAGTGCAGACTCGGAAACGAAGGAGAATAGAACCTGAAAGTTAAGCGTGCTCGGGCTGGAGTAGTGAGAGGGATGGGTGACCGGTCGGGAAGTTAGATGATTTGGAATGAGTGATCCACACTTGAGCAGTTAAGAGAGGTGATTAGAGACTAACTCATCAAATAATTCAGAAAAATTAAAAATTAAAAAAAATCAAATTTTTTCCCAAAATTTTCAAAAAAAAACCTTTAGTACCGGTTGGTAACACCAACCGGTACTAAAGGTCCCCCGTACCAGGGCGCGAGCTCACGCCACGTGGTGGCACTTTAGCGCCGGTTCGTGCCGAATCGGTACTAAAGGGGGGGCCTTTAGTGCCGAAACTTTAGTGCCGGTTCCATAACCGGCACTAAAGGCCCTTACAAACCGGTACTAATGGTCCGTCTTCTACTAGTGAACCCTAACAAAACTAACTCGATTACATGATAAATCTCATCCAACCCATCACTGCCCAACAGGCCTACGATGGAAAGCATCATGAAATTGATGATGGAGGATGGTTGATGATGACGACGGCAACGGATTCCCCTCTCCAGAGCCCCGAACGGACTCCAAATCAGCCCTCCCGAGAGGTTTTAGGGTTTGGCGGCGGCTTCGTATCGTAAAACGTGATGAATCCTTTTCCCTGATTTTTTCTCTCCGAAAGTGAATATATAGAGTTGGAGTCGAGGTCGGAGGAGCTCCAGGGGTCCCACGAGGTAGGGGGCGTGCCCAGGGGGGCAAGCGCGCCCCCCACCCTCGTGGCTAGGGTGTGGGCCACCTGGTCTTGATCTTTTGCCAGGATTTTTTATTATTTCCAAAAATATGCTCCGTGGAGTTTCAGGTCATTCCGAGAACTTTTGTTTCTGCACATAAATAACACCATGGCAATTCCGCTGAAAACAGCGTCAGTCCGGGTTAGTTCCATTCAAATCATGCAAGTTAGAGTCCAAAACAAGGTCATAAGTGTTTGGAAAAGTAGATACGACGGAGACGTATCAACTCCCCCCAACCTAAAACCTTGCTTGTCCTCAAGCAATTCAGTTGACAAACTGAAAGTGATAAAGAAAAACTTTTACAAACTCCGTTTGCTCTTGTTTTTGTAAATCTGTAAAGCCAGCATTCAAGTTTTCAGCAAAGATTATGAACTAACCATATTCACAATAACTCTTAGGTCTCATGTTTACTCATATCAATGGCATAATCAACTAGAGAGCAATAATAATAAATCTCGGATGACAACACTTTCTCAAAACAATCATAATATGATATAACAAGATGGTATCTCTCTAGCCCATTCTGAGACCGCAAAACATAAATGCAAAGTACCTTTAAAGATCAAGGACTGACTAGACATTGTAATTCATGATAAAAGAGATCCAGTCAAGTCATACTCAATGTAAACTAACAGTAATGAATGCAAATGACAGTGGTGCTCTCCAACTGGTGCTTTTTAATAAGAGGAGGATGACTCAACATAAAAGTAAAAAGATAGGCCTTCGCAGAGGGAAGAAGGGATTTGTAGAGGTGCCAGAGTTCGGTTTTGAAATAGAGGTGAATAATATTTTGAGCGGTATACTTTCATTGTCAACATAACAACCAAGAGATGGCAATATCTTCCATGCTACACACATTATAGGAGGTTCCCAAATAGAATGGTAAAGTTTATACTCCCCCTCCACCAACACGCATCAATCCATGGCTTACTCAAAATAATGAGTGCCTCAAACTAACAAGCGTCCCTGGGGGAGTTTTGTTTGCAATTATTTTGATTTGATTTGCATAATGCATGGGACTGGGCATCCCGGTGACCATCCATTTTCTTGTGAGTGAGGAGCGGAGTCCACTCCTCTTGAGAATAACCCGCCTAACATGGAAGATACAGACATCCCTAGTTGATAGATGAGCTATTCGAGCATACAAAATAGAATGTTTATTTGAAGGTTTAGAGTTTGGCACATACAAATTTACTTGGAACGGTAGGTAGATACCGTATATAGGTAGGTATGGTGGACTCATATGGAAAAACTTTGGGGTTTATGGAGTTGGATGCACAAACAGTATTCCTGCTTAGTACAGGTGAAGGCTAGAAAAAGACTGGGAAGCGACCAGCTAGAGAGCGACAATAGTCATGAACATGCATTAAAATTAATCAACACCGAATGCAAGTATGAGTAGGATATAATGCACCATGAACATAAATATCATAGAGGCTATGTTGATTTTGTTTCAACTACATGCGTGAACATGTGCCAAGTCAAGCCACTCGAATCGTTCAAAAGAGGATACCACCCTATCATACCACATCACAACCATTTTAATAGCATGTTGGCACGCAAGATAAACCATTATAAGCTCCTAGCTAATTAAGCATGGCATAAGAAACTATTATCTTTAGTTGTCCTTGCGAACATGTTTATTCATAATAGGCTGAATCTGGAATGATGAACTAATCATATTTACAAAAACAAGAGAGGTCGAGTTCATACCAGCTTTTCTCATCTCAGTCAGTCCATCATATATCGCCATAATTGCCTTTCACTTGCACGACTGAACGATGTGGATAATAATAATAGTGGACGTGCATTGGACTAAGCTGGAATCTGCAAGCATTCAATAAACATGAGAAGACAAGGAAATATGGGCTCTTTTGCCAGATCAACAATAATGCATATAAAAGCCACTTCAAAAATTTAATTACGGTCTTGTCCTATCGACCCCCAAAGAAAGGAAAAGAAATAAAACTATTTACACGGGAAAGCTCCCAACAAGCAAAAGAAGAACAAGAAATCTTTTTGGGTTTTCTTTTTAATTACTACTACAAGCATGGAAATTAAAACTAGCTAAAAGCTACAACTACGTTTTTTTTTGTTTTTTTCTTAAGGTTTATCAAACACACAAGAAGAAAGCATAAAAAGGAAAATAAACTAGCATGGATGATACAATGAAAAAATATGAGCACCGACATCTAGCAATGAGTGTGTGAACATAAATGTAATGTCGGTGAGAAATACGTACTCCCCTAAGCTTTGGCTTTTGGCCTAAGTTGGTCTAATGCTACGGATGGCCTGGCGGATATCCAAAGTTGTAGTTGGGGTCGTACTGAGATGCAGCAGTCATTGCATCGTCGGCTGCAGCTTGGAGGCGAGCTATCTCAGCCCTCCTCTTATACTCTTCTGCCTCCTCTCTAGTTATAGAATATCTCCCCTTTGCCTGAAAATCAAAGAAAGTAGAAGCAGGGAGAGCGACATGATAGGTGCGTCATCTGTCAAAGATTAGTCGGTACTGGAGGAACTGATCGTTCCTCTCAACAAACTGATGACGAACCATAGCCTCATAATCCAAATAAGCAGAAGGCAACTCAATATCATCCTCACGTATGGTTATACCAAGAAAATTAGCTATACGGGTTGCATAAATTCCACCAAAGAAATCTCCATTGAATCTATTATGATGCAACCTACATGCAACAATGGCTCCCAAATTATAAGATTTATCTCCTAACACAGCACTCCTAAGAATACTGAGGTCAGGGACACACATATGACATGCTTCGTCTTTACCATTTATGCACCTACCTATGAAGAGAGCAAAATAATGTATAGCAGGAAAATGACTGCTCCCTATGGTAGCTTGTGCTATATCTCTAGATTCCCCCACAGTTATACTAGCAAGAAATCTCTAAATTCATATTTGCGAGGTTCACTAGTACTACCCCATTGTGGAAGTTTGCAAGCAGTGGTAAAGTCCTCTAAGTCCATAGTGTAAGAATTTTCATAAGATCAAACAGGATAGTTTGAGAATTACGTGAAGATGAAAATTCAAACCTCCGCACAAAGGATCTAGTGAGATAGTGGTACTGATGGCATTTTTCTTCCTCGAGGCTCACAAGATCAGCATTACGCAAATATGCGTTAAATTCGTCCTTAATTCCTGCTCGATCCATGAAGTCCTCTGAAGGCCATTCACAAGGCCGCACTGGGGCGTCCCTTGGTGGTTCATCATCAGCATCACGCATTGCAAGCCTGGGTCCTTGCTTCCTTGAAGGACCACCTTGGTACATTTTCCTAAACATATTTCTTCCTCTGAAAAATTTCTGAAATTTTTAGTAACTTCAAATAAAAGTAAACCAAACTCAACAAAATTGATAGCAACTACTCCTACAAGTGCCTAGAGCCTATATCACGCATCAAAACTACTTGGAACCACATAAATTTGACAATCAAGGTCAAGAACATGGCCACCTAGGCAGTAAAAATATGCAATGAATAAAGCACTAGAACAAAAACTAATTGGACCATTGGAGGAGTCACATACCAAGGAACAATCCCCCAAAGCAGTTTTGTGAGAGGTGCCTTGAGCAAGGAGATCGGAAATGGAAGCAAAATGAGCTTGGACTCGGTTTTGAGCTGGATAATGGTGTTTGTGGGAGGAAGAAGGAGTGTGTGGGTGTAGGAATAAGTGGAGGAGGGCCATTGTTGGCTCACAAGCCAGGGGCGCACTCAGGGGGTAGGGCGCGCCCGTGACCCTCGTGGCCAGGTGCCAGCTCCTCCTGCTGTGTTCTCAGTGCCAAATATTCTCAAATATTCTAGAAAAAATCATATTTAAATTTCAGGGCATTTGGAGAACTTTTATTTTCAGGGTATTTTTATATTGCATGGATAATTTAGATAACAGATAGAAAATACTATTTTTATTTTATTTAATATTAATAACAGAAAGTAAAAGGAGGGTACAGAGAGTTGTGTTTTCTAAATTCATCCATCTCATGATTATCAAAAGGAATCCACTAACAAGGTTGATCAAGTCTTGTTAACAAACTCATTCCGAATAACATGGAACCAGAGAATTTTCGAATAACACTAGGTTACCTCAATGGGGATATGTACATCCCCAACAATAAGAATATCATATTTCTTCTTGACAGTAGGAAGAGGAAATTCAAAACCTCCAAAAATAATTGATGGAATTTTTCCAATAGAATTGATACTGTGGACTTGAGGTTGTTTCCTTGGAAAGTGTACCGTATGCTCATTGCCATTAACATGAAGAGTGACATTGCCTTTGTTGCAATCAATAACAGCCCCTGCAGTATTCAAAAAGGGTCTTCCAAGAATAATAGACATACTATCGTCCTTGGGAATATCAAGAATAAAAAAGTCCGTTAAAATAGTAACGTTTGCAACCACAACAGGCACATCCTCACAAATACCGACAGGTATAGCGGTTGATTTATCAGCCATTTGCAAAGATATTTTAGTAGGTGTCAACTTATTCAAATCAAGTCTACGATATAAAGAGAGAGGCATAACACTAACACCGGCTCCAAGATCATAGAAAGCAGTTTTAACATAGTTTCTTTTAGTGAAGCATGGTATAGTGGGTACTCCTGGATCTCCAATTTCCTTTGGTATTCCACCTTTAAAAGTGTAATTAGCAAGCATGGTTGAAATTTCAGCTTCTGGTATCTTTCTTTTATTAGTGACAATTTCTTTCATGTACTTAGCATAAGGATTCATTTTGAGTTAATCGCATACGCAAAAAGATAGGTCTAATCATTTCAGCAAAGCGCTCAAAATCCTCATCATCCTTTTTCTTGGATGGTTTGGGAGGAAAAGGCATGGGTTTCTGAACCCATGGTTCTCTTTCTTTACCATGTTTCCTACCAACAAAGTCTCTCTTATCATAACGTTGATTCTTTGATTATGGGTTATCAAGATCAACAGCAGGTTCAATTTCTATATCATTATCATTGCTAGGTTGGGCATCATCATGAACATTATTATTAACATTATCACTAGTTTCACGTTCATTACCAGATTGTGTTTCAGCATCAGAAATAGAAATATCATTTGGATTCTCTGGTGTTTCAGTAATAGGTTCACTAGAAGCATGCAAAGTCCTATCATTTTTCTTTTTCTTCCTTTTAGAAGGACTAGGTGCATCTATATTATTTCTCTGAGAATCTTGCTCAATTCTCTTAGGGTGGCCTTCAGGATACAAAGGTTCCCGAGTCATTTTACCAGTTCTAGTAGCCACTCTAACAGCAAAATCATTATTCTTACTATTCAATTCATTGAGCAAATCATTTTGAGCTTTATGTACTTGTTCTACTTGAGTGGTAACCATAGAAGCATGTTTACTAATAAGTTTAAGTTCACCTTTGACATTAGCCATATAATCACCCAAGTGTTCAAGCATATCAGCACTGCGTTTTAATTCTCTACCAAAATAGGCATTGAAGTCTTCTTGCTTAACCATAAATTTATCAAACTCATCTATGCATGGGCTAGCGAACTTAGTAAATGGGATTTCAGTTTTATCATATCTATAGAGAGAATTTACCTTTACTACCTGTGTCGGGTTATCAAGACCATGTATTTCTTCAATAGGATATGGATTAAAATTATGCATTTCTTCGATAGGCGGTAAATTAAGACCATGTATTTCTTCAATAGGAGGTAAATTCTTAACATCTTCAGCTTTAATACCCTTTTCTTCCATGGATATCTTTGCCTCTTGCATATCTTCAGGACTGAGAAATAGAATACCTCTTTTCTTCGGAGTTGGTTTAGGAATAGGCTCAGGAAGTATCCAATTATTTTCATTAGCCAACATATTATTTAATAGAATTTCAGCTTCATCTGGTGTTCTTTCCCTGAAAACAGAACCAGCACAACTATCCAGGTAATCTCTGGAAGCATCGGTTAGTCCATTATAAAAGATATCAAGTATTTCATTTTTCTTAAGAGGATGATCAGGCAAAGCGTTAAGTAATTGGAGAAGCCTCCCTCAAGCTTGTGGGAGACTCTCTTCTTCGATTTGCACAAAATTATATATATCCCTTAAGGAAGCTTGTTTCTCATGAGCAGGGAAATATTTAGTAGAGAAGTAATAAATCATATCCTGGGTCTACGCACACAACCTGGATCAAGAGAATTAAACCATATCTTAGCATCACCCTTTAATGAGAACGGAAACATTTTAAGGATATAAAAGTAGCGAGTTCTCTCATCATTAGTGAACAGGGTGGCTATATCATTTAACTTAGTAAGATGTGCCACAACAGTTTCAGATTCATAGCCATAAAAAGGATCAGATTCAACCAAAGTAATTATATCAGGATCAACAGAGAATTCATAATCCTTATCAGTAACACAGATAGGTGAAGTAGAAAAGCAGGGTCAGGCTTCATTCTAACATTAAGGGATTGCTGCTTCCATTTAGCTAATAACCTCTTTAGATCATATCTACAATTGCAAGCTAAAATAGCTCTAGTAGCTTCTTCATCCATAACATAACCCTTAGGAACAACAAGCAATTCATACTTATTAGGGGGAGAGTCTTCATCATTACTTTCATCAATATTATCAGTTTCAATAATTTCATTCTCTCTAGCCATAGCAAGTTGTTCATCAAGAAATTCACCAAGTGGCACAGTAGTATCAGGCATAGAAGTAGTTTCACCACAAGTATCATGCATAGCAGAAGTGGCATCATGAATAACATGCGACATATCAGAATCAATAGCAGAAGCATGTTTAGGTGTCGCAAACTTACTCAAAACAGAAGTTGAATCAAGTGCAGAGCTAGATGGTAGTTCCTTACCTCCCCTCGTAGTTGAGGGATAAATCTTGGTTCTTGGATCTTTCAAGTTCTTCATAATGATAAGCAGATATAAATCCCAAGTCACTCAAAATCAAGCGCCAGAAAATAGTCTTGATAACCCACAAGTATAGGGGATCGCAACAGTTTTCGAGTGTAGAGTATTCAACCCAAATTTATTGATTCGACACAAGGGGAGCCAAAGAATATTCTCAGGTATTAGCAGCTGAGTTGTCAATTCAACCACACCTGGAAACTTAATATCGGCAGCAACGTACTTAGTAGCAAAGTAATATGATAGTAGTGGTAACAATAGCAAAAGGTAATGATAACAAAAGTAATGTTTTTCGTATTTTGTAGGGATTGTAACAATAGCAACGGAAAAGTAAATAAGCGAAGAACAATATATGCAAAGCTCGTAGGCAATGGATCGGTGATAGAGAATTATGTCGGATGCGGTTCATCATGTAATAGTCATAACTTAGGGGGGACACAGAACTAGCTCCAATTCATCAATGTAATGTAGGCATGTATTCTGAATATAGTCATACGTGCTCATGGAAAAGAACTTGCATGACATCTTTTGTCCTACCCTCCCGTGGCAGCGGGGTCCTAGTGGAAACTAAGGGATATTAAGGCCTCCTTTTAATAGAGTACCGGACCAAAGCATTAACACACAGTGAATACATGAACTCCTCAAACTACTGTCATCACCGGGAGTGGTCCCGGTTATTGTTACTTCGGGGTTGCCAGATCATAACACATAGTAGGTGACTATAGACTTGCAAGATAGGGTCAAGAACTCTCATATATTGATGAAATCATGGCATTCGGGCCCTAGTGACAAGCATTAAACGTAGCAAAGTCATAGCAACATCAATCTCAGAACATAGTTGATACTAGGGATCAAACCCTAACAAAACTAATTCGATTACATGATAAATCTCATCCAACCCATCACCGTCCAGCAAGCTTACGATGGAATCACTCACGCACGATGGTGAGCATCATGAAATTGGTGATGGAGGATGGTTGATGATGATGACGGCGACGGATTCCCCTCTCTGGAGTCCTGAACGGACTCCAGATCATCCCTCCCGAGAGGTTTTAGGGCTCGACGACGGCTTCGTATCGTAAAACGCGATGAATCCTTTTCCCTGATTTTTTTTCTCTCCGAAAGTGAATATATAGAGTTGGAGTCGAGGTCGGAGGAGCTCCAGGGGGCCCATGAGGTAGGGGGCGCGCCCAGGGGGCCAGGCGCATCCCCCACCCTCGTGGCTAGGGTGTGGGCCCCCTGGTCTTGTTCTTTTGCCAGGATTTTTTATTATTTCCAAAAATATGCTCCTGGAGGTTCAGGTCATTCCGAGAACTTTTGTTTCTGCACATAAATAACACCATGGCAATTCTGCTGAAACCAACGTCAGTCCGGATTAGTTCCATTCAAATCATGCAAGTTAGAGTGCAAAACAAGGGCAAAAGTGTTTGGAAAAGTAGATACAACCGAGACGTATCACCCGCCAGCATGCTATAAGTACTTCCCCTTTATCTTCTTTCTCTCTAACATTCCCAGTTTATTTTCAGCATTGCTCACTTAGAAACAACCTAAATTATGTAGACATATAAGGCCTTTGTCGAGCATATGAATCTCGAGGTGCGGGAGTACTTGCAACGAGTGAAGGCAAACGATGATTACAACCGTCAGATGATGATGGTTAGTTTTGCCCTCTTAAAAATGACCTAAATTTTTGCACTTTCATTCCTTCTGACCTTCTAGTTTGCTTCTTTAACTAACATCCAGGCTATGTTGGCGTCTTGGAGTAACCGCACGGATCCACCACAAATGGGACCCCCACCACTACCTGCAGGAGAACCCCCACACGTGCCCACGTTCGATGAATGGGTGGCACTAGGCAGTGATAGTCCGGTTAGTACATTTGCCGAACTACTGACAAACTAGTTCTCGTTCATTCAACACTATCATATCATATTTACCGTTAGAATCTTCTCCCAAACATGTAGGGGACCGGTGGCTCGACTCCTGCTTCGTCGACCCCAGTCACTCTGATCTGGTAGAGTGGTGGTGGTCTTGGCGGTGGCGGTTTTGGCGGAGGTGGTCTTGGCGGTGGTGGTTTTGACGGAGGTGGTCTTGGCAGTGGTGGTTTTGGCGGCGGTGGTCTTGGCGGTGGTGGTTTTGGCGGCGGTGGTCTTGGCGGTGGTGGTTTTGGCGGCGGTGGTCTTGCTTGATGTCAATGATGATACCCGTACATGTGGCCATCGTGCCATACATTTCATGTTCCTACTTGTTAATTTCTTTAGATGACGATGATGATGTTCCATGTCTTGCACTACTTATATATGTTCATGAACTTTCACCGATGATGATCTTTAGGTGATGAACTTGAGTATGTTTAAATGATGATGATGATGATGAACTTGAGTATGTTTAGATGATGAACTGTCATATTTCTGCATAATCTCATATTTTCTGGTTTGAAATGCTATCAAAATGAATTGAAACAAAGAAAACAGGAAAAAAAACAGCACAGATCTATGCCGACGACTTTGCCGTAGGCATAAATATGCCCAGGGCTGCCCAGGGCCTGCCATGTGGCAGGGTATGCCTACGGCAAAGCCGTCGGCATAAGTGAAAATCTTTGCCGACGGCTATGCCGTAGGCATAGTCCTATTGCCAGGAGTCACCGGAGGCCGCCGCGTGGCAGAGGTATGCCGACGACAGCCGTCGGCATACCTCTGCCACGCGGCGGCCCGTGATTCGTCAGCGCTTTTGACAGCGCTGTCCGTTGATGTCAGGTGAAAATCACTGCCGACGGCCAGACGAAAGCCATCGGCATAGGGTCCTATGCCGACGGCTAAACTATGCCGAGGATCTGACAAGACTACGCTGACGTGATCTATGCCGACAGCAGACGTAGGCATAAATGTATGCCGACGGAAAATGGCCTATGGCGACGGCCCTGGCCGTCATCATAGGTGGCGAATCCGGTAGTGAAAGCCCCCTGCTTCCGATTTGCGGACCGGTCCGGGGACGAATACGGGAAAGTGTTGATTCAAACTGACTGGCCCGGACGGACACTAGTGGTTTGACGGTGAGGATGCTCTAATGGCTATATGCGCGTAGCCGAGACACGTGTTTGCTTCCTGCGTGCGGAAGGCGACAGAGACATTCATGTCTCTTCCACATGCATGCACGCATGCAGCCTCCACTTTCGTTCTCTCTCGGACTCCCCATCACCACTTGGTACTACTTTTCTAGGAACGCGCGTGAAAAAGTGTTTTCGGTTCTGTAGTGTGTAGTACTAAATTCCTGACATTATTGAACCTTTAATCATGTCATAGTACGTACTAAATTCATACATTATACATATCCACCATTTTGCATGTATTGACGAACTTGCCTAGTTATTGCTTTGTCATCTAATATGACCTGCAAAAGGAAGTGGAGCTGCTTTCTTATGAAATGGAACATGACGACGAGCCTTTTGATCTAGAAAAATAGTAGTGGGCGTAGCTAGGAAACCGCAGCGAATATTACAAAGACGGGACATTGACCTACAGATTGCGGCTATATAAGTGATGGCCGCCAGGCTTCATTGATCAAAGCAGGAAGCAAAGGTTCAAGGACACACACACACACACATCACAAATACACACAATGGTAGAGTTGTAGATATTCGTACTCATTCTTCCGTAGTGCACTATCACATAGTTGTACTGACAACTCTCTTGTTGTAGGAAGAGGCATCGAATGGCCGAACTTCGAAGGGCAAGAAAGCAGTGGAGCAAGAACCGAAAAACAAGGTTAACAAATCGAATGATATTGAAGGCACCCAGTATCTCACCGGGGAATGGACCAAGAAGAAAACCACAAAGGCAAAGGCATCGAATGCCCAAAGCTCGAAGGGCGAGGAAGTGGAGGAGGACAACGGAGATCTAAAGAGGACTATCCAAGACCTGGAGGACAAGATTAGGGCACAGAATGTTAAAATTAAAGACAACCAGACTCGCATCGGGAAAGTGACCATGGAGAAAGATAATGTGGAAGAGGATATCACAGAGCAGAAGAATAAGGAAACAGAGACCGGAAGAAAGATTGATAGGCTGGACTTGAGGAAAGGAAAGCTGGTGGAGAAGATAGGGAATCTGGACTTGCAGAAAGAAGAAGTGGTGAAGGAGAAAGCAAAGCTGGGAAAGGGTATCACAGAGCTGAAGAGGAAGGAAAAATATACGGGAACACAGATTGCAGATCTGAAAAAGAAGGAAAATACGCTGGTGGAGGAGAAAGGAGCGTTGGCAAAGGAGCTAGATGAGAAGAAAACTATGAGGATTGATAATCTGGAGAAGAGGACCGAAGAGCTGGCGAAGGACAATGGGGAACTAAAGAAGGACAATGAGAAGCTGGTGCGTAAAGAAAGAAAGACCAGAGAGGAGAAGAGGGAACTGAAAAACAGCTACGACACGCTGCAGGACAAGTACGATGGGAGATGCTGCAGCTCTTGCTCAATTTGTTGACAGTCTCGGTACGGCCTGTTACTACATGATTTCCACATATGTAGTGATGTTGCTGTGTACGCAACATGGGTACTTGCCCCTTCTAATTTTCGTCAATGCATTCTGAAGCTCATTCAAAAATGGTAGCGGTTCAATTTCTGTGTAGTATACATAACTGAACCCCGAATCAGCTATACTGCACTTACAATCTGAAGCCTTTAGTTGCATCGTGCCTGTGGCTTGCCGGATTCGGCTCTTTTGCCGAGCAGTGCCCATCCAAAGCCACCGGACACCTACACGGTCGTTTTAACCAGCAGGCAGCAGTACTACTACTGCCCACGCTACTCCTTTGGGGCCTTGACCGTCTCGGGTAGCATGCTAGCTAGATGCCCGCAGCACCGGCATGCTGGTGCGGGGAGACATCCACAGGGTCCAACTCCTGCAGGTTGACGGAGGCCGCCGTATTGAAGGTACTCGACCGACAGTGCGTGTGGGCGGCGAGGAAGACCCGGCAGGAGGTGATTTTAGAGGGACAAAGCGAAACACCTTTTTTCCAAATAATTTAGGGAGAGGGGGTGTACTTGATATTATTATCGCAAAGTTCCTTTGTAGCTCAGGCTAGATGGAACCTCTTATCCTAAACCCTCCAGCCTTTCTTTGAGATCTGTACTCTCCAACTAAATTACAACAAAAAGATTTCTCTTTTTTGTTTCTCTAAAATGAAACAACATATGAACTTCAAACTTTGCAGATCGAACAAACATTAGAACATCAATGTGTGAAAAAACATTCATATTTTTTGGTCTGATATAAATATACAAAATGAGATTTTGTTTGACTAAAAATATTATTTTAAGTATTTAAAATGCATGAAAAAATCTGAAAGTTTTTTTTCCAGATTGTAGTTAGAATGTATTGTCATTCTGCAAAATTTGAAGTTTATATGCTGTGTCGTTTGAGAGAAACAAATAAGACAAATGTGTCTGCACGGATCACGATGCATAAATGGATGGCAAAGATAAGGTGTAGCATGTAGCCTGAGCTACAGAAAATCACACCCGAATAACTGGAAAACAATGTAAATCTTAACTATCATAAAGTTGGAAATATTTGGGGGAATAACTTTAGACTAAGTGATCACCTTTTTGGGAATGACTTTAGTCTAGCAGTCATCATCTTGAGTTGGTGATCAAAGCGTTGAATGATCATATCGGTGGACGGGCGTTAAGCTTACCGTAGTTGCACTAATTAATTGCTAGTTAAGCTTTGTGGTTGTAGTACTGTTGTATCTCTGTAGAAGACTTGGTAGAAGTGTGTACCAAGTGGTTGTGGATGATTGTTGGTTTTGGAGCAGTTTCATGCTTGATAAACTCGGAGTGTTACTCGGGTGCATTCAAACATACTCATGACTTTTATTGTGGCCGAGTATGAAAGAGAAAAAAAAATGGTATGAAAGAATTAAGGAGACATAGTCGGCACGTCACTAGGCGAGAGGGTAGCCCAGTCAGATCCGGGTGAAATGGAGCTGCGCTAGGATCATGCCACTACCATTGTAGAAGTTTCTGCTGTAGTCATCTCTGAAGTAATCACCACGACTACTCGGACCATTCTGACCTTAACACAATGTTGAGTCTTGAAACTCTACAAGTCGACGATGTGAAGTGTATAGATCAATAAAGCATTACTTTGTCGAATGGCTCTTACACTATTACCCACGGATTTTGAAAGCATGCGCCGGATTGCTTTCCGGGGCTGGTGTACGCCACCTTCCGTCTGGATACAGTGACCACATCTACTATGACCAGAAAGCCATCAGGTGAGAAGGGAGCATCGTTGTATGTTAAGTACGCTGAATCATCATTCAATTGAGCAAGCTATTGTTAAATTAACTACTGCTCAATTTGTACATGTTCCAAGGCACTGATGAGCACAGCTTGTGTTAGAACTTAGAAGCCTCAATGGCCTACATCACCAGCAACCCCATCATGTCATGCCTAACGGTTACACACTAACCTTTTTTCCCAGCTATTCAATCTTCTCTCTGAATGAGAAAAGGACAACATGGTAAAAAAAAGAAAAAGACAGCCATGGTGAAGGTATTATGTGCATCCATGCATGTAACATACATACATTTCTACGTTGTGTTTTTTTGGGTACTACATTGATAGTTGATGAATAGATTGTAAGTTTCCTTGCAAAAAAAAATCCCTTTGTGCCAACAGCAAGATGGAAGTATCTTGACAAAGGGACCCTAGGTGTGCACTACTACGTTCTTCATGTTCCATACTTACATGGGAGAATGGGCTGCTTAAAAGGATACAACAAGTACCATTTTAATTTGAAGTGGCACACTCTGTTTTTTCTTGTTGAAAACCTTTTAATATAGAATCTTGACATTTACATGCGTCTTATTTCTTCAATGGTACACTATGGACGAACCTTTTGATGTAAAATTCGAGGTGCGTTTGACTAGTAGAAAACAGGGCTATGGTCACGGGGCAGTTTTCACATTAGTCCCGGTTCAATCACGAACCGGGACTAATGTGAGCATTTAGCCCGGTTCGTACGGCTAAGGCATTAGTCCCGGTTCACCTGGGCCCTTTAGTCCCGGTTCGTGGCACGAACCGGGACTAAAGGTCTCAACCCTATTAGTCCCGGTTTGTTGAGACCTTTAGTCCCAGTTCGTGCCACGAACCAGTACTAAAGGTCCCATTTTCAAACTATACCCCCCTGGATCGCCTTTTCAGTTTTTTAAAAAATAAAAGAAAATGATGGAAATGTCAAAAAAAATAAAAGAAAATAAGTTTCCCATGTGATATGTGGTCTAGTTGTTGGGAAAATTTGCAAATGTGAATTTTGACTTTATTTGCAAAATCTCTCTGAAATTTGTAAAAATGGGCATAACTTTTGCATACTAACTCGGATGAAAAAGTTTTTTATATGAAAAATCATCTACTCGGAAAGTTACATTTGAATTTAGGGAGAGGGGGTGTACTTGATATTATTATCGCAAAGTTCCTTTGTAGCTCAGGCTAGATGGAACCTCTTATCCTAAACCCTCCAGCCTTTCTTTGAGATCCGTACTTTCCAACTAAATTACAACAAAAAGATTTCTTTTTTTTTCTCTAAAATGAAACAACATATGAACTTCAAACTTTGCAGATCGAACAAACATTAGAACATCAATGCGTGAAAAAACATTCATATTTTTTGGTCTGATATAAATATACAAAATGAGATTTTGTTTGACTAAAAATATTATTTTAAGTATTTAAAATGCATGAAAAAATTTGAAAGTTTTTTTTCCAGATTGTAGTTAGAATGTATTGTCATTCTGCAAAATTTGGAGTTTATATGCTGTGTCGTTTGAGAGAAAGAAATAAGACAAATGCGTCTGCACGGATCACGATGCATAAATGGATGGCAAAGATAAGGGGTACCATGCAGCCTGAGCTACAGAAAATCACACCCGAATAACTGGAAAACAACGTAAATCTTAACTATAATAAAGTTGGAAATATTTGGGGGAATAACTATAGACTAAGTGATCACCTTTTTGGGAATGACTTTAGTCTAGCAGTCATCATCTTGAGTTGGTGATCAAAGCGTTGAATGATCATATCGGTGGACGGGCGTTAAGCTAACCGTAGTTGCACTAATTAATTGCTAGTTAAGCTTTGTGGTTGTAGTACTGTTGTATCTCTGTAGAAGACTTGGTAGAAGTGCGTACCTAGTGGTTGTGGATGATTGTTGGTTTTGGAGCAGTTTCATGCTTGAGTAACTCGGAGTGTTACTCGGGTGCATTCAAACATACTCATGACTTTTATTGTGGCCGGGTATGAAAGAGAAAAAAATGGTATGAAGGAATTAAGGAGACATAGTCGGCACGTCACTAGGCGAGAGGGTAGCCCAGTCAGATCCGGGTGAAATGGAGCTGCGCTAGGATCATGCCACTACCATTGTAGAAGTTTCCGCTGTAGTCATCTCTGAAGTAATCACCACGACTACTCGGTGTTGGAAATATGCCCTAGAGGCAATAATAAATTAGTTATTATTATATTTCCTTGTTCATGATAATCGTTTATTATCCATGCTACAATTGTATTGATAGGAAACTCAGATACATGTGTGGATACATAGACAACACCATGTCCCTAGTAAGCCTCTAGTTGACTAGCTCGTTGATCAATAGATGGTTACGGTTTCCTGATCATGGACATTGGATGTCGTTGATAACGGGATCACATCATTAGGAGAATGATGTGATGGACAAGACCCAATCCTAAGCCTAGCACAAGATCATGTAGTTCGTATGCTAAAGCTTTTCTAATGTCAAGTATCATTTCCTTAGATCATGAGATTGTGCAACTCCCGGATACCGTAGGAATGCTTTGGGTGTGCCAAACGTCACAACGTAACTGGGTGGCTATAAATGTACACTACAGGTATCTCCGAAAGTGTCTGTTGGGTTGGCACGAATCGAGACTGGGATTTGTCACTCCGTGTGACGGAGAGGTATCTCTGGGCCCACTCGGTAGGACATCATCATAATGTGCACAATGTGATCAAGGAGTTGATCACGGGATGATGTGTTACGGAACGAGTAAAGAGACTTGCCGGTAACGAGATTGAACAAGGTATCGGGATACCGACGATCGAATCTCGGGCAAGTATCGTACCGCTAGACAAAGGGAATTGTATACGGGATTGATTAAGTCCTTGACATCGTGGTTCATCCGATGAGATCATCGTGGAACATGTGGGAGCCAACATGGGTATCCAGATCCCGCTGTTGGTTATTGACCGGAGAGTCATCTCGGTCATGTCTGCATGTCTCCCGAACCCGTAGGGTCTACACACTTAAGGTTCGGTGACGCTAGGGTTATAGAGATATTAGTATGCGGTAACCCGAAAGTTGTTCGGAGTCCCGGATGAGATCCCGGACGTCACGAGGAGTTCCGGAATGGTCCGGAGGTAAAGAATTATATATATGAAGTGCTATTTCGGCCATCGGGACAAGTTTCGGGGTCACTAGTATTGTACCGGGACCACCGGAAGGGTCCCGGGGGTCCACCGGGTGGGGCCACCTGCCCCGGGGGGGCACATGGGCTGTAGGGGGTGCGCCTTGGCCTATATGGGCCAAGGGCACCAGCTCCTAGAGGCCCATGCGCCAAAGGGACAAGAGGAGGGGAGAGTCCTACAGGGGGAAGGCACCTCCGAGGTGCCTTGGGGAGGATGGACTCCTCCCCCCCTTGGCCGCACCCTTCCTTGGAGGAAGGGGCAAGGCTGCGCCCTCCCCCTCTCCCTTGGCCCTATATATAGTGGGGGGAAGGGAGGGCAACCATACCTAAGCCCTGGCGCCACCCTCTCCCTCCCATGACACATCTCCCTCCTCCCACAGCGCTTGGCAAAGCCCTGTTGGAATCCCGCTACTTCCACCACCACGCCGTCGTGCTGTTGGATCTCCATCAACCTCTCCTCCCCCCTTGCTGGATCAAGAAGGAGGAGACATCTCTGCTCCGTACGTGTGTTGAACGCGGAGGTGCCGTCCTTTCGGCGCTAGGATCATCGGTGATTTGGATCACGACGAGTACGACTCCATCAACCCCGTTCTCTTGAACGCTTCCGCGCGCGATCTACAAAGGTATGTAGATCCACTCCTCCCTCGTTGCTAGATGACTCCATAGATAGATCTTGGTGACACGTAGGAAAATTTTGAATTTATGCTACGTTCCCCAACAGTGGTATCATGAGCTAGGTCTATGCGTAGTTTCTATGCACGAGTAGAACACAAAGTAGTTGTGGGCGTTGATTTTGTTCAATATGCTTACCGTTACTAGTCCAATCTTGATTCGGTGGCATTGTGGGATGAAGCGGCCCGGACCGACCTTACACGTACTCTTACGTGAGACTGGTTCCACCGACTGACATGCACTAGTTGCATAAGGTGGCTAGCGGGTGTCTGTCTCTCCCACTTTAGTCGGATCGGATTCGATGAAAAGGGTCCTTATGAAGGGTAAATAGCAATTGGCATATCACGTTGTGGTTTTTGCGTAGGTAAGAAACGTTCTTGCTAGAAACCCATAGCAGCCACGTAAAACATGCAAACAACAATTAGAGGACGTCTAACTTGTTTTTGCAGGGTATGCTATGTGATGTGATATGGCCAAAGGATGTGATGAATGATATATGTGATGTATGAGATTGATCATGTTCTTGTAATAGGAATCACGACTTGCATGTCGATGAGTATGACAACCGGCAGGAGCCATAGGAGTTGTCTTAATTTATTTATGACCTGCGTGTCAACATAAACGTCATGTAATTACTTTACTTTATTGCTAACCGTTAGCTGTAGTAGTAGAAGTAATAGTTGGCGAGACAACTTCATGAAGACACGATGATGGAGATCATGATGATGGAGATCATGGTGTCATGTCGGTGACAAGATGATCATGGAGCCCCAAGATGGAGATCAAAGGAGCTATATGATATTGGCCATATCATGTCACTATTTGATTGCATGTGATGTTTATCATGTTTTTGCATCTTGTTTACTTAGAACGACGGTAGTAAATAAGATGATCCCTCATTAAAATTTCAAGAAAGTGTTCCCCCTAACTGTGCACCGTTGCGACAGTTTGTTGTTTCGAAGCACCACGTGATGATCGGGTGTGATAGATTCTAACGTTCACATACAATGGGTGTAAGACAGATTTACACACGTAAAACACTTAGGTTGACTTGACGAGCCTAGCATGTGTACAGACATAGCCTCGGAACACAGAAGACCGAAAGGTCGAGCATGAGTCGTATGGTAGATACGATCAACATGAAGATGTTCACCGATGTTGACTAGTTCGTCTCACGTGATGATCGGACATGGCCTAGTTGACTCGGATCATGTAATCACTTAGATGACTAGAGGGATGTCTATCTGAGTGGGAGTTCATAAGATGAACTTAATTATCCTGAACATAGTTAAAAGGTCTTCGCAAATTATGTCATAGCTCGCGCTGTAGTTCTACTGTTTAGATATGTTCCTAGAGAAAATTTAGTTGAAAGTTGAGAGTAGCAATTATGCGGACTAGGTCCGTAAACTGAGGATTGTCCTCATTGCTTCATAGAAGGCTTATGTCCTTAATGCACCGCTCAGTGTGCTGAACCTGAACGTTGTCTATGGATGTTGTGAACATCTGACATACACATTTTGATAACTACGTGATAGTTCAGTTAAACGGCTTAGAGTTGAGGCACCGAAGACGTTTTGAAACATCGTGAAACATATGAGATGTTTCGAGGGCTGAAATTGGGATTTCAGGCTCGTGCCCACGTCAAGAGGTATAAGACCTCCGACGATTTTCTTAGCCTGCAAACTAAGGAGAAAAGCTCAATTGTTGTGCTTGTGCTCAGATTGTCTGAGTACAACAATCGCTTGAATCGAGTGGGAGTTGATCTTCCAAATGAAATAGTGATGGTTCTCCGAAGTCATTACCACCAAGCTGCTAGAGCTTCGTGATGAACTATGATATATCAGGGACATATATGATGATCCTTGAGATATTCGCGATGTTTGACACCGCGAAAGTAGAAATCAAGAAGGAGCATCAATTGTTGATGGTTGGTGAAACCACTAGTTTCAAGAAGGGCAAGGGAACAAAGGGATACTTCATGAAACGGCAATTCAGCTGCTGCTCTAGTGAAGAAACCCAAGGTTGAACCGAAACCCGAGACTGAGTGCTTCTGTAATAAGGGGAACAGCCACTGGAGCAGAATTACCCTAGATACTTGGTAGATGAGAAGGCTGGCAAGGTCGATAGAAGTATATTGGATATACATTGTGTTAATGTGTACTTTACTAGTACTCCTAGTAGCACCAGGGTATTAGATACCGGTTCAGTTGCTAAGTGTTAGTAACTCGAAATAAAAGCTACGGAATAAACGGAGACTAGCTAAAGGTGAGATGACGATATGTGTTGGAAGTATTTCCAAGGTTGATCAAATATCGTACGCTCCCTCTACCATCGAGATTGGTATTAAAACCTAAATAATTGTTATTTGGTGTTTGCGTTGAGCATAGACATGACTGGATTATGTCTATCGCAATACGGTTATTCATTTAAGGAGAATAATGGTTACTCTGTTTATTTGAATAATACCTTCAATGGTCTTGCACCTAAAATGAATGGTTCATTGAATCTCGATCATAGTGATACACATGTTCATGCCAAAAGATATAAGATAGTAATGATAGTACCACCTATTTGTGGCACTGCCACATAAGTCATATCGGTATAAAACGCATGAAGAAGCTCCATGTTGATGGATCTTTGGGCTCACTCGTTTTTGAAAAGTTTGAGGCATGCGAACCATGTCTATTGGTGTATATGCATGAAGAAACTCCATGCAAATGGAGCGTTTGGACTCACTTGATTTTGAATCACTTGAGACATGCAAATCATACCACATGGGCAAGATGACTGAAAGCCTCATTTTCAGTAAAATGGAACTAGAAAGCAACTTGTTGGAAGTAATACATTTTGATGTGTGCAGTCCAATGAGTGCTGAGGCATGTAGTGGATATCGTTATGTTCTTACTTCACAGATGATTTGAGTAGATGTTGAGTATATTTACTTGATGAATCACGAGTCTGAATTATTGAAAGGTTCAAGTAATTTCAGGGTGAAGTTGAAAGATCGTCGTGACAAGAGGATAAAATATCTATGATATGATCATAGAGATGAATATCTGAATTACGAGTTTGGCACAGAATTAAGACATTGTGGAAATTGTTTCACAACTAATACAGCCTGGAACACCATAGTGTGATGGTGTGTCCGAACATCATAACTGCACCCTATTGGATATGATGCATACCATGATGTCTCTTATCGAATTACCACGATAGTTTATGGGTTAGGCATTAGAGACAACCACATTCACTTTAAATAGGGCACCACGTAATTCCGATGAGATGACACCGTATGAACTATGGTTTAGAGAAACCTAAGCTGTCATTTCTTAAAAGTTTGGGGCTGCGACGCTTATGTGAAAAAGTTTCAGGCTGATAAGCTCGAACCCAAAGCGGATAAATGCATCTTCATAGGACACCCAAAACAGTTGGGTATACCTCCTGTCTCAGATTCGAAAGCAATAAGGGATTGTTTCTAGAATCGGGTCCTTTCTCGAGGAAAAGTTTCTCTCGAAAGAATTGAGTGGGAGGATGGTGGAGACTTGATGAGGTTATTGAACCGTCTCTTCAACTAGTGTGTGGCAGGGCACAGGAAGTTGTTCCTGTGGCACCTACACCAATTGAAGTGGAAGCTTATGATAGTGATCATGAAACTTCAGATCAAGTCACTACCAAACCTCGTGGGATGACAAGGATGCGTACTACTTCAGAGTGGTACGTAATCCTGTCTTGGAAGTCATGTTGCTAGACAACAATGAACCTACGAGCTATGGAGAAGCGATGGTGGGCCTGGATTCCGATAAATGGCTCGAGGCCATAAAATCCGAGAGAGGATCCATATATGAAAACAAAGTGTAGACTTTGGGAGAACTACTTGATGGTCGTAAGGCTGTTAGGTACATATGGATTTTAAAAGGAAGACGGACAATGATGGTAAATGTCACCATTAAGAAAGCTCGACTTGTCGTTAAGATGTTTTCCGACAAGTTCAAGGAGTTGACTACGATGAGACTTTCTCACTCGTAGCGATGCTAAGAGTCTGTTGGAATTATATTAGCAATTACTGCATTATTTATGAAATCTTGCAAATAGGATGTCAAAACATTGTTTCCTCGACGAGTTTCTTGAGGAAAGGTTGTATGTGATACAACCGGAAGGTTTTGTCAATCCTGAAAGATGCTAATAAGTATGCAAAGCTCCAGCAATCCTTCTAAGGACTGGAGTAAGCATCTCGGAGTTGGAATGTATGCTTTGATGAGATGATCAAAGATTTTGGTGTATACAAAGTTTATGAGAAACTTGTATTTCCAAAGAAGTGAGTGGGAGCACTATAGAATTTCTGATGAATATATGTTGTTGACATATTGTTGATCAGAAATGACGTAGAATTTCTGGAAAGCATATAGGGTTATTTGGAAAGTGTTTTTCAATGGAAAGCCTGGATTAAGCTACTTGAACATTGAGCATCAAGATCTATAAGGATAGATCAAAACGCTTAATGGTACTTTCAAATGAGCACATACCTTGACATGATCTTGAAGGTGTTCAAGATGGATCAGTCAAAGAAGGAGTTCTTGCCTGAGTTGTAAGGTATGAAGTTAAGACTTAAAGCTCGACCACGGCAGAAGAAAGAGGAAGGACGAAGGTCGTCCCCTATGCTTTTATCATAGGCTCTCTACAGTATGCTATGCTGTGTACCGCACTTGAAATGTGCCTTGCCATGAGTTAGTCAAGGGGTACAAGAGTGATCCAAGAATGGATCACAGGACAATGGTCAAAGTTATCCTTAGTAACTAGTGGACTAAGGAAGTTTCTCGGTTATGGAGGTGATGAAGAGTTCGACGTAAAGAGTTACGTCGATGAAAGCTTAACACCTATCCGGATAGCTCTAAGTAGAGATACCAGATACGTATAATGGAGCAACAATTTAGAATAGCTCCAAGTAGAACAGTTATTTGAAATGGCTCCGAATATAGCGTAGTAGCTGCATCTACAAGATGACATAGAGATTTGCGAAGTACATACGGATCTGAAAGATTCAGACCCGTTGACTATAACCTCTCTCACAAGCAAAACATGATCAAACCCAGAACTCATTGAGTCTTAATCACATGATGATGTGAACTAGTTTAGTGACACTAGTAAACTCTTTGGATGTTGGTCACATGGTGGTGTGACCTGTGAGTGTTAATCACATGACGATGTGAACTAGATTATTGACTCTAGTGCAAGTGGGAGACTGTTGGAAATATGCCCTAGAGGCAATAATAAATTAGTTATTATTATATTTCCTTGTTCATGATAATCGTTTATTATCCATGCTACAATTGTATTGATAGGAAACTCAGATACATGTGTGGATACATAGACAACACCATGTCCCTAGTAAGCCTCTAGTTGACTAGCTCGTTGATCAATAGATGGTTACTGTTTCCTGGCCATGGACATTGGATGTCGTTGATAACGGGATCACATCATTAGGAGAATGATGTGATGGACAAGACCCAATCCTAAGCCTAGCACAAGATCATGTAGTTCGTATGCTAAAGCTTTTCTAATGTCAAGTATCATTTCCTTAGACCATGAGATTGTGCAACTCCCGGATACCGTAGGAATGCTTTGGGTGTGCCAAACGTCACAACATAACTGGGTGGCTATAAAGGTACACTACAGGTATCTCCGAAAGTGTCTGTTGGGTTGGCACGAATCGAGACTGGGATTTGTCACTCCGTGTGACGGAGAGGTATCTCTGGGCCCACTCGGTAGGACATCATCATAATGTGTACAATGTGATCAAGGAGTTGACCACGGGATGATGTGTTACGGAATGAGTAAAGAGACTTGCCGGTAACGAGATTGAACAAGGTATCGGGATACCGACGATCGAATCTCGGGCAAGTATCATACCGCTAGACAAAGGGAATTGTATACGGGATTGATTAAGTCCTTGACATCGTGGTTCATCCGATGAGATCATCATGGAACATGTGGGAGCCAACATGGGTATCCAGATCCCGCTGTTGGTTATTGACCGGAGAGTCATCTCGGTCATGTCTGCATGTCTCCCGAACTCGTAGGGTCTACACACTTAAGGTTCGGTGACGCTAGGGTTATAGAGATATTAGTATGCGGTAACCCGAAAGTTGTTCGGAGTCTCGGATGAGATCCTGGACGTCACGAGGAGTTCCGGAATGGTCCGAAGGTAAACAATTATATATCGAAAGTGCTATTTCGGCCATCGGGACAAGTTTCGGGGTCACCGGTATTGTACCGGGACCACCGGAAGGGTCCCGGGGGTCCACCGGGTGGGGCCACCTGCCCCGGGGGGGCACATGGGCTGTAGGGGGTGCGCCTTGGCCTATATGGGCCAAGGGCACCAGCCCCTAGAGGCCCATGCACCAAAGGGACAAGAGGAGGGGAGAGTCCTAAAGGGGGAAGGCACCTCCGAGGTGCTTTGGGGAGGATGGACTCCTCCCCCCCTTGGCCGCACCCTTCCTTGGAGGAAGGGGCAAGGCTGCGCCCTCCCCCTCTCCCTTGGCCCTATATATAGTGGGGGGAAGGGAGGGCAACCATACCCAAGCCCTGGCGCCTCCCTCTCCCTCCCATGACACAACTCCCTCCTCCCACAGCGCTTGGCGGAGCCCTGTTGGAATCCCGCTACTTCCACCACCACGCCGTCGTGCTGTTGGATCTCCATCAACCTCTCCTCCCCTTTGCTGGATCAAGAAGGAGGATACGTCGCTGCTCCGTACGTGTGTTGAACGCGGAGGTGCCGTCCGTTCGGCGCTAGGATCATCGGTGATTTGGATCACGACGAGTACGACTCCATCAACCCCGTTCTCTTGAACGCTTCCGCGCGCGATCTACAAAGGTATGTAGATCCACTCCTCCCTCGTTGCTAGATGACTCCATAGATAGATCTTGGTGACACGTAGGAAAATTTTGAAATTATGCTACGTTCCCCAACACTCGGACCATTCTGACCTTAACACAATGTTGAGTCTTGAAACTCTACAAGTCGACGATGTGAAGTGTATAGATCAATAAAGCATTACTTTGTCGAATGGCTCTTACACTATTACCCATGGATTTTGAAAGCATGCGCCGGATTGCTTTCCGGGGCTGGTGTACGCCACCTTCCGTCTGGATACAGTGGTGATACATTGCATCCAAAAGGGGGTACCACATCTACTATGAGCAGAAAGCCATCATGTGAGAAGGGAGCATCGTTGTATGTTAAGTATGCTGAATCATCAACCAATTGAGCAAGCTATTGTTAAATTAACTACTGCTCAATTTGTACATGTTCCAAGGCACTGATGAGCACACCTTGTGTTAGAACTTAGAAGCCTCAATGGCCTACATCACCAGCAACCCCATCATGTCATGCCTAACAATTACACACTAACCTTTTTTCCCAGCTATTCAATCTTCTCTCTGAATGAGAAAAGGACAACATGGTAAAAAAACAGAAAAAGACAGCCATGGTGGAGGTATTATGTGCATCCATGCATCTAACATACATACATTTCTACGTTGTGTTTTTTTGGTACTACATTGATAGTTGATGAATAGATTGTAAGTTTCCTTGCAAAAAAATCCCTTTGGGCCAACAGCAAGATGGAAGTATTTTGACAAAGGGACCCTAGGTGTGCACTACTACGTTCTTCATGTTCCATGCTTACATGGGAGAATGGGCTGCTTAAAAGGATACAACAAGTACCATTTTAATTTGAAGTGGCACACTCTGTTTTTTCTTGTTGAAAACCTTTTAATATAGAATCTTGACATTTACATGCGTCTTACTTCTTCAATGGCTACACTAAGGACGAACCTTTTGATGTAAAATTCGAGGTGCGTTTCACTAGTAGAAAACAGGGCTATGGTCACGGGGCAGTTTTCACATTAGTCCCGGTTCAATCACGAACCGGGACTAATGTGAGCATTTATTCCGGTTCGTACGGCTAAGGCATTAGTCCCGGTTCACCTGGGCCCTTTAGTCCCGGTTCGTGGCACGAACCGGGACTAAAGGTCTCAACATTACCTTTAGTCCCGGTTTGAGGCACGAACCTGGACTAATGGGGTTGAGACCTTTAGTCCCGGTTCGTGCCACGAACCGGAACTAAAGGTCCCATTTTCAAAACTCTACCCCCCTGTGGATCGCCTTTTCAGTTTTTTAAAAAATAAAAGAAAATGATGGAAATGTCAAAAAAATAAATGAAAATAAGTTTCCCATGTGATATGTGGTCTAGTTGTTGGGAAAATTTGCAAATGTGAATTTTGAATTTATTTGCAAAATCTCTCTGAAATTTGTAAAAATGGGCATAACTTTTGCATACTAACTCGGATGAAAAAGTTTTTTATATGAAAAATCATCTACTCGAAAAGTTACATCCGAATTTAGGGAGAGGGGGTGTACTTGATATTATTATCGCAAAGTTCCTTTGTAGCTCAGGCTAGATGGAACCTCTTATCCTAAACCCTCCAGCCTTTCTTTGAGATCCGTACTCTCCAACTAAATTACAACAAAAAGATTTCTCTTTTTTGTTTCTCTAAAATGAAACAACATATGAACTTCAAACTTTGCAGATCGAACAAACATTAGAACATCAATGTGTGAAAAAACATTCATATTTTTTGGTCTGATATAAATATACAAAATGAGATTTTGTTTGACTAAAAATATTATTTTAAGTATTTAAAATGCATGAAAAAATCTGAAAGTTTTTTTTCCACATTGTAGTTAGAATGTATTGTCATTCTGCAAAATTTGAAGTTTATATGTTGTGTCGTTTGAGAGAAACAAATAAGACAAATGCGTCTGCACGGATCACGATGCATAAATGGATGGCAAAGATAAGGGGTACCATGTAGCCTGAGCTACAGAAAATCACACCCGAATAACTGGAAAACAATGTAAATCTTAACTATAATAAAGTTGGAAATATTTGGGGGAATAACTTTAGACTAAGTGATCACCTTTTTGGGAATGACTTTAGTCTAGCAGTCATCATCTTGAGTTGGTGATCAAAGCGTTGAATGATCATATTGGTGGACGGGCGTTAAGCTTACCGTAGTTGCACTAATTAATTGCTAGTTAAGCTTTGTGGTTGTAGTACTGTTTTATCTCTGTAGAAGACTTGGTAGAAGTGTGTACCAAGTGGTTGTGGATGATTGTTGGTTTTGGAGCAGTTTCATGCTTGAGTAACTCGGAGTGTTACTCGGGTGCATTCAAACATACTCATGACTTTTATTGTGGCCGGGTATGAAAGAGAAAAAAATGGTATGAAGGAATTAAGGAGACATAGTCGGCACGTCACTAGGCGAGAGGGTAGCCCAGTCAGATCCGGGTGAAATGGAGCTGCGCTAGGATCATGCCACTACCATTGTAGAAGTTTCCGCTGTAGTCATCTCTGAAGTAATCACCACGACTACTCGGACCATGCTGACCTTAACACAATGTTGAGTCTTGAAACTCTACAAGTCGACGATGTGAAGTGTATAGATCAATAAAGCATTACTTTGTCGAATGGCTCTTACACTATTACCGATGGAATTTGCAAGCATGCGCCGGATTGCTTTCCGGGGCTGGTGTACGCCACCTTCCGTCTGGATACAGTGGTGATACATTGTATCCAAAAGGGGGTACCACATCTACTATGACCAGAAAGCCATCATGTGAGAAGGGAGCATCGTTGTATGTTAAGTACGCTGAATCATCAACCAATTGAGCAAGCTATTGTTAAATTAACTACTGCTCAATTTGTACATGTTCCAAGGCACTGATGAGCACACCTTGTGTTAGAACTTAGAAGCCTCAATGGCCTACATCACCAGCAACCCCATCATGTCATGCCTAACGGTTACACACTAACCTTTTTTCCCAGCTATTCAATCTTCTCTCTGAATGAGAAAAGGACAACATGGTAAAAAAAACAGAAAAAGACAGCCATGGTGGAGGTATTATGTGCATCCATGCATGTAACATACATACATTTCTACGTTGTGTTTTTTTGGTACTACATTGATAGTTGATGAATAGATTGTAAGTTTCCTTGCAAAAAAAATTCCCTTTGTGCCAACAGCAAGATGGAAGTATTTTGACAAAGGGACCCTAGGTGTGCACTACTACGTTCTTCATGTTCCATGCTTACATGGGAGAATGGGCTGCTTAAAAGGATACAACAAGTACCATTTTAATTTGAAGTGGCACACTCTGTTTTTTCTTGTTGAAAACCTTTTAATATAGAATCTTGACATTTACATGCGTCTTACTTCTTCAATGGCTACACTATGGACGAACCTTTTGATGTAAAATTCGAGGTGTGTTTCACTAGTAGAAAACAGGGCTATGGTCACGGGGCAGTTTTCACATTAGTCCAGGTTCAATCACGAACCGGGACTAATGTGAGCATTTATCCCGGTTTGTACGGCTAAGGCATTAGTCCCGGTTCACCTGGGCCCTTTAGTCCCGGTTCGTGGCACGAACCGGGACTAAAGGTCTCAACCCCATTAGTCCCGGTTCGTGCCTCAAACCGGGACTAAAGGTCTCAACCCCATTAGTCCCGGTTCGTGCCTCAAACCGGGACTAAAGGTCTAACCTTTAGTCCCAGTTGATGCCACCAACCGGAACTAATGGGGTTGAGACCTGTAGTCCCGGTTCGTGCCACGAACCGGGACTAAAGGTCCCATTTTCAAACTCTACCCCCCCCCCCCCCCTCGATCGCCTTTTCAGTTTTTTAAAAAATAAAAGAAAATGATGGAAATGTCAAAAAAATAAATGAAAATAAGTTTTCCATGTGATATGTGGTCTAGTTGTTGGGAAAATTTGCAAATGTGAATTTTGACTTTATTTGCAAAATCTCTCTGAAATTTGTAAAAATGGGCATAACTTTTGCATACTAACTCGGATGAAAAAGTTTTTTATATGAAAAATCATCTACTCGAGAAGTTACATCCGAATTTAGGGAGAGGGAGTGTACTTGATATTATTATCGCAAAGTTCCTTTGTACCTCAGGCTAGATGGAACCTCTTATCCTAAACCCTCCAGCCTTTCTTTGAGATCCGTACTCTCCAACTAAATTACAACAAAAAGATTTCTTTTTTTTGTTTCTCTAAAATGAAACAACATATGAACTTCAAACTTTGCAGATCGAACAAACATTAGAACATCAATGTGTGAAAAAACATTCATATTTTTTGGTCTGATATAAATATACAAAATGAGATTTTGTTTGACTAAAAATATTATTTTAAGTATTTAAAATGCATGAAAAAATCTGAAAGTTTTTTTTTTCAGATTGTAGTTAGAATGTATTGTCATTCTGCAAAATTTGAAGTTTATATGCTGTGTCGTTTGAGAGAAAGAAATAAGACAAATGCGTCTGCACGGATCACGATGCATAAATGGATGGCAAAGATAACGGGTACCATGTAGCCTGAGCTACAGAAAATCACACCCGAATAACTGGAAAACAATGTAAATCTTAACTATAATAAAGTTGGAAATATTTGGGGGAATAACTTTAGACTAAGTGATCACCTTTTTGGGAATGACTTTAGTCTAGCAGTCATCATCTTGAGTTGGTGATCAAAGCGTTGAATGATCATATCGGTGGACGGGCGTTAAGCTTACCGTAGTTGCACTAATTAATTGCTAGTTAAGCTTTGTGGTGGTAGTACTGTTGTATCTCTGTAGAAGACTTGGTAGAAGTGTGTACCAAGTGGTTGTGGATGATTGTTGGTTTTGGAGCAGTTTCATGCTTGAGTAACTCGGAGTGTTACTCGGGTGCATTCAAACATACTCATGACTTTTATTGTGGCCGGGTATGAAAGAGAAAAAAATGGTATGAAGGAATTAAGGAGACATAGTCGGCACGTCACTAGGCGAGAGGGTAGCCCAGTCAGATCCGGGTGAAATGGAGCTGCGCTAGGATCATGCCACTACCATTGTAGAAGTTTCCGCTGTAGTCATCTCTGAAGTAATCACCACAACTACTCGGACCATTCTGACCTTAACACAATGTTGAGTCTTGAAACTCTACAAGTCGACGATGTGAAGTGTATAGATCAATAAAGCATTACTTTGTCGAATGGCTCTTACACTATTACCCATGGATTTTGCAAGCATGCGCCGGATTGCTTTCTGGGGCTGGTGTACGCCACCTTCCGTCTGGATACAGTGGTGATACATTGTATCCAAAAGGGGGTACCACATCTACTATGACCAGAAAGCCATCATGTGAGAAGGGAGCATCGTTGTATGTTAAGTACGCTGAATCATCAACCAATTGAGCAAGCTATTGTTAAATTAACTACTGCTCAATTTGTACATGTTCCAAGGCACTGATGAGCACACCTTGTGTTAGAACTTAGAAGCCTCAATGGCCTACATCACCAGCAACCCCATCATGTCATGCCTAACGGTTACACACTAACCTTTTCTCCCAGCTATTCAATCTTCTCTCTGAATGAGAAAAGGACAACATGGTAAAAAAACAGAAAAAGACAGCCATGGTGAAGGTATTATGTGCATCCATGCATGTAACATACATACATTTCTACGTTGTGTTTTTTTTGGTACTACATTGATAGTTGATGGATAGATTATAAGTTTCCTTGCAAAAAAAATCCCTTTGTGCCAACAGCAAGATGGAAGTATTTTGACAAAGGGACCCTAGGTGTGCACTACTACGTTCTTCATGTTCCATGCTTACATGGGAGAATGGGCTGCTTAAAAGGATACAACAAGTACCATTTTAATTTGAAGTGGCACACTCTGTTTTTTCTTGTTGAAAACCTTTTAATATAGATCTTGACATTTACATGCGTCTTACTTCTTCAATGGCTACACTATGGACGAACCTTTTGATGTAAAATTCGAGGTGCGTTTAGTTTGCCTTACTCTAGTAACTGAGATAATATGAAAGCAACCCTGTGTACATCAAGGTTAAATTTGTTTTTGTGTTTTTTGGTTGAGCAAATGTTCCGCTTGATAGCTAACGTGATACACCACGGCCCTATATAGAGGTAAAACTTCTCTATCTGTACTATCTAATACTAGAACCTTTTTTTTTGCGAAAAAAAAGGATTGTATTAATCAATGGAGATCATTACAATCCTGTTGGCAGATGGTGCCAATTTCATCAGGTCCATGGCGAAGCCAAACAGCAGTACGAGGTAACAGAAATCCCCATCTGAGCTAGGGAATGGCTAGCTTTATTTCTACTCCTACTCACAAGTGATATCACATGCTCACGGCCAAGCCCAAGTAGTCTCTTAGCTTCACCAACTAATGCAGCTACAGGGGATCTATTTTGCTCAGAATCTGCAATCATGTTGGCTGCAATACTGCTATCCGTTTCCAGAATGAACGGCAGCGTAGACCACTCGAGGGTAAGTGCGATTCCCTCCATGCACGCTGCTACTTCGGCCTCCAGAGCGCTCCCACAGGTCGTTAGTAACCTGCAAGAAGCAAAGATGATGGTGCCTGTGCTATCTCGTAGAATCATTCCTGCACCTCTGGATCCCTCGGACTCGCGCCATGCACCGTCGACATTCAGTTTTGCCCAACCAACAGGTGGCTTAGTCCATTGCTCAGGTTGCCTGTTACATTCAGTATAAGTGGTCGGCCTCCTCACATGAATGTTACTGCACTGCTCCTTGACCACCATCTTCCCTTTGGTCATATCCTCATGTGGGTGTTGTTGGATGCAACGCAAACTCTCCATATAGCTACCCAGAAATCTGCAAGATGCCTGGATTGATGGGGTCGGTTTGTTATGAACAATTTCATCGCGGACGTGCCAGCTTCTCCAAAAAGTCATAACCACCGGCAGCTGCTGCTCCTCCGTGCACTGATTCATCAGATGGAGAGCCCACTCCGGTCCAGAATTGATGATATCCTCCAGGCGTGGCATATGCTCCATGCTTGCCATCGCCTCCCAGAGCATCCTAGCGAGTGGGCACCTACACATTGCGTGGTATGTATCCTCGGATTCCATGCCACAAAGTTTACAAATATTAGTGACCTCTAGATTTCTTTTTGCTTTGTTTTCCATCGTTGCTAGGGAGTTTGTAATTAGACACCACACAAATATGCGTACCTTCGGGGGGGCAGGGCACCCCCACACTGCCTTCCAGACGGCACGAGTGCCGTCCGGTGCCCTGCTTGTTGCACCCATGGTGGTGCTTGTAGACAAGTCGATGCCGAGGTGGTACGCGCTGCGAACAGAGAAAACGCCGCGGGGGTCCGGGGCCCATGCCAGGACGTCGTCCTCTTGCTGCGGCGAAGCCTTGATCTTGAGGATGCATGCAGCGTCTATGGGGTGGAAATGCCGCTGAATTAGCTGTGGAACCCAGCGACCATGTCCATCTAGCAGCTCACTGACACGGTGTAGACGACACGTACCACGCCCCATAATCGGCCGGTAGGTAGGCGGTCTTGGAAGCCATGGATCACGCCATATCCGCACCTTTTCGCCATTGCCCACACGCCAAACTATCCCTTGTTTCAGCAGGTCCAAACCATGCTGAATTGCATGCCAAGTTGGCGAGGAGTTCACTGAAAAAACAGTGTCCACTAGGGAGCCATTAGGATAGTATTTAGCTTTTAAAACTGTGGCACACAGAGATTCCGGTCTTGTTAACAGTCGCCATGCTTGGCAAGCTAGTAAAGCTTGGTTGAAGACCCTGAAGTCACGAAAACCAAGGCCTCCTCTACCTTCTGGTTGTATGATTTTCTCCCATGATTTCCAATGTGTTTTCCTTTCCCCATCTCTTGAGCCCCACCAAAAGTTCCTTACCAGTCTTGTGAGATCATCACAAACAGAGGCTGGAAGTTTGAACACACCCATGATATATGTTGGTATGGCTTGCAGTACAGCCTTGATCATTGTCTCTATAGCGGCTTGGGAAAGGGTGTCCCCCCATTCCATGATTCTCTTCGTGAGACTTGCTTGCAACATCTGGAACTTACCCTTGTGCATTCTTCCGTCCGGGGTTGGTAATCCAAGGTACTTCCCCTCAAATTCGGAATTTGTAACATGAAGTTCCTTCCTGATTTCTAGCTGAATATCAGGAGGGCAAGCGTCTCCAAATTGAATGGAACACTTCAGCGAGTTGATGAGTTGTCCAGTTGCTTGGGCGTATCTTTCGATCACCATTTTTATGTATTGAGCTTGTTCTCGGTTTGCCTTAAAGAATAGCAACGTATCATCTGCAAACAACAAGTGGGATATGGCTGGAGCTCTGGGACAGATCTTTAAAGCTTGGAGACTCTGGTTTTCAATGCCTTGTCTGAGAAGAGCAGATAAACCATCAGTGACAAAAAGAAACAGAAATGGAGATAGCGGGTCACCTTGCCGAAGCCCTCGCGACGGTGCAAACGAATCTAAGATGGCTCCATTAAATTTCACGGAATATCTCACCGAGGTCACACATGTCATAATCCACTGTACCCACTGGCGAGCGAAGCCCAACTTCAGCATCGATTGCTCCAGGAAAACCCAATCCACTATGTCATAGGCTTTAGATAAATCCAACTTATATGCACAATAACTACTATCCACTTTCTTTTCATGCTGCATAAAATGAAGGCATTCAAAGGCTAGCAAGGCATTATCTGTTATCAACCTTCCAGGGACAAATGCACTTTGCTGAGGAGAAATGATGTCATCTAGGATAGGTCTCAATCTGTTAACCAAGCAGTTTGCAACAATTTTATAAATGACATTGCATAGGCTTATAGGCCTAAAATCTGTCACCTTCGTTGGGTCATTTACCTTCGGAATAAGAATAATTACTGTATCGTTGACCCCTTCCGGCATCACCCCTGTACGGAAGAACTCCTTTACTGCATGAATGACATCTTCCTTTAAAGTTAGCCAGTTTCTCTGAAAAAATCTTGCCGGGAATCCATCCATACCTGGTGCCTTAAGCGGTCCAATTTGGAAGAGACTATCAGATATTTCCTTGTCAGAGAATTCAGCGCAAAGCATATCATTCATCATCGGTGTGACTTTTGGCATAAAGAGTTGTACAAGGGGCTCCTGGACAAGGCTTTCATCACACGTGAACAAAGTTTGAAAAAAAGTATCAACCAATCCTCCCATTTCCTCATGCTTTTCAAACCAGTTGCCTGAGTCATCAAGCAAGAATTTTACCTTATTTCTTCTAGCTCTCCAAACAGCCCTTTGATGAAAAAACTTTGTGTTCCGGTCTCCATCCCGCAACCAATCCACACGTGACCTTTGCAGCCACATTAGTTCCTCCCAGTACAGCAGCTCGTTCATATGGTCCTGCACTTCCCGTATCTCATTCCGATCAGCATTCATTCTCATGAGTTCCTCCAATCTTGATCTGGACTGTTCTAAGTCACGGACCACACTACCAAACTTTGCTTTGCTCCAATGGTGTAATTCAGCCATCAACTCACACAACCCTCTTCGCACATCACCAAGATGGACTTTACGCCCGGCCTTCTCCCATGCTCCTCTGATTCTCTCGGGTAGACTAATATCTCGTTCCCACATGATCTCGTATCGCCGCTGCCACACTTTCGGTCGCTGCACCGTCTCTCGTTCACACTAGAGCACTATTGGGCAATGGTCAGAACAAGGACTAACGTGGTGCACCAGTCGTGCCTCAGAAAAGAGGTCCTGCCAGCAGCTATCCGCCACCGCACGGTCGAGACGGACTCTGACATTGCACCTCCCTGCTTGTTTGTTATCATAAGTGAAGGGCAGCCCTGAGAACCCCAAGTCTGAGAGTTCACACATCTCTAGCGCATCCAATACTAGAACCTAAGGTTCTCTTTCCTGCCACACAGACCGCGTCATGCCGAGCGTTTCATCCGCCCTTCCCACAGGTTTTATTATATTTGCTATATATTATTAGATTTGCTATATATTTCCCTACCCACCTACTTGTGTCCGTTGGTCCTGGCTTCGAGTGTTTTCGTATGGCCACTATGCGTTTCAAAGGCATTGCATCTGTCCGGTTGGCCTGCTTTGGAATATAGTCACCACTTATAGTCACTCATATAATAAGGTTAGCTATAAGGGAGAACAACATTTTGTAGCTCGTCCTTCATGGACGCCTGACGTTTTGAAAAATTCAAAATTCATATTTTTTTGGTTTCAAAAAAATCTGAAAAAATTGTGGTATTCCGAATACGCCTTTGCATAAGTTTTCCTTCTCTTCTTATTTATACACGCAGTCTAATTTCTATGTAACCATGTGTTTTTACATGTGTGCACCCATGTTGGAGTCAAGATGCACATGTCAATGATGGATTTGTTGTATGCATTTTATATTCTATGTAATCTCCCATGTTAGGTTAAATATGCACGTGTCAATGATGGATTGTTTGTACGCGTTTTATATTATACATAATGAATTGGCCTTGGCATAAATTTCCTTTCTCTTATTTATACATGTAGTCTAATTTTCTATGTAACCATCTATTTTACATGTGTGCATCCATGTTTTTTTTTTGAAGGGAAAAGCCTCATGGCATTTTATTCATCTCGTGGCAAGGTTACATCATGGAGAACATGCGGTAAGAAGAATTTTGGGGCCTCATCATCCCATTCATACAAAAGACCTTGCTGATAGCAGTACCTAGCTAGAAAGTGTGCCAGCTTGTTGGCTTCCCTCTTACAATGCCTAAAAGAAATAGATGGAATCCCATGCGCTAACTCAAAGCAATCTGCTAGCACGGGAGCAAATGGGCTCCAAATCTCTGAATACCCATTGCAAGCGTTCACGAGCTCAAGGCAATCCGGTTCCACCACCACTTTGGAGCAGCCTCTGTCAAAAAGAAGCTTGAGTCCCCGCTTCACTGCTAGCGCTTCTGCAACTTGTGCGTTCATGACATGTTGGATAATCTCTGTACCTCCTGCAATTGCTACACCGCTCCAGTCTCGGAGTACAGCAGCTACCGCGCCAGAACCATCATCAAAGTAGCTTGCATCGGTGTTCAGTTTGTAATATCCTAGCGGGGGCCTTTCCCATTTTGCTCCCGATTCAGTGTTGACAGTAGATGATGCATGATTGATCGTTATAGCTTGAATTGCGAAAGCAATTTTGACAGCAGTACTAACTTGTCCACCTTTAACTACTTCCCTCCGTTGATACCATATATACCAGGCACCGACGGCCACTGTCTCTTGGAATCCCAATTGACCAAGGACTGGGGATTTCTTCAGTGGGCATCGAAGAATTTCATCAAGAACCACAGACCCAGATCGATCCATAACTAAAGCCTTCTCAATCTCCTCATGTAGGCCAAGTTTAGCCCATATCTCCTTTGCTCGCGCACATGTAAAAATCAGGTGCCTGATATCTTCTGGCCCTGCTTTACAAACTGGGCACTGAGGGTTAACTTTGATATGTCTATTTCTCAAAATGCTCATCCCTGGCACTATTCCATGTAAAGCACGCCAGATGAAATTTTTTACTTTGCTAGGCACTTGCATTTTCCAATGGATCTCCCACACCGGATTCATTCTGGACATCTCTGCAATATCATTCCTTGCTCTAGAGCCAAACTGATGCTCCCACTCAATATAGTACGTAGATCATACAGTGAACATATGTGACTTCGTCACATTCCAGGCTACAAAGTCCTCCAGAACCGAGTCCGAAAGTGGAATTCTCAGGATTCTTTCCACATCAGGAGGCATAAAAATGGACCTCAATAGATCCTTGTCCCACCATCCAGTGATAGGATCAATTAGCTCGTCCACCGTCCGCAACAAAACATTTCCCCTCCTAGTTATGATCTTCCTCGTTGGGCTTTCTGGGATCCAGTGATCCTCCCATATGTTTATGTTTGCACCTGAGCCTACTCTCCATATATGTCCTCTCCTAAATGATTGGAGACCCGCAAAGATACTTTGCCAAGAAAACGAAGACCCCTTCTTCGGTCCTGCTTTTAATACATTCCCGCCGGGATAGTATTTCGCTCTCAATACTTGAGCACACAAAGTATTTGGGTGGGTAATCAATCTCCAACTTTGTTTTGCAAGCATAGCCAAATTAAACGAATGCAAATCTCTAAACCCCATTCCACCTTTAATCTTTGGGAGACACATTCTCCACCAGGCGAAACAATGCATTTTTCTTTGTTCTTCAGTATCACCCCACCAGAAAGCTGATATGGTATCCGTAATCTCCTTACAAACTTTCTTGGGTATCTTGAAAACAGCCATTGCAAAAACAGGTATAGACTAGATAATGGCTTTTAACAAAATTTCTTTACCTCCCATGGATAAGATCTTTTCCTTCCATCCTTTTACTCTGTTAACAATCCTCTCCACCAGGTACTTAAAGCTCTCGCTTTTGTCAAGTCCAACCATTGCAGGAAGACCCAGGTACCTGTCTGATAGAGCTTCTGTCATGATATTAAGTTCAGCACAAACCTGGGCTTTTACATCAACGTCCACATTAGGACTGAAAAAAATACTGCATCTCCCTTCACTCACCAGTTGTCCAGAACTTGCACAATACTCATCCAGGACCTGTCTCAACGAGGTTGCATTAATTAAATCTGCTTTCATAAGTATAAGGGAATCATCAGCAAAAAGTAAATGAGACACTGATGGTGCATTTCTGCACACCCTAACACCTTCTATGCCACGAACCTCCTCTTGTTGAGCCAATAAACTAGATAAACCTTCTGCACAAATTAAGAATAAATATGGTGATAATGGGCCCCCCTGGCGGAGTCCCCTAGTCGGAGTGAACCCTGCAGTCTCCTGATCATTATACCTCACTCTGTAATGTACAGAAGTGACACAAGCCATCAACAACTGTACTATCTCAAGATGAAAACCAAGTTGAAGCATCATTTTTCCAGGAATTTCCACTCAACACGGTCATAGGCCTTGTGCATGTCAAGCTTGACTGCACAATATCCAACCTTTGCTTTCTTTTTGTTCTTGATGGTATGGAGACTTTCATATGCCAACAAAATATTGTCTGTTATCAATCTGCCTGGCACGAAGGCACTCTGAACTGGCGAAATAATCTCATCAAGAAAGTACTTCAGTCTAGCAGTTATCATTTTGGATATAATTTTATATAGTACATTACAGAGACTAATGGGCCTGTACTGGGAAATCATCTCAGGCACATCAATCTTAGGGATAAGCACTATTACTGTATCATTCCACCCTTCAGGAATTTTTTTATTGTTGATAGCATCAAGAACTTCCACATTAAGAGCATCACCAAGAATGGGCCAACACTTTTTGAAAAAAATAGCATGGAGGCCATCTGTTCCTGGTGCCTTCAAATCACCAATAGAGAACAAAGCTTTTGTAACTTCTTCTGTTGTATATGGTTTCAACAGCTCATCATTCATAGCCGAGGTGACTCTCGGGATAACTTTGACCAACAAAGCAGGGTTAGGTTCCTCTATCTCTACAGAGAAAAGGCCCGCAAAATACTCAGAAATCAAAGGATTTAAGTACGCAGTACCTTCCCTCCAAATACCCTGATCATCCTTCAGTTTTTTATCCGATTCTTCAGCCTACAAGCAGTAGCGAAGTTATGAAAATACGCTGTATTTTTGTCTCCATATTTGAGCCAATTAATCCTGCTCCTCTGTGCCCAAAACAATTCCTCCTGCTCTAGGAGTTGCTCCAATTCTTCTGCTAACACCTTCTGTCGGGCAACATTTTCTGGTGTAAGTGATTCTCGACTAACAGCCTCAATTTCCCTCTGTACATTCTTCAATTTCTTGGAACTATTTCGCAGCACGGTTTTGTCCCAATGATGCAAAGCTTTATGAACTTTGGCCAATTTTTCTGCTAGGCCCATATTCAGATTATTGGGATCTAGTCCTTGCCAAACCTCTTCTACGACATTCCTGAAGTTCGCCTCTTTCAACCACCTGGCTTCGAAACGAAGCACAGCCGGTCCAGTATATACATGAACTTCTTCCTCAGCCAAATGCAACAGAATTGGCCTATGATCAGACTTATGATACTCCAAGTGTTCAACTCTTGCTTGCGGAAACATAATGTTCCAGCCTTCATTAGAGATAGCTCGGTCCAAGCGCTCCCTAATAAGTCCTCTATGCCAAGTGAACTTATCCCCATAGTAGCCTCAGACCCTCAGTCAGAGAGGCCACACTCTTCAACAGCATCTCTGAACGCTATCATAAAGTTACTTGGTCTTGCATTGCCCCCTTCCTTCTCAAAAGAAAACATTATATCATTCATGTCTCCGATTACAACCCAGGGCATGTCACAAACTGCTTTCAGCTCTCTTAGACATTGCCAAGTCAGATGCTTATCCGCCCATTTCAGCTCGCCGTACACCCCTGTAAACCTCCAAAAGTTTTCTGCTCCACTACCAATAAAGACATCAATAAGATCCTTAGTTTTGTTTCTCAAAGAGACCGGTACTTCCTTTTTCCAATACAAAATCAAACCTCCACTCCGTCCATCACTTCTAACAACATACTTGTGATCCATTTTCAACCTTCGACGTAAACATTCAGCAGGATATTCATCAAGATGTGTTTCCATCAAGAACATTACGTCAGGACTCCTGCACTTCTGAACATGCAAAAGAGCCCTAATCGCCGCGGCCTGTTGCAGACCACGACAGTTCCAACTAAGGATCCTCATTGCGTCTGGTCAGTCTCCACCTCGGAGACCGCCGATATCAGGTTATTATGGTCCTCACCATTTATACTTGTACGTTTGTGCAGCTGATATTTACCAGGGGTATGCAGCGTATGCTCCCCTGTCCCACCAGGCGTTTTTACACACTCCCCCAACTGCAGCTGCCCAACAATGGCAGCCACCTTCCCAGAGGGCTCAGTACTTGTAGAACCATCAGAATTTTGCCCAGCAAACATAAGCCTTTTCCTGCTGCTAGGGTCCTTCTCCAACATATCAATATCCTCATCATTTCCTGTCTGACCCTATTGGTGTGGGGGAACATAGTTATGTCTCCAGGGTCCAGACCGGTTTACATCATCTGCAGGTCCACGTCCTCCACGTCCATGACCCCTCCCCATAAAGGGAGCACGGCCATCATCCGAGGATCTGCTTCCTCTTCCCCTTCCTCTGCCGATTCCTCCATCTGCTAAAATAAAATCACCCCAGTCCAATTTTGATTCATGGTGCTCCCCAGTCCCGCACTCCTCGTGCCAGTGCCCCAAAAGACCGCAATGCCCGCAGAACGTTGGCAGTTTCTCATACTGAACCTGATACCAAACTTGCTTCAGATCTTTTGTGATGGAGACGAACCTTACAAGTTTCTTCGTTACATCTATCTTTCTTTGCTCGTACTCGGACGAACTCACCGATATACCCAGCTGGCAACTTAATCTGGACTTCTGTACTCTCCCCCATCGGGCGACACATGCCTTTGATAACTTTTTCATGCAAAAAATTATCAGGGAGGCGCAACACTCGCGCCCAAACTGCAAGCTTGTTCAGAACCACCGCTCCAGGATCTTCGAAACCATCGTATTCCTCCATTATGACTCCCTGATTTTTGAATAACCATGGCCCTAAGTTCATGGCCTTGTTCCAATCACCTAAACACCCAAACTGCACCGTAAACAAATTGTCATCAATTTTTCTCCACACAACCTCCTTTGCCGGATTCCATGTAGAACGCATATCAGAATATAGCGCCGTAGGACTGAACCCACGTGTGGCGTGTACCCTGGCTATTGCTAGCCACTTTGCCGCCACTGGCGGCTCGACGATCTCCTCCTCCCAGACAAACGAACCTTCTTCCAGCTCATGCAGATTCAGGCGCCCCAGAAGGTCATCGATCTGCTCCTTCCCCTGCTTGCTACGCGAACCACTCGCCATCTATCCGATCGCAAAAGTCCTTAACCGAAGAAAGCCTAGACCCCTTGCCACGGGAAGGTAAGCCAATTACCCCCTTAGCGAAGGGATTCCGGGGATCGTCGCGGCCACAATCGAGACTCTCGACGGCTCGCCGTCGGAGGACAGAGAAACCCTAGGTTTTTCGCTAGGGGAATAAAACGAAAAAAGCACCAACCCTGGAGGTTGGTAATTTGGTTCTAAAGATGCACATGTGTGCATCCATGTTGGCCTCACCTGGCGTATATCGAGTGTGGAAATTTTTACACAATTTGACACAAATTAGTAGTGAATATTAAAATAGATCTTTTCATTAAATTAAAAGGGTAAATCATTCTCTTTCCCATCATGTGATGTTCCCAAATCTAAAAGCGCTTAGCTCGTCTTGTTTCATCGTTTCCTCGAATCACCGGTCCAGAGGACATATTAGCAGCACCGCGGCGCACTCACCGACAAGCCACATCACCGAGGTTGTGCCTTTGGTCACTATTACAATTATTGTATTTTCAAAGTGCACAAAAAACTCGGCAAAAACCAGTTGAAACTTGGCAAAACGTGTGCTGAATTCAGCTCTCAGCTTAGGGTACTTGGCCCATACCCTCAAGGTAAAGGACAGGTTCCCAAGTTCTAGTTGTCGGGTGCTCGACAAACACTTTTTCTACCGGCTAGAAGGCCAGATCCCCACGCTTTGTGCCGTTGGATTGGCACTACGCTGGCCGTTCAACCCCGTGGGTTATGTTACTAGTCTTGGTCTTCAACCACTTCCTCCTACCGAGTAGCACATGCTCGCCGTTAGAGCTGCAAACCGGTACCTCGTGCGTGCCTCCTCCCCCCGCCATAGACACCATCCAGCTCTCTCGTGTCTCCACTTGAAGAGTCATCTTGTGCATCCCCTCTGACAACGCCCCCATGCTATGCCGTCACGTGCTCACAGAACATTTCGTCGTCGATTGAAGCATCGGCGGGTGCCGCTCGAAGCTTGCCGCGCCCCTCGCCTGAGTTCCTCAGGTCATCGCAAACGATTTGCTGCCATCGTAACACGTGTGTGCAAAAACCGTCGTGGGCATCGTCACCTCGCCCGTGCCATTACATCATGTCGTGGGTCGGAAGGGAGAGGGCAGAAGGAGGCGTTGGTGTGTGTTGTCGTTTTCTTCGCATGTGGTCGCTCGCCCTAGCAGCAAGCAACGGTGGTACGTTTACAGTAGCAGTGCCGCACCCATGTGCCTCACGGCTCACGCTGGTGAAGGAAGAGAAGGTGAGTTATGGCAGAGATCGAGGAATATGGAGCGCTTGCAATGACAGGGAGCAGCGCGTAGTGAAAGACGTAGAATAAAGAAGTGGTGGCTTAGGGATAATAACGAGGGGTGGAGAAGAGAACAATGCAGGAAAGAAACAAGGATAGAGGAGCGCATGATCTCATGGAATCCGACGTCGCTCATGCTACCGTTCGCGCGAACGAGATCGGTCTCCCCACTGAAATCTCTGGCTACCAACTTATATTCTGCCCCTGCGTACAACCAACGAGTGGCTTGCTTTAATTTATTTCATTTCATCACTAACTTTACTACTCCCTTCGTCCTATAATATAAGAGCGTTTTTGTCAATGCATTAATGTCATAAACGCTCTTATATTATGGGACTGAGGAGTAGTAGTTATTTAGTTAAAGCTCATATAAAAGCACATTGTTTCCTCTATAATTAAAATAGTGCATAGGAATGGATCGGATAGGTGGCCTCGAGCATTACCCCGCAGACCCCACCTTTGGCTTCGGCACCGCGTCGGAGCCGCATATAGCCGGCTTCACCCCACGCCGTGGACCAGGTATTTTTTAGGAGCCAAAAGTCGACTCCCTCCGGCTTGCCGTAAGGGTCGATGTGTCCGGTAGTTCCATACCCAACCAGGGTCATGGCGTGTCCGAGAGTGGTATTGCAGGGCCCGTCGAATAGGCCACCGCGGTATTGTATAAAGGCCGTGCTGTTGGCGTCAACCCCTACCGTGACGGGGCGCTTGAACACCGCCCACATGAGCGCAATCTCGTCCCGTGGCTCCACACGCTCCCAGCCCCTGATGCCCACGCCTTTGCGGGCCGGGTAGCACCAGCCCATAACACTTTTGTACGGATAGTCCGCCCATCGCGCGATGCCATCACCAAGCTTAATGGTTTGGAATGCCTTGGCCGGGGTGCCGCCTCTACAGTGCCTGTTGCTGCCGTCGCAGTCGACGAGCTGCTGGGGCGATAGCGGGATCAGGTCCCCGTGCTCGATCTTGTAAAGGCCCTCGATGGCTGATGCGGTTGCAAAAGCCCAGCAGCTTCCACAGTGCGTCCCTTGATCCCTCACCGGCGTCACGGCGCCCGCGGTGCGCCAGTCCACGGACGCCGGCGGATCTGGGTATTTTCTCCGCTGGCCCTCCGGGACGATGGCTTGCGCCATCGGAATGTAGCAGCGGCTGCCGTAGTCATTGCTGAGGGCGGTGTCAGCGAACTCGTTGAGCTTCAGTTTGCCCGGGCCGCGCTGGTGCGCGAGCCGGACACTCTGCGCGAAGACGGCGAAGCGGGTGCTGCCGCGTGCTCCTCCTCTTGGGAGAATCTTCCCGAAGTGCTGCGCCCACCGCTCGTACAGAGAGAGGAGGGCCTCCTCCGACGTGACCTCCTCCGAGGCGAACGACACTGTGATGTTGCCGACACTCGCCATGGGCGTGGCGAGGAGGAAAACCATGGTCACCACGAGCAGGAGTCTCGCCACAGTGGTGGCCATGGTTACTTGGTTAGAACGACAAACATGAGCGAACAACTCTGAGCGAAGTTTCTTCTGGCCGCACCTCACTTCCTCTCCTCATCGGCCATGGGGGTTCTTATATAGGACTGGGAGGGCTCGGCACTTCGGCAGGCAACTTATGCACAACGTTTGTGCTTTGAAAATATCTTATCTTGTCTCACGTTTCTCCTTATAGCTGCTGATGGAAAATTCTAGGTGCGTTTGAGTTTGCCTTGCTCGGTAACTGAGATAGTACAACAGCAACCCTGTGTACATCAAGGACAACTTTTTTTTGTTGAGCAAATGTTCACACTTGTGTTGCAACACTATACTTTCTTTGTTTCTAAATATAGGGCGTATAGTTTTTGGCACGGAAATTAAAAAACGCACATGGAGGAAAAATTTCACAAGTTTTGGCTAAGATTACACCTGACTAATTGACATGAGAAAATAGATGAGCTTGCCTGATATAATATAATAAAATGTAATCAAATTTCTAAAAAAATATCCAAACGAGTGGTGCAACACAATACATCTTATATTTCGAATTTTTTCTGAAAAATCTATACACCTTATATCAAAGAATAGAGGGAGTATGATTTAACGGAAAAGCTAAAAGGTCCGAACGTATGGATTTTAGCAACAAATCCGAACAATCCGATCTTCGTCTGATCCCGATCTCACGGCACTAATTTCACTGATATTAAGGGGGTGTTTGTTTCCAGGGACTTTTTTGTGTAGGGACTAGAAAAAGTCCCTCTTAGAGACCTTTTTACCAAACGGGAGAGACTTTTTAGGGACTAAACTAGACATTTGGGATTAAATGAAGAAGACTCTCAAGGAGAGTCTTTTGGGACTTTTCCAACAATGCCTCTCCATGCACCTATTGGCCCGTCACCCCATGGTGTTGTTTGATTGTTACTTTTCTATATACTAGGAGCAACATGGTCATTTAATAACCTCTAGGAAGGGACTAGGGACTTTTTAGTCTCTGGAAACAAACAGGGCGGGGACTTTTTATGGACTAGAGTCTTTTTAGTTGGGACTAAAAAAAGTCTTAGAACTAGAGAACCAAACACCACCTAAATCGTGACAGATTTTGCTCAATTATATGGCAATCGGATCTCGCTGTTGTATTTTCGTAGCATTAAATGGTGATTGATTACAATCTGGCGGCACTGATTTTGCTGCATTAAATCGTAATCGTGGCAAATTTCGCCAAAAAGAGGAGCCTGTACTAGTCAAACCTTTGATATTGGAGGATTTGATCTCTTAAATAATCGGCTATGTAAGCATCTGGAGGACCTCCATGTTTTGATTTGATATGAGCTACAATATTTTTTGTACTAGCGTAACAACCCATTTTTTTCTACTTTCCCACCGAACCATGCCCTTTTTCTTCAGGACTATAAGTGGAGATTTTTTTAAAGAGCTACTTTTGCATTAATGCTGAGGATTTTTATGCGGTAATTTTACACACAAAAATACAACTGTAATTTTGAGGCAGGGAAAAGTTATGATAACGCACCCCGGTAAATACTATGGTAACTTTTCATCATGGGTCGAAAATTGATGGAAAATATATACCCCGATATATGGCTGCTATATAAATATGATGGTGATACACTAGTGCAGAACCGGGCAATAGCACCGGTTCGTAAGGCCCTTTAGTGCCGGTTTGGTAACCGGCGCTAAAGTGTAGGCACTAAAGCCCCCCCCCCTTTAGTACCGATTCAGCACGAACCGGTGCTAAAGGGCAACCACGTGGCACGAGCCAGCTTCGGGGGCAGGGAGCCCTTTAGCACCGGTTGGTGTCACCAACCGGTATTAAAAGGTTGGGGGGGTTGGGTTTATGATTTCTTTTTTATTTAATTTTGTGTTTTCCATTTAATTCTTTTTCGTTTGCTGGTATTTTACGATACTACATATTGTACACGTTATGCATATATATAAATAGAATTTCTAGTAGAACCGATCATTATATATATATATATATATATATATATACAATTTTTCCTAATTGGCGCCTTCGGAGCCAGTGGCATTAGCCTAATTGGAGCCTTCGGAGCATGATAACAATTGGAAGTGGTTCATGGGGGCGGTAGCGGGCAATAGTATTCTCCTTTGGGATCTATGACCTGGTCGAGCAAAAATCCGGCTATTTCCTTTTGAATTGCTTCTATGCGGTCCTCTGTTAGGAGCTTCTCCCGCACCTCTTTGAACTGTTAAGAAGGAGATCAATATGCATGTGTATTAGTTGTGTGACTAGATATCGATAATGGTGTAAAAATTGTGAATAGTGTTCTGACAAACGTACCCACTCCTGTCTTTGAGATCTGCTCCTTTCGAAGGCCATCATGCGAATGTTCTCGCAAATGTAGTATACACACAGATTATTCCCCGGCGCCTGCTTCAGGGCCTTTACGAGAATGGAGTTTGATCAGATAATAATTAATCAAGCATGATAATTAAAGAGATGGCAGCTAGCTAGTACTACTTAATTACTTACCTGGGGTCGATACCATTTCAGATTTTGTTTCCATGGGCCTGGAGTAGCCCTGATGAACTTCGCCCAAGCCCTGCCCGCCGACAAAGAAAATGAATAAATGGGTTATTAAATCGTTGTTATCAGGAAATGACGAACTAATTAAATAGGCCAAGATATAGTTAATAATGATTGAAATTACCTGTTGACTATCCCCTTCACGATGGTGTAGTCACTTGCTTTCTTAAGTAGTGAGTATAGTACTTCAACTGTTCCTTCATCAACTTTAATGATCTAGTACATTTGCATGTCTTAATTAAGCGGGCATATATAAGCAAAAACATGTAGCTAGCTAGTAGGCAAAAACAGAATTTGTAGTACAAGACAGTGTGACTCACTCGAAGTTGTAAGAAAGTAGTATATCTTCATTGTATTTGAGGCACTTGAAGAACTCTAGCATGCTTTCCTCTACACTTTTTTCGTAATATGAATCTAATTTCCATGTGTATTCATTAATGGTATTTGGTTCAACGAACCCAATGCCATAGCGTCCACCTTTTTTCATTTCATAAGTCTTCATCCTGCATAATACCACAAAAAAGAATATAGTAAGGATAATTACAGGTAATGATTGATCAAAATGATCACTACAGCTAGCTTGAGACTTAAATTACAGAAAGAAATCACTTACAGAGAATAGCAACCGACGATAGATTTGTCGAGTGCGTCTTGATTGTATAGCTGAAATAGTTCTGAATACTCAACGGTCACAGCTTTCTCATGGTAGTAATGATCCTTCTTGACATTCACCATGAGGGACTCTCAATTGGAAATCTTGGTAATGTCCATGTACCATTGATGCAATTCATACATTCTCGTTGGGTGGTTCTTGACCTCGTCTGGCTCGACCAAAGGTTGGCCCCGGACATATTTCTGTTTTATTTCCTCCTCTCTAGTCGGAGACATGGGCTCGATATCGAGGAGTTGTCCAACAGTGATCATGAGCGTTTCGGCCTGCTCAATATGCTTCTCGGTTATTACCACATCGCCCAGCCCGGGAACGTTAACGGTTTGCCCACAATAATATTGGGCGCGCCTACTCTCATGTGTTGTTGGCACAACAAGCAGGGGGATTGATTGCGCCGCCTGTTCTCCCAGCTGGGGAACGGTTTTACCGCTCCTTTTGCCAGCTGATTTGCTCGAGCTCGAGCTCGCCTCTTTCTGTAGACGTGCTCGATTTAACTTCTTGATGTGGCGCTCATAGTCTGTGTCAACAGGCTTGGGAGCTGGTGCTCTAGCCATACGAATGAAGTGGTCAATCTTTTCCACAGGCACTTTCTCCCTTGGCGGCGGTGGCGGTTTCAGAGCAAAATGGGCTTCCACCTCGGCCTTTGATATGCCTATGTTTTCCTCTTCGGACTTGTCGTAAGGCCTCTGCGGAAGAGGCGCGAGGCTTGGACCATATTGAAATCGCTTGCCACCGCCTGTACCTCCAGTACTACCTCGACTTGTACCGCTACGCACCATAGCTGAGGCGGCTCTCTTCCGTGATTGCTGAGGCGGCGAAGATGGCTGACGTGGCTGAGTTGGAGAAGGAGGAGTGGCCTGAAGCTGTGCCGGACTTGGAGGAGGAGTGGCCTGAAGCTGTGCCGGACTTGAAGGAGGAGTGGCCTGATGCTTTGTCGGACTTGGAGCAGGAGGAGTGGCCTGAAGCTGTGCCGAACTTGGAGGAGGAGTGGCCTGACACGTTGGTGGACTTGGAGGAGCGGGAGTCTGCTGACTCGGTGGCGGACTTCGACGAGGAGTCGGATGACGCGGTGTCGGTGGCCTTCAAAAGATGAAGCAATCCTTTCTCCATAGGATGATACGATGGTTGGCCTCTCCCAGTGTGTGCTCATCGTCACCTCCAGGAATGTCAAGCTCTAGCCCCGAATATTGGTCCACCACCTCATCAACCAAGACACGAGCATAGCCCGCTGAAATCGGGTTGCAATGGAAGGTTGCCTCGAGGGGATTTGTAAAAGCAAGGGCGTCCGCCACCTTCATGGATATGTTCTTCATTTTGAAGTGTAGCTCACAGTTAGTGTTCTCCATGATGTCATCCATTGGGTAGCTATCCAGCAATGCGTCACCCGGGGCGGAACCCACGTTGCTTCTCGGCATGGATGGGACGGTGCTATCCAATGGTGGATCATCCGCTAGCTGCTGAGACCCCCTTTGCTGGCTAAGTGAGTCGATCTGCTCTTGCTGCCGCTGGAATTTGACTGCCAAGTCCGTGTGCGATGATTCTAGGCCTTGAAGGCGTTCATAGTCTAGCTTCCTCTGCTCCTCCTCCATCTTCCTCTTCTTCTCCTCCGCAATCTTCTCTCTCGCACGGGTTCTGTAGTCGGCATTCCAGTCCGAAAACCCCTCATACCATGGAATAGCGCCCATGCCTTGTGTTCTTCCCGGGTGTTCAGGATTTCCCAGGGCACGCGTAAGCTCGTTGTTCTCTCTGTTGGGCTCGAACACCCCCGATCGAGCCTCTTTTATTGCAACAAGTAGCTTATCTTCGGCTCCGTCCAGACATGCCTTCTTTGAAACTTTGCCTGTCTTCGGGTCCAACTCTCCCCCCCCATGCGCATAGAACCAAGTCCTGCACCTGGGGGGCCAGCTCAATGTTTCTGGAGTGACACTTGCATCCTCCATCTCTTTCTCGGACTTATCCCACTTAGGCATTCCCACCGATAGCCACCTGGCCCCAGCTTATGGAACTTATCCTTTTTTGAGGCATTGGCCTTGTTTATTCTCGACCGTTCCTTAGATAATTCCGAATCCTTGAATTTCATGAAATCGTCCCAATGAGCACTTTGCTTCTCTAGTGTTCCCTCGAATACTAGAGTCTTCCTTCCTCCCTTGACGTACTTGGCTCATTCATGAATCTTGTGGTTCTTGAATGCAACCACCATCTTCCTAAGAGTAGCGTCCTTGACTTTCTCCACATCTGCATCTGTGAAATGATCTGGTAGGGTGAAATGTTCCATGAGCGTTTCCCAAAGCATAAGTTTTTGTTTTTCATCGACAAAAGTAACTCCTGGACGTGGCTTGGCTCTCTCCATTCTTGAAGGGAGATCGGGAGTTGGTCCTTCAAAAGAACTCTGCACTAACGAATGAACTTGTCCGCAATCTTCTTAGGCGCTAATGGTTCGGCATTAGGTTTGATGGCCTCGATATTGTACTTTACGCCCTCCTTCAACTTTTTGTTCGGGCCTCGTTTCCTGTTGCCTGAAGATTTGCTCGATCTGGATGGCTGAAAGAAGAAAGATCGATTCGTTAATATATCTTCAAGTCATTTAAAACATGTGATGATCACCAGATGCCTGCTTATATAAATATATATACCTCGCCGGTCTTTGTTGTTTCAAGATCAACATTTTCTTCGTCATGTTCTTAGTTCATGACTTCATCAATTCGGTCGTCGCGATCGAATATCATATCACCCTCCCCGGTGTTGTTTAGATATTCGGAGCCGTCATGATCTTCTTCATTCTGATCATCATCTGGCCCGTGGGGATTGCGTATGATATTGAACAGGGCCTCTTCTCCCTCTCTGCCGGTATTGTCCGCCATAGGTTTTGTTTAACTAATCCAAAAGAAATATATTCAAATTACAATGCATGGATGCAATCAATTAATAAGGAAAAACTGAATCAATCATAGTACATAATAAGCATCATCGAATATAATCTTGAATACGTCGTCTCGAATAATAGACATAATCTCGAATACATCGTCTCAAATAATATATATAATCTCGAATAAATCATCTCGAATATTATATATCGAATACATCACTAGCTAGCTAGCTAGCTAGCTAATAAAGATCGAATACTAAAGAGTAATCTAGGCGGTGGACAACCAAAATGAAGGAACCATCACTAGATCATACCTCGGGTGATCTCCCCAAAGAACCTGCCAGGTATTGGAGAACCTGACGTCCATAGCAGCCATGTAGCGATGGACGTGCTCGTCCTCCTCCCTGACACGGCGACGTACCACCTCCAGCGGGGCCGGCTCCCTCCGCACCGAAAGTTGCCCACGCGAACGCCACCAAAGGAGATGAGGGTCGACGACGGGACCCGGGGCCGGTTTCCTCACCAAGCGTCGCGCCCCTGAAGGTAGCACCTCCCAGTGCCAGCCCGGCGGAACCCAGTCCCGGACATGGGTCCTCTGAAGCAGGACGTCGTCGCGAACGGGTCGACGGCGAGGATGCAGATCGGGCATCGTCGACAACAAATACTATATGCCGCAAAAGTAAAGTAACATTTTTTAAATGATGGATTGTGATTTCATATATGCAAATTCTAAATTTTATAACTAAAAATATAAGAAACAGAGAAAAAACATCGATCATCATCTAACAATTTGAAATTAATCTAATTCATCTAGCTAAAACTAACATTTCCAAAATTTCTAACATTTCTATAACATTTGTATAAAAACAAAAAAAAACTTTGACATTATATATATTATAACTAACATTTCTATATACTATTTGACATTAATATAATCTAATTAATTAATTCATCTAAAACTTTGTATGAAAAACAGAAAAACAGAAAAAACTAAAAACTAGAAACAGAAAAATTGTGTGTGTGCACGTGTAGTGTGTGTGTGTGTGTGCGCACGCGCGCGTGTGTGTGCGCTACGGCCGGCGTCGGCGCACGGTGGCTTTGATCGATTGGTGGGAGCAGAGGGGCCGGGGGAGGGGCTCACAGCGCGCGCGGGCGAGGTCGAGGCGACAGCAATGGCGAGGCGAGGTCGCGATCCAAGGCGACGGCGGCGAGGTGAGGGGACGGCGATGGGCCGGTGCGGCGACCGGGACAGGCCGGCGACGGGGGCGCCGCGGAGTCGACGGGGACGATGCGACGAGGACGGGGGCGTCGCGGAGTCGACGGGGACGACGCGACAGGGGCGGCGACGGCGCGGGACAGGGCGACGGCAGAGAGAAGTGGGAGATGAGAAACTGAAATTTTTCGAAGTGTTTTCTTATATAGGGGACACCTTTAGTACCGGTTGGAGCCACCAACCGGTACTAAAGGTCTGTTTTGGCCAGGCGAAGCGGCGGGAACCGCAGCCCCTTTAGTACCGGGTCGTGGCACCAACCGGTACTAAAGCCCCCCCCCCTTAGTACCGGTTGGAGCCACGACCCGGTACTAAAGGGTGTGCGCTGCCAGGCAAGGGGCGCAGAAGTTTAGTCCCATCTCGCTAGCCGAGGGGCACTCGCACCTGCTTATAAGCCCCGCTGTCGCTGCTGTCTCGAGCTCCTCTCTTAAGTAGGCCTTCTGGGCCTACCTCTGCTGCGATGCCCTGTTGGGCCTACTGGGCTAGCGGGTCTGCATCCTGGCCCAACTAGAATTTGGTTTTCTAGTCGTATGCAGGCCTTTAGGTCAAATTCTTCCCCCATGTGCTCATCCCACACATGTACACCTGTTCCATTCCACAGTTGTAAGAGTTCTTCAACTAATGGCCTTAGGTACACATCAATGTCGTTGTCGGGTTGCTTAGGGCCTTGGATGAGCACTGGCATCATAATGAATTTCCGCTTCATTCACAGGACAGGTGCTATGGTTGCTGCTATGCTCCCCAAAAGGATTAATGCCATCTGCGCTTAGACCAAACCATACGTTCCTTGTGTCATCTGCAAACTCCTTCCCGTACTTTCTTTCGATTTTTATCCACTGCGACCCGTCAGCGGGTACTCTCAACTTTCCGTCTTTCTTACGGTCTTCTCTGTGCCATCGCATCGCCTTGGCATGCTCTTTGTTTTGGAACAAACGTTTCAACCGTGGTATTATAGGAGCATACCACATCACCTTGGCAGGAATCTTCTTACTGGGGCGCTCGCCCTCGACATCACCAGGGTCATCGCGGCTGATCTTATAGCGCAATGTACCGTATACTGGGCAAGCGTTCAAATCCTCGTACTCACCGTGGTAGAGGATGCAATCATTAGGGCATGCATGTATCTTCTGCACCTCTAACCCTGGAGGGCAGACAGCCTTCTTTGCTTCGTACGTACTCTCGGGTAATTCGTTGTCCTTTGGAAGCATATTCTTTATCATTACCAGCAACTTTCCAAATCCCTTGTCAGATACACCATTCTCTGCCTTTCATTGTAGCAATTCTAGTGTGGTGCTCAGCTTTTTCTTGTCACCTGCGCAATTCGGGTACAACAATTTTTTGTGATCCTCTAACATGCGCTGCAACTTCTTCTTCTCCAAATCACTTGCGCAGTTTCTCTTTGCATCGGCAATGGCCCGACCTAGATCATCAACGGGCTCATCCGATGCCTCTTCTTCAGCTTCTTCCCGCATTGCCGGCTCAACTTCTTCCCGCATTACCGGCTCAGCTTCTTCCCTCATTGTTGTATCATCGTATTCAGGGAACCCATGGCCAGGATAGCTGTCGTCGTCCTCTTCTTCTTCATTGTCTTCCATCATAACCCCTCTTTCTCCATGTGTGGTCCAAACATTATAGTGGGGCATGAAACCGGACTCAAACAGGTGGACGTGAATGGTTCTTGACGTAGAGTAATTGCGACCATTCTTACAGCCAGCACATGGACAAGGCATAAAATCATCCGCCCGCTTGTTTGCCTCAGCCGCAAGCAGAAAAGTACGCACGCCATTAATGAACTCGGGAGAGCATCGGTCATTGTACATCCATTGCCGGCTCATCTTCAATACACAACACCGAAACACCAAATTAATACAATACATAAAGTTCATACATAAAGATCATACAACACTTAAATGCAACAAACAAATAACTCTCTAGCTAAAGAATTTAAATGCAACAACAAATGTGATCAAGATTGCAACTAAGGTAACAATTGATCCAACAGCATAATGATACCAAGCCTCACTATGAATGGCATATTTTCTAATATTTCTAATCTTCAAGCGCATTTTCTCCATCTTAATCTTGTGATCATCGACGACATCGGCAACATGCAACTCCAATTCCATCTTCTCCCCCTTAATTCTTTTCAATTTTTTCTTCAAATCCTCGTTTTCTCTTTCAACTAAATGTAATCTCTCGACAATAGGGTCGGTTGGAATTTCCGGTTCAACTACCTCCTACATACAAATATTTATGTCAACTTGATGGGCATAATTTGTCATAAACACGAAATGCAATGAATAGTTTTAAAAGAGAATATACCACATCCGAATCATAACCCCACTACTAGGAAAAGGGCTATAGATAGAAATGACACTAATGGCGCACCAGACATGTGGTGCGCCATTAGTATATACTAATGGCGCACCATGTGTTGGTGCGTCATTAGTGTCCAAATACTAATGGCGCACCACATTTACGGTGCGCCATATGTAAAAAAAATTAATTTTTTCAAAACTACTAATGGCGCATCGTGGGAGCGGTGCACCATTACTAGTTTCCAAAACTACTAATGGCGCACCGTGGGAGTGGTGCGCCATTACTAGTAATGGCGCACCACTCCCACGGTGCGCCATTAGTAACTTGGCCCAAACATTCGCCCGAATGCACACCCCCCCATGGACCCGCCTTTTCAGTTTCAAAAAAAATAAAAGAAAATGATAGAAATGTCAAAAAAAATAAAAGAAAATAAGATTCTCATGTGATATGTGGTCTAGTTGTTAGCAAAATTTACAAACATGAATTTTCGACTTTTTTGCAAAATCTCGCAAGAATTTGTAAAAATGGGCATAACTTTTGCGTACGAACTCGGATGAAAAAGTTTTTTATATGAAAAATCATCTATTCGAAAAGTTACATCCAAATTTAACGGGGGGAACCCCGTTAAACATTTTCAAAATCCGCAAAAACCTAACAGAAAAAAAGTTACGGGGCTTCTAAGATCCGGAGGCAAAAAAATCAAAAAGTTTCAAACTTACTAGTGGCGCACCGTATGCTAGGTGCGCCACTAGTAACAGAAAAAAAATTGGTTTTGAAAAAAAACTGAATTATTTTTCAAAATATGATACATAATATGATCGGGAAGTTTGAAATATTTTTTCAAAATTTCATCATACTCATGAACATGAACAAAGTCCTAGACATCAGCACGGTTTAATAGGATTGATATGATAGATATATCAACAAGTGTCTGTGAAGTGAGGTGGTGCTGGGGTTGGATAGAACTATGAAGTTAAGCATGCTTGGGCTGAAGTAGTGTGAGGATGGGTGACCTTTCGGGAAGTTTGACCACAGAGTGTGATTTAACCTGAGATTAAGCCATAGTTACCCGAGATTAAGAAAAAAATTGAATTTTAGAAAAAATGAAGTTTTTTGAATTTTTTTTAAAAAAGAAAAAAATGAATTTTAAAAAAATTGAAAAATATTGAAATTCTTAAAAAAATTTAAAAAAAATTATTACTAATGGCGCACTTCTATGTGGTGCGCCATTACTAAGTCAGATAGTAATGGCGCACCTCTAGGCATACTAATGGCGCACTACTAGTGCGCCATTAGTATGTGGTATACTAATGGCGCACCAGTGGTGCGCCATTAGTAAAAAAAACTACTGGCGTGCTACTAATGGCGCACCAGTAGTGCGCCTACTGCGCCATTAGTAGGCAAAACTGGTGCGCCATTAGTAGGCCTTTTTCTTGTAGTGCCCGGACGAGGGCCGACGGGGACGGATATCAAAACCATGGCACTATGTATAACAAATAATGTATGGGTAAGATAATTATACGAGTAACTATATTTCGAAATCACACAAACATCAATTTTTTTATATAAAACTTCATGAACAAGAGGCTCACCACAAGGTGGTGCCGGCGACGGGACGTTGCGAGCGATCGACGGTGGTTATGACGGAGATTTAGAAGGTACTAAGTAAACCACACCTACATATACAAACTAAGTGTTATTTTTGATCTCAAATTGCATATAAATCAAATACTAGCACATATATAATTCCTCCCAAATCAATCACTCTAGAAAGCATTGCACGAGCTAATCTAGCAATGAGAGATGAAAGGACAAAGTTGCTAACCTTTGTGTTCATTTGAATAGATGGGGGCATTCAAATCTTGACAAATTTTGGGCAAAATGTGTGATGAACTTGAGAGGAAGAGGGAAAAGAACAAAGAGGAGTGGGGAAAGGGAAAGAACAGAGCGAGCTCGGATGAACGAAGGGTCTATATAGGACGACCTTTAGTACCGGTTCGTGATACGACCCGGTACTAAAGGTGCTGGAGGGGCCCCGGACTGATAACATCCTGCCACCACTCACTTTAGTACCGGTTCGTGGCACGAACCGGTGCTAAAGGTTCGCCACGAACCGGTACTAATGAGAGCGGCCGGCTAGCCGTTGGAACCGGCACTAATGCACACATTAGTGCCGGCTCAAATTCAAACCGGCACTAATGTGCTTCACATTTGGCCCTTTTTCTACTAGTGATATAGGCTAAACTGATAACTCACCAATGAACATCGGTAACTTTGAATGGAAAAAAACTGTTGAAAAACATACCTGGTAACTTGTGTGCATGTAGCATGGTAATATACACACAATAGAGCTGATAACTCATGTACAAACACAGTGGTAATTTTTGTAATAAGAAAAATATTGTTCAAAAACATCACCCGATAACTTGTGTGTAACTAGCATTAATATACATACAATAGAGATGTAACTCACATATAAACAACATAATAACATTTTTAACGGGAAAAAAGGTTGTTGAAAAATATACGCTAACAACTTATGTGTAAGTAACATGATAATATACACACAATAAAGCTAATAACTCATATAAAACACCATGGTAAAGAAATTAGTGAGAAAAGGTTGTTGAAAAATATATCCCGGTAATTTGTGTGCAAGTACCATGGTAATACACACACAATAAAGTGATAACTCACATACGAATATACGATAACTTTTTGACTCGGGGAAAAATGTGTTAAAATACATACACACAATAACTTATGTATAAATTAGCATGATAATATATGCGCAACAGCTGATAGCTTATGTACAAACAACATGTTAATTGTTCCCCTCCAAGATAAAAGTTGTTCAAAAATACACCGCTAATAACTTTGGTGTATATAACATGGTTATATGCGCAAGTCAGAGCTAATAACTCACGTACAAATACCACGTTAACGTTTCACCTGATGGGTATATGTACCATGGATGTTTTCAAATGCTCAAGTCCCCATGGTACATCGCAGCTAAAATTCTTACCCGTCTTGTCCCTGACATGCCAACTTTGACTAAAATAAAAGCTTAGTACTTTCTTCAGGACACTCTTTTGATTTCCAAATTTTGTGTCTTTGGAAAGCTAGGAATGATATAGCCTTTTCACTACAGGTAGAGCTCTTCCTGCAAGTCAGATGTGTGCTCATGCCATCATAGATTCTGCAAGCTTTGCAATAGCCCAAGATCAGGCCACATTAGGTTCTGCAAACCAAATCATTGCCCTTGATTCTAGTACTAAAGTTGACCAAGTTTAGAGAAAAATATATCAGCATCTATACAATATTAAATAAGTTTCATGTGATCCATCATAAAATATAATTCTGTAGTGTATACTTTCAATGTTATCAAATACTAACACATTTTCCCCCATAGACTTGGTCCAACATAGATTCAACTTCGCAATTAATTTGGGATCGAGTGCGTAAAACTACTTTTAGCTTTCCTGTGGAATATAAATCGTAATCTTAATGATGCGCCAGCAAAATGTTTATTGCTGGTAGAATGACTCTTGAGCAAACTTGTGCAGTATAACTGACCAGTTCACTTAACATTCCATGAATTGATTCATGCATTTATTCATCCATGTTTCCATATTACTGCTTTTCAGCTTATTTCCAACGGGAAATCAGCGAGACGGCAGAGTCCTCAAAACAGAAACTCCACCGAGGAAAAATCGTCATCCCTTCTTCAGTATAAAGAAGCAAAATAACGGCGGACCTGAACTTGCAAAAGCAGAAGCACTAATTAAACATTCAGAGGCAGTCGTCTGCCTCCCTCTTTACAAATCAGAATTCGTCACCCGTGCAGTAGCGATGCCTCGGATGCTGCCCCTTAGCAGCCCGCTAGGGTTGCCGCTGCCGGCTACGGCCAAACTTTCCGACGAAGCCACAGCTGCCACCGCCGCTCCCCATTTCTTGATCGCTCACTGTGGTCTCCTTGGAGCCCTGGAGCTGCTCAAGGGTTGTCACCACCTGCTCCATGCCCGTACACGCACTCACGTCGCTGGACAGGCACTTGAGCGCCAGTGAGGCGGCCTTCTGCGCTCCAGCGAGGGAGTACTATCCGCCCAGCCGCTCGTCCAGGATGTGGCCATGTGGGAGATCTGGCGCTAGCGCCTTAGGTGCGTCCGCGCCCACTCCACCAGGTCTTGCTCACCGGATGGTCGGTTCCTGTCTAGTCGGCGCTGGCCGGCCAGTATCTCCAGCAGCACCACCCGGAAGCTGTACACGTCGCTCTCTGCCGTTGGGTCCTCTGTCAAAGCAAAGATTCAGAAGGGACTAGGAGTAGTTCACATTCTTTTTAACGACATGCATTGTCACTGCGACTAGTTCACACTCAGATACTGCAGAGGGACAGACAATGATCCAGCTTGAGACTTACTCCGATGCCAAGCTAAGATCTTTCTTACCACACCATCTCGACCATGTTTTCCATTGGCACGGCTAGCGGCACCATTTCGGCCGTTAGCACATCTTCTCTTCAGGTTATCTCATACTCTCACCTAACCTTTTCCTCCATCATAATTGTAAGATCAACTGCATGTGCTCATAACATTTCCATCACCAATATCTACGCCCCCTCCATCTGGGCTCTCAAAAAATGCTTCCTCGACGAGCTCCTATCTATCGCACAACCGGATGATTCCCCGTGGTTAGTTGTTGGAGACTTCAACCTCCTATGCTTCCCCTCCGACAAAAACAACAATACCTTTCGTCGGTCAGAAGCTAACGCGTTCAACCAAGCTCTCGACAACCTAGTGTTAGATCGCTTTGGATCGGATAGGTTAGATTCTCCAGTAGACCTACCTTTTGCTTGTCCAAACGAGGAACTCCCGGTGCCCGGCCATGGTGACGGTGGCCGGTGATGGCAGAGAGTGGATGGCGGTGGTGGTGTGCTTCCCGTGAGCACCGCGCTAACCCTAGATCTGTAGGGATTGTAAGTGGGGATTGTGGCAGCGATCAACCTCGTAAGTCGTGCCCCGGCCCCCACCTCTGTTTATATAGCGCGGGTCACAGGGGCCCACCAACCATAATGGGTTGGGCGCCCCCGATCAGGGCGCATTGACCAAGGGCCTGGCAGGCCGTTGGGCCTGCACAGAGGAGATCAACCTAACATTCTCCCCCTTGATCTCAACACTTTTAACCTTATACTCTCTAGATTATTTGTTTCATCACATACTGGTGTATAGAGCATGTTTTATCGTCACAGCTCAATTGCCGATAGAATTATACAGCTACAACATACGTTTTGTTTAGAAACAAATTCTGTTCCTTTTGGGCCTATCCAGGAATCATAAGGCTTTTTCCTTAAACCCATGCCGGCTAAGTGTTCCTTGAACACATTGGGTGGTAAGCCTTTCGTTAGCGGATCCGCAAGCATATCCTTTGTCCTTATATGCTCGAGACTTATAGTTTGATCCTGGATTTTATCTTTCACAACATAATACCTTATCTCTATTGTTTTGGCAGCATTACTCGACTTGTTGTTGTGAGCGTAAAATACTATAGGCTGGTTGTTGCAGTACATCTTTAGTGGTTTGTGAATACAATCTACCACTTTCAAGTCGGGTATAAACTTTTTTAGCCATATCGCCTGCCCCGTGGCTTCGAAGCATGCTCTGAATTTTGCATACATCATGGATGATGCAACTATCGACTGTTTGGAGCTTTTTCACGAAATAGCTCCCCCAGCGAGAGTGAAGACGTATCCTGATATGGATTTTCTATCATCTCTGTCCCCCGCAAAATCTGCGTTTGAATACCCTTTTATCTCTAGGGAATCACTTCTCCTGTATATATTAGCATGTAGTCCTTCGTGCCTTGCGCATAACACAATGCTTTCTTTACCATCTTCCAGTGCTCCATGCCTGGATTCTCTTGATATCTACCGAGTAGCCCAGTGATAAAAGCTAAGTCAGGGCGAGTGCACACTTGTGCATACTGTAAGCTGCCAACTGCCGAAGCATATGGTACTGCTTTCATTTGATCGATCTCGTACTAGTTCTTGGGACATTGGAATTTTTCAAAACTATCGCCTTGACTATAGGAGCAGGTGTGGCTATACTCGCATGCATATTATACTTTTTAAGAACCTTTTCTAAATATGCTTTCTGCGATAGTCCTAAGATTCCATTATCCCTATCGCGGTGAATTTCTATGCCCAAAACATATGATACTTCACCAAGATCTTTTATGTCAAAATTTGAGGATAAGTATTTCTTTGTTTCTTGTAGTAGACTAACATCACTACTAGCAAGCAGGATATCATCCACATACAAGATTAGGAAAATATATTTCCCATTTTTAAACTTTGCATAAATGCAATTATCCTCAATAGTTTCTTTAAATCCAAAACTTTTAATCGTTTGATTAAACTTTAGATACCACTACCGAGAGGCTTGTCTTAATCCATAAATGTATTTCTTCAGGCGGCATCCCGTATTTTCCTTGCCTTCATGATAAAACCTTTGGGTTGTTTCATGTAGACATTTTCTTTTAAATCCCCGTTGAGAAATGCCGTCTTTACATCCATTTGATGTAACTCTAAATCAAAATGAGCAACTAATGCCATTATGATTCTGAAGGAATCCTTATATGAGACTGGAGAAAATGTCTCATTGTAATTTATCCCTTCTCTTTGTGTAAACCATTTTGCCACGAGTCGTGCTTTATACTTTTCTACATTCCCTTTAGAGTCATACTTAATTTTATAGACCCATTTCCAACATACTATTTTGGCTCCTTTAGGAATTTCCTCTAAGTCCCAAACATCTTTGGAACTCATCGATTTCATCTCGTCTTCCATTGCCTTCATCCACATCGATGAATGGGGGCTTCTCATGGCTTCTTCATATGAGGTGGAATCTTTTTCGACATGAACCATCTCTGTGTTATAAACTTTAAAGTCAGTAGAAATAGCTGACTTTCTTGGTCTTGTAGACCTTCTAAGGGCCTCAGTTTTAGGCACATTCTGTGCCTCAACTTCTGACACTTCTTCTAAAATTTGTTGCTGCACCTCCCTTTCATGCTCAACAAAGGGTTTAGTCAGCTCCTGACGGACAGGTTCCAGGTCTACCCCCATAGTTGTCATGGGTGGAGTTGCAACTGGTAGTGAGAAAAATGGCTCCTGAATCATCGGATTAGGTGCATGCACCCTCTTCTCCTCAAGATCAATTTTCCGAGCTACCGAGGTCCCCCTCATCATTTCATCCTCTAAGAAGACTACATGTCTCGTTTCTACAAATTTTGTATATCTGTCTGGGCAGTAGAAACGAAAACCCTTTGATCTGTCTGGATTGCCAATGAAGTAGCAACTCACTGTTTTGGGATCGAACTTTGCAATGTTTGGATTAAACATTTTGGCCTCAGCAGGGCACCCCCACACCCTGAAGTCTTGTAGGGAGGGCACCCTTCCTGTCCATAGCTCGTACGGTGTTTTGGGCACCAACTTGCTTGGCACTCTATTGAGAATGTGAATGGAGGTTTTAAGCCCCTCCATCCATAATCCCAATGGCAAGTTGGAATAACTCATCATGCTGCGCACCGTATCCACAAGTGTACGGTTGCGCCTTTCAGCTACTCCATTCTTTTCTCCCATAGTGGGATACATTAAAAGCACATGAGTTATCATATCTTTCTCTTGCCAGAATTTCTCTGCCATACGGGATTTTTGACATAATATTATGTCAGCTTTACCCCGTTACGCAGGTATTTTCCCAGACTTTTCCCTCCATGCAGGTTTTATCATAATCATATTTACCCGCCATGCGAAGGGAACATAAATGCCAGAATTGGCTCTTTTGATTGCATATTCAATCATCAAATTTAGGAATAAATGCGAATGCTCTTTGACACACATGCTTGATCCGACGTTGGTCAAATTAAACACGCATGTTGCTTGTTTCATCTCAAATCATGTTGACTGAAAAATCTTCTTCATAGAGAGTACATGAAAGACCTTCATCAACCAAGACTCTCAATGATCTATTTCTTTTCTTTTGAAGTCATTCTTTAGAGAGAACATACTCCCTCACGTTATGACCTTTCTTGGTCATCTTTCGGGTCACAAGTACCCATCCGTCCGCTTTCACGAATGAAAGCATGGAAAACTTTTAGTCTGAGAAAACTTAGCCAATAATCAACAATAATGGGCATAAAAATAACCCTACATTGGTCTGGTTAAAAATAAAAATGCACATTAAACTTTTGAAACTTTCTTTTATATTCTAAATCACCGTTGTGGCAGAATTAGTATAATTCATCATCCTTCTACATTAATTCCATATCACTGTTGAGCGGAATGGAAATAATGCGTATAACTCATAAACAATGTGATGATAGTATTTCTATTAAACAACTTTGCTAAGAATTAATCATCATCACCAACTTTATTGCAGCGGGAACAAGAAATATACATTTCTCTAGTTCAAGAGCATTTCTTGATCTTTATCCGTTCTCTAAAAATTGATCACTTTGATACAAAAATTATCAAAGATTTAAACTTTGAACATAAGACTCATAGAATTATAGCACTGTTATCATCAACGTTGGTCAGAAAATAACAATATCATATTTTAACTTTAAAACAAATATCTTTCTTTTGTCATAGCGGAAACTATCTGCATCTTATTTCACCCATAGGGGAAAAACATTGCTAAGAGCATTTCTTCCAATTAAATTTTCCCGTTGGTTCCAACTTAATTGGAGGATAAAACTTTTTTACTTTGCAGCGGAAACTTTACAATATTCTATTCAAGATCATGTTATTAACAACGTTGGTCATACAAATAACATAATCATATTCATTAAAATATTCACTTTAACATGCTCTTAAAAAACTTAATTCTTCATAAACTTTTATTTTCTTTGTAAAAGAGCACTATTAATTATTTATGCAGTGGAAAATCCTGAATAAAAATTCACGAACTTTTACTCTTTACATAAACTTTTTCTTTGACAGAATAAAAAATTATGAACTATTTAATTTTCTTTATAAAATTCATGAACTTTTTTTTGGACAAAAAATCTTTCGATTAATTTGAACAGAAAGCTATAAAAAAATTAGCCGGCCTCGGCCTGGCGCGGGAGGCCCGCAGCGGCCCACGGCCTGCTCCCCTCGCAAGCTCTGCCGCTCGAGCCACTGGGATCACTGTGTGGCTGCCAATTAGCCCAGCTTCTATGCCCGCGCTGCCGACGCCGGCCTGTGCCACTTTCAGCCCAAAAGGCCCTTGTCCAGTTAGGGTTTGATCCTGGACGTCCGTGGAGATCAGACGGCCATCTGCGGCTTTCGCTTGGTCAAAACCAGTGCCGACCGATCTCAAACGCTAGTGCCGGCGACGAGCGCTAGCGCGACACCCCGCCGTGCGCCTCTATTTCCTTCCCCCCATTCTCTTTCCTCCTTCCTTCGACAGAGAGAGCGAGAGAGAGACGCGGCCAAGCTCTCTGCTCCCCTTCGAGCCCGCTCTTGCCCTTTCTGTTGACATCTACGGCAACGGCCCGGCGGCCGGCGACGGCGCCGAAGGCCACCGCCCCGCCCTGTGCGACCTTTCCCTTCCTTCTTTTCTTCTTCTCTGCCATCGTTTACAACAACAGAGAGAGAGAGAGAGAGATCTGGCGAGATTCCAATGCGACGCCGTGGCCATCCCCCTTGCGGTGAGCGCGTCGCCGTCGAGCGGTTTGGCTGCGGTGTACTTTGCCCCTCGCGGGGTGGTTCTTCATCCCTGCACCTCGGCTTGCCGATGCGTGTGGGGATCGAGAGGAACAGGCACGGCCGTACGGCGGTGCTCTTTGTCGGCGAGGCCTGAGGCCATGCTCCGCTTTACTTTTTTTATTTTATTTACTGTGCCCTGCTAGGGTTCTTTGGGGGAGGGATTTCTTTGTGTGATTTCTTTTCAACCGAAAAAGTCTAACCCGATCTGGCTGATACCATTGTTAGATCGCTTTGCATCGGATAGGTTAGATTCTCCGGTAGACCTACCTTCTGCTTGTCCAGACGAGGAACTCCTGGTGCCCGGCCATGGTGACGGTGGCCGGTGACGGCAGAGAGTGGATGGCGGCGGTGGTGTGCTTCCCGTGAGCACCGCGCTAACCCTAGATCGGTAGGGATTGTAGGTGGGGATTGTGGCAGCGATCAACCTCGTAAGTCATGCCCCGGCCCCCACCTCTGTTTATATAGCGCGGGTCACAGGGTCCCACCAACCATAATGGGTTGGGCGCCCCCGATCAGGGCGCATTGACCAAGGGCCTGGCGGGCCATCGGGCCTACACGGAGGAGATCAACCTAACACCTAGCTGTTATCGAACTGCCACTCCTCGATCGCCAATTTACACGGTCAAACAATCGATCAACACCCACCTTAGAATGGATTGACCGTGCTTGTTTTTAACCTCGCCTGGGCAGATGCCTTACCCAATACATCCTTATCTTCGCTTACATGTTTCACATATGATCACGTCCCTCTCCTCATACACGTCACCACAACGATTCCTCGATCTAACTTTTTCAAGTTCGAGCCTGGCTGGTCCAATATCCGTCCATGCAATGACATTATCACAAAATGCTGCACTCCCATCCAGACCACTTCAACCAACTCAGCCGCCCTCCTCGCTTCATCGCTCAAAAAATCTAGGGTCTGCCTAAAAAATTGGGCACATTCTCGCATTCCCACTCCTCTCTATGAATCTCGTTGCAAATCTGCCATATCGGCCTTAGATCATGCCGAAGAACTCAGAGCTCTATCACAATCCAAAATCCTTACTTGCAAGATCATCGTCTCGCTTCTCAAATGCACAATATAGGAGAAAATGACGTACTGGCGATGGCGTGCCAAGGTTTCTTGGGCCATCAATGGGGAAGAAAACACAAAATTATTCCACATGTCGGCCACGCAACGCCTTAGGAAGAACAAAATCTTTACTCTCACTCGGGATGGTCATGACTTCACATCTCACCACCAAAAAGCCAAGATCCTCTGTGATTTCTTCGTCTCCCTCAATGGTACACCAACAAAAACATCCCGGTCCTTTGACCTGAACGCTATCTACCCTCACCCTGTGGCCGACCTCCATATTTGAATGAATTATTCTCGGAAGCAGAAATAAAAAATGCTTTCTTCCAAATGAATCCCCAGGCTAGCCCTGGCCCAGATGGGTTTGGGCCCTCCTTCTACAGAACATACTGGCCCAAAGTAAAAAGCCTCGTCCTCCCCTTCTTCTCCCAATTGCATCAAGGTGTGGCAGATACGGAACACATTAACCGTGCCCACATCATACTTCTTTCAAAAAAGGATATGCCTACCTCTCCTGATGCCTTCCGACCCATCACGCTCTAGAACTGCCCAACAAAAGTTGTCGCAAAAGTCCTAACCTCTCGTCTCAAGCCACTCATACCTTTGTTAGTACATGGAAATCAGACTGGGTTTATCTCCAACAGGAATATTGCTGAGAATTATGTCTTTGCAACCGATCTCATAAGCTCCTGCCACACTAGAAAAAGGCCTACCATGGTCTTCAAACTGGACTTTCGTAAAGCCTTCGACTCCGTGGCATGGCCTGCCCTTGACAAGATTCTCCTCGCTTGTGATTTCTCCCAAACTTTCCGTCACTGGATCCGGAACATTCTTCACATGGGAAAAACTGCCATACTCCTGAAAGGGTCAAATGTTCATCTCATTAGTGCCGGTTTGAATTTGAGCCGGCACTAATGTGTCCATTAGTGCCGGTTCCAACACTAGCTGGGCCGCTCTCATTAGTACCTGTTCTTGCCAAACTTTTAGCATCGGTTCGTGCCACGAACCGGTAGTAATGAGAGTGGTGGCAAGATGTTGTCAGTTTGGGGCCCCACCAGCACTTTTAGTACCGGTTCGTGCCACGAACCTGTACTAAAGGTTGTCCTATATAAACCCTTCGTCCACCCGAGCTCGGTTCTTCCCCCTTTCCCCTCTCCTCTGTTCTTCCCTTCCTCTCGAGCTCATCACAAAATTTGCCCAAATTTTGTCAAGATTTGAAGGCCCCCCATCCATTCAAATGATCATAAAGGTTAGCAACTTTGTCCTTTCATCTCTCATTGCTAGATTAGCTCTTGCAATGGTTTACATAGTGATTAATTTGTGGGTTTTAGTAATTTGGGAGGAATTATATGTGATAGTATTTGATTTATATGGAATTTGAGGTCGAAATAACACTTAGTTTGAATATGTAGGTGTGGTTTACTTAGTGCCTTCTAAATCTCCGTCGTAACCATTGTCGATCGCCCGCACCGTCCCGTCGCCGGCACCACCTTCTGGTGAACCTATTGTTCTTATCTATTTTATATAAAAATTCATGTTTGTGTGATTTAGATATATAGTTACTTGTATAATTATCTTAACCGTACATTATTTGTTATTCATAGTGCCATGGTTTTGATATCCATCCCCGCCGGCCCTCATCCGGGTTATGATTCGGATGTGGTATATTTTCTTTTATAACTATTTTATTGCCTTTTGTGTTTATGACAAATTATGCCCATCAAATTGACATAGATTTTTTTATCTAGGAGGTATGTGAACCGGAAATTCCAACCGACTCTATTGTCGAGAGGTTAAATTTAGTTGAAAGAGAAAACGAGTATTTGATAGAAAAATTGAAAAGAATTGAGGGGGAGAAGATGGAATTGGAGTTGCATGTTGCCAATGTCGTCGATGATCACAAGATCGAGATGGAGAAAATGTGCTTGAAGATTAGAAAGATTAGAAAATATGCCATTCATAGTGAGGCTTGGTATCATTATGCTATTGGATCAATTGTTACCTTAGTTACGATCTTGATCGCATTTGTTGTTGCATTTAAATTCTTTAGCTAGAGAGCTATTTATATGTTGCATTTAAGTGTTGTATGAACTTTATGTATGAACTTGTATTAATTTGGTCTTTTCGGTGTTGTGTAATAAAGATGAGCCGACAATGGATGTACAATGACCCATGCTCTCCCGAGTTCATTAATGGCGTGCAAACTTTTCTGCTTGCGGCTGAGGCAAACAAGCGGGCGGATGGTTTTATGTCTTGTTCATGTGCTGGCTGTAAGAATGATCATAATTACTCTAAGTCAAGAACCATTCACGTCCACCTGTTTGAGTCCGGTTTCATGCCTCACTATAATGTTTGGACCAAGCACGGTGAAAGAGGGGTTATGATGGAAGACAATGAAGTAGAAGAGGACGATGACAGCTATCCTGGCCATGGGTTCCCTGAATACGATGATACAACAATGGGGGGAGAAGCTGAGCCGGCAATACGGGAAGAAGCTGAGGAAGAGGCATCTGATGAGACCACTGATGATCTAGGTCGGGCCATTGCCGATGCAAAGACAAACTGCGCAAGTGATTTGGAGAAGAAGAAGTTGCAGCGCATGTTAGAGGATCACAAGAAATTGTTGTACCCGAATTGCGAAGCTGACAAGAAAAATCTGGGCACCACACTGGAATTGCTGCAATGGAAGGCAGAGAATGGTGTATCTGACAAGGGATTTGGAAAGTTGCCGGTAATGATAAAGAATATGCTTCCAAAGGACAACGAATTGCCCGAGAGTACGTACGAAGAAAAGAAGGATGTCTTCCCTCTAGGGTTAGAGGTGTAGAAGATACATGCATGCCCTAATGATTGCATCCTCTACCGCGGTGAGTACGAGGATTTGAACGCTTGCCCGGTATGCGGTGCATTGCGCTATAAGATCAGCCGCGATGACCCTGGTGATGTCGAGGGCCAGTGCCCCAGGAAGAAGATTCCTGCCAAGGTGATGTGGTATGCTCCTATAATACCACGATTGAAACGTTTGTTCCAAAACAAAGAGCATGCCAAGGCGATGCGATGGCACAGAGAAGATCGTAAGAAAGACAGAAAGTTTAGAGTACCTGCTGACGGGTCGCAGTGAACCATTCGTCCTAGCCAATTATGTGGCACATGTTTTCTATGTGAAGGAGATGTCTACCAAGCCGAGAAAAAGAAAAGATAAGGAAGCGAATGCATCATACGATGAGCCAAAGCGCCACATAGTTCTTTTTGGGAAGAGAAACATTGTGGGAGTGGATGACAAAACAGACATGTCAGAAGATTATGAAAAATTTGATGAAATTGCTCCATTCATAGTGAATATTGACCCGAGCATCCAGTTAAATGATGAAGATTTTCCATGGTTACAGCGCAAAGGGACACACGCGAAGAAAAAGTTTCACACCCATAGATCTGGGATGTGATCGGCTTCACTATCATCACTTTCTTCTGTGTTTCACACCCAGGAGGGAATCTCTGTAATAGTTAGGGTAGTTATGTGTTATGCATTTGAAACGCGAAGAAATTTTATTTGCAAACAAATTCTTTCATACATTTATTGATTTTTTTCGGCTAAATGACCCTGAAATTGAAAAACACTTCAAATGAACTCCGAGAAGGTTGAAAGTTGGCATGGTATCATAATTTCACCTACATAGCATGTACAAAAAAGTAGAGAGGGTTCTGGCAAAAACTGGATGCACTTCCTGTACAAAATGGACAATCTTTTTCGAAGTATCAGGGTTTCGGACGAAAACTCATCTGTTACAAAGGCATTTCATTTTTTAAATAACCTAAGCATTACCAAATTCAATATAATGATAAAACACACTAATATTAAACATAAGAAAAAAGAATGACTGAAAATGTATTTTTAAAGTTAAGTTATTCACAAACTAGTGATTCACACAAATTTCAAATAATTCAAAATTTAAACTATTCAAATTTGACAACTACCGGCACTAACAGAACGTTTGTAATTTTTTGTACATAAAGAAAAAATATTCACAAAAAAACTTTAAATACAGCAAAAACAACTCAGAAATAAATAAAAGAAAATAAATAAAGCAAAAAAATAAATAAAAGAAATGCAGGCCCGCAAGGTCCAGAACCCAACATGTTATTGGGTCAGGATGCAGGCCCGCAAGGCCCAGAAATAAATAAAAGAAAATAAATAAAGCAAAAAAAACAAGTAGGCCCAGAAGGCCTGCTTTGGAGAGGAGCTCGACGGAGCAGCCGCGGCTGGGTTTATAGACCAGTGCGGCTGCCCTTCGCTAGGCGAGGTGGGACTAAACTTTGTGCTCCTCGCTTGGCAGCGCAGACCCTTTAATACCGGATGGTGGCTCCAACCGGTACTAAAGGGGGTGTCTTTAGTACCAATTGGTGCCACCAACCAGTACTGACCTTTAGTACCGGTTTGTGGCACCAACCGGTACTAAAGACCCATCCTATATAAGCAGCATTTACAAATTTCGGTAGTTTTTATCTGCTTCTTCTCCTCTGCCCCGTCGCCCGCCGCCCCCCGTCGCCACCCCTCGATGACGCCCCAGTTGATGCCCTCGTCGCCGCCCCGTCCCCGTCACTGTCGTCGCCGCCCCATCCCCGTCCCCGTCGTCGCCATCCGCGTCGTCGCCCGTCGCCGTCCCTGTTGCCGCCCCCATCGCCTCGCCTCGCCGGTGAGCTCTTGCCCCAGCCGCCATGTCCACACACACACACATTGTTAATTAGTTGTAAAATTGTTAGTATTTTTTATATTTTTTAGTTATAGAAATTTTAGAAATTTTTCTGTTTTTAGTTATAGAAATGTTAGAAATTTTTCTGTTTTTTAGTTATAGAAATATTAAAAAATTTATAGAAATGTTAGTTATATAGAAATGTTAGAAATTTTAGAAATGTTAGTTTTAGCTAGATGAATTAAATTAATGTCAAATTGTTAGACGATGATCGATGTTTTTTAGTTTCTTATAATTTTAGTTATAGAAAAAATTAGAATTTGCATATAGAATTTTAGTTATCATTATCCAATAATTTAAAAAATGTTACCTTTTGCGGGCATATAGTATTTGTTTTCGACAATGCCCGGCCCGCATTATCGCCGTCAACCCGTTCGCGACGATGTCCTGCTTCAGAGGACCCATGTCCGAGACTGGGCTCCGCCGTGCTGGCACTGGGTGGTGCTACCTTCTGGGGCACGCCGCTTGGTGAGAAACCCGGCCCTGGGTCCTGTCGTCGACCCTGATCTCCTTTGGTGGCATTCGTGTGGGCCACATTCGGTGCAAAGGGAGCCGGCCCCGCCGGAGGTGGTGCGTCACCGTGTCAGGGAGGAGGACGAGCACGTCCGTCACTACATGGCTGCTATGGACGTCAGGTTCTCCAATACCTGGCAGGTTCTTTGGGCAGATGACTAGAGATATGATCCTGTGATGGTTCCTTCTCTTTGGGTGTCCACCGCCCGCTCCTCAGGAACCGCGAGTGGCCTAGATTCTTCTGTAGTATTCGATCTTTATTAGCTAGCTAGCTAGTGATGTATTCAATATATAATATTCGAGACGATGTATTCGAGATTATATATATTATTAGAGACAATGTATTCGAGATTATATATTATTCTAGACGATGTATTCGAGATTATATATTATTCGAGATGATGCATATTATGTACTATGATTCAATTTTTCCTTATTGATTGCATCCATGCATTGTAATTTGAATACTAAATTGTTTTATATTTCTTCTGGATTAGTTAAATAAAAGCTATGGCGGACAATACCGGCAGAGAGGGAGAAGAGACCATGTTCGAGGTCATACGCGCCCCTTGCGGGCCAGATGATCAGAATGAAGATTATGACGGCTCCGAATATCTGAACAATACCGGGGAGGGTGATGATAAGATATTCGATGTCGACGACCGAATTGATGAAGTCATGAACTATGATTATGATTATGATGACGCGGACAATGTTGATCTTGAAATAACAAAGAACGGCGAGGTATATTTATATAAGCAGGCATCTGGTGATCATCACATGTTTTTTGATTTGCAGATATATTAACGAATCGATATTTCCTCTTTCAGCCCTCCGGATCGAGCAAATCTGCTTTTACAGACAGCAGGACAAAGCGAGGCCCGGGCAAAAAGTTGAAGGACGGTGTAAAGTACAACATCGATGCCATCAAACCTAATGGCGAACCAATCACGCCTAAGAACATTGCGTACAAGTTCATTTGTCTGTGTGGACTTCTTGTGAAGGACCAACTCCCGATCTCCATTCAAGAATGGAAAGAGCCAAAACATAAATATCCATATGTTACTTGGGTTGGCGACAGTGCAAAAAAAAGCTTTGGGAATCTCTCATGGAACATTTCACCCTACCAGATCATTTCACTGATGCAGATGTGCAGAAAGTCAAGGACGCTGCTCTTAGGAAGATGGCAATTGCATTCAACACCCACAAGAAAACTATGTGGGACAACACGTCGAAGGAGGAAGGAAGACTTCAGAATTCAAGGGAACACTGGAGAAGCAAAGAGAATACTGGCTCGCTTTCGTGAAATTCAAGGAATCAAAATTATCTAAGGAACGGTCGAGAAAAAACAAGGCCAATGCCGCAAAAAAGACGCAGTTCCATAGGCTGGGCCAGGTGGCTACATGGTGGCAATGCCTAAGTGGGATAAGCCTGAGCAAGAGATGCTGGATGCAGGGGTCAATCCAGTTACTAGGAGATGGACCCCCAGGTGCAGAACTTGGTTCTATGCGCATGGGGGGCGTTGGACCCGAAGACAGGCCTGATTTCGAAGAAGGCAAGTCTAAAAGGAGCCGAAGATAAGTTACTTCAAGCAATAGAAGATGCTCGAATGGGGGTGTTCACGCCAAACAGAGAGAATGACGAGCTTACGCGTGCCCTGGGAAATCCTGAACACCCAGGAAGAACACGAGGCAAGGGCGTTGTTCCGTGGTATGAGGGCTTTTCGGACTGGAACGCCGACTACAAAACCCGTGCAAGAAGGAGGATGGAGGAGGAGAAGAAGAGGAAGCTGGAGGAGGAGCAGAGGAAGCAGGAAGCAGAACGCCTTCAAGGCCTAGAATCAGCGCATGCAGACTTGGCACTCAAATTCCAGCGGCGGCAGCAACAGATCTACTCACTTAGCCAGGAAAGAGGGTCTCAGCAGCGGCAGCAGCTAGCGGATGATCCAACATTGGATATCACCATCCCATCCATGCCAAGAAGCAGTGTTGGTTCTGCCCCGGGCGACGCACTGCTGGATAGATACCATGTGGATGACATCATGGAGAGCACTAACTGTGAGCTACACTTCAAAATGAAGAACATACCCATGAAGGTGGCGGACACCATTGCTTATAAAAATTCCCCCGATGCAACCTTCCATTGCAACCCGATTCCAGCCGGCTATGCTCTTGTCCAGGTTGATGAAGTGGTGGACCAATATTCGGGCCTAGAGCTTGATATTCCTGGAGGTGACGAGGAGCACACACTGGGAGAGGCCAAACATCGTATCATCCTATGGAGAAAGGATTGCATCATCTTTGTAAGGCCACCGACACCGCGTCAGCCGACTCCTCTTCGAAATCCGCCACCGCGTCAGGCCACTCCTCCTCCTCCAAATCCGGCAAAGCGTCAGGCCACTCCTCCTCCTCCAAGTCCGGCAAAGCGTCAGGCCACTCCTCCTGCTTCAAGTCCGGCACAACGTCAGCAGACTCCTCCTCGAAGTCCGCCACCGCGTCAGCAGACTCCCGCTCCTCCAAGTCCACCAACGCGTCAGGCCACTCCTCCTCCTCCAAGTCAGGCACAACATCAGGCCACTCCTCCTACTCCAACTCAGCCATGTCAGCCGCCTCCGCCGCCTCAGCAGTCGCAGAAGAGAGCCGCCGCAGCTATGGTGCGTAGCGCTATGAGTCGAGGTAGTCCAGGAGGTACAAGTGGAGGTAAGCGATATAAATATGGTCCAAGACTCACTCCTCTTCGTCAGAGGCCTTACGACATGACCGAGGAGCAAAATGCAGCCATAGTGCAGGCCCAAGTGGACGCCCATTTTGGACTGAAACCGGCACCGCCGCCAAGGGAGAAAGTGCGTGAGGAAAATATTGACCACTTCATTCGTATGTCTAGACCACCAGCTCCCAAGCCTGTTGACTCAGACTATGAGCGCCAAATTAGGAAGGCACATCGAGCACGACTACAGAAGTAGTCGAGCTCGAGCTTGAGCCAAGCAGCTGGCAAAAATGCGGGAAAACCGTTCCCCAGCTGGGAGAACAGGCGGCGCAGTCAGTCCCCCCGCTTGTTGTGCCAACAACACATGAGAGTACGGCCGCCCTATATAGATGTGGGCAAACCGTTCCCCAGCTGGGCAATCTGGTAATAACCGAGGAGCATATAATGCAGGCTCAAATTCTCAATATCAATGTTGGACAACTCCTCGAGATCGAGCCCATGTCTCCACTTAGAGAGGAGGAAATAAAACGGAAATATGTCCCTCGCCAAACTTTGGTCGAGCCAAGGAGGTCAAGAACCTCCCAACGAGAATGTATGAATTGCATGATTGGTACATGAAAATTACCAAGAGTTCCAATCGAGAGTCCCTCATGGTGAAGGTAAAGGAAGCGCATTACTTCCATAAGCTAGCTCTATCCGTTGAGTATTCAGAACTATTTCAGTTATTCAATCAAGATGCACTTGACAAATCTCTCATCCGTTGCTATTCTCTGTAAGTGATTTCTTTCTGTAATTGAAGTCTCAAGCTAGATTTAGTGCTCATTGATCGATCATTACCCGTAATTATCCTCACTATATTCTTTTTTGTGGTATTATGCAGGATGAAGATGTATGAAATGAAAAAAGCTGGACGCTATGGCATTGGGTTCATTGACCAAATACCATTAATGAACAGACATGGACATATGAATATTATAAACAAGATGTAGAGAATAAAATGCTAGAGTTCTTGAAGCGCCTCAATAGCAATGAAGATATACTACTTCCTTACAACTTCCGGTGAGTCACACTGTCTTGTACTGCAAATTCTGTATTTGCTTACTAGCTAGCTAGATGTTAATAATTAAGTGTATAGGGTTTAGGGTAGTTGATTAGTGTTATGCACATGCCCGCTTAATTAAGACATGCAAACGTGTGCGCATGCAGTTACCACTGGGTCTTGTTAGACATTAAAGTTGAAGAAGGAACAGTTGAAGTACTGGACTAACTCCTTAAGAAAGAAAGTGACTTCACCATCGTGAAGGGGATACTCGATAGGTAATTTCAATCATTATTAACTAAATCTCGGCCTATTTAGTTCATCATTTCCTGATATCAACTATTTAATAACCCCTTTATTAATTTTCTTTGCCGGCGGGCAGGGCTTGGGCAAAGTTCATCAAGTGACTCCAGGCAAATGGAGAAAAAAGTTGTTGTGGTATCGACCCAAGGTCAGTAATTAAGTAGTACTGACTAGCTACTATCTTTTTAATTCTTGTTTCAATACTATTAATTAATTATCATGCTTGATTAATTATAATCTGATTAAATTCTATTCTCGTAAAGGCCCTGAAGCAGGTGCTGGGGACTGATGTGTGTGCATACTATGTTTTCGAGAACATTCGCATGATGGCGTCCGAAAGGAGCAAAACTCAAAGACAGGAATGGGTACATTTGCGAGAACACTATTCACAATTTTTATGTGATTATCGATATCTAGTCACATAACTAATACAAATGCATATCGATATCTAGTCACAATATGTAGTATCGTAAAATACCAGCAAACAAAAAAGAATTAAATGGAAAACACAAAATTAAAGGAAAAATAAAAAATAAAACCAAAATCCCCAAAATATTTTAGTACCGGTTGGTGTTACCAACCGGTACTAAAGGGCTCCCCGCCCTCGGCGCTGGCTCGTGCCACGTGGTGGCCCTTTAGCGGCGGTTCATGCAGAACCGGTACTAAAGGGGGGGACCTTTAGTCCCCACTCTTTAGTGCCGGTTGCAGAACCGGCACTAAAGGGCCTTATGAACCGGTGATACATCCCGGTTCTGGACTAGTGGGTGTTCCAAGCAATTGGATTGAATGCAAAAATGGCCTGCGGCAAGGTGAGGCGATCTCTCCCTACCTCTTTCTCATCGTCGTAGACCTGTTCCAGCAACTCATCTTCAAGAACACGGAGGCTGCTCTCCACCACCCCATTTTCTCACACCTACCTCCCACTGTTCTTCAGTACGCCGATGATACACTCATCATTGCTACTGCCTCCCCTATTGCCGCTGCAGCTCTCAAAGTAATCTTAAACTAGTTTGCGAATGCTACAGGTGTGATCATCAACTTCTCCAGAACCACTCTAGCCACTCTCCACACATATGACACCATAGCTAATGCCACCACTCTTGTCATGGGCTGCTCACGCGCCCCCTTCCCCCAAACATACCTCGGCCTACATCTCTCCCCTACAAAACCACCATCCAATGCCTTTGATCCACTGTTAGAACTCTCTGGCAAGTTGTTGACAGGATGGCGAGCCAAACTGCTAGACAAAGGTGATCATCTCATTCTCATCTCCATGTTCCTAGACTCCCTCATCACCTCCTTCATGTCGGTCTTCCACATTCTAAAAAAGGTCCTCAAAACCATAGACTCCCTCCGTAGGGCTTTCTTCTGGGCGGGAGAGGATTCTTGTTCACGAGCTCAATGCCTTATTGCATGGAAAAACATGTGTGTGGCGAAGAAATACGGTGGTCTAGGGCTAAAAAACATTCATATTCAGAACAACTGCCTACTCATGAAATTCGCAGCCAAGGCCTTGACCTCTGTCTCGGCCCCTTTGCTAGAGTGGTTAGATCTTCAACACCCAAACGCACTAGTCTCCTCTTCCCCACAAACCTCTTTCCTCTGCTGCACCATTGCTCAGCAAATCCCCACCTTGCACACAATCTCATTCGTCCTAACAAACAGTGGGTCAGATACTTACTTCTGGCTTGATACTTGGTTAACCCCAATGCCTCAAGCCTCCTCCTTCCCCCACTTCTTCTCACACTCCACCCTTCAGTTGTTTAAAGTGGCTAATATACTGTGTTACGGTTTAGAAGCTAACCTCCATAATTGTCTCTCCCTTCTGGCAGAGCAAGAGCTTGTTTTGTTGTTGGCTATTTTGCAGGACTTCGTTCCTTCGGTAGAGGAAGACCAAAGATTTCTACATCGAGGACACAACTTCTCCACCAAGCACACGTACGGCGCCCTCATGGTATGGCCTAACAACGATCCCCTTGCTCCCCTCATATGGTGATCCAAGGTTCCAGGCAAGATATTTTTTTTGGCTTGGCTCCTCTTCAAGGACCGCCTCAATACCAGGGCCAACCTCGCTCACAAGCACATCATCTCCACTGACACATGCCCTCGATGTGCTATATTACCTGAAGACTCCATGCACCTTTTCATCATCACCTGCCCACTTGCCAGCCGGGTCTGGCAACGCATGGGTATCCTGCCTCAGACGGACGACATCGCCAACCTTTGGGATACTCCTCTACCGCATCACCTTCCGAACAAGGCATGGCCACTGGTCCTCATGTCACTCTTATGGAAGATCTGGGCAGCACATAATGATATGATGTTTAGAAATATTGATCAATGTTATGTAATAACCCTCAGGGCCCTTATTTCTGACTTGGATCTCTGGTCACACCGTCTCATGGCAATATGTGACAAGGAGGACGTTTCTTCGTGGCATTCCTACCTCTCTGCACGCTGCGTCGTGCCTATGTAATTTTGTACTTGTTGCCTCGGCGGCTTTTGAGTAATATATCCAGGTGGGGACCTCCCCTCCCCCCCCCCCCCCCGGTGATTCTAAAAAAAACATTAGCAAAATTATTTTCGATAAAGGGCAACACATTAGCAATATTGTATGAGGATCGCACTACACTGCTCATTCCCGGCCGTTGACCGGCTGGTAGAAAGTACATGGATGCTTATCTAGCTGCAAGTTTGTGTTGGATCCTTTTATAGATCGATCACCTCTTAGGCTCTTACTCCCTAAAGTTAAAGCGCATATAGACAATATATCATATGGTGAAAGGGTCCAGCTAGGTCTGAAACCATAAAAAATATTGGAGCAGTTGAGTTGTACCTAACTAATTTGACCTCATCAAGACCTCAACAACCAACCCAAAAATTTAATAGCGTCCTCGATGTTTCTCGTAGTGCTTCATAACAACCATACTTACAAGCTACTGCATCACAACAACATCATTCAACCCTGAGAAGCAAACTATGATGCTCAAACTTCATAGCCTTTTTAGTATATAAATATACACTATAAATTGGAGGTTTTAGAAAATGAATAGAAGTGTTTCAGCAAAGACCAAAGTATGTAAATATATCATGTGCAGCTGATCATTTCTTTAAAGAAACTAACTAAGCTCCAAGCTCTGTATTACCAGTCAACAACCCAAGATCAGACAGCCTTTTTGCATAGTAGCTCGGCAATTCATCAATATAAAAGCTCAGATCAATAGTTGGTTCTTCCTTTTGCTTCCCAAAATCAGACAGCTTTGCATTGTAGCTCTGCAATCCATATCCCATCAATTGACAAAAATAGAATTAATAAAACAAATTGTCTTCTCGATCCAATTAGAATGAAAGAACGGAAACATACCGAATCAAGAAGAATGTCTGATGTCTTGAAATCACCGCAGATGACATTGGCCTTGTCGCTGTGGAGGAATGTGACCCCTTTGGCTGCCCCAAGAGCAACCTTCACCCTCAAATCCCATGACAGTGGTTGGAGATGTGAGGCCCCTACATCATCATTCGCCCAAACTTGTTATTATCTCACCCCCAGTGGTAACTAATTTGGGAGGTGTTAACTGATCAGTGGTGGCTAGAAGAAGATTATGTGGTAAACTGTTAATTACTCTTGAAAAGATGGTTCTACAAGATTCCTTGTGGCATGAACTCACAGACAAGTATGTGTTGCTCGTCTTCGAGGCAATACCCTAGTAGCTTCACTAGATTGGGATGGGACGATCGGCCTAGGTGACTCGTCTCATCCTGCACATAAGGTTGAGAAACAGATTCAAGAATGAATTGGAATTGATTGGCACCGAGTTAAAAAATGGTTGGCACTGAGAAACACTGACCAGCCATTCCTTATGGATCTGGAAGTTTTCCTGGTTGAGCTTCTTGATGGCGATGGGCATGCCAGTGCCAGAGCTAGCCCGGGCGAAGGAGGCTTCGTTAGCCCACCCTTTCAAGATTGATCCAAAGCCGCTCCCACGGAGCACGCTATCCGGCCGGAAGTTCCTCATGGCCTTATTGAGGTCCTTAAAGGTGAAACTTCTGAGGTTGGCTGGCTGGAGGATCTCGTCCTCGCTCATAAGGGCCGCGGGCACCGTCGTCGACGGCCTCTGGAAGCAGTTTGCCATGGACGATGATGTAGGATGTATCAAACCAAACTCCACAAAGCAGCTGATGATGGAGAGTTTGAAGGTGAGTGAGACCTCTTGCCCTGACAGAGCAAGCTTGATATAGCCTTAAATTAAAAGTGATTATTGACTACCGAGTAGATGTAAACGCTCACAAGTGTGAATGCTGATTCCTTGATGTCTACCAGAAAGCGTGTATCTTTCAAGGTGAATACCAAACAAAGGCCAACTGGATCAACATGCATGCACACTATCTGCACTTAATTATTTATTCCGGTCCTCAGCTACAACAACTATATATTTAGTATTTATAATGGATATAGAAAAATAGGGACGATAAATTTGATTAAGAATTATATTAAGCCAACAGGCACCGGTGTGCTCATGATACAAGAAAACAATATATATTAGCAGTATTCTATATGTTGGGAATGTAGCATGCAATTTCAAAAAAAATCCTACGATCATGCAATATCTATCTAGGAGATGCATAGCAATGAGAGGGGGAGAGTGTGTCCACGTACCCTCGTAGACCAAAAGCGGAAGCATTATAATGGGGTTGATGTAGTCGAACGCCTTCGCGATCCAACCGATCAAGTACCAAACGTACGGCACCTCCGAGTTCAGCACATGTTCGACTCGATGACGTCCCTCGAACTCTTGATCCAGCAAAGTGTCGAGGGAGGGTTTCTTCAGCACAATGGCATGGTAACGGTACTGGTGATGTGATCAGCGCAAGGCTTCGCCTAAGCACTACGACAATATGATCGGAGGAGTAAACTATGGAGGGAGACGTTGCACACTGCTTGGAACAATTGATGTATCTCCAAGGGATGCCCTGCCCACGTATATAAAGGAGGGAGAGGGAGGAGGCCGGCCCTAGGGGGCGCGCCAAGTGGGGGGAGTCCTACTAGGACTCCCAGTCCTAGTAGGATTTGCCCCCTCTTATTCCTTCTCATGGAGGGGGAAAAGGGAGAAGGAGAGGGAGGAGGAGAAGGAAAGGGGGGCGCCGCCCCCTCCCCTAGTCCAATTGGAACTCCCATGGGGGGGCACCCCTTGTGGGCTGCCTCCTCTCTCCCCTAAGCCCATAGTGGCCCATTAGTTTCCCCATGGGGTTCCGGTAACCTCCCGATACTCCGAAAAATACCCGAAATGATCTGGAACCGTTCCGGTGTCCAAATACTATCGTTCAATATATCAATCTTTACCTCTCGGCCATTTCGAGACTCCTCATCATGTCTGTGATCTCATCAAATTGTCATCGAATTTTAAGCGTGCGGACCCTACGGGTTCGAGTACTATCACTGGTAGAAAAAGGGCATGTTGTCCCGGTTCGTAAGGGCCATTTGTCCCGGTTCTTGAACTGGGACTAAAGGGTCGGTACTAATGCCCTGTCCCTTTAGTCCCGGTTCAATCCAGAACCGGGACAGATGGGCCTCCACGTGGCCTGTGCGCGGAGCCCAGGCAGGAGGGCCTTTGGTCCCGGTTGGTGGCACCAACCGGGACCAATAGGCATCCACGCGTCAGCATTTCTGTGGCTGGGGTTTTTGTTTTTCTTTTAAAGGGGGGGGGGGGGGTTGGGGGTTTTGGGGGTTAATTTAGGTGTTTCATATATCGTGTTAGCTAGCTATAATTAATAGAACGAAGTGTCCTCTCTTATGTCCGTGCTTGTTCGACGCTATGTACTATACATACGTATAGAGAGGACTAGACACGCTAGGTAGCTAGTAAGCAAACGAAGGAAACAGAAGATCGTCATGAACATATATGCATATAGAGAGAAGTGATATCGACCACCTCTCCTTCTCCGAGAGATTGGTCGAACAACAAGTTCTCGTATATCTATCCGACACTACCGGCTACATATATACAATAATTATCTCTTAAAAATATAATCATACGGACTCATGGTCCACATAGTATTCTCCGTCTTCAGCGATCACGTGGTCAAGAAAGAATGCCGCCAATTCCTCTTGAATTGCTCGCATGCGAGCTGGTGCTAGGAGTTCATCCTGCTTCCGAAACATCTAATTTGAAGAAGGGGGTCAATACATATATATATGAATGAATGAAACTCAACACAAATGATGGTAATAAAATAAAATTGTGAATGTTGTTATTTACGTACTTTATATTGTTCGTCAGTGTAGCCCCGCTCACAGGTCGTGTAGCGGATGGACTCGCAAACGTTGTATCCACAGAAATCATTCCCTTGTTCTTGCCACAACCACTTTACAAGAAATAGAGGTCAATCAAACTGATAAGCAAGAATGCCAAATGGTATTGATGAAACTAGCACTTGAATCAATAGGAGATGCGCGGAACATGCTACTATAGTACTTACTTTCGGGTGTCTAAATTGCAGCTTCTTCGGGAGTCCTGGAGCTTTTTTGGTGAATTTTTTTCAAACCCTGCCAGACAAAGAAAACAATTACTTGATATATCAGGAAATGAACAAAGTTGCTGATATGGTGGATAATGATCGATTTAACTTACTTCTCGAGCATTTGAGTCATGTCCGCATAGTCCTGGGGATCTTTTCGTCTTGAGTCTAAGACGGTTACTAGTCCCTGCTCAAGCTTAATCTCTAGGAGAATATAGTGAAAACTGCACACGCATGCATAACTCATCAACTACATTACTATAACCTTGACTAATATATAAGGGAAACCGAATACGCACAAGATAGTAACACTCACTTGAAGTTGTAAGGAAAGAGTATTATATCTTTGTTTTCATTTATTACCAACGATCGTTGCAAGTTGGCCGCGGTATCTGCGGCATGAAATTTAACCTCAGTTGCATCTATGAGATATGTGTTAATGAACCCAATATCACCGACTTGTCTGTTCTTCAATTTGGCGATCTTCAATCTGCATAATATAGTGAGGATGCTTATAAATACATGCAATGAAAGAGCTGAGCTATATAGAGAGACTTAATGACAGAAGTAGTACTACTTAGAGATAGTAGCAGGTGACCGTTGCTTTATCGAGGGCCAATTGATTGAAAAACTGAAAGAACTCCTCAAATGGAACAGGCAACAGTTCAATTCCAACGAGGTCATGCTAGTTTTTAACTCTCACATACAAAGTACTCCTCCCCCCAGACTCTCTCCAGATTTTCAAGTAATAATCATGCAATCTTCGCATCATCGTTGATAGAGATCTTTCATCTTTGACGAGAGGCTTCCCGTACTCGTATCTTTGTATCTGCACCTCCATGAAATCATAATGTACATCGTCGGGCAGGTAATCACCAAGATTTCTATAACCGGGCACCATCCTCGGATCATTAGCGACGATGTCACAAGGCACCTTGAGCGGGGGGCACGATTGCTTCGCTTGTTCGCTGAGCTGGGCAATTTGTTTCCCAGCTCGTCGTTCTTTCAGCCTTTGATCACTGACAGTACTTCCCGACTGCTCCGCTTCGGCAAATTCCTTTCCAATAACGCGCTCATAGTTTCCTTTCGGCGGAGACTTGGGTGGTTTTGTCAGGGCAGCCAGAGTGCGCTTCGCTTTCACCGGATCTACCTTCTCCTCTCGAGGTGGATGTTTCTTTGCTTTCACCCCTTCAAAGTAGTTCCTCACTTCTTCTCGTGCGATCTCGGCGTTCTCCTCCGGGGTCCTCTCATATGGTAACTTCTCTGGAGTCTTCAGAGAAGGACCGAATCTGTATGTCCTCCCGCCTCTGGCTGTACTGCTAGACGCCGGCAGAGCAGACGGAGCGGTTGTCTTCTTTACTTGCTTATGAGGCGGAGGAGAAGGACTACGACGCGCCGGAGAAGCCGGAGCGGCGGCAGGTCTCTTCCTCCCTTGCTGACGAGGCGGAGAAGGAGGAGGCTGGCTACTCGGGTGCGCCGGCGCAGGCGGAGAAGGAGACGGAGTGCCGCCACGCGCCAGAGAAGGAGCCGGTCGAGTGCCCTGATCGTCACTCGCCGGAGGAGGAGGCGGTGGAGGAGGCGGAGTGCCCTGACTCGCTGGAGGAGGAGGCGGTGGAGGAGGCGGAGTGCCCTGACTTGCCGGAGGAGGAGGAGGAGGAGGCGGAGGCGTCCAGTTCGGAAGGTTGATGAGCTCCTTCCGCCATAGGCATGGAGTCTTCAGGGCAGAACCCAGCTGTCGGTGTCAAAACCGGCGGATCTCGGGTAGGGGGTCCCGAACTGTGCGTCTAAGGTGGATGGTAACAGGAGGCAGGGGACATGATGTTTTACCCAGGTTCGGGCCCTCTTGATGGAGGTAAAACCCTACGTCCTGCTTGATTAATATTGATGATATGGGTAGTACAAGAGTAGATCTACCACGAGATCAAGGAGGCTAAACCCTAGAAGCTAGCCTATGGTATGATTGTTGTATATATTGTATATCTATCGACTAGCCTGGCCTCGGTTTATATAATGCACCGGAGGCCTAGGATAACAAGAGTCCTAGCCGAATAAGCCGGTGGGGAGAAGTCCTTGTCTTGATCGCCAAGTCTTGTGGAATCTTCCTTGTATGCGGTAGCCGTCTGAACTGGCCCATGAGTATACGGCCACGGGGGTCCTCGGCCCAATCTAATAGATCGGGAGACGACGTGGTGAGTACCCCCTAGTCCAGGACACCGTCACCAGCCTAGTCTCCCCTTCACCGGTAGGGTGGTCAAGCTGGAGGTCCTCAAATCCCTCCGTTATTTCATCCACCATCACCCTAGCATATCCTTCTGGAATCGGCCGGCAGTGAAAAGTTGTGCTGGGTTCAGTAGGATAAACAGAGCCAACAGCCGCCTTGACCTTCAAATTCATCCATTGCGTCATAAGGTGGCAATTTTGAGACTCCGTGATAGCATCCACGGGATAGCTGGCAGGAGCCGTCAAGGCATGCTCCGGCTGAAGCAGCTCGCTGGAAGCCACGCTACTTCTCCGCTGAGATGGCCGGGTAGCTTCGGGGGAAGCTTCGGCAGTTCGTTTGCTGCGATTTGCTTCTCGTTTCTCTATCGCTTATATCCTTGCTTGCAGCGCCTGCATTTGGGTCTGCCGCACCTTTTTCCTCCTCTCCTGGCATTTGTAACCGCCTGCGTCTGGAAACCCAACCTTCCACGGAATGGAGCCTGGCGTGCCTCGTGTCCGTCCAGGGTGCTCAGGATTCCCGAGGGCCATTGTGAGCTCGTCGTTCTCTCTGTCTGGAAAGAACGTCCCTTGCTGCACTGCTTCGATATACTGCTGAAGCTTCTTGACTGGTATGTCCATTTGATCGTTCGTCCAAATGCACTTTCCTGATACAGGGTCCTAGGTTCCGCCAGCCCCGAAGAACCAAGTCCGGCAATGGTCTGGCTAGTTAATTGTCTCTGGTTCGATCCTTTATCAACCAGATCATTCTTAGTCTTGGCCCACTTAGGCCAGGCTACGAGGAAGCCACCTGACCCCGTGCGATGGTGATGCTTCTTCTTCGCAGCATTTTGCTTGTTTGTCGCCGACATCTTCTTACTCTTTTCCGATGTCTTGTGGGCCACAAATGCGGGCCAGTGATCTCTGATCTTCTCATATCTGCCCTTGAATTCTGGTGTCTCTTTATTTTCAACAAACTTATTCAGCTCTTTCTTCCACCTCCTGAATAGTTCTGCCATCCTTTTAAGAGCAAAAGACTTGACTAATTGCTCTTTAACTGGCTTCTCCTGATCATCCTCTGGCGGTAGGGTGAAATTTGACTTCAGTTCAGTCCAAAGATCATTTTTCTGCATATCATTGACATAAGACACCTCAGGGTCTTCTGTAGCCGGCTTTAACCATTGCTGGATGCTGATCGGGATCTTGTCCCTAACCAAAACCCCACACTGAGCAATAAATGCGCTCTTTGTCCGGAGGAGTTCAATCGGTTGGCCGTCGGGCGCGATTGCTATGATCTCAAACTTTTCATCCGAGCTCAACTTTTTCTTCGGGCCTTGTCTCTTTACCAAAGTTGTGCTCGATCCGTAGGGCTAGAAAAAAGAACAAAGACTTAATTAATATGTGTACATACCAAAACAATGAATGCATCAATTAGCTAGTCAGCAGAAGCTTAACTAATATATATACCTGGCCGGACTCGATTCGGTCACCGGAGACGTCATCACGGTCTCCTTCTTGCACCGGCATTGGGTCACCGGAGCCGTCCTCACGGTCTCCTTCTTGCACCGGCATTAGGTCACCGGAGCCATCATAATCATAGCCAGCTGCTTCCAGACCATCGGTGTCGTTGAGAAACAATGAGCAGACGGCATCACTTCCTTGTGTGATTATGTCCCCCAACAACTCTTCTTGTACTTCGTCTCGGGCGGTGTCCATAGTTTCTACAAATATTGACAACATGGCAATTATTATTCAAACATGACAGATGGATATATTAGTGGCAAACGTAGAACTAATATTAATTAGTGGCCTCGATGCTGCTTCTCTAGGGTCTGGGTGGCCTCGACGCTGCTTCTCTAGGGTTTGGGGTGGCCTCGACAACGCTTCAAGGATAAAAAAAGAAGAGGAAGAAGAAAAAAAAGAGGAGAAGAAAGAATAGAGGAGTAAGAACTCCTCTATTCTTTCTTCTCCTCTTTTTTTCTTCTTCTTCCTCTTTTTTTATCGGGAACGAGGGTCGTCGAGGGTCACCGAGCGGTAGAGGAAACCCTAAATAGCAAGTATCGTGGGTGGGAGATACATGTGGCCGTCGGTGTTGGACAGTACATCCACGTCCCACAAGTGACGCGGGCTTCGACGCCCACATCACTTGTAGGACGTGGATGTAGTGTCCGACACCGACGGCCACATGTATCTCACATCGACGATACTTGCTATTTAGGGTTTCCTCTACCGCTCGGCGACCCTGACCCTCGACGACCCTCGTTCCTGATAAAATAAAGAGGAAGAAGAAGAAGAGGAAAAAGAGAAGAAGAAATCTTTCTTCTCCTCTTTTTTTCTTCTTCTTCTTCCTCTTTTTTTATCGGAAACGAGGGTCGTCGAGGGTCGCCGAACGGCAGAGGAAACCCTAAATAGCAAGTATCGTGGGTGTGAGATACATGTGGCCGTCGGTGTCAGACAGTACATCCACGTCCCACAAGTGACGTGGGCGTCAAACCCCGCGTCACTTGTGGGACGTGGATGTACTGTCCGACACCGACGGCCACATGTATCTAACACCGACGATACTTGCTATTTAGGGTTTCCTCTACCGCTCGGCAACCCTCGACGACCCTCGTTCCCGATAAAAAAAGAGGAAGAAGAAGAAGAAAAAAAAGAGGAGAAGAAAGAATAGAGGAGAAGAACTCCTCTATTCTTTCTTCTCCTCTTTTTTTCTTCTTCCTCTTTTTTTTATCCTCTTCTTCCTCTCATGTTCGACGACCCTCGACCCCTCGACGACCCTAGACCCCCTCTCGACCCCCTCATGTCGAAGTTATCGGTTAGGGGGTATATCGACAATGACATACCCGATACATACATACATACATACATACATACATACATACATACATACATACATACATATCACATGCATCCATACATATATGAACAAAATTAATATCTACTAATTAACAACCTAAATAAAAAAACTAATACATATAGGAAGAAGAAGAAAAAAGAAGAGAAGAAAGAATAGAGGACAAGACTTCCTCTTCTTCCTCTCCTCTTCTTCTCCCTCTTCTTCCCCTTCTTCCTCGCCTCTCTCATGAATGTCCAACGTTCTCGGCCCTTGACCCCCTAAACTAGTTCTCAACCCTCGACCCCCTAAACTAGTTCTTGACCCCCCTCATGTGAAGTTATCAGGGAGGGGGTATATCGACCTGTCGAAGTTATCGGGGAGGGTTATATCGACCCCCCCTCCTGTCGAAGTTAACGGGGAGGGGGTATATCGACAATGACATACATACATGGAAAAAAATGCTATCCATCTATACATACATAGCCACATACATATATACATGGAAATAATGCTATGAAAAAAGATATGAACAAAAAAAATGCGATGAAGTTATCGGGAGTTTATATCGACATGACATACGTACATGGGAAAATAATATTATCGGGGAGGGGGTATATCGACCCCCCTCCTGTTGAAGTTATCGGGAGGGGGTATATCGACCCCCCCCCCACGTGTCGAAGCAAAAAAAGAGGAGAAGAAGAAAGGAATAGAGGAGAAAAGAGAATATAGAATATAGAATATATATTCTATTTTTCTCTTCTTCTCCTCTATTCCTTTCTTCTTCTCCTCTTCTTTTTCTTCTTTTTTCTTCTTCTTATTTATTTCTCCTCGTGTTCCTCTCCCCTCTTCTTCTCCTTTCTTCCTCTTCTTATTTCCTTTTTCCTCTCATTCTTTTTCTTCTTCTTCCTTCTTAAAAATACATGAAGTAGTATTGCCTAATTCATTGTTCATATGAATATACAAACATTTTCATATTTACAATAATTAATATCACCAAAAAAATCTATGAACAGAAAAAAATCCTAATTTTTCTAAAAAACTATCTTTTGCATATATACATGAACATATATATACACAGAGAACATATATACATATATATATAAAAACAAGCATATATAAGGAAAAAAGCATATATATGAAAAAAATGCTAGCTAGGGAGGGCGCCGGCCGGACCAGGAGGACCGTGGGGTCGGCGGCGAGGATGGCGACGGGGCAGTGGGTGCGTGCTCAGGGTAGGCGGCGCGGGCGCGGGCGACGGCGACGGCGGGCCGGGGCGGCGCTCGTCGGGGAAGGGGACGACGCAGGCGACGGCGAGGGCGGGCCGGGGCGGCGCGCGTCGGGGCAGGGACACGGGCGACGGCGACGGGGCGGGCTGGGGCGGCGCGCGTCAGGGCAGGGACGCGGGCGACGGCGACGGGGGCGGGCCGGGGCGGGCAGCATCGGGGCAGGGACACGGGCAATGGTGACGGGGGCGGGCCGGGGCGGCGCGCGTCGGTGCAGGGGCGCGGGCGACGGCGACGACGGGGGCGGGCCGGGGCGGGCGGCGTTGGGGCAGCCTGGCGGCGTCGGCGTTGTCGGGGGCGGCTACTGCAAGATGAGAGTGAAAATTTCCTAAGTGTGGACTTATATAGCAGAGCCTTTAGTCCTGGTTCGTGGCAGCAACCGGGACTAAAGGTGGGCATTAGTCCCGGTTGGTGCCACCAACCGGGACCAAAGGCCTCTTTTCAGCAGCCCAAAGGGCGGGAAGCGGCGGCCTTTCGTCCCGGTTGGTAGCACCAACCGGGACTAAAGGGGGGCATTGGTCACGCTTCGTGGCACCAACCATGACCAATGCCCCCTTTAGTCCCAGTTGGTGCCACCAACCGGGACCAAAGGCCTTGTGCTGTTGCGGCATCGAAAGTTTAGTCCCACCTCGCTAGTTGAGAGGGGTGCGCAGTGGTTTATAAGCCCCACTGCCGCACCCCTCTCGAGCTTCTCTCCATTGCAGGCTTACGGGCCTAATCGTCACTGCTATGCTTGTGGGCCTACTGGGCCTCCTAAGGGCCTGAATCCTGGCCCTTGGATGGGTTTCTAGTCGTATTCAGGTCGTGGTGGCCGAGTAGGTGGCACTTTTTTTATTTTTTTGTTGCTTTATTTATTTTACTTTCTTTTGTTTTTTGCTTTATTTTTTAATTCTTTATGCTTTTAGTTTTAGAAAAAATTATAAACTTTTTGTTAATGCCATTAGTTTTCCAATTTGAAAACACTTTTTTTGTTTTTTTTGTTTTCTTTGTTCATTTATTTAATTTATTTTTTTTCTATTTACAACAGAATACTTATTGTTGCTATTTTTCCAGTTTTTTTTGTTTTGTTTTCTGCATTATTCATTTTCTTTTGTTTTCTGCTTTATTTTTTTATTCTTTTTGCTTTTAGTTTTAGAAAAATTATAAACTTTCTATTAGTGCCATTAGTTTTCAAATTTGAAAACACTTTTTTAGTTTCTTTGTTTCTTTATTTATTCTATTTTGTGATTAACTTTACTATAAAAATAGTTTTTTTTCTGTTTTTTGATTTGTTTTTTGCATTATTTATTTTCTTTTGTTTTTTGCTTTAATTTTTAATTCTGTTTGCTTTTAGGTTAGCAAAATTATAAACTTTCTGTTAGTGCCATTAGTTTTAGAAAAATTATAAACTTTCTGTTAGTGCCATTAGTTTTCAAATTTGAATAGTTAAAATTTGAATTCTTTGAAATTTGTGTGAATCACAAGTTTGTGATTAACTTACTAAAAAATGAGAATAGATGCGCTTATAGAGAAAATTCAACCTAAATTCATAGTAAATTTCTATGAATTTCAGAGAAATTCACTCTGAATTTAGGTTAAACTTTTCTCTATTAGGGCATCTATTTTCACTTTGAGAGGAGCTCAACAAGGCAGAGAGGGAAGGGCTTATAAACCGGTGTGAGCCCCCTTCGGTTGGCGAGGTGGGACTAAACTCCGAGTGCAACGAGGACCAACCCTTTAGTCCCGGTTTGTGGAACAAACCGGGACTAATGGTCATGGGCCAGGGGCGAGGAGCAAAATTATAAACTTTGTGTTAGTGCCATTAGTTTTAGAAAAATTATAAACTTTCTGTTAGTGCCATTAGTTTTCAAATTTGAATAGTTAAAATTTGAATTCTTTGAAATTTGTTTGAATCACAAGTTTGTGATTAACTTTACTTTTTCCAGTTTTTTTGTTTTTTGCATTATTTATTTTCTTTTGTTTTTTGCATTTTTTAATTCTTTTTGCTTTTAGGTCAGCAAAATTATAAACTTTCTGTTAGTGCCATTAGTTTTAGAAAAATTATAAACTTTCTGTTAGTGCCATTAGTTTTCAAATTTGAATAGTTAAAATTTGAATTCTTTGAAATTTGTGTGAATCACAAGTTTGTGATTAACTTTACTATAAAAATGGTTTTTTTTCTTGTTTTTTTGTTTTGTTTTTTGCATTATTTATTTTCTTTTGTTTTTTGCTTTATTTTTTAATTCTTTTTGCTTTTAGGTCAGAAAAATTATAAACTTTCTGTTAGTGCCATCAGTTTTAGAAAAAATTATAAACTTTCTGTTAGTGCCATTAGTTTTCAAATTTGAATAGTTAAAATTTGAATAATGGTATTACGAGGGCCGAACCATAAGACATTAAAGCATTTCAAATGAATTCTGAAAAAGTTGAAAGTTGGCATGGTATCATAATTTCACCCACATAGCATGTGCATGTACAAAACGGACAATGGTAGCATACTCGTGTGTTACAAAGTTGGCATGGTATCATCATAATAGTTGCGGGAGAAAGTCTTTACTTTTTCTTCGCTTGTGTCATTTGTTTATTGCGCCGTAACCATGGATAATCTTCATCGTTTATCAGGATGCTTGGGTCAGCCTTGACATTGAAGGGAGGAATTTCATGAAACTTTTCATAATCTTCAGACATGTCTGTCTTGCCGTCCACTCCCAGGATGTCCCTTTTTCCTGATAGAACTATGTGGCGCTTTGGCTCATCGTATGATGTATTCGCTTCCTTATCTTTTCTTTTTCTCGGTTTGGTAGACATGTCCTTCACATAGATAACCTGTGCCACATCATTGACTAGGACGAACGGTTCGTCAGTGTACCCAAGATTTTTCAGATCCACTGTTGTCATTCCGTACTGTGGGTCTATCTGTACCCCGCCGCCTGACAGATTGACCCATTTGCACTTAAACAAAGGGACCTTAAAATCAGGTCCGTAGTCAAGTTCCCATATGTCCACTATGTAACCATAATATGTGTCCTTTCCGCTCTCGGTTGCTGCATCAAAGCGGACACCGCTGTTTTGGTTGGTGCTCTTTTGATCTTGGGCGATCGTGTAAAATGTATTCCCATTTATCTCGTATCCTTTGTAAGTCAATACAGTCAAAGATGGTCCCTTGGACAACAAGTACAACTCATCACAAACAGTGTTGTCACCTCTGAGACGTGTTTGCAACCAACTGCTGAAAGTCCTGATGTGTTCATATGTAATCCAGTCGTCGCACTGCTCCGGGTGTTTGGAGTGCAGACTGTTCTTGTGTTCATCGACATACGGGGTCACCAAGGTAGAGTTCTGTAGAACTGTGTAGTGTGCTTGAGACCAAGAATATCCGTCTCTGCATATTATTGAGTCACTTCCAAGAGTGCCTTTTCCAGTCAGTCTCCCCTCATACCGCGATTTAGGGAGACCTATCTTCTTAAGGCTAGGAATGAAGTCAACACAAAACCCGATAACATCCTCTGTTTGATGGCCCATGGAGATGCTTCCTTCTGGCCTAGCGCGGTTACGGACATATTTCTTTAGGACTCCCATGAACCTCTCAAAGGGGAACATATTGTGTAGAAATACGGGCCCAGGATGACAATCTCGTCGACTAGATGAACTAGGACGTGCGTCATGATATTGAAGAAGGATGGTGGGAACACCAGCTCGAAACTGACAAGACATTGCGCCACATCACTCCTTAGCCTTGGTACGATTTCTGGATCGATCACCTTCTGAGAGATTGCATTGAGGAATGCACATAGCTTCACAATGGCTAATCGGACGTTTTCCGGTAGAAGCCCCCTCAATGCAACCGGAAGCAGTTGCGTCATAATCACGTGGCAGTCATGAGACTTTAGGTTCTGAAACTTTTTCTCTGGCATATTTATTATTCCCTTTATATTCGACGAGAAGCCAGTCGTGACCTTCATACTGAGCAGGCATTCAAAGAAGATTTCTTTCTCTTCTTTCGTAAGAGCGTAGCTGGCAGGACCTTTATACTGCTTCGGAGGCATGCCGTCTTTTTCGTGCAAACGTTGCAGGTCCTCCCGTGCCTCAGGTGTATCTTTTGTCTTCCCATACACGCCCAAGAAGCCTAGCAGGTTCACGCAAAGGTTCTTCGTCACGTGCATCACGTCGATTGAAGAGCGGACCTCTAGGTCTTTCCAGTAGGGTAGGTCCCAAAATATAGATTTCTTCTTCCACATGGGTGCGTGTCCCTCAGCGTCATTCGGAACAGCTAGTCCACCGGGACCCTTTCCAAAGATTACGTGTAAATCATTGACCATAGCAAGTACGTGATCACCGGTACGCATGGCGGGCTTCTTCCGGTGATCTGCCTCGCCTTTGAAATGCTTGCCTTTCTTTCGACATTGATGGTTGGTCGGAAGAAATCGACGATGGCCCAGGTACACATTCTTCCTGCATTTGTCCAGGTATATACTTTCAGTGTCATCTAAACAGTGTGTGCATGCGTGGTATCCTTTGTTTGTCTGTCCTGAAAGGTTACTGAGAGCGGGCCAATCGTTGATGGTCACGAACAGCAACGCCTTTAGGTTAAATTCCTCCTGTCTGTGCTCATCCCACGTACGTACACCGTTTCCATTCCACAGCTGTAAAAGTTCTTCAACTAATGGCCTTAGGTACACATCAATGTCGTTGTCGGGTTGCTTAGGGCCTTGGATGAGAACTGGCATCATAATGAACTTCCGCTTCATGCACATCCAAGGAGGAAGGTTATACATACATAGAGTCACGGGCCAGGTGCTGTGATTGCTGCTCTGCTCCCCGAAAGGATTAATGCCATCCCGCTTAAAGCAAACCATACATTCCTTGGGTCCTTTGCAAACTCATCCCAGTACTTTCTCTCGATTTTTCTCCACTGCGACCCGTCAGCGGGTGCTCTCAACTTCCCATCTTTCTTTCGGTTCTCACTGTGCCATCGCATCAACTTGGCATGCTCTTCGTTTCTGAACAGACGTTTCAACCGTGGTATTATAGGAGCATACCACATCACCTTCGCAGGAACCCTCTTCCTGGGGGGCTCGCCGTCAACATCACCAGGGTCATCTCGTCTGATCTTATACCGCAATGCACCGCATACCGGGCATGCGTTCAGATCCTTGTATGCACCGCGGTAGAGGATGCAGTCATTAGGGCATGCATGTATCTTCTCCACCTCCAATCCTAGAGGGCATACGACCTTCTTTGCTGCATATGTACTGTCGGGCAATTCGTTATCCTTTGGAAGCTTCTTCTTCAATATTTTCAGTAGCTTCTCAAATCCTTTGTCAGCCACAGCATTCTCTGCCTTCCACTGCAGCAATTCCAGTACGGTACCGAGCTTTGTGTTGCCATCTTCGCAATTGGGGTACAACCCTTTTTTGTGATCCTCTAACATGCGATCGAACTTCAGCTTCTCCTTTTGACTTTCGCATTGCGTCCTTGCATCGGCAATGACCCAGCGGAGATCATCATCATCGGGCACATCGTCTGGTTCCTCTTGATCTTCAGCAGCTTCACCCGTTGCAGCATCATTGGGCACATCGTCTGGTTCCTCTTGATCTTCACCAGCTCCCCCCGTTGCAGCATCACCGTATTCAGGGGGCACATAGTTGTCATCGTACTCTTCTTCTTCGTCGTCTTCCATCATAACCCCTATTTCTCCATGCCTCGTCCAAACATTATAGTGTGGCATGAAACCCTTGTAAAGTGGGTGGGAGTGAAGGATTTTCCGGTTAGAGTAAGACCTCGTATTCCCACATTCAGTGCATGGACAACACATAAAACCATTCTGCTTGTTTGCCTCAGCCGCATCGAGAAACTCATGCACGCCCTTAATGTACTCGCAGGTGTGTCTGTCACCGTACATCCATTGCCGGTTCATCTGCGTGCATTATATATAATTAAGTGTCCAAATTAATAGAAGTTCATCATCACATTAAAACCAAAGTGCATACATAGTTCTCATCTAACAACATATAGCTCTCCACAGCATCTAATTAATTAAACCATACATTGAAACTATGTAAAACATTTCAATGCGAAAACAAATGCGATCATAATCGCAACCAAGGTAACAATTGATCCAACGGCATAATGATACCAAGCCTCGGTATGAATGGCATATTTTCTAATCTTTCTAATCTTCAAGCGCATTGCATCCATCTTGATCTTGTGATCATCGACGACATCCGCAACATGCAACTCCAATATCATCTTCTCCTCCTCAATTTTTTTATTTTTTCCTTCAACAAATTGTTTTCTTCTTCAACTAAATTTAACCTCTCGACAATAGGGTCGGTTGGCATTTCCGATTCACATACATCCTACATAAATAAAATCTATGTCACGTTGGTCGGCATAATTTTCATAAACAATAAATGAACCAATAGTTATAAAGATAATATATATACCACATCCGAATCATAGACAGGACGAGGGCCGACGGGGGCGGATACCAAAACCATCGCACTATATAAGATGCAATAATAAAAGTAAGAAAATAATACAAGTATCTATGTAAACATACAAGTAAGAATATTTTTCCTTTCAGAAAGAAGATAAGAACAAGAGGCTCACCACGGTGGTGCCGGCGATGAGCTCGGCGCGGGTGATCGACAGCGGTGAAGACGGGGACGGGGCGTGACGGACCGCTAAACCTACACAAATATTGTGGAAAATGGAGCTTGGAGGTCGAGCTTGGAGAGGAGAAAGCTTAAGTAATGTGGCTCGGGCATTCCATCGAACACCTTTTGTGCATAGGAGGTGAGCTAGAGCACCACCAAGCCCTCTCCCCCTCGGCCAGAAAAAATAGAGCAGTGTGCTCTGCTCTTACGCGAGGGGGTATATATAGGCACCTCATTGGTCCCGGTTGGTGGCATGAACCGGGACTAAAGGGGAGCCTTTGGTCCTGGTTCAAGCCACCAACCGGGACCAATGGTGGTGGGCTAGGCGCGAGGCCCATTGGTCTCGGTTCGTCCCACCAACCGGGACCAAAAGGTCCAGATGAACCGGGACCAATGGCCCACGTTGCCCGGCCGGCCCCCTGGGCTCATGAACCGGGTTCAATGCCCCCATTGGTCCCGGTTCTGGACTGAACCGGGACTAATGGGCTGACCCGGCCTGGACCAAAGCCCTGTTTTCTACTAGTGCATGTAGACATGACCGAGACATATCTCCGGTCAATAACCAATAGTGGAACCTGAATGCTCATATTGGTTCCTACATATTCTATGAAGATCTTTATTGTCAAACCACAATGACAAGATACGTTATTCCCTTTGTCATCGGTATGTTACTTGCCCGAGATTCGATTGTCGGTATCCACATACCTAGTTCAATCTCGTTACCGGCAAGTCTCTTTACTCATTCCGTAATGCATCATCCCGCAACTAACTCATTAGTCACATTGCTCGCAAGGCTTATCGTGATATGCATTACCGAGAGGGCCCAGAGATACCTCTTCGATACTCGGAGTGACAAATCCTAATCTTGATCTATGCCAACCCAACAAAACACCTTTGGAGACACCTGTAGAGAATCTTTATAATCTCCCAGTTACGTTGTGATGTTTGATAGCACACAAGGTGTTCCTCCGGTATTCGGGAGTTGCATAATATCATAGTCAAAGGAATATGTATAAGTCATGAAGAAAGCAATAGCAATAAAACGTAACGATCATTATGCTAAGCTAACGGATGGGTCTAGTCCATCACATCATTCTCTAACGATGTGATCCCGTTCATCAAATGACAACACATGTCTATGGTCAGGAAACTTAACCATCTTTGATTAACGAGCTAGTCAAGTATAGGCATACTAGGGACACTATGTTTTGTCTATGTATCCACACACGTATCAAGTTTCCGGTTAATACAATTCTAGCATGAATAATAAACATTTATCATGACATAAGGAAAATATAAATAACAACTTTATTATTGCTTCTAGGGCACATTTACTTCACTATATTCATGGTATAATACAATAGTCCCAAAAGTCAAGGGCATCATCCATCCATCTTGGTAACCGTTTGATTTCAATTTTGTAATGCCATGTTAACCCCAAAACACAATGATCTGGCATTGTGTTTCACCAGGTCGAACAGAAGATCATATTTCCCTACAGACCGTGTCCTGCCGAGCGTTTCATCCACCCTTCCCACGGGTTTTACTAGATTTCTATATATTTCCCTACCCGCCTTCTTGCGTTTGTTGGTCCTGGTTTCTGGGAGTGTTTTCGAATGGCCACTATGCATTTCAAAGGCATTGGATCTGCCTGGTTGGCCTGCTTTGGAATACTGTCATCACTTGTAGTCACTCATATAATAAGGTTAGCTATAAAGGAGAACGGCATTTTAGAGCTTGGCCTTCATGGAGGCCGGACTTTTTGGTTTAAAAAAACTAAAAATTCATTTTTTCGGTTTCAAAAAAATCTGAAAAAATTTGTAGAAGTATACAAGGATGTGATGTGTATGTGTGTAAAATTTCAGGATCAAATACCTTGATATGTGATCTGTGCAAAAAGAACAAACTCATGGACTTTTGGGATGAATAGTATCATGTGTTGAAAATTCATGGATTTGTCTTTTTTGCATAGCCTGATTTCAACGTATTTCGTCTTTAAAATTTACACATATATGTGTTATGCCTCCATGTTTGTCCGTATTTTTTTCAGAATTTTTTGAAATGTAAACATATGAATTTTGAATTTGTCAAAAACCAGCCTCCATGGAGATCGAGCTCTGAAAGCTATTTTTGGCTATACGGGTAATAGTTTTTCCACCTTCTTAGTATCTCTTTCTTTACATTTATTGTATCCGCCAAGGAGTTAGTATACAGCTTGGCACTTGCATTAAAGCCCACTTTCCTCACTTTTTCATATCTCTCTCCTCCACATAGGAAAAATTGCCATATGAGTTATAAGCTTGCTATTAATTGTACTTGCTCTCAGGGACCTGGAGATGCCGGATCTACTCCACCTCCAGCTAATGGGATTCATCGTTCCTTGGCTTCATGGTTATCACCGCACCGGAACATAGTGGCCGACCAGCAAGCCAACCGTCCGCAGATTATAGCATACGGCACATCGAAGACAAACGTGATTGTACTGTGGCATAAACTGCCGTTCAGAACCGTACAAGGTGGGCGGATGTGACCACTGATGTGCGACGGGATGGACAATGGTGTTGATGTCTGTTTGATTTCAGTTCTGTAATGATGTTTAGTACATGCATTCTAAAAACACAATGATCGGACATTGTGTTTCATCGGGTCGAACAAAGGATTGAGTAATATTTTTTTAGAAATGGAAGGATTGAGTAATATGTATCAGCAATGTATATGCCTCATTTTCATACAGCACGGAGATCAGATACTTAAGAGAAAAGTCCACATTTCAACCCTCAACTAACCACGGCGTTTGATTGTCAACCCTCAACTCTAAAACCGGTCGGATTTCAACCCTGAACTTGTTACACTTTCCACTTTACCCCCCTTGACTCGGTTTGAGGCTAGTCAAGTGGTTTTGACCCGGTCAAAGCTGACTGGGCAGCCCAGTCAGCATGCCACGCACACAGGTCCAACCTTATCCCCATCTCTCTCTCGTTTGTTCAGTCTCACCCCGATCCAAATCGACCTGCCGCCGCGTTGGTCGCCGCCGCCCGCAGCCACGACCTCCTCGCCGGCGACCGGTAACCGGGCGCGCCGCCACCGCCGCCTGGGACGCCGCCGCCCGGGGCCAGCACCTCCACCGCTGCCTGGGACGCCGCCGCCCGCGGCCACCACCTCCACCGCGGCCTGGGACGCCGCCGCCCGCGGCCACCACCTCCACCGCGGCCTGGAACGCCGCCGGCCGTGGCCACCACCTCCACCTCCACCGCAGGTTTGCCCTCTCTTCCCTCCCTTCCTCCCTCTGTTTCCCTTAGATTTTAGTTGCTGCTGCTAACCTTAGCCGCCGGCGAGCTGCTGCTGCTAGCTTGGGCGAGTTGATGGTGCTGCCACCGCCGGCAAGCTGCTAGCTTGGGCTAGCTGCTGCTGCTGGTCCTGCCCTTGCACCCCTTGTTAATAGTGATTTTCCCCCTCTCTCTGTTGCTGAAACCGTAGTAATGATTTCTTATTCTGTTTTCTCATCTCTTGTAGATTGAATGGATCCTCTGGATTTCTTTGTTGTGCGATTCCATTTCAATGGTGCATTTGTGCGTGAGGGTCAAAATTTGGAATATGTTGGAGGCAGCGAGGAAATTGCTCATGTTGAGCGGCGCAGTTTGTCCTTACGCACTCTCATTCTAAATCTGAAAGTGCATTACAGTGTCGCTCGACAAGGAGTAATCATGATGCTGCATTGGTTATATCCTGGAAAACAATTGTCTGATGGATTGATGGCATTAGTTGATGAAAATTCCGTGAAGTACATGCTCTCATATGAAACAGATGGAGGTGTAGTGGACATATATGTTGAGGACATTAGTAGTAATGAGCCAGAACAACAAAGTTATAGGGATGATGAAGTACCCGCGGGCGGTGATGAGAATTCAAAGCAAAGTTTTGGGGATGATGAAGTACCTGCTGGTGGTAAAGAGGAATCAAATCAAAGTGATGCTGTTGATGGCAATGGTACCGATTCTTCATCCGATAGTGACTTTGTGTTATCGGATTGCTCAACATCCGATGATGAGGTGGAGGAGATTAGGCAGAAGTACAAGGATTTCAAGAGCAAGAGCAAGGGCAAGGGCAAGGACATCACTGCTATAGAGAAGGCCATTGCACCTCCGACAAAAAAAAGATAGTAGCTGACTCAAGTTATGAAGATGATGAATCATATGATGAAGATAGTGATGGTCAGCTTGTTGTTCATGAGTCCGAGTTTCCAAAGTATTCGAGTCAGGCTGAGGTGAAGAAATTCAGTTTGGGAATGAAGTTTAGTGGAAAGAAACAGTTCAAAGAGGCAATAGTGGACTATGGTCTTAGGAAGAGGAAGGAAATAAAATTCATTAAGGATGAGGGTGACAGGGTGAGAGCAAAGTGCACTTGGCCAACTTGCAAATGGGTTTGTTTAGCGAGGAAGACTAGCAAGTTTGAAAGCTGGCAGATTACTTCTTTCATTGATGAGCACACATGCCCAAAGAGGAGAGACAACAAGTTGGTGACATGCACCAGAATAGCCAACAAGTTTGAGAATTTGATCAAGTCAAACACTGACTGGTCAGTCCAAAATTTGAAGGCCACGGTGCAGGAGGAGATGTTTGCTAATGTACACATATCGAAGATCAAGAGAGCTAAGGCAATTGTCTCAAAAAGGATTCAAGAGTCAAAATTGGGTGAATATAGCCAAGTCTTCGATTATCAGCTAGAGCTTCTTAGAAGCAATCCTGGTTCTACTTGCATAGTGAAGCTAAACCCTGACAATGAAGTTCCAACCTTTGACAAATTCTATATATGTTTTGATGCTTGTAAGAAAGGTTTTCTGGCTGGATGCAGAAAAGTCATAGGTTTGGATGGATGTTTCTTGAAGGGGAGAGGAGGAGAGGTGTTGAGTGCAATTGGAAGAGATGCAAACCATCAGATGTATCCGATAGCGTGGGCACTTGTAGACAAAGAGACCAATGAAACCTGGGATTGGTTTGTTAGCCTGTTGTGCTCAGACTTAAAACTTGGAGATGGATCGGACTATGTTATTATTTTTGATCAGCAGAAAGTAATTCTCTTTTAATCACATTTTATCATATTACATTGTGTTGTATGTTGTATGTTCTGACTCATGTTGTCGTTGCTTGTAGGGTATTCTCAAGGCTGTTGAAAATTGGCTACCAAGAGCAGAGCATAGGAATTGCGCAAGGCACTTGTATGCAAACTGGAGGAAGACCTACAGAGAGAAGGAATGGCAGAAGCTATTTTGGGCATGTGCAAAAGCTAGTTCTCCAATGCTTTTCAATCTTGCAAGAGCGAAGTTAGCACAAGAGACTGTTGAAGGGGCAAGGGATGTGATGAAAACTGACCCACACCATTGGAGCAGGGCTTGGTTCAGATTGGGCTCTAATTGTGACTCGGTAGACAGCAACATTTGCGAGTCTTTTAATAAGTGGATCGTGGAGCCTCGCTGTTTGCCAGCAATCAGCATGTTTGAAGCCATTAGGGTGAAGATAATGGCTAGGATAGAATATCAAAGAACCGAGTCGGACAAGTGGACCGGCACCATTTGTCCCACGGTACTTAGAAAACTGAAGAAAAGCATAAATGCCTCTGCCTATTGTCATGCTGTTTGGAATGGTGAAGATTTATATGAGGTGACTCATAGAGAACATAGGTTCCAAGTGAATCTAGAAGAGTGGACATGTAGTTGTAGATATTGGCAACTATCTGGTCTTCCATGCCCTCATGCTATATCATGCATTTTTTTCAAAACCAACAACATAGATGATTACATTGACAAGTGCTATAGCATAGAAGCATTCAAGAAAACTTATGCTTTTTGCCTTCAACCTGTGGAAGGCAGACCTGCATGGCCTGTGTCTGAGAGGCCAAGACCTAATCCACCAGGGGAGATTACGATGCCCGGTAGGAAGAAAAAGCAAAGGACCAGAGAGGAACAAGAGAAGCCAAGGTGTGCCACTAGGGTTTCTAAGAGAGGTACAAAGATAAGATGCAGCATGTGCAAGCTACATGGGCACAACAGGACATCATGCAAAGCAAGAAATGGCACAGGGAGTTCAAATACACAAACTCCTAAGCAAGGCCAAGGTCCTGCTAGAAGCAAAGCACCATCAGCTGCTTCCAAACAGCCTGCTACAAGCCAAACTGCAACAAGTAGCCAAGCACCATGTGCTAGTCAAGGGCCAGATATGGTACACTATCCAGGAAATATGCATGAGCAAACCTGATTACACTATCATGTATATATAACTAACATTTGCCATGTTTCTTGTAGCCTTCACGCCAGAGCAGCACTAGGCAGAGCAAACGGAAGGCCACTGAGGAAGTGGCTGCACCTAACCCAAAGAGAAGGGCGCCAACTGGAAGCAGCAGCAGGTCCAACAATTTCTCCAGAAATACAATTAATGTGCAAAGAAGCTCCAATGTCAATGTTAATGTATCTACCGGCAATTCTAGCGCTAGAGCTAGCAGCAGAGTTGTCAAGCACACAAAGAAGTATGCGGGGTTTCGCAGGCTGCTTGGACTTCAATCATGAATCAGCTAGCAACATCGCTGCTTGCCAGAAATGCATTATGTATTGTGTGAGACATCTATGTGTTGTGTGTGAGACCTCATCTATGTATTGTGTGTGAGACATCTATGTTTTCTATTTGAGACATCTATGTGTGTTTGCAATCATCTTTTCCGTATGATGACCAAATGCTACCAAATGGTACCAAAATGCTGCCCAAATGCTGCCCAAATTTTGAACCGAAAAAGAAGTGCCCAGAAAATTCTGAAATTTTTACACAACAACACTCATATGATTTTCAGATAGCTGGGAAATTTTCAACTTAAATGGATTTATAGATTGAGAGAACCATCAATTTTTCAAATTCAGCCACTATTCAGTCAAAATTTTGAACCGAAAAAAAAGTGCCCAGAAAATTCTGAAATTTTTACACAACAACACTCATATGATGTTTAGATAGCTGGGAAATTTTCAACTTAAATGGATTTATAGATTGAGAGAACCATCAATTTTTCAAATTCAGCCACTATTCGGTCAAAATTTTGAACCGAAAAAAAAGTGCCCAGAAAATTCTGAAATTTTTACACAACAACACTCATATGATGTTTAGATACCTGGGAAATTTTCAACTTTAATGGATTTATAGATTGAGAGAATCATCCATTTTTTAGATTTACACGTGGCATGGTGACTGGGCTGCCCAGTCAGCTTTGACCGGGTCAAAACCACTTGACTAGCCTCAAACCGAGTCAAGGGGGGTAAAGTGGACAGTGTGACAAGTTCAGGGTTGAAATCCGACCGGTTTTAGAGTTGAGGGTTGACAATCAAACGCCGTGGTTAGTTGAGGGTTGAAATGTGGACTTTTCTCGATACTTAATAAATAAGAGAACCCTCATATGCTCCTTAGGTGCATACCTTACACCAACATCTTGTTCAACATAGGCCGCAATGAAATGAATGACAATCCAAGGGCCAATGCAAGAAAGGAATCAAATGAAAAAGTTAAGCTTCCACAACCAACAAAATCACCTTGTTGAACTTCAGGAATACACACACATTAAATCATCACAGTGGATGTAATATAAAGAACCAAATACAATGATGCTAACTGGGTGCGATTGAGAGGTGGCTACAAGCATTGCTTTAAGTTCGAATTCTAAGATGATATTGCAACTCTACAGAAGCACCTTCTCTGGTAGGTTCAAGGAAAAACAACATACCTATTGTCTGATTGTTTGTTCTTGGTCCATAATAACCATCTTCATATGCTCTTTGTCCATCTCGTGGCAATTGCAACTACAAGTCTCCTATGTGTTTCATCACAATATCATAATAAGTACAGATGCATACGCTCATGCATACACACATACACTCCGTAGTCGATATTAACGTGTCCTTCCATCACATGAACATCGCAGGAAAGATTGTAATAGTTTTTTCGGCCTGTGGAAGATGTTACAACGCCCGTGTACCAACATGAAGAAGTGACTACACTAGTTGTTGTGCTTATCAACATGGTGATGGTGAATGCTGCACATGGGGCATGCAGATGTGACGAGCTGCCTCCTCGTCTGCACCATGTGTGCATGTTGCTCCGTGTAATGGAGCCATGTGACGGCACCTCATTTGACTCCATTACACAGTGCAACAAGCAAGATGCTGGTGCCCAAAAAGAGCAATGAGCGCCAGCTTTATCGTGGCAACACCGCAAGATGGCGAAGGGATCCTCCTTCCAGACTGGCCCCAAGACCGGCTGCTCATAGATACTAAGCATCAAGGCCACGGTGAGTTATTCAGATATGACAATGAAATGGGTTGGGGGAGGCTGAAAGAGAATGAGCTAACTGGTCACGGAGGAGGTCATCTATTCGACCATGTCAATGTGGAGGGATGTGGAGACTGTGAGGATAGAGGATGAGTAGTTTGGTCATCGCGAGGGTCTTCTTATAGCCACGAGCGGCGGGTGGCGGGCCAGAAAAAGTGGCGGCAAAAAGTTGGACGGCGGTGGGAAAAAGTGAAGTCAATGGCTGATGGTTGTTGGCACGCGCTGGCCATCATTACTTGACACGTCACAGCATTGAAGCTTGGTGTATGCCTTCGTCACGCGACGAGATGAATCGCTTGGATCGGTAGACTCTACTAGACATCCTATATGTAAACGAGTACCGACATTTTGATTGATAACTTATCAATGGTGTACTGGCGATGCATTATGCACTACGTACTCGACTTTTTGCGTTCGAGCCACACTAAGCACAAATTTTTGTTTGCCCTTTTTAAATTAGATAGTGTAGAGATTCTCCAAAATTTTCAGGAACACTATCAAAAAGTAGATTGACTACTTTCAGAAAATATCTACATAGACTTTCAACACTAGATTAGTCAGCTTCAAAAACAATCAGTTATTTTTCTTATTACATTTTAAGACATTGCCCTGCTCAACATTTTTCTATGGCACTATGAATCATCCCAGAAAATGGGCACGCCTAGTGACGCCCAAAAGCGTCGCCAAAGTTATCAAGGGCGCTGCCCCGGGAGTAAAACACCTCATGATGGTGGACCGTCAAAGAAAATGATTTTAGGCAACGTTTCTATTTCGTCGCCGGTGTTTTTGTCACTGAATAGAGCAAATTTCATAGTGAAAGAAGCTCCATGGAGGGCCCCCTTCCCAACCATCCACACATGTGTGTGGGTCCCATTTTGGAGGGGCCACCACCCCATGTCATCCCAACAACTTTAGGGACAAATCCCGAACCAAAAAGCTACCAAAAGGGGGGTTGTACCCTAGTAGTGTTTCCTATTCATCCCACCATTCTTGAAAATACCCGTGACTGTTTAATCAGAAAAATAATTCGGAAGGTCTAGAATATTTTCGGCATGTACTAAAATAATTCTGGACGCGTTTCGGAACATTTCCGGTATGATGTTTTTACTCCGAAACATTTCCGGTACTCCCTCCGAAAATTTTCCAGTTTGTTTTTATAGGACTCCATGCCTACTAATCAGTAGATAGACGAACCTTAAATGTTTGACCTTGCAGATTCAGTGAAGTATAGACATGATCCGAAAACTTTCCGATCAGTGATCAATAGTGGAACCATGGAGATCCATGTTGATCCCTATACCCACATGAATAAATATTCGAGCAAACTTGTAGTTTACCGAATGTTGTTACTGTTGATTCCCGATATGTTACAAATACCTGAGGTGAGATTTAGTGGCATCCCCGTGAGTCAACAAATTTGTTCACCATGCTCGCCATGCTAGTTTCCTCGTTATAGGTTTTGTTCTCTTTTCTCTTTCCCACGTTCCGGCATTCCCGTAATCGTAACACCAAGAGGGCCCAAAGAATATCTCGCCATCGCAGGAGGAGAACATCCCAATCGTGAGCTATCTAGTCCCCTGTCATACTTTCCTGATACGTCTCCAACGTATCTATAAATTTTGATTGTTCCATGCTATTATAGTATCAATCCTGGATGTTTTATATACATTTACATGCAACTATATGTCATTTTTGGGACTAAAATATTAATTTAGTGTCCAGTACCAGTTGTTGTTTTTTGCTTGTTTTTTATTTTGCAGAATATCAATACTAAACGAAGTTCAAATGCCACAAAACTTTTTGGTGATTTTTTCTAGACATAAAAGACGCTGGAACCTTTGGGAGGGGACCAGAAGATGGAGCAATTGCCCATGAGGCAGCAGGGCACGCCCTAGTGTCTTGTGGGGCCCACATGGCTTCATTTGACCTAACTCATGGGGCCTCTGTAAATTCTCTAAAATTGTGAAACCAAGAGAGGACTCCACGAAATACTTTTTCGCCGCCGCAAACCTCTGTTCTCGAGAGGTCCCATCTGCGGACCTTTTCCGGTACTCTGCCAGAGGGGGAATCAATCACGGAGGGGCTCTACATCAACCTTGTTGCCCTTCCGATGATGTGTGCGTAGTTTACCACAGACCTACGGGTCCATAGTTAGTAGTTGTATGGCTTCTTCTCTCTCGATATTCTTCAATACAATGTTCTCCTTGATATTCTTGGAGTTCTATTTTATGTTACCATTTTTTGTGGTGTGTTTGTTGGAATCCGATGGATTATGAGTTTATGATCAGATCTACCCATGAATATTATTTGAGTTTTCTATGGACTCCTTTATGCATGATTACTAAGCTTCGTATTTTTTCTCCGTTCTATTGATTTGGTTTGGCCAACCAGATTGATTTATCTTGCAATGGGAAGATGTGCTTTGTAATGGGTTCGATCTTGCGGTGCTCAATCCTAGTGACAGAAAGGGACATGACACATATGTGTCATTGCCATTAAGGATAAAAGGATGGGGTTTATTCATATGTGAGTATATCTTGTCTACATCATGTCATCTTGCTTAAGGCGTTACTCCGTTCTTTATGAACTTATTACCTCCGTCTAGGTGAATAAGTCATTCGCGTAGTTCTAGGTCATCGATTTGAAGAATTAAATATGTGTTATATGTCATGAAAAGTATAGCACTAGATTTCTACACGTATCATTACCTAATATTAGAAGACAGAGCCTTTCATAGTTCTCCATAAGTCACTTTTTTATATCCGTTGATTTTATATTAACCATAAAAACCGTCAGCCGAGATTTAACATGACATTAATAAAGGAAGGAAAAAAGAAAACCATGGCCACCGATCTCGTTTTCGTTCCCTTGCAGAACACCTATTCGACCTCGCCCCACCCGGCCACCCGGGACATCGATGAGCCGTCAGAGCCCCGTGCCTAGGCCCTCGGCCTGTACTGCCTGAGAGGTGGGAGATTGCGCACAAGGTCAAAAGCATAGGACCATCGGCCCCCATGGTCGTGAGGAAGAGATCCTTCCCGAGGCCGCTGCCTCCAAGCCGGCGCCTCCGCCAAAGAATGGGAGCTCAGCCAGCAAGGAGGCCTAGGAGGGGAGGCAGTCCACATCTGAGGAGGAGGGGAACCGACATACTGGTGGTGCGGAAGTCGGCGGCGTTTTGACGTGCTCAAAGCGCCAGTGCGCCACCACCAGGCACGGATAAGGGAAGTCAAGGCGAGGGCAACGCCTGCGGAGCAGAGTTGGAGGCTTTGAGCAGCTCTGTATGAGGTAGGACTCCCGCGAGATGTGCGGTGCCCGGACGCGACTGGACCATGTGCGCGTCCCCATGCCAAGGACCAGGCGTGACAGGAGGAGGTGGCCGACGAGATGTGGCTCTGCTCGCCGGAGAGCACGTGCGGAGTGCGGCTCGCTCGCCTGGGCCCTGACAACGGCCGATGGGTGATGAGCTGTTTGCCTCCCTGGCTCCCTCGGTTTACGGCGAGCTCGATCGAAGTCTCGAACAGTATGGCGGTGAGCCGGCGACCGGTGGGGTACCGAGGTTTGCATGGTGTGGCGGCTTCCGACGACCGGCGAGGTGGCGACCTCCGCGCCTCCACAGCTCCGGCCGTTCGGCAGCTATGTCGTCGAGGGCATGGGAGCGTGCGGCCGTGCGGGCTGCCTCTCTACACAGCTCGTGTGGCTGCCTGCTCGTGGCCTCGCATGCCTAATTCGCTAGATGGGCCAGCTGACCAGCTTTACCTGGGCTGAGCCTGCCGATAAACAGTAGTAGTAAAAAAATCACGATTTGGAGCGTAGGCTCGATCCTGTGGAAGCCTCTACGTGAAATATTACATAGGTACATTTGGTGATTCTTGAAAAAAAAAGATTTGGTAAAAAAGCAGGTAACATTTGGTCAGAAAACAACAACATACTACGTAACATGTAATTTTTTTTTGAAACTAATGGGTACAAGTAATACATAGGCATCTATACGCACATCACTCTCATTGGACATATGCACACATAGATCGTCAGCATATTTTTGTAAGTCCTGTAAATTAATGAGGTCACAACTAATGCCCTCACCGTTTGATGGATACATTGTCTTTAACAAATATAAAATATTATATACGAGAAAATCAACATCAAATTAATATGCCACAACCGTTTATACATTATATAAGCTATACTATATACGTGGTCTGTTGGGGCACAACCAGGTTAATGACCATGTTTAGATGAACCGGGCATTATTATTTTTATGAATAATACTCCTTGGAATTTGGCAAAAAAAAGAATAATACTCCTTCAAGATGGTAATGAAATTTGATAACAAAATTTTATCTGATAGTATATATAAAATTTAGAACAACAAGTTAGAGGAGAATAACATTCACTAAAAAATGTACATTATATGCAAAACCGAGCTCCATGGAGCTCGGCCTCCAAAGACAATATTCGTAATAGACTTATATATAAACTTTTGACGTGCCGCTGAAAGTTAATTAGGATAGCCCTAAAACTGATCATGTGACAACTTTCTCTCTCTTCTCTATTTCCACTTATATATGAGGATGGATCTCGGCCGATACAAATGGGTGGCAGAGATAGGGTTTGCTACCAAGTGGTACATCACAAAAAAAACTACTGTGCATTGTAGTGATATAATAAGTGTAAATGAGGCTCCCCTGAACATATAGCATTGATAAGAATCCTCATTTTCCCCCATGGTTATATGATATGATCTTACATGGCACAACTTACCCTTGATGAGAATTGAGAAATCATATCCAAAAATGGAGTTCTTTTGAGAATACCTTTATCATTAATGTAGACAATAAATTTGTTTTAGATAGAAAAAAATTACATAGTATTAAAATATATTGCATAAAAGTCTATTGATATAAATTGGTTCGTGGCCACTTCCAACAAGGGTGGGCAGGAAGATAAAAAGCGACACATGTGATGTATCATGCTATGATAAATGATGTGGACATGTGTATGTGTTGGTGGAAGGGTCATCTTAAGCCATGCTTATAAGGGTAGGGGAGTGCCATAATTTTTCCCCGTTGCAACGCACGGACATATTTGCTAGTGTAGTTTCTAAATATATATTTTTGTCACATATAGTACATATTTAGATAGTTTAATCATTGACCTAGAACTACATGAATGATTTATTCACCGAGACGGAGGGAGTAACACTCTAGATGCATGCTGGATAGCGGTCGATGTGTGGAGTAATAGTAGTAGATGCAGAATACTTTCGGTATACTTGTCTCGGACGTCATGCCTATGTATGATCATTGCCTTGGATATCGTTCAATATGCATGTGTCAATAATGGATTGTTTGTATGTGTGATAACCCACAAGTATAGGGGATCGCAACAGTTTTTGAGGGTAGAGCATTCAACCCAAATTTATTGATCCGACACAAGGGGAGCCAAAGAATATTCTCAAGTATTAGCAGCTGACTTGTCAATTCAACCACACCTGGAAACTTAATATCTGCAGCAAAGTATTTAGTAGCAAAATAATATGATAGTAGTGGTAACGGTAGCAATAGTAATATTTTTGGTTTTATAGTGATTGTAATAGTAGCAACGGAAAAGTAAATAAGCGAAGAACAATATATGAAAAGCTCGTTGGCATTCGATCGATGATGGAGAATTATGTCGGATGCGATCGATCATGCAACAGTTATAACATAGGATGACACGGAACTAGCTCCAGTTCATCAATGTAATGTAGGCATGTATTCCGAATATAGTCATCCGCACTTATGGAAAAGAACTTGGATGACATCTTTTGTCCTACCCTCCCGTGGCAGCGGGGTCCTATTGGAAACTAAGGGATATTAAGGCCTCCTTTTAATAGAGTACCGGACCAATGCATTAACACATAGTGAATACATGAACTCCTCAAACTACGGTCATCACCGGTAAGTATCCCGATTATTGTCACTTCGGGGTTAATGGATCATAACACATAATAGGTGACTATAGACTTGCAAGATAGGGTCAAGAACTCACATATATTGATGAAAACATAATAGGTTCAAATCTGAAATCATGGCACTCAGGCCCTAGTGACAAACATTAAGCATTGCAAAGTCATAGCAACATCAATCTCAGAACATAGTAGATACTAGGGATCAAACCCTAAAAATACTAACTATCTCATCCAACTCATCACCGTCCAACAAGCCTACGATGGAATTACTCACACGCTGCGGTGAGCATCATGAAATTGGTGATGGAGGAAGGTTGATAATGATGATGGCGACGGATTCCCCTCTCCGGAGCCCCGAACGGACTCCAGATCAGCCCTCCCGAGAGAGTTTAGGGCTTGGCGGCGGCTTCGTATCGTAAAACGCGATAAATCCTTCTCTTCGATTTTTTTTCTCCTCGAAAGTGAATATATGGAGTTGGAGTTGAGGTTGGTGGAGCATCAGGGGGCCCACGAGGCAGGGGGCGCGACCAGGTGGGGGGTCGGCGCGCCCCCACCCTCGTGGACAGGGTGTGGGACCCCTGACATGGATTCTTCTTCCAGTATTTTTCATATATTCCAAAAATAATCTCCGTTGATTTTCAGGTCATTTCGAGAACTTGTATTTCTGCACAAAAATAACACCATGGCAATTCTTCTGAAAATAGCGTCAGTCCGGGTTAGTTCCATTCAAATCATGCAAGTTAGAGTCCAAAATAAGGGCAAAAGTGTTTGGAAAAGTAGATACGACGGAGACGTATCAACTCCCCCCAAGTTTAAACCTTTGCTTGTCCTCAAGCAATTCAGTTGATAAACTGAAAGTGGTAAAGAAAAACTTTTACAAACTCTGTTTGCTCTTGTTGTTGTAAATATGTAAAGCCAACATTCAATTTTTTTAGCAAAAATTATGAACTTACCGTATTCACAATAACACTTAGGTCTCTTGTTTACTCATATCAATGGCATAATCAACTAGCGAGCAATAATAACAAATCTCGGATGACAACACTTTCCCAAAACAATCATGATATGATATAACAAGATGGTATCTCGCTAGCCCTTTCTGAGACCACAAAACATAAATGCAGAGCACCTTTAAAGATCAAGGACTGACTAGACATTGTAATTCATGGTAAAAGAGATCCAGTCAAGTTATACTCAATGTAAACTAACAGTAATGGATGCAAATGACAGCAGTGCTCTCCAACTGGTGCTTTTTAATAAGAGAATGATGACTCAACATAAAAGTAAATAGATAGGCCCTTCGCAGAGGAAAGCAGGGATTTGTAGAGGTGTCGGAGCTCGGTTTTGAAATAGATATGAATAATATTTTGAGCGGTATACTTTCATTGTCAACATAACAACCGAGAGATCTCAATATCTTCCATGCTACACACATTATAGGCGGTTCCCAAGTAGAATGGTAAAGTTTATACTCCCCCACCATCAATAAGCATCAATCCATGGCTTGCCCGAAACAACGGGTCCCTCCAACTAACAACAATCCTGGGGGAGTTTTGTTTGCGATTATTTTGATTTGATTTGACCATGGGACTGGGCATCCCGGTGACCAGCCATTTTATCGTGAATGAGGAGCGGAGTCCACTTCTCTTGAGAATAACCCGCCTAGCATGGAGGATACAGACAGCCCTAGTTGGTACATGAGCTATTCGAGCATACAAAACAGAATATTTATTTGAAGGTTTAGAGTTTGGCACATACAAATTTACTTGGAACGACAGGTAGATACCATATATAGAAAGGTATGGTGGACTCATATAGAATAACTTTAGGGTTTATGGAATTGGATGCACAAGCAGTATTCCTGCTTAGTACAAGTGAAGGCTAGAAAAAGACTGGTAAGCGACCAGCTAGAGAGCGACAACAGTCATGAAGATGCATTAAAATTAATCAACACCGGATGCAAGCATGTGTAGGATATAATTCACCATGAACATAAATATTGTAGAGGCTATGTTGGTTTTATTTCAACTACATGCGTGAACATGTGCCAAGTCAAGTCACTCGAATCGTTCAAAGGAGGATACCACCCTATCATACCACATCACAACCATTTTAATAGCATGTTGGCACACAAGGTAAACAATTATAAACTCTTATCTAATTAAGCATGCCATAAGCAACTACAATCTCTAATTGTCATTACAAACATGTTTGTTTCATAATAGGCTGAATCAGAAACGATGAACTAATCATATTTACAAAAACAAGAGCGATCGAGTTCATACCAGCTTTTCTAATCTCGATCAGTTCATCATATATCATCATTATTGCCTTTCACTTGCACGACCGAATAGTGTGGATAATAATAATAGTGCACGTGCATTAGACTAAGCAGGAATCTGCAAGCATTCAATTCAAGAGAGAAGACAAGGTAATATGGCCTCTTTGTTAGATCAAAAATAATGCGTATAATAGCCACTCAAAATTTTCATTATGGTCTTCTCCTCTCGACCCCCAAAGGAAAGTAAAGAAACAAAACTATTTACACGGGAAAGCTCCCAACAAGCAAAAGAAGAATGAGAAATCTTTTTGTGTTTTGTTTTTAATTACTACTACTACAGGCATGGAAAGTAAGCTAACTAAAAGCTACAATTATTTTTTTTGGTTTTTCTTAAGGCTTTTCAAACACACAAGAAGAAAGCTAAATAATAAAATAAACTAGCATGGATGATACAATGAAAAAGTATGAGCACCGACAACTGGCATGAATGTGTGAACATGAATGTAATGTCGATGAGAAATACGTACTCCCCCAAGTTTAGGCTTTTTGCCTAAGTTGGTCTATGCCCATGGATCAAAGTTGTAACTGGGGTCGTACTGAGATATGCAGCGGCAATTGCCTGATGAGCTAGAGCTTGGAGGCGAGCTGCCTCCGCCCTCCTCCTTGGTTATAACATATCTCCCTTTTGCCTGAAAGTCAAAGAAAGTAGGAGCAGGGAGAGCGGCGTGATTGATGCATCGTCTTTCAAAGATTAGTCGGTATTGGAGGGACTGATTGTTCCTCTCAACGAACTGATGACAAACCATAGCATCATAATCTAAATAAGCAGGAGGCAACTCAATATCATATCCACGAATGGTTATCTCAAGAAATTTAGCTAAACGGGTTGCATAAATTCCACCAAAGAAATCTCCATTAATTTTGTTATTATGCAACCTACGTGCAACAATGGCCCCCAAGTTATATTGTTTATCTCCTAATACAACACTCTTGAGAACACTAAGATCTGGAACACACATGTGACATACTTCATCCTTACCATTTATGCATCTACCTATAAAGAGAGCAAAAATAATGTATAGGAGGAAAATGAATGCTCCCTATGGTCCCTAGATTCCCCCACAATGATACTAGCAAGAAAATCCTTATATTCATATTTACGAGGTTCACTAACATTACACCATTGTGTGAGTTTACAAGTAGTATTAAAATCTTCTAAGTCCATGGTATAAGATTTATCATAAAGATCAAACATGACAGTTTGAGAATTGCGTGATGATGTAAATTCAAACCTTCTCACAAAGGAATCAATGAAGTAGCAGTACTAACAGCACTTATCCGCCTCAAAGCTCTCAAGATCAGCATTACGCACATATGTGTCAAATTGCTCCTTGATTCCTGCTCGAATCATGAAGTCCTCTGACGGCCATTCACAAGGCCGCACTTGAGCCTCCCTTGGTAGTTCATTGTCCGGCTCGCGTATTGCGGGCATGGGTCCTTGTTTCCTTGAGGAACCACCTTGGTACATTTTCCTAAACATATTTCTTCCTCTGAAAAATTTCTGAAATTTTTAGTAACTTAAAATAAAAGTGAACCAAACTCAACAAGATTGATAGCAACTACTCCTACAAGTGCCTAGAGGCCATATCATGCATTAAAACTACTTTTGACCACATAAATTTGACATGCAAGCTCAAGAACAGGGTCACCTAAGGAGCAAATATTTGCAATGAATAAAGCACTAGAACAAAAACTAATTGGACCATTGGAGGAGTCACATACCAAAGAACAATCCACCAAAGCAATATTGTGAAAGGAGCTTTGAGCAAGGAGATCAAAAATGGAAGCAAGATGAGCAAGAACTCGGGTTTGAGCTGGCTAGTGATTTTTTTCTGGAGCAAGACGAAGTGTGTGGGTGTAAGGATAAGTGAAGGGGACCCACGTGGGGTCCACGGGGTAGGGGGGCGCGCCAGGGGGGTGAGCGCGCCCTCCACCCTTGTGGGCATGTGGCTGCTCCCCCTGCTGTGTTCTTAGTGCAAGATATTCTCGAATATTCTAGAAAAAATCATATTTAATTTTCAGGGCATTTGGAGAACTTTTATTTTCGGGGTATTTTTTATTGCAAAGATAATTCAGAAAACTGACAGAAAATACTATTTTTGCTTTATTTAAACTAAATAACAGAAAGTAAAAGGAGGGTACAGAGAGTTGTGTTTTCTAACTTCATCCATCTCATGCTCATCAAAAGGAATCCACTAACAAGGTTGATCAGGTCTTGTTAACAAACTTATTTCGAATAACATGAAACCGAAGAATTTTCTAATAACATTAGGTTACCTCAACGGGGATATGCACATCCCCCACAATAAGAATATCATATTTCTTCTTGACAGTAGGAAGAGGAAATTCAAAACCTCCAATAGTGATTGTTGAATTTTTTCCAATAGAATTGATACTGTGGACTTGAGGTTGTTTCCTCGAAAAGTGTACCGTATGCTCATTACAATTCACATGAAAAGTGACATTGCATTTATTACAATCAATAACAGCCCCTGCAGTATTCAAAAAGGGTCTTCCAAAAATAATGGACATGCTATCGTCCTCGGGAATATCAAGAATAACAAAGTCCGTTAAAATAGTAACGTTTGCAACCACCACATGCACATCCTCACAAATACCGACAGGTATAGCAGTTGATTTATCATCCATTTGCAAAAGATATTTCAATAGGTGTCAACTTATTCAAATCAAGTCTACGATATAAAGAGAGAGGCATAACACTAACACCGGCTCCGAGATCACATAAAGCAGTTTTAACATAGTTTCTTTTAATGGAGCATGGTATAGTTGGTATTCCTGGATCTCCAAGTTTCTTTGGTATTCCATCCTTAAAAGTATAATTAGCAAGCATGATGGAAATTTCAGCTTCCGGTATCTTTCTTTTATTTGTAACAATATCTTTCATGTACTTAGCATAAGGATTCATTTTAAGCATATCAGTCAAATGCATACGCAAAAAGATAGGTCTAATCATTTCAGCAAAGCGCTCAAAATCGTCATCATCCTTTTTCTTGGATGGTTTAGAAGGAAAAGGCATGAGTTTCTTAACCCATGGTTCTCTTTCTTTACTGTGCTTCCTGGCAACAAAGTCCCTCTTATCATAACGTTGATTCTTTGATTGTGGGTTACCAAGATCAACAACAGGTTCAATCTCTACATTATTATCATTGCTAGGTTGAGCATCAACATGAACATCATCATTAACATTATCACTAATTTCATGTTCATTACCAGATTGTGTTTCAGCATCAGAAATAGAGATATCGTTGGGGTTCTCAAGTGTGTCAACAACAGGTTCACTAGAAGCATGCAAAGTCCTATCATTTTTCTTTTCTTCCTTTTAGAAGGACTAGGTGCATCAACATTAGTCCTCTGAGAATCTTGCTCAATTCTCTTAGGATGGCCCTCAGGGTACAAAGGTTCCTGAGTCATTTTACCACCTTTAGTCATAACTCTAACAGCATTATCATTCTTCTTATTATTTAATTCATTGAGCAAATCATTCTGAGCCTTAAGTACTTGTTCTACTTGAGTGGTAACCATAGAAGCATGTTTACTAATAAGTTTAAGTTCACCTTTAACACTAGCCATCTAATCACTCAAGTGTTCAAGCATATCATCATTGTGTTTCAACTGTCTACCAACATAAGCATTGAAGTTTTCTTGCTTAACCATAAAGTCATCAAACTCATCCAAGCATTGGCTAGCAAACTTAGTAAATGGAATTTCACACTTATCAAATCTATAGAGAGAATTTACCCTTACTACCTGTGTCAGGTTATCAAGACCATGTATTTCTTCAATAGGTGGTAAATTCTTAACATCTTCACCTTTAAGACCTTTTTCTTTCATAGATTTCTTTGCCTCTTGCATATCTTCGGGACTGAGAAATAGAATGCCCCTTTTCTTCGGAGTTGGCTTAGGAGTTGGTTCAGGAAGTGTCCAATTTTTTCGTTAGTCAGCATATTATTCAATAGCAATTCAGCTTGATCAACGGTTATTTCCCTGAAAACACAACCAGCACAACTATCCAGGTAATCTCTGGAAGCATCGGTTAGTCCATTATAAAAGGTATCAAGTATTTCATTTTTCTTGAGAGGATGATCAGGAAAAACATTAAGTAATTGGAGAAGCCTCCCCCAAGCTAGTGGGGGACTCTCTTCTTCAATTTGCACAAAATTATATATTTCCGTTAAAGCAACTTGTTTCTTATGAGCTGAGAAATATGTAGCAAAGAAGTAATAAATCATATCCTGGGGACTACGCACACAACCAGAATCAAGAGAATTAAACCATGTCTTAGCATCACCCTTTAATGAGAACTGAACGAACTTAAGGATAAAGTAATAGTGAGTTTTCTCATCATGAGCAAACAGGGTGGCTATATCATTTAATTTAGTAAGATGTGCCACAACAGTTTCAGATTCATAGCCATAAAAAGGATCATATTCAACCAAAGTAATTAACTCAGGATCGACAGGGAATTCATAATCCTTATCAGTAATAAACATAGGTGAAGTAGCAAAAGCAGGGTCATATTTCATTCTAGCATTCAAAGATTTTTCTTTAAGCTTAGCTAGTAATTTCTTAAGATCAGATCTATCATTGCAAGCTAAGAATTCTCTAGTAGATTATTCATCCATAACATAACAATAGGCAATTCATATCTAGGGGGAGAATCTTCATCATCACTTTCATCAATATTATCAGTTTCAATAATTTCATTCTCTCTAGCCCTAGCAAGTTGTTCATCAAGAAATTCACCTAGTGGCACAGTATTATCAAGCATAGAAGTAGTTTCATCATAAGTATCATGCAAAGTAGAAGTGGCATCATCAATAACATGCGAACTATCGAAATCAATAGCATGTGTAGGTGTTGCAAGTTTACTCAAAACAGAAGGTGAATCAAGTGCAGAGCTAGATGACAGTTCCTTACCTCCCCTCGTAGTTGAGGGAAAAATCTTGGTTCTTTGATCTTTCAAGTTCTTCATAATGATAAGCATATATAAACCCAAGTGACTCAAAGAATAGAGCTATGCTCCCTGGCAACGGCGCCAGAAAATAGTCTTGATAACCCACAAGTATAGGGGATCGCAACAGTTTTCAAGGGTAGAGTATTTAATCCAAATTTATTGATTCGACACAAGGGGAGCCAAAGAATATTCTCAAGTATTAGCAGCTGAGCTGTCAATTCAACCACACCTGGAAACTTAATATCTGCAGCAAAGTATTTAGTAGCAAAGTAATACGATAGTAGTGGTAACGGTAGCAATAGTAATATTTTCGGTTGTATAGTGATTGTAACAGTAGCAATGAAAAAGTAAATAAGCGAAGAAAAATATATGAAAAGTTCGTAGGCATTGGATCGGTGATGGAGAATTATGTCGGATGTGATCGATCATGCAACAATTATAACATAGGGTGACACAGAACTAGCTCCAGTTCATCAATGTAATGTAGGCATGTATTCCGAATATAGTCATACGTGCTTATGGAAAAGAACTTGCATGACATCTTTTGTCCTACCCTCCCGTGGCAGCGGGGTCCTATTGGAAACTAAGGGATATTAAGGCCTCCTTTTAATAGAGTACCGTACCAAAGCATTAACCCGTAGTGAATACATGAACTCCTCAAATTACGGTCATCACCGACAAGTATCCCGATTATTGTCACTTCGGGGTTAACGGATCATAACACATAATAGGTGACTATGGACTTGCAAGATAGGATCAAGAACTCACATATATTAATGAAAACATAATAGGTTTAGATCTGAAATCATGGCACTCGGGCCCTAGTGACAAGCATTAAGCACAGCAAAGTCATAGCAACATCAATTTCAGAACATAGTGGATACTAGGAATCAAACCCTACCAAAACTAACTCAATTCATGATAAATCGCATCCAACCCATCATCGTCCAGCAAGTTTACGATGGAATTACTCACGCACGGCGGTGACCATCATAAAATTGGTGATGGAGGAAGGTTGATGATGACGATTGCGACAGATTCCCCTCTCCAGAGCCCCGAACGGACTCCAGATCAGCCCTCCCGAGATAGTTTAGGGCTTGGCGGCGGCTCCGTATCGTAAAACGCGATGAATCCTTCTCTCCGGATTTTTTCTCCCCGAAAGTGAATATATGGAGTTGGAGTTGAGGTCGGTGGAGCATCAGGGGGTCCCACGAGGCAGGGGGCGCGCCCAGGGGGTAGGCGCACCCCCCACCCTCGTGGATAGGGTGTGGGCCCCCTGACGTGGATTCTTCCAGTATTTTTTATATATTCGAAAAAAAATCTCCGTTGATTTTCAGGTCATTCCTGAGAACTTTTATTTCTGCACAAAAATAACACCATGGCAATTCTGCTGAAAACATCGTTAGTACGGGTTACTTCCATTCAAATCATGCAAGTTAGAGTCCAAAACAAGGACAAAAGTGTTTGGAAAAGTAGATACGACGAAGACGTATCAATGTGTCTTAGATTTTACATTGTATTACGTGTTATTTGTATTGCAGGAGCTCCATACCGAATCTGGCTCTAGACTGAATCTGGCTGTTGTTATTTGAAGTATTATATGCGTTTTTTGTCTGTGCCAATTTGAATATTGGTTATTTATTAACTGTCAAAATGAAATATGAGGAATATGGCCCTAACAAGTCGGACCCAGTTACTAGAACCTGACAACTTGGAACCACTTATCAGAACATGATAACTGGGACCCATATGACTAGTGGACCATAATACATATAAAAAAACAAACTGTTGAGATAAAAAGGCCATGGCCCAAAAATAAGATAAAAAGGCCACGGCCCAAAAATGAAAAGGATGTAGTCCCGGGCTTAGCTCATTTAGCTGACCAAAATTAATAGAAAAAATATATTAGAGGGCTGAATTAATGGGCTCGGCCCATATAGACACCGAAATGGACCAGGCTGATTCTTATCAACGTCCAGCTCAATTGGTCGCAATTTTACCACGTTGGATCTAACGTGGTCTGGGCAGACAACCAGCGACCAAAACAATTGGTCGTAGGACCAACGACCTTTTGTTTTGGTCGTTGCCTTATACGACTATATCACAGAGAAGGCCGTTAAGTTTCATTAAAGACGGTCAACTTTTGACCAATTTTTTTGGTCGTAGAAAGGTCGCAAATGAAAAACCAATGACCATCCACCGACCAATAGTGATGGTCGCAAGTTGACATATTTCTTGTAGTGATAACGAATAGGGCTTGGCATAAGTTTACTTCCTCTTATTTATACATGTAGTCTAATTTTCTATGTAACCATGTATTTTACATGTGTGCACCCATGTTGGCCTCAATATGCACGTGTCAATGATGGATTGTTTGTATGCATTATATATTCTATGTAACCTCCCATGTTGGGCTCAATATGCACGTGTCGATGGATTGTTTGTACGCGTTTTACATTTTACATGACCTTTTTTTGTATTTTAATCTCAATTGTTTCCCTAATTAGAATCAATGGGTTATATGGATAAATGTGGTGGCTTGTTTGTCTTCTGTTTTAATAATATAAATAATAGATAGATAGAATAGAATAGATATATCAATAGATAGATAGATAGATAGATAGATAGATAGATACATGCCAAACATGTGCCTCTTATTATTTGGGCTTTCAGACACTTATCCTTATCATTTGTTTTTTTAAAGATGTATCACTTTCTTGGAAAGACCAACCCGTAAGTTTTTTATATGTACATGACCTGTTTTCTTATATCTACTCGTGACCAGATTTTGTACGTTTTCTTGCTTATTTTTTCTTTTGATTTTAGATTTTTTTTCCTGGGGTCTTTTGAGAACTGTTTGTAGTCTCGTTTGTGTCCTAAAGGTTGTCCGATATTGCATTCATGTCACCTGCAAAAGGAAACATATCGCATTCATGTTTTGTATGGACCCCGATAAATCTCGAACTTTTGGATTTTAGGCATGTCATCCTGAACATTTTTTCATGGAAAATTTAGTTGATGCGAGGTGGCAACTTTAATTGTTAAAACATGGCAAGTTTGCCCCTAGTACTTTTTTTTGTCTGAAAATTGCCAAGTTTGCCTACCTCGCGTGAACTAAAGTTGCCATGAAAAACGTTCGGATTGCCATGCTTAAGTTCTGAACATTCGGGATTTATCATTGTGTTTTTATTTGGAAAAAGACTTGCATGTATTTTTTTCTCCCATTGTATGTGACCTAGATCGCTAAGTTTTCTTTCAACCGCATGGATTTTTGCCCCTGTCCATCTCTGCTTCTAGATGGAAACTAATCAATCGTCCTGTCTAGGTGAAATACATGTTGCCTTGTACAAATACATATATGTGATTTATTCTTGCACATGGATTCTATAGGCATGCTGATAAATCTTCATCGTTGATACATCTTAACGTTTTATTGCTCAATCCCTACCGTCTGTTTCCATCGTCTTAATAATATAATAGATCATGCATTTACAAAATGGTCGTGTAGCATAAATATTGTCCACGCAAGTTTTAAAAAAATGTGTTATACATCAAAAAATGTTTTACATGAAGAAACATTTATTTAATTTTTTTAGCCCGTATTCAGGAAAAAAATGTTCAAACATGTATGTGAAAAATGTATTACGTAAAATGTACAATGTACATTCGAAAGATGTTCAACTTGTAGATGAACAAATGTTCATCATGTATTTAGAAGAAATGCTCAATGTGTGTCTGAAAAATGTTTCACATGTATTGAAAAATGTTCAGCAAAATGTTCAAACGTCTATTTCAAAAACCATTCATCATATATTTGAAAAATGTTCAACTTGTGTTAAAAAGTGACCGACGAGTACTGGAAAAATGAACAACGTGTATTAAGAAAATGCTCAATGCATATGTGAAAAAAGAGTCATCTTGTAATTTAAAAAAATTCAAAATTTATTTGAAAAAGTAATTCCAATGTATTTAAAAAATTATCAACGTGTATTTGAGAAATGTTTAACAAGTATTTGGAAAAAAATTCATCATACATGAAACAAGTGTTCAGCGTGTATGCAAAAAATGTACAAGATATATTAAAAGCTCAACATGTATTTGAAAAAAAGGATAATAATAAATAATAAAAACAAAAAAGAATGAAAACTGGACGAAAACTGTAAAAGAAAACAAAATGCATGAGACCTTTTCAAATGGATGGAACATCCCACAAACAGGTGAAAAACAACTCACTAAAACCATTACATTGGGACAACCGAACCTAGCAAAAAAATTTAGGGGGCCCAACCTAGCAATTGCCTACTTGAAGATGGTAGGTGAGACATAGCTCGTGCGGTGCAGGACCTCGTGTCATCTGCCTGTATTGTGGAGGTGGGCCTGGCTCAGGTTTTCTCATAGAAATCTCTCTCTCTCTCTCTCTCTCATGCGCCGGCCTTTGTCGAGCGAAGACAGCCCAACCCTAACTGAATTAGCGTATGATTCCTATAGTGTGCGTAGGTCGCTGGATAGCTGGCTACCACTTACCCCCGCACATCCCACTATGCAATGACCGGCCAACCCAACCAGAGCCATCCAGTGAGTCCCGTTTTTGGACCAATTTTCCTTTATTTTGTGTTTTCCTTTCCTTTTTGTTTTGTTTTTCTATTTTTTCTATTTCATTTTTCAGATTCATGTACATTTTATAGTTCAAAAATAGTTTTCACATTTTTTAAAAACATTTCAACTTCATAAACATTTCCTGAATCCAAGAACATTTTTTCAGTATCGTGAACAAATATTAATTCGCAAACCTTTCTTAATTTTTTATTTTTTAATTTGCAAACATGGTGTCCTATTCATGAACACTTGAAAGACTTGCAAACATTTATTGGACTGCCCAAAAATTTATTCAACTTCTTTGTGATTTTTCAAATTTGTGAACACTTCTTCATTTAGCTAATGTTTTTCAAATTCATGAACAATATGTCAATTGACAAAAAAATCAATTTCACAAGAAACTTTGTGGATTCATAACTTTTTTTTACTTTCGTAAGAATTTTAATTTGCCAACATTTCATCAATTTTGCAACCATACTATTGATTCCACCAATATTTTTTAAATTCATGAATACATTTGGAATTTCACCCAAAAAAATTTAAAACTATTTGTTTATAATTAGAATATACCATGGACATTTTATGAATTAACAAAAAGGAAGAAGTTCGTGATTTTTTTAATTCCCGCATATTTTTTCAAATTTACGAACATTAGCCTTGCGAATTTTTCTTTAAATAAGAAAAAAGTCGAATTTCTCAAAACTATTTTAATATGTTCTATTTCCCAAGCGTTGTTTTCAACTCCGTGAACAGTTGTTTTCAATTCATGATTATCTTTTCAAATTCATGAACGTTTTTACAAATTCGCAACCATTTCCTTACTATTCACTGTTTTTGTTGAATTCAAATATGCCAATATTTTCCTGATTAGTGAACTTTTTCAAATTCTTGTATAGGTTTTTAAATCCCTGAACATTTTTTCAGTTCTCTAATTTTTTTTTATTTGTTCGACATATTTCAAATTCCCAAAAAAATTCAAAGTCTTGTTCGTTTTCGAGTTCTCTTCATCATTTTTTGAATGCCGTTCAAAAATTAATATAAAAATGGAAAAAAGAACATTCGGAAAAAAGAAGAGTAGATGTCCACGTGTGCCCGTGTGGAGGCCTCTCATCCGTTGATGTGCCAACACACACATCCAAAGCGTAACATGTCCATGTAAGCTGGCTTTCCACAATGCGCCAACCAAAAGTCGTGTGACAGGTGCACCATTCAAGTGTTTCCAATGTGCACTGCATAGAGAACGGGGCGTCGAGCCGTTGGCTGGGCAGCTAGACTGGCTGTCAGCCCGCCCGCGTTTGAGCCTCGGCTCTAGCATGCGGTGCTCACGGAGTTTTCTCCTATAAAAAAATCGAATAAGGGTTAGCTCTGTGTTGGTCTCATTTTTTAACGTGCACTGCGTAGAACAGGAGCTCTCAAACTAGGGCTAATTTGGCTCGTACCTTGGCTCCTTACTTGGAAAATTCCAACGCCTGGCCTGGGCATATAGTGTGGTAATGTTCCGTACCTGTCCAGGCTATTCTGCCATCCTGCCCTGCTACAACGGCATCTAGTAATTAAAGAATCTTTAATAGGGCCTAGACCTGTTGCAGCATGTCCAAGGGAAAGAAACTGGACGCATGGGCCAGGCCGATCCCTCTCCTTGATCTATGCATCTTTTTTTCCTCTTTGTTTTTGGGTAATATTATCCAGCGAAAGTTCCCTGGGAAGAGGGCAATTGCAAACGTTTTGATGGCAACTTTACTTTTCGCGAGCATAGGCAAAGATGGAAATATAAGTTAGCTGGCATTTCAATTTTCTAACAGAAACTAGAACTGCAACGTAGTTGCCATGCTCGCTAACTAAAATTATCATGATCGCGTCAATTAAAATTGCCATCAAAAGCGTTCGCAATTGTCATCCCTTCCCTGGAAACAATCGTTGACCATTGGGGTCCTTATTTTTTAAACTTGACCAGGCTATCATATCCGTCGAGACATGGATTTTCTTGAGGACACAAACATAACAGGTACCAGGCAGACTTTAGTGCTTAAGAGTTCTTATTGCGAGTCTTCTGGAAATAAGCTGCAGTACGAACACCCCAGGCCCCCGCGTCGCTCCCGCAGGGGCGACTCGGGCGGCTCAAACCCTAGCCCGCCGCCGGGGCTCCCTTCCCCTTTTCCTCTCCCTCGTCGCCGCCGGAGGGGGTCGCCGGAGCGCCGCGCGGCCGCCAAGGATGGTGGCGGCGAGGATCTGGTCGCTCCGCCTCGGTGGAGGATCTCGGAACCGAGGTGGCGACCTCGGGCGGTGGTGCTGCGTCGTCCTCAGTAAACGGCGGCAGCGGGTGCTGGCCGCTCATCTCGGCCGTGCGGGCGGCGCGGTGACGGCGGGCGATGGCTGTGGTGCGCGGTGGCTTCGGGGCACCTGCGTCAGATCTGAAGGCATCTTCCTCTTCAACCTCTTGTCACCCTCGTCTCAGATCCGTTCTCCGGCGGCCTCCGGGCACCGTAGCCGTGTCTCCTCTCGAGGTGGGGGTTGGGAGAGGGGACCGGAGAAATCCGTGGCTGGCTATGCCGGCCTGCCGGCGGCGACACCCATGGGCGCCGTCCCCTACCTGTAGGCGCTGGTAAAAATGCCCCCTTTCCCCCTCCTCTTCCTCCCGTGTTGCTCATGGACCAGGTGAAAACCCAAATCCCTCGGGATTGGGCAGCAGCGACGCCGTGGGCGCCGTCACCCTCAAGGGGGTGCCGTCTTTGGTGAGCTTTGGGGAAGTGTGCTTGTTCCGGTTGGGGGTTGCTCGGTCTTCAGCAGCCTTGCCGTGTAGCTTGCTTCTCCTCTTGTGCAGATATCATGGATTGCCGATGCTTTCCTTGGATGAGCTCCAAGTAGTTTGGCGGTGGTGTCCTGGTGAGGTCTTCCGGTTGGCAACGGCGTCGGCCGCTCTTTAGCCCTCGGGTGGGCATCTCCACCTTTCGACGGATCGGCGCCCTCCGTGCCAGGGCGAGGGGGCAGGGATCCCCCTTCTGAGGTGGAGGAGGGCGACATCGACGGCCAGAGTCCGTGGAGCTGACAACGGAGCTCCTCCAACTACTGTGTTTCTTCCCCAAGCTTTGCTGGTGCCCTGCGTGATGTTCTACTCGCTGTGGAGGGCTTCTTCGACTTCTAGCTAGACTTGTGCTTTAGTTTCCTTATATTTGCTAGTAGTTTGTAGTACCTGATGGCTTTTATACAGCACCATGTATCGGCTTGCTGTTTTGTTCTTTGTTTACTTTGTTTGTTCGTTGTAATCTTGGCCGGTTGATGAATTTGTTAATTCAAAGCCGGGCTCTTCTTGAGCCTTCGTTCTAAAAAAAAGAGTTCTTATTGCATATTTACAATTTGATCTAAACATCATGAGCAAATTTATATTTTCTTGGCAAAACATCATGATCAAATTTAGCTGTGAAGATTTCTCATTACAAATTGGACATGAGTGAATGTGTAATAATGCTTATAAAAAAAGACTCCATGAGCAGTAATATCTACAAGAAGAAAATAACCACTAATCAAAGCTGAAAATTCTCCCGAGCAAGACATGTCGAAGCAGATGCCGAGAAAAAGCGATGAAAATTCCCAAGATGTCGGGCACGGCGAGTGATCTACCACTTGATGGTGGCCATGACCGTCATAGTGGTGAACCCACAACCAAGATGAATGGATCATGATTGTAGAGCAATGGTGGATCATGGTTCTTATCCGTGGGGATCTCAGCAGTATTCTCCATCCAAATACTACAAGCTCTTATTTCAAAACTTTTCTATCCCAACACTCAATTTTTTTTATCTTCCAACTCCCAAGTTATTCCAAAGAAGTTTGACGAAGTAAATGTCTATAAAACTAAAAATAAAAACCATTATGTAGCTATTGTTCATGGCTCGCTTACTCAAGACCAAATGCAGCGCAAGCAATGCACTGGGCAACTTAACTCTGGGACCGTGTTGCTATGCCAAGCTTCCACTTTGGAGACAAGAAATTGCGTATTCATGGAATGCCCCTTTGCTTAGAGCATTGCTAATTGTATAGCCGGCTATTGGCTATATTGTTATTGTCATGTCCTCTATAGTCGATCTTGTAGTCAACACATATAATATTAGCTATAAATATATATTACTATGGTCCATCTTATACTCTCATAAAGTTTCCAGCCAGATGTCAATCAACAACCTGCTTCTCTTCTCTCTGTTCTTCTCTCTTGTCCAACTCAGTAAGAATATATCCTATAAATCTTTATAGCCCACTTACCTCACCTTATTATACTTGCTCTTAGTGGTGCTAGCATGAAGTTGCTAGTCTTCTCGACCCTTCATTAGTGGCATGATTCCCTAAGCAAACAATTCATTCATATAGACCTATTTTTGGGAGGCGGCTGCGTGCATTTGCTGGAATATCCGGAAGCAGATGTATCACATGGCCTTCTCAATGCTCTATTTTTCTTCTCTCTCGTCTCTACACTGGCAAATGTGCCATATCTTCGAGACTATAGCCCCTTACTATATTTCTCTAATTGCCACATTAGATAGTCCACAAATTGATTTCATTTTGCCAAAACACAAGTGACTATGTTTTAGGAAATACAAAGAAAGTATCTATGAAGATCAGTCAGTCCACAAACTGACTGTGTTTTTGCCGAAACACGTGTGACTATAATTAGCAAATCGAGAAATGTATTCTACATTATGGTTGAATTTGGTATAAATGATGTCACCTTTATAACAATGTTACTTTTGTGTTGGGACGATAAACTATCAATATAAGTGTTCCCCGTATCAAAATTTACAACTTTAAAGAAAACAAGCATGTGATGACAAATCAAGCAACCGACCATGTTCATCGATATCGACCAATAGAGAGACTGCACATGTTTCCTTCCCTTTTTTATATTTACTAGCACATATGCCCGTGCATTGCAACGGGAGATAAATAGTATGCATTTAAAGTCAATGACAATTATATGTGCAAGCAAAATCTTATGTGCACACGAAAAAAAGAACGTTTAGCTTCTCGGTTTCGCCACGTGTGAAAGAATCAATCCGCTATTTTTCCATTCATTAATCGAGGGTATTTAAGAGTTTTGTTACGTCACCGCACGTCAGATAAGGCCCATGAGTTATTCAATCTACTTTTCTTTTCAATCCTTTCGATCGAGGGGATTTTAAGGTATGAATTTCTTAAATATTCTAGGAGACATGAACAATTTTTTAAATACGGAACAATGTTTTTAATTATGTACACTTCAAAAAACACGAAAAATATGAAAGGGAACATCTTTTTGAATTCACAAACATTTTCTGAAAATACCAACGTTTTTTATAAAAAATATTAACATTATTTGACTTTGTGAACATTTTTTAAAAACGGGAATATGTGTTAAAAATTCATAAGATTTTTAGAAAATGTGTATCTTTTATACAAAGCATAATTTTTAATTGTGCAAATTTCACTCAAAAGGAATATTATTCGAATTTAAAGCATTTTTAAAATGCCATTTTCATTTAACACATCTCGAAAAAAAATTCAAAACAATAATTGTTTTTAACGCAAAGTTTTTTGCAGGTTCCACATATTTTTCAAAATAGCAAAAAAATTAGGAATTCTTAACATTTCCAAAAAATTGTTTTTCTTAAGTTTGAATTTTTTGAGAGTTTTTAAATTAAGAAATAAATTCTAAAAGAAAAATAAACTTGGAAGGGAAGAAAGAGATAGGGAAAGGAGAACAAAATACAAGTAAAAAACAGAAACAAAGAAAATGGGCCAGCCTACTATTGGTTGTCCTGTGCGAAACTCCAACAGAAAAACATGAACATTATCTGAATTCAGCTGTCGACTTAGGGTACCCGGTCCACACCCTTCAGGCAAAGGGCAGGTTCCCAAGTTCTAGTTGTTGGGTACTTGACAAACAGTTTTCCTATTGGCCAGAAGGCCAGATCGCCCCGCTGCGTGCCGTTGGATTGACCCTATGCTGGTCGTTCCACCTCATGCGCACGGTCGCTCCATGCTTGATGCACCACTTGCCTAAGCTCCTCGACTCATCGCAAGCGCTCTGCTGTTGTCGTAGCACGTGTGGAAAACCCGTCGTGGGCATCGTTAGCTCGCCTGTGCCGTTACATTATGTGGTGGGTGGGAGAGGGGAGAGGCAGAGAAGGAGGCGTTGGTATCTGTTGTCGGTTTCTTCACATGTGGTGGCTCGCCCTAGCAGCCAGCAACGGTGGTACATTTGCAGTAGCAGTGTCGCACCCCTGTGCCTCATGGGTCGTGGTGAGGGAAGAGAAGGTGAGTCGCGGGGGAGATCGGGGAATGGAGCGTTCGCGATGACAGGGAGCAGCGCATAGTGAAAAACATAAAATAAAGAAGCGGTGGCTTATGGATAGGAACTAGGGGTGGAGACGAGAACAATGAAGGCAAAGAAAAACAAGGATAGAGCAGCGCATGATCTCATGGGATCCGGTCAGTCGGCGGCTCGAATCTCTTACTGCCAACTTATATTCTGTCCCTGTTTACAACCAACCACTGGCTTGCTTTAATTTATTCCATTTCATCACTAACTACTGGTTAAAGCTCATATATAGGCACATTGTTCCTCTAATTAAAATAGCCTATAGGAACGGACCGGATAAGTCGCCTCGAGCATTACCCCGCAGACCCTACCCTTGGCCTCGGCGCCGCGCCGGAGCCGCATATAGCCGGCTTCGCCCCACGCCGTCACCAGGAATTTTTGAGGAGCCAAAAGTCGACTCCCGCTGGCTCACCGTAATGGTCGTTGTGCCCGGTAGTGCCGTAGCCAACGAGGGTCATGGCATGCCCGAGAGTGGTGTTGCAGGGCCCGTCGAAGAGGCCGCGGCGGTAATGTATGAAGGCCGTGCTGTTGGCGTCGACCCCTACGGTGACGGGGTGTTTGAACACTGCCCACATGAGCGCCCACTCGTTCCGCGTGCTCGTCGACCGCCCCCGGTGCGCCAGTCCATGGACGCCGGTGGGTCTAGGTATTTTCTCCTCTGGCCAGCGGAATGTAGCAGCGGATGCTATAGTCGTTGCTCAGGGCGGTGTCAGCGAACTCGTTGAGCTTCAGTTTGCCCGGGCCGCGCTGGTGCGCGAGCCGGACACTCTGCGCGAAGACGGCGAAGCGGGTGCTGCCGCGTGCTCCTCCACTTGGGAGAGCGTTCCCGAAGTGCTGCGCCCACCGCTCGTACAGAGAGAGGAGGGCCTCCTCCGACGCGACCTCCTCCGAGGCGAACGACATGGTGATGGTGCCGCCACTCGCGGCGGGCATGGCGAGGAGCAAGACCATGGTCACCGCGAGCAGGAGTCTCGCCACAGTGGTCTCCATGGTTTCTTGGTCTAGAACGGCAAACAGGAGCGAACAACTCTGAGCGAAGTTTCTTCTGGCCGCACTTCCTCTCCCCATCGGCCAAGGGGGTTCTTATATAGGACTGGGAGGCTCCTTAGGCAACTTATGCACAACGTCGGCGCCTTAAAAATATCAGACGAAATTTACTCCTAAAAAACATAACGCTCTTCTCGTCTCAAGTTTCCCCTTGTAGCTGCTGATGGAAAATTCGTGGTGCGTTTGAGTTTGCCTTACTGAGTAACTGAGATAGTAAGACAGCCACCCTGTGTACATCAAGGTTGAATTTGTTTGTGTTTTTTTTTCTGTTGAGCAAATGTTCACATTTGTATTGCAACACTATGTGATTTAAATTCAATTATCCTTTAAGCATCTACCGTGGAAATTCTCCTTAAATTCTGGTTAGATTTTGCAAGGTTAGCCACGTCGAAAATCCACTAAGGGCGCATCCCCAATAGCTATTTCGATTTTGTTCCTCCGTTTGGTACCTAACACTGAACACCACATCACCTATATATGCACAACTTCACTATCTGTACTATCTAAAAAGAACCTAAGGTTCTGTTTCCTGCCATGCAAACCGCGTCATGCAAAGCATTTCATCCGCCCTCCGCTCTCTCCACGTGTATTACCTGATCTGCTATATATTTCCCTACCCACCTTCTTGCGGTCACTAGCCCTGGTTTCCTAGCGAGTTTTCCAATGGCCCCTATACATTTCAAAGACATTAAATCCTCCTGGTTGACCTGCTTTGGAATGTGTGTGCGTGTTTCCTTGGCTAGTTGGCATAACATTCTCGTGTGGTTTGTGAGTTCCATTGGCGTTTGTTGTCGTAGCGACCAGTGTATCAGAGCATGGTCAATAGTATAGCCAACTAATGGCTATATAATGTTGTCATGTCATGTATATATAGTCACTACTTACAGTCACTCATACAATAAGGTTGCCTATAAGATTAGCTATAAGAGTAGTACTTTTGCCATCTCTTTATCTCTTTCTTCATATTAATTGTATCTGCCTAGAAGTTCTCATATAGATAGGCTGTTGTATTAGAGCCATACCCTCTCATTTTTTTTATATCTTTCTCCTTCACATAGGCAAAACTGCCATATAAGGGGGCTATAAGCCTCCTATTGTACTTGCTCAGGACCCTGGAGTTGCCAGATCTGCTCAACCTCCAGCTAAAGGTTTTCATCACTCCTTGGCTCCGTGATTATGTCACTGCATCGGAACCTAGTGGCTGACCAGCAAACCAACCGCCCGGAGATTATAGCATACAACACATCGAAGACAAATGTGATTGGATTGTGGCAGAAACTACTGATAAGAACCGTACAAGGTGGGCGAATGTGACCCCTGACATGCGATGGGATGGACAACGACCTTGATGTCTTTCGGCACCGCATGTGCGCTGACCAGCCATACCCAGCGCCCGGCCTTCTGTGCTTTCTGGCGTCCTCTTGACCGGACGGCCAGTACATCGGCTCCGTACCGGGCCTATCGCAGGCGGGCTTCTGAGTGAGGTAGACATAATGCGCAGCCAGCCAAACAAACCTACTTGGCCGGGACACGTGATCATATCTAAGAGCTATGTTGTCGACCATGTGGTGGCACGTCCATCTCGGCCCTGTTCCGGTGATACCGTTTGCTATACGGGCAAGCGGGATCGATCTGTCGTCCATTTCGTCCGGCACTAGGTTCCACGTGAGATTGTTCTGCCTATGCACTTCATACGTGCCTGGCGCTTCGATATTCTGATGCGGGTGCAGCGACCCTGTGACTTCAAAGAAAAATGATGCTCCCTAACCTCGCTGAATTGTGATGAAAGTGCCAGCATCGATGTGCCCTATGGGTGGCTTAGAGCAACTTCAAAGGGCCGATCCATGTCGTTCGCCTGCGTCCATTTAGATCGGTGTGGACAAAAGTGATGCCCAACGCGCCGATCCAAACCCAAATCACGTCCGCGTCGTGTACGCGCCGACGCATTTGCGGCCCAAATTTGTGTCCCAAATGCGTCAGGGCGGACGCCGAACGGATGCTTCGCGCGCCTTCTCGCTATCCGCCGCGTCCTCACATGGCAGCCGTCCAACTATCCGCTGCCCACGTGGTCAGCTTAATTTATGACGACAGGCCCACGCGTCAGCGACGGCGCTCGTCCTTATTTAAGCCGACCGTACGGCGGGGCCGTCCTCATCCACACTCGTCGTCCATATCTGCTCACCTTTGCTCCCTCGTCGCCGACAAACCCTGGCCACCACAACCATAGCGAGATGGGTCTCTTCTCCGGCGCCAGCGGCAGCAAGGCCAAGGGCAAGTCCCCCGCCACCCCTTTCCCCTCCGAGTTTCTCCCACCTCCGCCGGCGCCTCGCCGGCAGAGGCAGTGCGTCAGCGTGTCAGTGCACCAGGCGGAGTGGCACTGGCAGAACTGCCAGCCTCTGCCGTATCCGGACGTGACGCTGCCGCACGACTGACATCTGGATCCAGATAGGATCCCAGTGCCGGCGGCGCCGCGGACGGCTCGTGCTCACGCGGAGGAGGGGCGGCGCCGGCGGGCGCTGCTGACGCCGGAGCAGCGCCTCGACAAGGCCTACGCAACCGACTCGCCCAACTGGGCGAGGTGGTTCGCCTTCGAGCACGAGGAGGCGAGGCGACAGGGCGTGCGCGAGGTCGACCGGAGGCCAACACCGCTCGTCGTCCGCGAGGAGGACCAGGCGGCGGAGGACGCCTACCCACTACTAGGAAAAGGGCTATAGATAGGATTGATACTAATGGCGCATCATGGAAGCAGTGCGCCACTACTATATACTAATGGCGCACCGGTTGGTGATGCGCCATTAGTGTGGAAGACACTAATGGCGCACCAGAAACAGGGTGCGCCACTAGTATTTTTTTTTTCCATTTTTCCATACAAACTAATGGCGCATCAGGTCGAAGTGCGCCATTACTAGTTCTAACTAGTAATGGCGCACCAGGCAGACAGTGCGCCATTACTGTAAAAAAATTATTCTTTTTTTGCAAAACTACTAATGGCGCACCGTTTCACAGTGCGCCATTACTAGTTTAAACTAGTAATGGCGCACTATTACCCGGTGCGCCATTAGTATATATATTTATTTATTTTTCTTTTTTGCAAAGGCGCACCACCTGCAGGTGCGCCATTAGTAACCAGGGTTACTAATGGCGCATTTGGTGGTGGTGCGCCATTAGTAACCTGGGACCCCAACAAGATATTTTGGACAGCCCCACACCTACCCACTCACTTTCCCCACTTCATTCCCTCCACCTCCTTCTCTAAGCTTTCGGTTGCCTCCTCCTCCTCACCTCATTTCCACCATAGATTCATCAAAATTAAGTGGTGAAATTACCTTTTTTTGATAGGCAAGTAAGGGAAAAGCTATCTTCATGATGTAGATCTACTTTTTTTCTCCCTAACTCGCTCCAACAACATGCAATGCACTTTTTGTGGCCTAGCTAGATCTATGTATGTTTGTGGTGTTGCATGTGTTTGTGGTGTTGCATATATGTTTGTGTTTGAAGGTACCGGTATTTGAAGTGCGATAGTTGCCAATATTTTGCCGGAATGTTTTGATTCATTTCTGTTTCGGCGAGAATTTTGGCACTATGCATTCTTTTTGGTCCTATTTTTAGGGAAGGTCATGCCAAATTTTTTCTTGGTTCTAAAATATCGTTTTGCTCTACCCCGCAAGCGACCATGGTCCGCACGATGACTGAAGGCATCGTGAATAGGTTTTTGAGCTCTGCGAAGGCCGAGATGCTTCAAAAGAACGAGACAGAGATAAGATGTCCGTGTCGAAGATGCAAGCTGAAGAGCCTTATTGCGGACCCGGATTCCGGGTAGGTGCAGGACCACCTGCTCTTGCGTGGTTTCATGGATGGCTATCGGTGGCAAGGTGATGAAGATGACTATGAAGTCGTGCATGGGGGCCGGGCAAGAAATGAGGAAGGGCAACAAGACAAGTACCACCGCGGCGAGGGCGGGCGAGAAGACGAAGAATCTCCAGGACATGATCACGACGGTGATGCTGTACACAGTCATCATGTAGAAGATGTCGTACATGATGATGAGGAAGATCAAGACGAAGCGCATGATCATGAAGATGAAGATGCCGGAGCAGACGACGATGGAGGCTGGATGCAGGACCCTCATATTCAAGAGCTGCTTCTCAAGCAGACGGATAACGCAAGAGCTACCGCCCGAGAGAAAGCCAAGCTGGATCAACTGGAGATAGACGCGGTTACTCCATTGTATGAAGGATGCAGGCCCGAGGATACCCGCCTGAAAGTAACGCTTATGGCTCTGGAGATGAAGGTAAAATACAAAATGACCGACGCATGCTTCGACGAGAACATGTCATTCTGGCACGAACGTCTTCCCAAGGGGAACAAGTGCCCGACCAGTTTCGAGGAGGCGAAGAAAATCGTGTGTCCTCTGGATTTACCGCACGTGAAATACCATGTGTGCATGAAAAATTGTATCATTTATCGGGATGATCACGCGGAGTCTACCATATGTCTGGTGTGCGGCGTCACTCGATACAAGAAGAGGAAGAAAGCTCCTCAAAAATCGGTGTGGTACTTTCCGATCACTCCTCGTCTGCAGCGGTATTTCGCGGACCCTAAGGTAGCAAAGCTCCTGCGTTGGCACACGGATAGGGAGGAGAAGAAGCGGGAAGATGACGGAAATGATCCGGAGATAAATAAAAAAGACAAGATGCTGAGTCACCCTAAGGATGCGAGCCAGTGGCAAGCGTTGAACTTCGAATACCCAGAATTTGAGAAGGATCCAAGGAACATCGTGTTGGGCGCGAGCACCGATGGAGTCAATCCGTTTGGCAGCCAGAGAAGCACACATAGCACCTGGCCTGTGTTTGTGTGGATGTACAACCTTCCCCCCTCGTTGTGCATGAAGAGGAAGTACATTCACATGAGTATGCTAATTGAAGGGCCGAAACAACCAGGGAACGACATCAATCTGTATCTGGGGCTGCTGAAGGAGGAGCTAGACACGCTGTGGAAAACGCCAGCCAATACGTGGGACGCCGCAGAAAAAGAATATTTCCCTATGAGAGCCGCACTGCTCACGACGGTGCACGACTATCTCGGTTACGGATATCTCGCGGGGCAGGTAGTCCACGGATTTTCTGGATGCGTAAGGTGCATGGATGACACAACGTATCGCTAGCTAGATAGAGATCCCGAATCTTCGAAAACCGTGTTCATGGGACATCGAAGGTGGCTTCGCGACGATGACCCGTGGAGGAAACGCAAGGATCTGTTCGATGGTGAAACCGAACCCTGAAAACGCCCGTGTACAAGGAGCGGCGAGGAAATAGACGAGCTGTTGAAAAATTGGAAAGACTGCCCACTGCCGGGAAAGAAGCAAAAGGCGCCAGAGCCGGGAAAGAAGCGAAAGGCGCCAGAGCCGCTGCTGAAGGTATGGAAAACGAGGTCTGTTTTCTGGGACTTACTGTACTGGAAGATCCACCGTGTGCCTCACAGCCTTGATGTCATGCATATCACAAAGAACTTGTGCGAGAGTCTGCTTGGTACCCTGCTCAACATGCCAGAGAGGACCAAAGATGGGCCGAAAGTAAGGGCAGACTTGAAATCAATGGGCATCAGGCAGGAGCTTCACGCTAATGATGATGATGATGATGATGATGATGATGATGATGAGGCGAAGCAGGACATAGAAAGTCGTCGCAAAGGCAAAAAGGCCAAGAAGACCGGAAATGACTACCCTCCCGCGTGCTTCACTCTAAGTCAGGAGGAGATCGAGCAGTTTTTCACCTGCCTCCTAGGAGTAAAACTTCCTTACGGTTACGCGGGGAAGATAAGCAGATACCTAGACCGAGCGAAGCAGAAGTTCAATGGGATGAAGTCTCACGACTATCACGTGCTGATGACGCAGATACTTCCAGTTGCAATCCGTGGGATCATGGACGCGCACGTCCGTGAAACGCTATTTGGCCTATGCAACTTTTTCGACGTCATCTCTCGGATGTCGATTAGCGTGAGGCAACTCAGAAGGCTACAGGAAGAGATCGTGGTGATACTATGCGAGCTTGAGATGTACTTCCCGTCCGCATTCTTCGACGTTATGGTGCATCTGCTGGTCCATATCGTGGAGGATATCATCCAACTCGGGCCGACGTTCCTGAACAGCATGATGCCGTTCGAAAGGATGAATGGTGTCATCAAAGGATACGTTCGCAACATGTCACGTCCAGAGGGAAGTATAGCCAGGGGCTTTCTGACCGAAGAGTGCATCTCCTACTGCACGAATTATCTAGGCATCGAGAACCCTGTTGGTCTGCCCGTCAACAGGAACCTCGGCAGGCTCGCTGGATGGGGTCACCGTGAGGGTCGCCGCGAAATGCATGTCGACTTCGAGGGTCGACTCGCCGACTTTGAAAGAGCAAACCTAGTCGCGCTACAACACATAGACGTGGTCGATCCTTGGGTGGTAGAGCACAAAATATTTATTGAGAAGACGTACAATGACCGAGGCCAACAGAGGACGGACGGAGATATACTCAAAGAGCACAACTCATGTTTCACGCGTTGGTTCAAGCAGAAGCTTCTGTCGTACCCTTTACATGAGGATTCTTCCGCGGAAGAACAACTAATATTCGCCTTGTCACAGGGCACCGAGCACAACCTGATGACCTATGAGGCATACGATATCAACGGCTACACATTCTACACCGAGGACAAGGACATGAAGAGCGATGGTTATCAGAACTCCGGGGTAACGATGGAATCCTACACCGGTAACGACAAGGACAGATACTACGGAAGGATCGAGGAGATCTGGGAGCTGAGCTACGCTGGAGAGAAGGTCCCGATGTTTCGTGTTAGATGGGCCAAGAGCGTCCTAAAAGAAGACCGGTATTTCACCACCATGGTTATACCGGAAGCCAAATCCAAAACCGCAGGAGCAAACGTCACCGCAAAAAATGAGCCATGGGTACTGGCTTCCCAAGTGGACCAATGCTTCTTCATTACCAACCCGTCAAAGCCCAGTCATGTTGTCGTGAGGAGAGGCAAAAGGAAGATCATCGGAATGGATGGAGTAGCCAATGAGCAAGACTTCGACAAGTACGGCGACCCGAAGATCGAACATGACGACGACGATGAAGTAGCAGCACACACCACAAGAAGAAGCAGGACCACCCTACCTAAAGGACGTCCGTTCCACGGAAGAACTCCATTTGCAAAAAAGAAGGGCAAGAAGATTGTGAACAGATAGCTAGCTAAGATCGATTGTATTTAAGTCGTAGTCTTCATTTCTCGATTGTATTTCATGGGCACTTTTTGATATCATGAATATTTTTAAATTTCATGGGCACTTTTTGAATTCATGAGGACACTTGATCTCGATCCCCCTCCATCTCGATCTCGATTCCCCCTCCATCTCGATCTCGATCCCCCTCCATCTCGATCCCACCCGCTAGCTCCACCGCCGCCGACGACCCACCGCAACCCTCCCCCGCTCCACCGCCGCCGACAAGCACCCGGCCCCCCGCACCCTCTCCCGCTCCACTGCCGCCAACGGGCACCCCCCGCACCCTCCCCCGCTCCACCGCCGCCGCCGATGATATTTTCAAGTAACAAATTTGTACATATTTTTTAAAAAATTATTACTGTTTTTATAAAAAAAAATATTGTTATGATTTAAACAATTTTTAACATATTTAAACACAAATAACTATAAAAAAACAGCATTTAAAATGCATAAAAAAATATTGGGGAGCCTGGGAATCGAACACAAGACCTCCTGGTGTGTGTGCTGCGTGCTGACCAGTCGGGGTAGTGGGTGGGTTCTATTGTCGATAGGGTTAGGTTGTAGATATGGCTAGTGGGCTAGATTAAAACAAAATTCTAATGGCGCACCGAGGGGTGGTGCGCCATTAGAATAGTCATACTTATGGCGCACGAGGGGGCCCCACACTAAATCCCCAATCTCTCTAATCTCTCCCCTGCCTCATCGATCTCACCTGCTGCCCCCCGTTTTCGCCATCCCCCTCGCCGCCCCCCTCGCCTCCTTCGCCGTCCCCGAGCAGCATGGCCAGTCCGGACCAGGGAGGAGTGCCCCGACGGGCTGGGAAGCTGCTGCTGCCAAGTGACTCTCGGGCCGGGAGGACCGCCGCCGCAGATCGAGGAGGACCGCCACCGTAGATCGAGGACCGCCGCACCGACCAACCTCCTTGCTCACGCCACCCGAACCCGCCCGCCTCTCCCCGACGCCGGCGCGCTAGCCAGCAGGTGAGTGAGGCGACCCTACCCCAATCCCATCTCCCCCCACCGGCAATCCCCATATCCTCGGCACCAGCCGGCGACATGGTTCTTAGTGGAGCGCCACCGATGGTTTTTTATACAGATAGTGGAACTGCATGACCCATATTTGATTCTCATATTTGATTCCCTGAGATTGAACTATACTAAGAATTTTCCCATTGAAATTCAGTACTGTGAAATCTGAAGAAAATTTCAGTGACAAGTATCTTGTTGTCTCTTAATAAGAAATCTGAAGAGAATTGTATTGTGAAAGCATGGGACTGCATTTTCTTTGTTTAGCTGTGTTGGGTGGATGCCTAGGGCCTCTTTTGCTTCATGCAACAATATTCCAGTGAATTTGGATTCATGCAACAATATGAAACATGTAAGAAGTCCATAATGATAGATGTAACATGTAAGAAGTCCATAATTGATTAATGGATCTCTTAGTTTGATAGTTTTTTTAGTGTTGCACCTTTTCCTTCTACAACTTGCAGATGTGCACACAGTTTTTTGTGTTCAGTTTAGGAGTTGGTCCTTGGGAAGCATAAATAAAACATTATTGGCAAGTGCAGTCTTGTTACTCCTAGGTATCTACAAATGAGTAGATGAATATTTGTTACTCCAAGAATGTGAACACTTGGTCCATATTCATTTGCAGTGAACATACATTTTCACTGTTCTTATATTATTTGCTTGATGTCAGATTATGCTATGAGGATATTAGTCTAAGCCCAGTCTTGGATGCATTATTTTATCCTGCGGTGGTTAAACCGGTTCTGAAGATTATCTAGTTTGACCTGTACTTGTCCAGCTATCATAATCTATTCTTTGACCATGGCAGTAGCTGGCATTTTGTTATGATAATTTCAGTATATATCTTACTGTCCTTTGCTGATCTCGTTGTATTTTCAATTCACAGGCAACTCTCCGACGAAGTCTCCTCCAGGTAATATATGTCTCATGCTTTCTAAAGAGTACTAGTATACTGACTAAACTATCCACTTGCTATGCTTAGCTGCCCTGTTGTCTGAATCATGACACTTTGCCAGCTGAAACTTGCCTATCACACTGTCGCTGCATTGCTCAACTAAAAACACAAATATTTGTACTTTTTGCCTGTCATAATGCAACTAAGCATACTAGTCTCAACTAAGCATACTAGTTTTTTGTAGTGAGACAGTAAGATAGTGAGACTGTAAGAAGGAAACTTCCCAGATTATGTAGAAAGAAAATACTTGGTTTGACAGCAAGTACCATGACATGAATCAAAAAACATATACGGTGGGAAAAATAAAATGGCAGAAACCTGGGAGGTTCTGGTTTGCTGTATCTCCACCAGTTTGGGTTGGTGAATGTGGATGATTTTTTTATCCTGTGAACTCATTGTACTGCTACAAGAATTTGGTATCATCATGGTGTAATTTTGTTAACATTCTGGTTTTGTTAGATAGTGGCTACACTAATCTAGAGTGATACAATTTTCCTTCCCATTTGGTATCATCATGTTCAGTGTATACAGTTATAACATCATGTGGGTTTTTTAAGTCTGTTTACAGCTCATGTGGGTTTTAACATCATGTGGGTTGGTGAATGTGGATGATTTTTTTATCCTGTGAACTTGAATGTTGCAATGCTGTTTTCTTCAGAGGCTACTGTCAAAAACTTGAGCTACTGTCTTGCAAAGATGATGATCATCTTACTAGTTTGCTGGGTTTTGTCTTCGACCATTGTGTCGTGATGAATTTGCAGGTACCCCGAGTTGCCCTTGAGTTTGCCGGAATCTCGATTAACTTCCGTTCTGGCAAATTCGGGTACTCCATATGTCCTATTTTCAGCAAAGGTCATGCTAAAATTTTCCGTGAATTTTAGCATGACTTTGCTAAAAATAGGACATCTGGGGTACTTGCGACTAATGCATGGGCCGGGGTATCTTAGTACTTAGTTAAGTAGGATCAACTACCCTGCCATTCTTGCTGCATTAAACCATAGGTGGCAATAGAGCCAAGTTATTAGGCCCAACTTAGAATTCTCCTTAGCATCGATAAACCCTAGATGATAAACCCAACATAGGTGGCAATAGAGCCAAGTGATTAGTGCCAAGTGATTAGGCCCAACCTAGGGTGCCTCGGCATCGATAAACCCTAAATGATGAAAACTTAACTTGGCTGCCCCGGATGCCTCGGTGTCGATGAGAACCTAAATGATGTACGCTTAGGCTTTTAGGGTGCCTCGGCATCGACAAACCCTAAATGATGAAAGCTTAGGCTTTTAGGGTGCCTCGGTGTCGACAAACCCTAAATGATGAGACCATGATCTTGTTCCTTGACAATAACCAACTTTTTGACCAATTTTTTTTTCTATTTAGAGCGAAACATGTCCCACAACGATGAGGCCGGTGGTTCGGGCGGCAAGCAATTCTGGGAGTTGTCCCAGGAGATGGAGGAACAACCTCACCGCTATGAGGACGCCGCGGAAGACACCGATCCTGATTACACAACCCCTAGTGGTGTCGGGGATGACACCACTGATGGTGCCGCTGAGGATACCACCACTGATGATGGCGGCGGACACACAGATGGCAGCCAACCGAAGAAGCAAAGGAAGGACCGGCGCCCGAATGCGCTCTGCACCCTCAAGGAGGAATTCACTCAAGTGGACTCCGACGGGAATCCAACGGAGCCCAAACATATAGTCAAGGGGTACTCGGTTCAGCTCGGGTGCATTCTCCGGAGCACCGTCTCGATCAACACCGAGAACCTTAGGCATAAGGACCGAGGGAATTTGCGCAACCTCCTCTTCACGAAGCTGCACGAACGATACAAGTTCCCCGCCGAATTTGAAAACACACGCCTCTCAGGGAATAAAGTGAACAGTGCTGCCCTCACGAAGATGAGCACGGCCCTGTCTACTTGGAGAAGCGCGGTGAAGAGAATGATTGATAAAGGTGATAGTTATGAGAAGATCAAGGCGAAATATCCTTTGATGAGCGAAGATGAGTACAAGGAGTTCAAGATCAAGTGCGAGAGCAGTGCAACCTCCGAATCAAGTCAGTGGGGGAAAGAAATGCGGGAGTTGAACTTAGGGGAACACAAACTCGGTCCCGGCGGTTACAGAGTGGCGGAGCCTATATGGGACAAGGACGACGCGGAGCGTGCCGAGCAAGTTCTACCGCCCCGCTTCGAGAAATACAGCGGTGACAAGCAGACCAGGAACTATGTCAGGGCCCGGTACAAGGAGGACCCGATAACAAAGGAGCTTACCACGGATCCGAAGACCAGGGCGCTTGAGCTTCTTCTGGTAAGGAATACACCCCCGCGTAATTAGCTCCATATGGTTGCACTCTAATTAATCCCCAATATTTCTAAATGGTTCACGTTCCTTTCGCAGGACACTGAAAGCAGTAGCGCGGGGTCGTCTAAGAGCTCCCCTTTCGACACCCCTTTAAATAGCGCGTTGAACGTAATGAAAAACAAGGATAAGCTCACTAAGCCGACGTCAGCTGGTCATGTGGCCGGCAAAGGCTTGTCCACAAAATGGGGGTCATACTATACCGCTGGTGTGCGGAAGGAGAAAAAGACCAGCTCGGAAAGCCAGACGCGCGAGGTTGAAGAACTCAAGGCACAAGTGGCGCGGATTCCGGAGCTTGTCCAAGAGCAAGTGCAACAACAACTTGGAACGACGCTCAACGCCATGGTGCCTACGTTGATTCATGGGCTGACGACGTGGATTGCGGGCGGCCAACAGGGGCCTCCCCCGGTTCCCAGCTTCACGGCCAGCAACTCGCACAGCGCGCAGGCGGCACCATTGGTGTCTCTGGCGGCGCCATTGGTGTCTCCGCCGGCGGCGCCATTGGTGTCTCCAGCGGAGGCGGTATTCGTGTCTCCGGCGCCGGCACGGGCATTGGAGCTTAATGCACCCGGGTGTACGCCGGCGGGCACCTCGCCAACAAGCGCCCCCTCCGTCAGTTGCACGCCCGCTGTTGGCGGTGCCTCGACATTAGCCGAGCTTGACGGCATCACGGTAACTAAGCCTCTCGGCCGATGACTTCATCTCCTTGCCTTTGACTGGGCATCCCTGACGCCCTGTACATGTTTTCGCAGGGCACCGCCGACGTTCCTTGCACTCTTCTGCACTTCGTGGGCACCGAGTTGGTCGATGTCGCCAAGGGCAGAATCGTTCAACCAGGCAACCCCATGTTCCATGGTAATCCGATGCCACCCACAATGTATAGGGTTGAAGTGGTTCGGGTGTTGCCAGGCTGTGACGAGCTGTTACCTCCGATTCGACCCGCTGGGGCCAACGAAGAAGATGAGATGACCCTCAGCGCCTGCGTAAACTGGCCCCTGCTTTGACTGAAGAGCCAGATTCGTTTGAGGGAGGGGGACACCACCACACAAACAAGACCACCAGTCGTGCCGGCGCCAAGCCATGGCAAGAATGCCGCAACGCTACCGGACCTGCCGGACATCCCTATGGCACAGGATCCGGACGGTGACGACAACGACAACGGTACATTTACCAACGTTGATAAGTACTTTGCCGAACATGGGTACGCTGACGAGTTCTGCGGGCCTCTTTCTCAAGAACCCAACCAAGACCACCGCGATCTAGGTGGTACGGCGGAGAAATCCAATTGCAACAGGCGTCGTCTGGCGTTCAGTTCTCAGGACACGCCTCCAGCTCCCGCCTTCACCGAGCCTCAGATAGCTGAGGTGCGAAATATTATCAGCCCCAACACGCTCAAGAAGGCGGTCTGTGAGCAGAACTCGGTCCCATTACAGGAGATCAAGAAGAAGGGACGGAAACGAAAGACTAACAAGGGCGCCGGTGCGAGCCAGCCGGCACCGAGTTTGATCCGTGCTCAGGACGGGCCACCTTCACCTAAGGATATCTCGAGGAGGGTGCATGTGGCGGGTAGGGAGATGCTACCGCCAAATATGCTGAATGCTGCAATCGGTGCTATGCGGAGTCTGCACGACAGTGTTCTTTCTTTGGAGAAACGGTGTCTCAGAGAGAAGGATGTGGCATACCCGGTTTTCATGGCCAAGGTGCCAGAGGGCAAGGGCTTTATGGATGGCAACATCGGGGGTACGATCGTCCTGCGGTTTGATGACATCTTTGCTATGTTTAACCTTCATCCGCTGCACTACACCTTCGTTCGGCTGTTTTCGCTGAGTATGGAGATGCGGATCATTAGAGACAAGACCCCGGACATCGTGATAGTCGACCCCTTCTACATGCGTGCCAAGCACTTGAGCAGCGCTGGGGACCGCCAAGTTGCGAGTTCACACCTCGAAGGCGTCATTCTGGCAAACCCAGATAAGGATAACTTCCTTGTGGCTTACTTTCCCGAGTAAGTCATCCCTTAACCGCCCCGTAACATATGATTTCTTAGATTTCGATCGTTCTTTTTTTTCTAACATTCTGTGTTCTGTGCAGTGACACACATTGCACACTCATCCTCTTAAGCCCAAAATATTCCATGGCCACGTATTTCGACCCGAACCGTAACTCCAACATAGACTACACAAATGTCAAGAAAGTTCTTGATGATGTTCTCCCCGGCTACACCAAATCTGGAGGCACCTTCACCAGGGCAGTTCGTAAGTATGACAAGCACATGTTCTCACACAATACGAAGTTCTGCTGCGTCAAGCAGCCGCCTGGCGGTCAGAAGGATGCCTACTACGCCCTCCATCACATGCGGGCGATCGTAAGGGACCATCATCAACTTCTGCTACCAGATAATCTCAAAGATTGGGCCGCGAGCTTGTCGGCAGTCCAGGACGTGGACCTCAGACAAGAATTCTTTCGCATCCAGTCGGAGTTTGCGGACATCATCCATCAAGATGTCCTTCATACCTCGGGGCAGTTCTTCCTCAGATATCAACCGTCCAACAGTGAGATAGATGAAACGCTACAAATGTAGGGTGACAACGACCGCGATTTCATGACCATCACGACAGACGGCGGCTTCATCCACGCTCCTGTCCGATGAGTCGAGTCGAAAGTAGTGATGTGTAGTTCTGAAACATTGATTGGCTCATGTTGTAATTATACTTTAATGAATTCGTATATCTCTTTGGTTTGAACAGTCGTTCAATTTAGATGTAATCGATGCTATTTATTAGTAGGACCATGAATCGTGCTATTAATGTCTTGCTTTTCTCTTCCGATCCTTTTGTTGCATACTTACATATTGCTTATGTATTGTCTGTTGTTTGGCTTGTGCATAGAGATGCCATCGTATGTCGTGTACAAGGGTAAGGTTCCTGGAGTCTACGATGACTGGGAGGAGTGTCGGAGACAGGTTCACCGTTTCAGTGGTAACAGTTACAAAGGGTACACCACTAGGGCGGAGGCCGAATGTAGATACGCCCGCTATCTAGCGGGAGAGAGGAGAGAGCGTTGGAGGAACCGGATGAAGACCAGTTTGATCGCGATGATGCTCATCGTAATGACCACAGCTCTCTTCTATGTGATGGTAGTTTAGATTATCGATATCGACTTGTAATGTGAAGGCAAACTCGATACTCGCGGTCTTGAGACTTGTAATGTTTTATCTTTGTTCGGTATTTTGAATTCGGAGACTAATACGATGAATTGTATTCGGAGACTAATCTTCTATTGTATTCGATGAATCTGATGTTGCTGTGTGCTGCTGTCTATATTCTGTCCAATAATATATTTTATAACCTGTGCAAAAATCAGAAAAGCAAAAAAAATAAAACCTAATATTCATACTAATGGCGCACCACACAAGACACTAATGGCGCACTGTGATCATCACACTAATAGCACATTAACTGCTGGTGCGCCATTAGAATGCCAAAGCACATGGGTACATATGGCCCCCTAAGAGGCATTCTAATGGGGCACTGCAGGCTATACTAATGGCGCACTACGTGGTGCGCCATTAGAACACCAGATACTAATGGCACACCGGTGGTGCGCCATTAGAATTTAATTCTAATGGCGTGATGCCAGTGGCGCACCGGTAGTGCGCCATTAGAAGGCAAATTTGGTGCGCCACTAGCATGCATTTTCCTAGTAGTGACCAGGCGGCCCTTGCGGCCATCTACCGGGAGAGCGAGGAGGACGAGCGGCACAGAGCGGAGGCGGCAGAGGCGGAAGAGGAGGCCCGCTACAAGGCGGCAATGGCGCAGGCTCTTGCCCTCTCTGCAGCGGGCGACAGCGTGGTGCCGCCGGTGGCCCCGCCGTCCCGCATCAAGCCGGAGCCGCAGCCGGAGCCCGAGCCCGAGCACATCGCGCGCTTCTTCTGGAATGGAGTGGTGCGCGAGTGGGTGTCCCCATCACCGGTTTGGCTGGGGGCGACGCCGGCGCAGGAGCAGGCCTACCTCGAGATGTGGCGCCAGCGCCGGCTGGCAGAGGAGCGCCGTCAAGGCGAGTACGAGGAGATGCTCGAGCGCGACCTCAAGGAGGAGGCGCGCGAGGCCGAGGAGGAGGCGCGCCACGCCGCGGCTGCACAGGCGGCCGCAAAGCCCCCCGCCCGGCACTGCCTGCGTCGGCACAGCCCGACGTGGCGGCGCTCTGGAACACGGCGTTCACCTAGGCCGGGTCGGCGCCGACGCTCATCGACCTCACAAACCCCGAGGACGACGATGACGACGCCTAGGGCAGCGCGCCGCCTCGTAGTTTGGGCTGTTTTTATTTTTTTTAAATGCAAATGTGGACGCGTGGACTCTCGCCGGCCTTCGTGGCCGGCTTTAATGTTTATTTAATGTTATTTCTCTTTTTTTAAATATGCATGCGTTCATTTTTTTTGGCGCCGTCAAAATAGGTCTCAGGCCAGCGTTAGGCGTAGGCGCCGACCCAAATGCGGAAGCGGGCATCCGTGTCCGTCTGGCCAACTCAAACGGACAAAAGCGGATGAAATCGTCGTTCGTTTGAGTGACTCGTTGGAGTTGCTCTTAGACCTTACCGAATTTGAATGGATTCCACGCGAAGCAGGATCTGTGGCCGGTGACGGCAAAGATGTCGTCCCCATGGTACATGGCGTCTACGAATTCTTCCGGGTCCAGTTGGCCCGAGGGAAGGGAAAACCGGGAATGGTAGCTGACACGACTATACTTGTCAACATGCACCATGATGGCAATGGTAATGTCGAAGACTGTTATGAGGATTTATTCGTCATATAATCCTCTCTAGCTTGGTGGTTTCACCACCGTGATTTTCTTCAGTGTTGCGACGGCAATGCCATGGTTAAAGTTCTGACGCTCCCAGCAAAGCCCGTGAGCACTGAAACCAATGGCTTTTAGTGCGGACTCTGTTTTTATATGGTTTTTTAAGTTTTGTTAGGGTTTATGTCTTGCTCAAAAAAACAAGAAGGTAGTGGCTCCCTAAAAATGGAATGAGGTTCTTCCCGCCTAGCCCCCGTCCTAGCAGTGCGTCTAGTATCATCAGATGGCGGGTGGAGGTGTGTCTTCAGCGGATCTTGCAGGATTCACTTGGTCGTTGTCTTTAGTGGATCCGCTCAAATACGGTCTTTGTTCGTCCAAATCAGTGTTTCTTCAGGTTAGATTCTTCCGATCTATGCTTATCTTCATCGGCGCTGATTATTCTGATGCGCTCGTCCTATGGGGCCTTAGCATGACGACTTCCGGACTGTCTACTATAAGTATTCACTAGTAGAAAACGGAGCTTTAGCGCCGGTTCGTAAGGGCCTTTAGTGCCGGTTCCATAACCGGCACTAGGGGGTGGGCACTAAAGCCCCCCCCCCCTTTAGTACCGGTTCGGCATGAACCGGCACTAAAGTGCCACCACGTGGCGTGAGCTCGCGCCCTGGTATGGGGGACCTTTAGTACCGGTTGGTAACACCAACCGGTACGAAAGGTTTTTTTTTGAATTTTTTTTGAAAATTTTGGGAAAAAAAATTGATTTTTTTTCGATTTTCAATTTTTCCGAATCATTTGATGATTTAGTCTCTAATCACCTCTCTTAACTGCTCAAGTGTGGATCACTCATTCCAAATCGGCTGACTTCCCGGCCGGTCACCCATCCTCTCACTCCCCCAGCCTGAGCACGCTTAACTTCAGAGTTCTATTCCCCCTACATTCCAAGTCTACACTTGTTGTTTTCCTGACAAATGTAAGCTGTCAATCCTATTAACCCTCAGCAGTTTAGCTTGAGCATTAGGTCACACGTTTCAACGTTTGAGTTTGAAACTATTATTCTAAAAAACAGTAATTATTTAGTAACACTAATATTTCTTGAATTAGTTTGACCATAGTTTGACCAGATTTGACCAAAATTTAAAAAATTGAAATAATTATTTAGTAACACTAATATTCTTGAATAATTATGTAGTAACATTAATACTTCTTGAGTAAGTAGTTTGACCAGATTTAACCAATTTTTTTTTAAAAGTGAAATTTGACCATATCTTTTTTTCGTTTTGGAATTTGAGGATTCTAAAAAATTGCAAACAGGCCGTAGGCGTCTCCATCGGATGCGTATTTTCGTGCTGAATTTTTTGATATATTATACGTTTTTTTCCGACATCGTATGCAAAAGTTATAGCCGTTTTACATTTTCCCTATACTTTTTGCAAAACATGTCCAAATTTAAGTTTTCAAATTTTCCTAACTAGTAGATGTAGTAATATAACTACCTCTCGAAGGATTTTATTTTTTAAAATTTTTATCATTTTCTTTTGATTTTTTCAGAACTGAAATGGCGACACACCGGGGGGGGGGGGGTAGAGTTTGAAAATTGCCCTATAGTGCCGGTTTGTGTCACAAACCGGTACTATAGGTCAGACCCCTTTAGTACCGGTTCGTGGCACAAACCGGTACTAAAGGTTAGCCCTTTAGTACCGGTTTGTGACACGAACCGGTACTAAAGGTGATCGTGGGGCCCCGGCCTGATGCCAGCCTGCCATCACCTCTTTAGTACCGGTTCGTGGCACGAACCGGTATTAAAGGTTCAACACGAACCGGCATTAATGCATAGCCGTTCGAACCGGCACTAATGGTACCATTAGTGCCGGCTCAAATTCAAACCGGCACTAATGTGCTTCACGTTTGACCCTTTTTCTACTAGTGATTGCCCGACTCCGGTGAGGGGGTGGGGGTGGGGTGATAGCAGCTGCACGCCTTCGGCTTGCTTCGGTGCTTGTAGTCATCGCTAGGTGGTCTACGGATCTGGATGTATTTTTTATAATTTTTATTGTCAGTTGTACTGTCATGATTGATGATGAATAGATAGGAAGTTTTCCCGCAAAAAAACTTCTATCAAACGCTTTTATGGGATCAAACTTCGGTAGCTATTAGTAGAACATGAATCATGGCAATTAAACTTATTTTGCAATTTAACGTAGCACCATCCATAAACATATGAACATTAGTGAACTGCGGGCAATAAAACATGAGAGGAACGTTATATAGCTTACTTAGCTGAATAAAAAGCCCTTTAAAACAATTAGATACCCATTCATGTTGGACACCGTGTCATGGTTTAGTTTAACTTACTAATCTAGCAATGAATTATGAAACGCCAAAAGCCATAGACAATCACAGCTCCTTACAATCCACCACTTTATCACACGAGATACATTTGTATGAATATAATTAAAAACACACTTGATATAAAAACTTCTATATACTGCAAACCAAAAGAAGGTAATCTTGGTTGTGGTAATTATTTCCTTATATTTCTATGGTTTCTTATTTTCGACATATTCCGAAGTGTGGACGCCCACACTTACGGATGTGACAACAACCGCAAGGTGCCTGCCACTATACCTGGCCATTCCTCGGGCCGGGCCGGGCTTCGGGCTAGGCCAACCAAAGCCCGACGCAAAAAACCCGGCCTGGCCCGACCGTCGGGCCTAAAAATCGGGCCTAAGCCCGGCCCATCATACTAAAAGCACGTCGGGCCTCGGGCCACGGGTCGGGCCTCTTCCTTAAATGGAGAAATCGACGGGCCCAAGCCCGGCCCGACCCAGGCTTCGGGCTCAAAACCTAGGCCCAAGCCCGGCCCATGGACAAGGTCGGGCCAGGCCGGGTCGGGCTTTTTCGGGCCGGGTCGGGTCGGGCCGACCGGGTCGGGCTGCCCATGGCCAGGACTACCTGCCACCACTCCACCACGCATCATGCTTGGGTCCGCAAATGATCTCATGCCCCCTGTGCGTGGCTCATCCTTTGTCCTCTCACATGGCCTCCGTCTACTGCCCGGTAGTGCAGCCAGGCATGGTGAGAATTCCGGCCTGGTCGAGGCGGAGAAGAGAGGAAGCCGCTCCGTGAAATCCATGGAAGGGAGTAGGGTGCTGAGGGGCTCCTGTAAGTCCAGCGTGGCTCGACGGGAAGGGAATGGGGAGATACATGAGGGGGATGCATAAAGGACGGGTGTGTTTTATCTAGACACACGCGAGACCGAATGACCGCTCACCTCAAGAGACATTGTACCGGGCCACGTGTAGTCGGAGTTGTTTCTTCTTTCATTCATTCATTTTTCTTTTACTTTTTTTCACTTCTCATTTTCTTTTTTATGTTTCAAACATATTTAAAAAACTATATATGTCAAAAATTAATTTCTTAAATTTGTAAAGGGTTCACCGCATTTCTATATAATCATGTAATGTAAAATCTTATTCGTGTAATTTATAAAAATGTTCATCGCATTTAAGAAAAAACTAGCATGGTTGCAATACACAATTTTACATCTTGACACCTTTTCTTCCTATCTTATTTCATTTGATAGGTGCTAAATGAATATTTATATAAAAATACATTTAAAATGTGTACAATCAAAATACATGATAAAACTTTGGTATGAATATGTCCATCATTTCTATAAAGTTGGATAACGATCTGGATGAATGACAATGAAATGCCAAAAAATCACGGTGTATGCCCTACCACGTACTTCCATACTACTATCTTCCTGCCCTTGTTCACCATTTTTTCAACTGCGACATTTATCTTTGCACTCAATGTATTTCAAGGGATTTTCACCAAGTAAACATGAGAGTTGATGGTATGTAATTGTACCATTTAGTATGTTCCATCCATATATATGCTTCGTTGTCTTCTACTTTAAATGTAATTTTATATGGCACTCCAACCTTAACCAATGTATACCTTGACTTCTGGTGGTCTAATTACTTGTGACTTTCAGAATATTTGAACAAAAAATAAAACATTATCATTGATATATCATTTGAATTACAGAAAAAGATAGTAGTTGGAATGTGCGTTTTTTGGAAACATGAGTAACCTCTAGCTAAAACCTTTTGGTTAATAATGTTAGCATTGGTAAATACAATGGCATGTGACTACATGTGACTAATGGCACTGAGCATGGTATCCTATCATATGAAACCATTTCATGAATAATTAAATGCCTAAATTGTAGTCCCCTAGCTTCTTATATCCCTATTGCCACTATGTGTGTTGCAATTGGAATTCCGGATAATATCATGCCTCTTGATCTTCCATGCAAGCTTTCGGGTGCTTGAGTGTCTATGTGGCGTAGCCATCTAGTTCTAAGTAAAAATTCTCTTGCTGAATCACGTCATGGGTTTTCTTACAATGTTATTATTATTATTATTATTACTTATTATGTTGAACTTCGTATGTAAAGCAGATTGTACTGTTTTTCCATCAAATGATATATGTATCTAGTATTATTATTTTTGACAATCCGATCCAAAACCAAGATCATCTCTTGATGAACTGCATGTTTATAGATTCTAGCTTAGAATAAAAAAAAATAGAGGCTTTGTTTGTACGGGTTGAATGATTGTTTTCATGGGTCTAATATGCCTTGGCATCCTTGATCACCAATTCATTTCAGGAAATTGTATGTATTCTCTTTTTACATGACTTATACGTATTTTTGTTGCACTCCTAAAGTAGGCTATCCGTTGTATGCATGCATATTTTTTAAGGATCCTGACAAGTGCCACACGTGTGGCACGAACACATATCAACTCTGAATATTTTTTATGGCAAATTTAGTTATGCAAGGATGACAACTTTAGTTGTCAAGCATGCCAACCTCTTTTCGGATGGCAATTTTAGTTGTAAAAAAGTCAAGGCCAGAGTGCTTCATGCCAAACATGTGCCTCTTATTATTTGGGCTTTCACACACTTATCCTTATCATTTGTTTTTTTAAAGATGTATCACTTTCTTGGAAAGACCAACCCGCAAGTTTTTTATATGTACATGACCTGTTTTCTTATATCTACTCGTGACCAGATTTTGTACGTTTTCCTGCTTATTTTTTCTTTTGATTTGAGATTTTTTTTTCCTGGGGTCTTTTGAGAACTGTTTGTAGTCTCGTTTGTGTCCTAAAGGTTGTCCGATATTGCATTCATGTCACCTGCAAAAAAAAAAACATATTGCATTCATGTTTTTTATGGACCCCGATAAATCTCGAACTTTTGGATTTTAAGCATGTCATCCCGAACATTTTTTCATGGAAAATTTAGTTGATGCGAGGTGGCAACTTTAATTGTTAAAACATGGCAAGTTTGCCCCTAGTACTTTTTTTTGTCTGAAAATTGCCAAGTTTGCCTACCTCGCGTGAACTGAAGTTCCCATGAAAAACGTTCGGATTGCCATGCTTAAGTTCCGAACGTTCGGGATTTATCATTGTGTTTTTTATTTGGAAAAAGACTTGCATGTATTTTTTTTCTCCCATTGTATGTGACCTAGATCGCTAAGTTTTCTTTCAACCGCATGGATTTTTGCCCCTGTCCATCTCTGCTTCTAGATAGAAACTAATCAATCGTCCTGTCTAGGTGAAATACATGTTGCCTTGTACAAATACATATATGTGATTTATTCTTGCACATGGATTCTATAGACATGCTGATAAATCTTCATCCCTACCGTCTGTTTCCATCGTCTTAATAATATAATAGATCATGCATTTACAAAATGGTCGTGTAGCATAAATATTGTCCACGCAAGTTTTAAAAAAATGTGATATACATCAAAAAATGTTTTACATGAAGAAACATTTATTTAATTTTTTAGCCCGTATTCAGGAAAAAAAATGTTCAAACATGTATGAGAAAAATGTATTACGTAAAATGTACAATGTACATTCGAAAGATGTTCAACTTGTAGTGTTCATCATGTATTTAGAAGAAATGCTCAATGTGTGTCTGAAAAATGTTTCACATGTATTGAAAAATGTTCAGCAAAATGTTCAAACATGTATTTCAAAAACCATTCATCATATATTTGAAAAATGTTCAACTTGTGTTAAAAAGTGACCGACGCATACTGGAAAAATGAACAACGTGTATTAAGAAAATGCTCAATGCATATGTGAAAAAAGAGTCATCTTGTAATTTAAAAAAATTCATAATTTATTTGAAAAAGTAATTCCAATGTATTTAAAAAATTATCAACGTGTATTTGAGAAATGTTTAACAAGTATTTGGAAAGACAATTCATCATACATGAAACAAGTGTTCAGCGTGTATGCAAAAAATGTACAAGATGTATTAAAAGCTCAACATGTATTTGAAAAAAAAGGATAATAATAAATAATAAAAAAAAGGAATGAAAACTGGACGAAAACTGTAAAAGAAAACAAAATGCATGAGACCTTTTCAAATGGATGGAACATCCCACAAACAGGTGAAAAACAACTCACTAAAACCATTACATTGGGACAACCGAACCTAGCAAAAAAATTTAGGGGGCCCAACCTAGCAATTGCCTACTTGAAGATGGTAGGTGAGACATAGCTCGTGCGGTGCAGGACCTCGTGTCATCTGCCTGTATTGTGGAGGTGGGCCTGGCTCAGGTTTTCTCATAGAAATCTCTCTCTCTCTCTCTCTCATGCGCCGGCCTTTGTCGAGCGAAGACAGCCCAACCCTAACTGAATTAGCGTATGATTCCTATAGTGTGCGTAGGTCGCTGGATAGCTGGCTACCACTTACCCCCGCACATCCCACTATGCAATGACCGGCCAACCCAACCAGAGCCATCCAGTGAGTCCCGTTTTTGGACCAATTTTCCTTTATTTTGTGTTTTCCTTTCCTTTTTGTTTTGTTTTTCTATTTTTTCTATTTCATTTTTCAGATTCATGTACATTTTATAGTTCAAAAATAGTTTTCACATTTTTGAAAAACATTTCAACTTCATAAACATTTCCTGAATCCAAGAACATTTTTTCAGTATCGTGAACAAATATTAATTCGCAAACCTTTCTTAATTTTTTATTTTTTAATTTGCAAACATGGTGTCCTATTCATGAACACTTGAAAGACTTGCAAACATTTATTGGACTGCCCAAAAATTTATTCAACTTCTTGGTGATTTTTCAAATTTGTGAACACTTTTTCATTTAGCTAACGTTTTTCAAATTCATGAACAATATGTCAATTGACAAAAAAATCAATTTCACAAGAAACTTTGTGGATTCATAACTTTTTTTTTACTTTCGTAAGAATTTTAATTTGCCAACATTTCATCAATTTTGCAACCATACTATTGATTCCACCAATATTTTTTAAATTCATGAACACATTTGGAATTTCACCCAAAAAAATCTATTTATAAAACATTATAATAATTGAGATACATTTTATTAATTTCATGAGCTTTTTTTAATCTACTACAAACTTAAAAATAACAAACATTATTTGAACTCACGATAATCTTTTAGAAATTTAAAACTATTTGTTTATAATTAGAATATACCATGGACATTTTATGAATTAACAAAAAGGAAGAAGTTAGTGATTTTTTTAATTCCCGCATATTTTTTCAAATTTACGAACATTAGCTTTGCAAATTTTTCTTTAAATAAGAAAAAAGTCGAATTTCTCAAAACTATTTTAATATGTTCTATTTCCCAAGCATTGTTTTCAACTCCGTGAACAGTTGTTTTCAATTCATGATTATCTTTTCAAATTCATGAATGTTTTTACAAATTCGCAACCATTTCCTTAGTATTCACTGTTTTTGTTGAATTCAAATATGCGAATATTTTCCTGATTAGTGAACTTTTTCAAATTCTTGTATGGGTTTTTAAATCCCTGAACATTTTTTCAGTTCTCTAATTTTTTTATATTTGTTGGACATATTTCAAATTCCCAAAAAAATTTAAAGTCTTGTTCGTTTTCGAGTTCTCTTCATCATTTTTTGAATGCCGTTCAAAAATTAATATAAAAATGAAAAAAAAAAAACATTCGGAAAAAAGAAGAGCAGATGTCCACGTGTGCCCGTGTGGAGGCCTCTCATCCGTTGATGTGCCAACACACACATCCAAAGCGTAACATGTCCATGTAAGCTGGCTTTCCACAATGCGCCAACCAAAAGTCGTGTGACAGGTGCACCATTCAAGTGTTTCCAATGTGCACTGCATAGAGAACGGGGCGTCGAGCCGTTGGCTGGGCAGCTAGACTGGCTGTCAGCCCGCCCGCGTTTGAGCCTCGGCTCTAGCATGCGGTGCTCACGGAGTTTTCTCCTATAAAAAAATCGAATAAGGGTTAGCTCTGTGTTGGTCTCATTTTTTAACGTGCACTGCGTAGAACAGGAGCTCTCAAACTAGGGCTAATTTGGCTCGTACCTTGGCTCCTTACTTGGAAAATTCCAACGCCTGGCCTGGGCATATAGTGTGGTAATGTTCCGTACCTGTCCAGGCTATTCTGCCATCCTGCCCTGCTACAACGGCATCTAGTAATTAAAGAATCTTTAATAGGGCCTAGACCTGTTGCAGCATGTCCAAGGGAAAGAAACTGGACGCATGGGCCAGGCCGATCCCTCTCCTTGATCTATGCATCTTTTTTTCCTCTTTGTTTTTGGGTAATATTATCCAGCGAAAGTTCCCTGGGAAGAGGGCAATTGCAAACGTTTTGATGGCAACTTTACTTTTCGCGAGCATAGGCAAAGATGGAAATATAAGTTAGCTGGCATTTCAATTTTCTAACAGAAAATAGAACTGCAACGTAGCTGCCATGCTCGCTAACTAAAATTATCATGATCGCGTCAATTAAAATTGCCATCAAAACGTTCGCAATTGTCATCCCGTCCCTGGAAACAATCGTTGACCATTGGGGTACTTATTTTTAAACTTGACCAGGCTATCATGTCCGTCCAGACATGGATTTTCTTCAGGACACAAACATAACAAGTACCAGGCAAACTTTAGTGCTTAAGAGTTCTTATTGCGAGTCTTCTGGAAATAAGCTGCAGTACGAACACCCCAGGCCCCCGCGTCGCTCCCGCAGGGGCGACTCGGGCGGCTCAAACCCTAGCCCGCCGCCGGGGCTCCCTCCCCCTTTTCCTCACCCTCGTCGCCGCCGGAGGGGGTCGCCGGAGCGCCGCGCGGCCGCCGAGGATGGTGGCGGCGAGGATCTGGTCGCTCCGCCCCGGTGGAGGATCTCGGAACCGAGGTGGCGACCTCGGGCGGTGGTGCTGCGTCGTCCTCAGTAAACGGCGGCAGCGGGTGCTGGCCGCTCATCTCGGCCGTGTGGGCGGCGCGGTGACGGCGGGCGATGGCTGTGGTGCGCGGTGGCTTCGGGGCACCCGCGTCAGATCTGAAGGCATCTTCCTCTTCAACCTCTTGTCACCCTCGTCTTAGATCCGTTCTCCGGCGGCCTCCGGGCACCGTAGCCGTGTCTCCTCTCGAGGTGGGGGTTGGGAGAGGGGACCGGAGAAATCCGTCGCTGGCTATGCCGGCCTGCCGGCGGCGACACCCATGGGCGCCGTCCCCTACCTGTAGGCGCTGGTAAAAATGCCCCCTTTCCCCCTCCTCTTCCTCCCGTGTTGCTCATGGACCAGGTGAAAACCCAAATCCCTCGGGATTGGGCGGCAGCGACGTCGTGGGCGCCGTCACCCTCAAGGGGGTGCCATCTTTGGTGAGCTTTGGGGAAGTGTGCTTGTTCCGGTTGGGGGTTTCTCGGTCTTCAGCAGCCTTGCCGTGTAGCTTGCTTCTCCTCTTGTGCACATATCATGGATTGCCGATGCTTTCCTTGGATGAGCTCCAAGTAGTTTGGCGGTGGTGTCCTGGTGAGGTCTTCCGGTTGGCAACGGCGTCGGCCGCTCTTTAGCCCTCGGGTGGGCATCTCTACCTTTCGACGGATCGGCGCCCTCCGTGCCAGGGCGAGGGGGCAGGGAGCCCCCTTCTGAGGTGGAGGAGGGCGACATCGACGGCCAGAGTCCGTGGAGCTGACAACGGAGCTCCTCCAACTACTGTGTTTCTTCCCCAAGTTTGTTGGTGCCCTGCGTGATGTTCTGCTCACTGTGGAGGGCTTCTTCGACTTCTAGCTGGACTTGTGCTTTAGTTTCCTTATATTTGCTAGTAGTTTGTAGTAGCCTGATAGCTTTTATACAGCACCATGTATCGGCTTGCTGTTTTGTTCTTTGTTTACTTTGTTTGTTCGTTGTATTCCTGGCCGGTTGATGGCTTTGTTAATTCGTAGCCGGGTTCTTCTTGAGCCTTCGTTTAAAAAAAAGAGTTCTTATTGCATATTTACAATTTGGTCTAAACATCATGAGCAAATTTATATTTTCTTGGCAAAACATCATGATCAAATTTAGCTGTGAAGATTTCTCATTACAAATTGGACATGAGTGAATGTGTAACAATGCTTATAAAAAAAGACTCCATGAGCAGTAATATCTACAAGAAGAAAATAACCACTAATCAAAGCTGAAAATTCTCCCGAGCAAAACATGTCGAAGCAGATGCCGAGAAAAAGCGATGAAAATTCCCAAGATGTCGGGCACGGCTAGTGATCTACCACTTGATGGTGGCCATGACCGTCATAGTGGTGAACCCACAACCAAGATGAATGGATCATGATTGTAGAGCAATGGTGGATCATGGTTCTTATCCGTGGGGATCTCAGCAGTATTCTCCATCCAAATACTACAAGCTCTTATTTCAAAACTTTTCTATCCCAACACTCAATTTTTTTTATCTTCCAACTCCCAAGTTATTCCAAAGAAGTTTGACGAAGTAAATGTCTATAAAACTAAAAATAAAAACCATTATGTAGCTATTGTTCATGGCTCGCTTACTCAAGACCAAATGCAGCGCAAGCAATGCACTGGGCAACTTGACTCTGGGACCGTGTTGCTATGCCAAGCTTCCACTTTGGAGACAAGAAATTGCGTATTCATGGAATGCCCCTTTGCTTAGAGCATTGCTAATTGTATAGCCGGCTATTGGCTATATTGTTATTGTCATGTCCTCTATAGTCGATCTTGTAGTCAACACATATAATATTAGCTATAAATATATATAGCTATGGCCCATCTTATACTCTCATAAAGTTTCCAGCCAGATGTTAATCAACAACCTGCTTCTCTTCTCTCTGTTCTATAAATCTTATAACAGTGTGTGTGTGCACATGTTTCCTTCCCTTTTTTATATTTATATATAACTAATAATAAAGGGAGGAAGATTTATTGGTTCTCTTCCCCTCATCCCTTTATATCCGTTAATTTTATATTAACTATAAAGATTGACGGCTGAGATATAAAATCATGTACTACGGCTGAGATTATAAAATCATGTACTTTGTACGTCTTTTTTTGTGGGTTGTTTCGTACGGCATATTCATCGGTCATGTCATTGAATGCAGCCTTTATAAAAATGGAAATAGCAGTACACCACGTATTCAAATAGAATTAGCAGTAAACCATGGATTCAAACCTTGGTGGCACGGAATTGGCCAGCATGCACTAAGCAACTCATCAAGCCGTTTTTCGTAAAGAAAAGAACCTAGGTTGTCTAAAAAGGAGGAATGTGTTTTCCTCCAAAAGTCTACCAATTTCTTCGTATACGTTGTTGCAAGCGCACACACACACCCCGGCACGATCTATTGGAATCCAGCTTTCCATTCGGCCTCGGGCTGCCTTTAAATTAAATCAAACTAATATACAAAAATAGGAGTGGGGCGTGGGGGATTCCAACTCATGAATCCTCACTACCAACTGGGAAAGTTTTTTTTTTGACGCTGCTACGGCGGGCAAAAGCCGGCCTGAACAATTTTCATTTTTAAAACCAAGGTCGAGATACAAACACAACGGCTACAACAACAAGTAGCACTCAACACACAAAGAAAGGAACAGGGAACATTAGAAGAAGAACCAGAAGCAATCTACGACAACAGCCGACACCAAGAACTTAGCACCCATCCTCAATGGGAAGACCGAGAAAGAGTGGGGACTAGCATTGTTGGATCAGACGAAGGGAGATCCGGCATCGAGAAGACGTTGAGAGGAAGTCGCCTGCTGCTCTACGATCACTCAGCACCTTGAAGAACTAGGAGAGTCACAACCACCGCCGAAGGGTTTCCCACTGCCTAGCCATGACGCGACAGAGAGAGCCGCTGACCGTGCCGAAGGGCAATGTTCCACCGAGACAGCCCTGCACCTCCTCTGGGCCACACCACGGCCTCCATCACAAATAGAGAGAACCAGAACACTATGCGAGGCAACAAATCCTCAGGCGTCGTCGAAGGGTACCAAAACTCCGAGTCATAATCGCCGCCACGAGCACCCAAGAGAGAGGTCGACCAACAGCACCAGGATGACCAAGGTAAAGGCCGCCGTCACATATCACTCCCACCACCGCCACCAAACAGTCCAACAAGCCAACCACGCTCCAACCGAGACACCAAGCAACCCACAACAGATCCATGGCTCCAAGACTATGCCCCCAAGGGGGAAACGACATCAAAGATGTCGTCATCGTCCAATCCATGGAAGGATTTTAGGCTTTCGCCCGGAGCACACCAGGAACAGGCCATGCAGCTTCACAATGACACCTTCAAGAAGGGAAGCGGCACCCGAGGGCGCCGCCATCATCGCTGCCGACAAGGTCAACAGTAGGCTTTCGCCCGAAGCATCGCATCCCGGATCTCACCGCCGCACGCAAGCCGCCGAGTCCGGCAAGCACATGAGCGCGAGACCTCACCTCCCCCAACCAGACCACGGAAAGCCTCCTCGCCGGGTCCAAAAGGAGGCCCCCCACAGACGCCCTTGCTCACCTTGAGCACTGACGCTGACGGAGGGAGGATCAGTCCAGGCCACAGCACCAGCACCACCACGGTCCTCCACCCATACCATCCCTTGTGATCCAAGCCGCTAACACAAGAGGGGAGAACCAGGAGCAGATCGGTGTCCCCCTCAGCTGTCAGCCGGAGCAGAGACCACCTCCGCCGCAGACCATCCCGCTCTTCTCCCTGCCGGCCTGCGACCTCCATCACCAGCCCGCTATAGGCCCTCAAGCCACTGCACAAGCAGCCGACGACCGAGGCCACACTACGAGACTCCAGATCTGGGCGTGGAACACCAGCTGCAGGAGGCACGACCGCCTGAGAGAGGGCGCATCCCCTCCGGGCAAGACACATGCAGCCAGACTGAGTCTTCCGCCCTCCACCCCCCTTGCCGGCGACCCGCGCCGCCGCCACATCGCCACACACGCGCCCGAGGCACCACATCCTACCACCTCGCGCCAGTCGGAGAGTTGCCCCGCCGCCGCCTTCCCTGGATACAGGCGAGCTTTGCCGTCCGGAGCCTCTGGTGGCAGCGAGACGAGGAGGGGGCTGGGGGAAGGAGGCAGCGCTAGGTTTTTCGCCCCCGAGGGGGGGGGGGGGGGGGGGGGGGGCAGTAACCAACCAGTCGTGCCACAAGAGGACCAACGGGCTCAAAAGAAGGGCTCAACTGGGAAAGTTTACTTCTTACCCTTTCTATGTGTCCGCTGTTGTAGTAAATAACATTTAGGTTAGCCTGTTCAGTGTAACCAAGACCGTGTCGGTTATGTACAGATAGATAGTTTTATATATACCTATACATGACTACCCTGGTCAACCAGAACAAAATAAATGAACAACCAGGAGTGTGTTGCTATTATGGTCTCAAGTGCTTCGTGTTCACATGATTTTTCACGCTTTTGGCAGATCGATCCTTCAGTGTGCGTGCATGAGCCGGCATCGAGAAAATCGATCCACCAGGCTGTGCCGGAAAGTAATTGGTAGAAGCCAAGCCAGCTTACATGTTCTTGATGGAAAGACTCAATTGGCTGGATCTGGTCGACCCTCCTCTGGGTTTCCCTTGAGTGCTCCTCCTTAAGATCTCAATCGTTAAGAAACACCATCTCTTCATCGGCATATATGATTTTTGTTGTCACCACGTCTTCATCGATGATGATCATGTCGAGCAGCTCATGTGCATCACTGGCGCACTCATCTGTTGAAGCCACATGGTAGAATACCACCTTTCTTGACCCGCCGACGCCCTATCACTACGAGTAGGGCCACATTTATTCCATTGCAAAACTCGAGCTATGTCAATAGAATTACAAGTCAGAGCAGAAAGGGGCCCACGAAAGCGGTGTGCTAGAGTGTGATGACCAAGCTTGTCTTCTTGAAATTGATCACATTTGGCGGGAATAGGTGCACAACATAACAACCATTAGTGACGGTAGTGAAGGATAAATGTGGCACTTCTCATCATGGATGGATCGCTCGAGGCGTGCGAGGATTTGTTTTCCACCAGGTGCAATACATAGGCACACTTGCTAGGTGTAGACCGTACCTAGGGAAGGGCGCCCATCACGTCCAGCTTCACAAGATTAGGTTTAAAACTATTAGACGGACTTGCAATGGCATGGTTCAGTGGCAGTTGTGCGTCTTATGGCCGAGATAATCACTTTGGGATTGTTGAACATGTTCGGACGCATTGCGGTCAGGAAGACATGACGACCATGGTCGATGAAGGCGATAAGGACGATAAGCCACAACACGGATGAGGCACTATGTTCAAATATATAACATATATCTATGGAAGGGTCTTGAGTCGTGTTTACTTTATTGTATTAGGGGCATGCCAATTTTTTCTCCCATTACAACGCACAAGCATGGACGAGTCGTAGAGCAAAAATCAGGCGATCCACAAACACATGCGACAACGGCAGTCCTCAAATCAACTGCGTTTGCAGGCGGCTGTGTTTTAGCAAATCTAAAAAAATATTGTACAAAGATCAGGTAGTCCCCAAATAGACCGCATTTTGCCAAAATGCAGGCGACTTGTGTTTGGTTAACCCGGAAAACTATTCTGTATTTTTTTGATAGAAATAGTTGGTGTCACCTCTCATAACAGTGTTATTGTTATGCTATTATTTTGGGACGGGGAACTATCAATATCAGTGTTTTACATAACTGAATTGACAAAATTGAATAGAACAGGAACGTGATGGCAAATCAAGCAAAAGAGCATGTTCATCGATACCGACCAAAAGCAAAACTGCATGTGTTAAATTTTATTTTTTCTAAAATATAGGAACTTAAATTAGTCTCGGAGCAATGATCAAGCAGTACATATATTGATACGTTTTTGCCAAAACACATGCCACTATGGCGGTCCTCAACTCAACAGTTTTTTTTTGTTTTTTGCAAAAATGCAGGCCATGGTGTTTTAGCAAATATAGAAAATGGTCCAATCGCACACAAAAGAAGTTATAATTTAAAAAATGAGGTATGTCTAAAGATTACATTTGTCAAAACAGTCTTTCGCCCTGCTTTATAGGTAAAGTACCAACGGCCAAACTGATACATGTTGATGAGGAAATCCTCTTATAGAGCAAGTCAAAAAGAAAATGTAAAACAATTGAGACAGTAGCAAGAACACCACCAACTCAAAGCCAAGACAAATATTTGTACAAGCCACACCCAGCAATAATCAACCTAGACTACGGACAAGGAATGAGATCAAGCCTCCTTGAGTACCACCGCACATCGTTACATCGAACACACCAAGCCATTGCTGGAGAGGGTAGGTAGAGCGCGGATCCTGTTATCGGACAACAAGGACCGAGAATGGTGACAACGTGGTCAGGTATGAAAGATAGGAACCCAACGAAGCAACCCTCCACGGTATGTCCCCTGCCCGCCCCGGCCACACCGGCAAAGGGAGGGTCTCCGCGCCCATGCTACTGCCCAAGCGTCGCGCCGCAGCAACCTAGCATCGTGCCATCCAGCATTGTGTGACGCTGCCAGTACCGTGTACCCGCGCACCCTGCATCAGGGGCCACCACTGAAAAAACAACAAGGCCCGCCCCCACCTTCCCTGGAGCCGACCCTGCTTTGCCGGCGGCCCCTCAGCTAGCGGCGACGCGAGAGGAGAGGGAGGAGCGGTTGTAGGGAAGGCGGCTGCTACGGTTCCCCATGTCGCCAGAGGAGGGCAAGACAAGGAAGGAAGGGGGGTCCAGTACACAAAACGACTTGTTGATGACTTTTACCATCCAGCCTAAAAAGTATATAAGCAACACCAAATCAAATAACCAAAACCCTTTGCGATATACAAAATAAAGTATATAGAAATCTAAACAAATAATCAAAACCTTTACAAATACAAATAATCAATACCTTTACACATACAAATAACCAAACTTTTGATATGTCTACACAAAATAAAGTTTAGTGGTCTGGTTATGCTGAACCACTAGATAAATGGGACAAAGTGCAGGAGGAGGCTATGTTTGGCAAACCCGGAGAAGTATTCTACGTTATAGTTGCTTTCGTTAAAAAAGAACTGCTCTCACCTCTGACAACAATGTAATTGTTATATTACTTTGGATGGTAACTATCAATGTCAATATTAATTTTTTCCATAGCCAAATTGACAACTTTGAATAGAATAGCGAAATGATGGCCAATTAATCAAGCAAACAAGCATGCATGTTCATCAATATCGACCAAAAGAGAGGAATCACATATGTTTTATTCCACTTTCCTAAACGGAAGCCTAGCGCATGCATGTTTCATCGATATCGCCGGTTGTCCTTCCCAGCTCGATAGGCGGTTGGGCCATGGCGTGGATAGGAACGGACGCCGAGTCATGGTGACCAGACAGCAACGGCGTTAATCAGACAATCACAGGAGCAGTGCTCAGTGATCCTCAACAGCGCCGGTTCCATGTTCACGCGGTGTGCGTGGTGGCCGCGTGGGCTTGAACTGTTAGGCAAACAGGAGGAAGTTGTTGGCTCACGTCCACGAACATCACCCTGTAGCCCACGCCTCTCCATGCATCTCTCTGTATGCATGCATGCACTTTGCCAGCTTAAACCAGGCTACCATTGTGATCTGATCTTCCGTAAATTGTAATAGCATCAATTAATGAGTAGCATAAGCTGTCAATTATACCACTTTGACACTCACTCAATAGGCAAAAGAAAAAATAAAACGAATACAAAACAAAACAAAAAGACAAAAAAATAAGCTTTTTTAACGAAGAATAAAGCAAGGACATCGGTATTATCCTAAAAGAAAGAAAAAACAGAGCCATATACCAAAACAAAGCAAAAAATGATTTTTTTATATATATTGTAGGAAAGAATGAATTAGTTGCACCGGTACTAGCATAAAGAGGAAAGAAAATGAAGAAATAAAACTTAAAGTATATCATGAAAAAAATATTTGTGTACAAATTGCATAGAACTTGCACTAGTTCGCAATGTGCAAGAATACAATATAGCAATGTAAATTTTCACAACGGTGTAATTTGACATGAATTACATAGAACTTGTATGTAGTTGTCGACGTTAGGGCATCTCCAACGTTGACCTTCGACCGGAAGGACTAGTCCGCGGACAGTTACGCGGGGAGCCGGTCATCCAACCCTATACAGTAAATACCCGGCTCTATTAACTTAAAAAAGATTATTAGCTGTTAGTATGGCGGAAGGCTACTAATCATAGTGCTTCTGTAGCTTCCGCCAAATCTTGCCCAATTTAGCTACTAAGCCCCAAGCTCACCAAATATGAGTATTTAGCTCCCGTCAAATGAAGGTGCTCCAACTAGTGCATGAAAGAGCATCTTCCTCGAAATGATTGTCTGGTTTGCATAATAAAAAAAAAATTTAGAACCTATCTCCAACTGCAAATAACACAATGCATTTCGCCAGTACTACCTTCCGCCAGCATGCTAGCTATCTGCTGTAATTAACACAATGCATTCCACTAAATGCTAGCCATCATTGGCGGGCGCAGAGTAGATTCACAATGGTGGGTGCACATGAGGAAATATCCAAATGGATTGATTGAGGACCTATTTGTGAAAAGGTAAAGCTCCATGGGGATTGTGTGAAACAATGTATGATTGTGGCTGGTTCGGAGTGATTTGGACTATTTTGTACCTGCTTACTAAGTGTGTGGACTGGTTCATTGCTTTGCAACTTTGTGTACTCCCTTCATCGAAATATATAGGGCCTAATATGTTTTTTTATGATACCTTTGACCATTTATAAGATATATAAAAATGAGGATGTATGATGTGAAAATTATGCCATTAAAAACTCCTTTCAGATACGAATTTGATGGTATACTTATTGTAACATACACATCATATTTTATTGTTCTAACCGGATGTCAATGTCAACCTCGAAATGCATACTAGGACTGGTGTTTTCATTGGCGAATTGGCCTTGTATATCTGGAGGGAGGGAGTACCAAAGTCTTCCACCGTTCAAATTGCGTGTTAATCGACTCTTAGAGACAATTTCCATTAATCGCATTACAGTTTTTTATGGGGTTAGTTGCACTAGAGTTGGTATTGCATGGTATTCTTGACCCTCTTTTAGTGGCATGATTCCCTAAGCAAAGAGTTCATTCAAAGGGGTCTTGTTTCCCGGAGGCGACCGCCGCGTGCATTTGCTTAAATAACCTGAAGGAGATGTATTATATGGCCTCCTCGAGGTTTTATGTTCTTTATTACCTCTCTAATCTACATAGGCAAATGTACCATAGCATCGAGTATATAGCCCCTTATTATATTTCCCTAATTTCTAGATTAGATAATCGAGAAATCGATTACATTTTTGGCAAACATAGGCGACTGTTTTAGGAAATACAAAATAAAATAAAATTCAGCCACCTGTCAAATAGCAAAATTGCTGACAGAGAAAAAGAAATATAATAGGAAAGAGATGCATGGAAAACAAGTTCTTTAAATTTTACTTACAGAGAAAAAATACTTTAATTTATCAATTAATACTCCGGGATTCCGGCCATTAGTCAGTGCATGACAAGAGAAGTGTGCACTGTACCTATGTCTTTTTTCGAAATAGTTTGACTACTTGTTGCATGGCTGTGTGGCCGGAAGCATGCATGCACGTCGTGCCCTATAACTATTTAGTGTGTTACACGTAGGCAATAAAAAACGGTACCTGATAAAAAGCCAAACCGTAAATTTGAAACATTATGGCTTTGAAAAGATTCTTTGTTGGATTATATACCAGTTAATGTGCTTTTTGACATCTCAAAAGCAACACTACTCTGTCATGTCATGGAGTGTTTCTGTGTCTGGACTATAATTTTAGCATTCCACTTAGAAGGCATCGCATAGCTTAGATGCTTGACCTATGGAATGGCATTGTTGGCAGCCTGAGTCGCTAACTAATTATCGCAACAGTTCAGTCCACAACGAACCTGAACATGTCTTCAAACTACATGCATGCCAGTTTTTGCCCTTGAAAAAAGTGGTGTTGTTTGGTTAAAAAAACAAAAATGAGTGGCATAAAATGCTTTCTTCTTAGTATCAATTTTGCTTTTTTTTTTCTTACCCAGGGCACCAGACATGTATTTTCTTGACGAAAAAATGCAAACTGCACATGAGCATATTCAATGGAAAATAAAATAAAATATGTAGACGATTTTAATAGGGCACATACAAAATCTAGACGGTTATTTAGTATAGCAACAAGAGACGTAGACTATGTCAATAAATTAATATTTTTATGGCAAAAATTTAGCATTTCTTTATTTTACAAATCTCGCATGTGTCACCATTTATATTCAAGTAAGCAATCACTCGCATCATGATATACACTTAAAAAAACATCAATCAGATAGGTGTTTGGACACCTATCAGTGCCAAAGGAAGACCGGACCGTTATCGAGACTACCCTAGCAACGTGGCACAAGAAAAAAGGGTGCTAAGATGACTCGACCTTATCACAGAAGGAACAAGTGGGATTATTAGTCCATCCTATTTTGTGCATCGCATCTTTTGTTAAAACATCATCCTGGCTACCATTTGGCTACTTTCTCTCATGTCATGTCGTGGTTACGGTGCTCGGCTCTGGGGCGTACTGGGCAGCCACCCCCGCACATAAGGTTTAACATTTCACAACCACCCTTGCAATTTGCCCCCACTTCCTCGCTGGCTCTTCAAGAAATTTTTAGGTCCAGTTGAAGAATCAATCTCACTAGATGGTTCGTAGGTTGGTTGTACCCCCAGCCTACCAGGGATGAAACTTCAGGTTTGACACATGTGTATCTTGTAAAGGCGGACTATTCTTTCAGTGGAAGGCGATGGTCTCATTGCTAGTGAGGTGCCTATGATGACTTCGTCAATCATAATACCCATCGACTAAGCCTCTCAGAGGAGCTTATAAGGGTATGCTGTACATGTGCGCGTTTATTAGATTGAGTGTATGTGTGTACATGTGAGCGTCTGTGTTGTGCTCCCTAGTGATCTAAATTGCTCTTATATTTCTTTATCGAGGGAATACTTTGTTTCTAAAAAATATCAGGCCCAAAAGAGCGCAAAATCAATAATTGCGCCTCTGTTTTCCTGTTCAACATTGAGAGTTTAATTAAAGATGTAGCCTGCCGAGTCGCAACAGCATGGCCACGAGCTGACAGTGACGGCCGCAAGTGATATGCTTGCGTTAATCGCCCATCGATTCGCTGTTACCAACCAGAATCATCAAATGCAAAAGGCCTACCGGTGACTACAAATTAATGCTTTGTTTGCCCTAAAGACTATATAAGTGCAAGCACTAAACGCACCAAATTAAGACACACACACACACTAAACCTAGCTCATAAAGGAAAGAGTACTTCCAACGAAAAGAAAGAGCGGCATGAGGTCGTCGGTCCAGGCCCAACCCATGCGGCTCAAGCTCAAGGCCGTGTACCGGCTGATCGTGGACAACTTCCTTGCCGCTTCCTGTGTCGTCGCCCTCCTGCGGCTCGGCCCGGCGGAGCTCATCAGCTACATCCGCCCAGTGCATCTGTTCTTTGCAGCCGCCGCCGCCGCCGTGTACCTCATGCTCCGCCCGCGCGCGGTGTACCTGATCGACTACGCCTGCTTCGACACCTCGCCGCTCGTCCGCATCCCCATGGCCTCATTCATCGAGCACACCAAGCATACTCCCAGCATCAGCGACCGCAGCGCCCGGTTCATGTCGCGGCTGCTGGCGCGCTCCGGGCTCGGGGAGGAGACCCGCTTGCCGGCGGCGCACAACTACATCCCGACGCACGAGCACTGCACCCTCGAGAATGCCCACGCTGAGTTCGAGCTCGTCGTCTTCTCGGCCATCGATGACCTGCTCTCCAGGACAGGCGTCGCCCCAGACTCCATCCGTGTGCTCGTCCTCAACTGCAGCCTCTTCTGTCCCACACCATCCCTGGTCGACATCATCGTGAACAAGTACAACCTACGCTGCGACATCCGTAGCGTGAACCTCTCGGGCATGGGGTGCAGTGCGGGGCTCATCTCCGTGGAACTCGCCAGGAACCTCCTGCAGGTCATTCCCCGGGGCTCCCGCGCGCTGGTCGTCTCCACAGAGACCATCACGCCAAACTACTACGTCGGCAACGAGCGCGCGATGCTCCTGCCAAACTGCCTATTCCGCGTCGGCGGGGTGGCGGCGCTGCTATCGACGTCCCCCGCGAACGCCCGGTTCCGCCTCAAGCACGTCGTACGCACCTTCACTGGCGCGAACAACGACAATGCTTACCGGTGCGTGTTCCAGGAGGAGGACGAGCAAGGGAACGTCGGGATCAACCTCAGAAAGAACCTGATGGCCATCGCCGGGGACTCGCTGCAGGCCAACATCACCAGGATCGGGCCACTCGTTCTGCCGGTCTCGGAGCAGCTCCTCTTCGCGCTCTCTTTCGTGGCACGGAAGGCGCTTCGCGGCGCGAGGATCAGGCCCTACATCCCGGACTTCTCGACAGCATTCAAGCACCTGTGCATTCACGCGGGCGGCCGCGCGGTCATCGACGAGCTGCAGAGAAAGCTCCGGCTCTCCGACGAGCAGGTGGAGGCGTCGCGGATGACTCTGCACCGGTTCGGAAACACGTCTAGTAGCTCGCCGTGGTACGAGCTGGCCTACGTGGAGGCCAAAGGGCGGATGCGCAAGGGCCACCGCGTTTGGATGATCGGTTTCGGCTCAGGGTTCAAGTGCAACAGCGTGGTGTGGGAGTGCATACAGCCACCTGCCCACAACACCCATGGGCCGTGGAGCACGTCTATCCACAGGTATCCAGTGGACATTCCCGACGTGCTAAGCCACTAGCTAGCTTACACTACATAATAAACCCAGCCCGGACGGTGGTCTAAACATGAACGATAAACTCCATATGGTCGTTCCTGATTTGCAACCATTGTAATCGTTATCTTATGTGTGCTCACGTACGTACCATGTAACCGAGCGTCTCTTTTATCATTCACTCGCGATGTGTGTGATGGACAGGACCGTCTCCAGAAATTTGGGGGCCCGGGACGAAAATCAAAATAGGGCCCTATTTTTTAAAACCATATATAACTGAAGAACTAATGCAAATAAAGCATACTCTCACATAATTATTTAACTTCAAATATATCTTATTGTTGCAATATTTAGGAAATATATCAAATACTAACAGTAAAATAGTAAATATGGTACTAAAGGAATACGCTTATAAACTGACCTCATTTTCTACCAAAAAGCAGCATTCTTCAAGTATTTCTTGATATGAAATCTTCGATCAAATCTTCATAATTAATCTTCTCCAAGACATCATTTTCAAGTGCTATTGTTGCCAATCCATTCAGTCTTTCTTGTGTCATTGTAGAACGCAAGTAGGATTTCAACAACTTGAGTTTAGAAAAGCTCCTTTCCGCAGATGCAACTGTCACAGGAATGGTTAACAAAATTCTGTATGCGATAACAGCATTAGGATAGATTAAGGAACGCTTCTTCAAAAAGTTCAGAATATCAAGTGGGCCCATAGATTTCTGAAGTGAGCCCTGCAGAAAAAGTAGCTCGCTACACAATTCAAGTCCATCAATATCTTTATGTTCTCCGCTCTTAAGTGCATCTTCAAGATTAACACACGCAGCCAATAAACTCTTGTCATCCAAGGATCGCAACCTATCTGAAGTAAACAAGAAACCAAATATTTTTTCATACCCCTCATACTGTTCAAATCTCGTGTTAAGTGAAACTATAGCTTGATCAACAATATGCAGAAAATAATTGACCCTAAATGACTCCTCTGCTGATTGTGAAACAATAGATGGATCATCTGCACCCTCACCAAATTGCCTTTTTCTCTTGATTTTACGCTTGGTGCGGAACTCTGGATTAATATCCATCTCCTTTGCAATTTCTTTTGCAGCTTCCAATGCTTTTGAAAAGCCAGATTCTCTATACTTAGTGAAGAAAGAAATCAAGCCCTTTACAGACTCAATAGCAATATCAATAAGCATATCCTTTGACTGCAACTCTTTGCTGATCAAATTAACAGCTAATAATATTTCATACCATATTATTATTGACACTAAGAATTCAAAGTCAGAAAGATTATTTTCTGCCAATGATTGAGCTTCACTACTTGTCGATGGATCTTTATCAATTTCAGCCACTTGTAGTAGAGCCTCCCTTATTTCTGGTAGTTGAATCCTTATAGCCTTAACACTATCAACACGACTCTCCCACCTAGTAGATGACAATGACTTGAGAGTCACTCCTGATATGTTATTTTTGAGAATTTGCCATCTTTTAGTAGAGTAAGCAAATGTGGTGTAGATGCGTCGGATAACTCCAAAAAAATCGGATGCTTTACGACAAGACTTTGCCATATCACATATTGTCAAATTCAGACTATGACAACCACAAGCTGAATAAAAAGCTCTCCGATTTATTTTCAAGACTTCACTTTGTACCCCTTTATGTATTCCCTTCATATTTGACCCATTATCATATCCTTGCCCTCTCAGATTGTCAATATCAAGGTCAAGAGTTTTCAATTCATTTTTTAGAGCATCAAACAATCCTTGCCCAGTGGTATCATTCACATCCAAAAAACCTAAGAATGATTCTTCAATGCAAAAAGAACCTGAAGATGCATCAACATACCTAATTATCAAAGACATCTGCTCTTGGTGGCTTGCATCGGGAGTACAGTCAAGTAAAACGGAGAAGTACTTTGCTTCTTTTACCTTCTTAACGATTTCAGACCTGATTGCAGCAGCGAGCAAATTTATTAGTTCATTCTGGATGGAAGGACCGAGATAATGATCACGGATTTTATCACTTGTGATGCGGTCAACATGTTCTTTTATAACTGGGTCAAATTCTGCCAACATTTGAACCAGTCCTAAGAAATTTCCATTACTATCTTGGTACACCTTACTATTACTGCCACGAAATGCTATATTATGTTCCGCAAGAAATTTCACAATCAAAAGAATCCCGAGCAAAACTTTTCTCCAATGCTCCCTTTTCTTTTCAAGTTCTTGCTGAGCAACTTTATCAATTGTTTGATTCTTCTCCAACCTGAGGCGCAAATCATACCAACTACTCATATTTGTGACATGTTCTCTACCATTTTCATGCTCTTTGAGTCTACTGATAAGATGATGCCAGTCACTGAAGCCATCATTTGCTAACTGACCTCTCACATGTCCCTTCCTTAATAATTTGCAACAAAAACAAAATCCTTTGTCAAGCTCTTTGCTGTACACAAGTCACTCTCTATCACACTTTTCTCCATTTGAGAGAACTCTAGTGTACGCTAGTGCAGAAAACCTTCTACCAAATTTGTCTGTAGGACCATGCTCAATAGACAAGTCTCTTTTAGGACCTTTTTGCACCAAAATATCAATCATTGTAGGATCAAGTGTATCACATGTTCTTGGATCAAATATATCAGGTTGAACAGAATTATTTGTGTTATCAGCAATATTAGCATCATCACCTTCAGCAGCAATATTAGCACCTTCATCGACATGATTAGAATCATCACCTTCACCAGCAATATTAGCACCTTCATCAACATGATTAGAATCATCACCTTCGTCAACATTGTTAATATCATCACCTTCATCAGTTTCACCAATGTGAGCCTCAGCCTCTTCTGGATCACCACCAGGTGCATCATCAATATCAGCATCTACAGTTTGGTTTTCAGAATAGGGTTGAGGTTCTTTCACAACAAATTTATCGAGAGCGCCCTTTTGTTTTCGAGTATCTTCTTTTACTTTTTGTTTCTTCTTTCGTTTTGAAGCAACAGAATCATACTTCCTTCCTGGCTGCATGACTCTTTCTGTTTAATAAGACAAACATATCTGAATCAATTCAAACTCTGAGAATTATAGCTATAAGAAAATACAAAAGGACTTCACCCAGATGTAAGATTTTGAAATTTTCCTTTAACAAAAAAGTAGCCTACAGCCTACTGTCTACACTGACGAAATAAATTAGGGCTTAGACGCTTTGTCTACAACTACCAGAACCAGTGCCTGTCTGCCTGACAAGAATCAAGAACTTACCCTGGCAAGGGAAGGGATCAAGGGATTATGTGAGCTGGGGCGTGGCCGGTCGGCGGCCGCGTATCGCGTACACGGCGTTGCCCCCTGCCTGCTCGATGTGTCTGTCGCTCAGCCGCCGTCGACCCCTGCTGCCCTTTCGACTGCGTGTGATCGAATCAGCCAATCGGGACGGGAGTTACGGAAGCAAAACGGGTTGCAGGAGCTACGTGCCTTCGTGCCTGGGATCGCTAGAATGGGCTGCCTGAGATTGCGTTGGTTGGGCCTTATACATATTACTTGCTGGACTGGGGGCCCCCAAAATTTTGGGGCCCTGTGCGGTCGGCCAATTTGGCCTTCCTCATCAACGGGGCTGGTGATGGATTGTGTTGGATTACAAATGGGCTTTGACCCAAATAACAAAATAATCCTTGGTTAATCTATAAGGTTCATTTAGGTGCATGTCAAATGATGAGAAGTTTAGTACCATACTGCTACTGTAGTAAAAGTGAGACCCATTTATAAAGGCTGCTCTACCATTTGCCATTGGAATTTGGAAGCTTGGGAAGAGGAATGGTACACATGCGCTCCTCCGCCGCCCGTCACGACGCGCGAGCCAAGTCACATTTTTGCCCGCCAGAAATGGTTAATTAATTATGGATTAATTAACGAGCCGCTAACGGAAGGTATGATTCGTTCATTCCCTATTTGCTCGTACATGCGCTAGCCTTGTATGGTGTGTTTATTGATGTTTCAGTTCTATGTACTTGATGTAGGGTGAAATCCTAGGGGCCGATCTTTCACGAAATGGAGGGAATCCCACCAAGAACACGAGGGAAATCACAAAAGGAACACTCAAGAACACGTTGAAAGGATCGATATGGTTGACTAGAGGGGGGGGGGGTGAATAGGCAACTACCAATTTTTACTTTTCTTTACCAAATTAAACTTTGCATCAAGGTAGGTTGTCTAGATGTGCAACTAGGTGAGCAACCTATATGATGCAATAACAACAAGCATACAAGCAAGCAAGGGAAGAAACACTAAAGAGCTTGCACAAGTAAAGGTAAGAGATAACCAAGAGTGGATCCGGTGAAGACGAGGATGTGTTACCGAAGTTCCTTTCTTTTGAGGGGAAGTACATCTCCGTTGGAGCGGTGTGGAGGCACAATGCTCCCCAAGAAGCCACTAGGGCCACCGTATTCTCCTCACGCCCTCACACAATGCGAGATGCCGTGATTCCACTATTGGTGCCCTTGAAGGCGGCGACCGAACCTTTACAAACAAGGTTGGGGCAATCTCCACAACTTAATCGGAGGCTCCCAACAAGACCACGAAGCTTCAACACAATGGACTATGGCTCCGTGGTGACCTCAACCGTTTAGGGTGCTTAGACACCCAAGAGTAAAAATATCAGCTAGGGATGAGTGGGGGAATCGAAAATCCCTTGGTGGAAGTGTATATCGGGGCCTTCTCAACCACTCCCGAGCAAATCAACAAGTTTGATTGGCTAGAGAGATAGATCGGGCGAAAATGGAGCTTGGAGCATTCAATGGAGCTTGAGCAATAAATGGAGCTTGGGGGAGGAAGAGGTAGGTCAAAGAGAAGAAGGGGACTCCCTTTTATAGTGGGGGCAACAATCCAACCGTTGCCCCCCACCAACTAGCCCCGCACAGGGCGGTACTACCGCTGAGAGGGGGTGGTACTACCGCCAGGACAGCGGTACTGCCGCGCCAGCCAGCGGTACTGCCGCGCCAGCCAGCGGTACTGCCGCGCTGAGGAGACTAGTAGGGAAAGGACCCAAATGCGGTACTACCGCGGTGGTAGGGGCGGTACTACCGCTCCTGGAACGGTACTACCGCCTCTACAACCGTAACTAGTGCCGCAAAACCCGACACAAGAAAAAGACCTCTCGAATCGAGGCGGTAGGAGCCAGACTGCCCAACGGTACTACGGCAGCGTGGTCACGGGCGGTACTACCGCTGCGGAGCGGTACTGCCGCTTGTGACCCTTCAGCCGTACTACCACCGGAGTGCGGTACTACCGCTGGGGCGCGCGCGCGTGAGAGAGAGGATCTCTCAAACATGCTGAGGACAAGGCGGAGGTGCTAGGCACCCCAGCGGTACTACTGCTATGGAGCCACGGGCGGTACTACCGCTGTGGAGCGGTACTGCCGCTTGGCTCCTCAGCGGTACTACCGTTGGGTTGCGCGGTACTACCGCTTGGACCCAGACAGGACAAGGAAGAGAGGAGAGATCTCTTCAATGGAATGGAGATGCTCGGAGGGTGAGAAGCTGATGTGTACGTGATGATTCCACCCATGCAATACCCCAGCGGACACCCTCTTGATAGTACGGTGCCCTCTACGCAACTAGTCCACCGAGAAAGAAACGAAAGAGCTACACCGTCTTGGAATACACTCCGAGGGGAAGAAAGCGTCTCGTGCCAGGGGAGAATCTATGAATTATTCAAAGCACAAGATTAGTCCGCAAACATGTTGTCATCAATCACCAAAACTACCTTGAGAGAGATATGCCGTAACAATCTCCCCATTTTTGGTGGATTGATTACAACTAGGGATTTGCACAAGGAAAAGAAATAAAACGAAGAAAACTAAGAACTACAAAATATAGATGGGCTCCCCCAGAATGTGTGCACCAAGATATGGCACGACACACATATTCGGATCAACACTCCCCCTATATTTTATAGTCCAACAATACTAAGCACAAGATATATGAGAGAAGAGAATAAACAGGACAAGCATGCATCTCATAATACACTACAGTACTCTGAATAGACATAAGTAATAAGGTAGCGATAGGGAGCATATGTCTCACACCATATGTCTAGAACTTAGGTCTCACACCAAACCAAACCAAATAAAGACACCGAGAGAACACACAAGAAACCACAAGACGACTCAAAGCTCGGCAAACAAACACAAATCCCAGTCTCTCCCCCTTTGGCAGCGAGACACCAAAAAGGGCAAAGAGTGACGCTACGACTCCAGGTGATGGGAGGAAGACGATCTCAAACATCACATCTCTGCATCTTCATCGTGGGTCGAAAACTGCTAGGCATTGGAGTCAGTCCAATGGCAATTCTGATGAATCTAGTTCTCCTCTTTAGTGATCTGACCCTCAGACCCACTGGCAACTGTTGCTCCCAACTGATGCATGAGCTCCTTGTGGCGCGTCTTGGCATGCTTCTCCGCCACATGAGTCATGTACTGACCATGAGACTCCATGCAGAAAAGCTTCTTCATCTTGCGCTTAAGCTTCCGTGCCCACGATGGTTCTGTACTAGAGGGGCCAAAATCCTCCTCATGATCATCAGTAGCAGCCCAACCCTTGGTCCCCATGGCAGTAGTAGCAGCAGACGGACCCCCCATGGCAGTAGCAGCAGACGGACCCCCTGTGGCAGCAGTAGCAGATGGACCCCCTATGTGAGGCACTGTCCAATTGTCCTTCTTCCTCAGACGCTTGATCTCATGAGAAACCAAGTCTCCAGTTTCTAGCAACACTCTGGGATAAGTCTGTGCCCAGGCCCTCTCAATGAGCCTCATGATGAATGGACCATATATAGGGCACTTGCGCTCAGACACGACAGAGAGAAGTTCAGACCACATGACATGAGAGATATCCAGGCTCTCTCCAGTGCTTGCTTCCTTCTCATGCTGACAGAAAAGGAGCATGTCCACGAGGTAAGAGTGGACCGTATCCAGATTCCTGATCCGAGGGAAGAGAGTCTCACGGAAGATGCGATGAAGAATGTCCAGATACGGAGACATCTCATAGGTCTTCTTCTCAGTTACTGGGTGAACTTTCACAGTGCAGTAGGGCCAAAGGGCTTGCTTGTGGGTGGACGTAGCATTGCGGTGAGGGCGGAAACCGACAGGAGTCTCAAGCCCGTGATCCATCACATCAAGTAATTCCATGAAAGCCTTCCACTTGACAGAAAGCAGCTTGCCATTGGTCATCCATGTCAGAGTCCTGTCGACATCCGTACCAAGATGGATGGTGGCATAGAATTGAGCCACTAAATCCGCATCTAAATCCTTGTTGAATTGCATGATCCTGAGAATGTTCAGCTGAGTGCACATCTGATGGGCTTCGCCAAAGTACTCCGGGTCCTTCTCCATAGCATTAGTGTCAATGGAGCCAACATCAACAAAAAGATTCTTCTTGTCCTTGATCACATCAAAGTAGATGGCAAACTGAAAACAGTTCCAGAACGGGCGGTTGACCAAAGTGGGTTCTTGGTCCACCGCATAGGGGTTGCGGCGACGCTTCTCCCAAAACTCCTTGTTGGTCATTCAGTCACAGTCTTCCCCTTTGGCTTGTTGGTGGATCGCTTTGATTGGTGAAGAGGTGGAGGAACACTTGCAGATGCACTTGCTGGAGGTGGTTGGGTGCTTGAGGAACCACCGGCTGGCTCTGAGGTGCGGTAGCGTTTTGATGTAGCACGCCCGGGGTTGATACCGCAACCTTGCTGCTCGGAATGGTCATCACCTGGAGCCAAACACAAGAACACACAAAACAACCAGAAAGAAGGAGCATAAGCCAACAAACACAACAAAAATGATCAAGGTAAGGCAGGAAAATGATGGAATTTGGCATGCAGCGGTAGTACCGTGACATGCCCGCGGTAGTACCGGCCCAAGCGGTAGTACCGCCCCAAAGGGAGCGATAGTACCGCTCGAGGTCAAGCGGTAGTACCGCTCCAATGAGAGCGATAGTACTGCTCGAGGCAGAGAAACATCAGTTTCCAACAGCACGAGGTGGTGAAATAGCGGTTTCCTACTACCGTGGTCAGATCTGGCACTACCGCCCTACCAAATTCAAAAATAATCCTACCAAACTCTAATCGAGATAGTCTAGTTACCTTCTCCAACCAACTAAAGCCTAGATTTAGCCAAAAATCTAGAGATGGAACCACCATTGCCCCTAAGAAACAAGATCTGAAAACGAGACAAAAGGAAAGAAGGAACGGGGGCAATACCGGCATCCATGGCAAGAGAACTAGGTGGGGATCGACTCCACCAAAGGAAATGGAGAGGGACGCCCCGGACACGGAGATCCACCGGAGCCCTCCCGCGGCGAGTGGAGGCTGGAGAGAGGAAGAGAAAAGAGAGGGCAAAGTGAATGGGTATTGGGGAGAAGAAACCTCCCCCTGCCCCGACTTAACCCCCTGGTTCCGTCCCTCAGCGGTAGTACCGTGCTGGGGGCGGTAGTACCGCTTACGAGCGGTAGTACCGCGCACCACCAGCGGTACTACCGCTCAGCACGCCACGGCAACTAAACAAACACGGCTCTTGCTCGACGAAACGACAAAAACGGAAAGAGAAAGAGCACACCAACAAACGACCAAGACCCACCTCTTCAAAAGAGGGCGGTGGCCGAGGCCACCTATGTTTGAGTCAAAAGGTATGGCGCCGCGAAGATTTTAACCTTGGGCCGATGACCAAAACTCATCTTTGAAGCACAAGTACCATCAACAATGGCTAAAGTGAAAGACTTGATCAATTTATGCATAATGGGGGGAGGGAGAGTTCATTGAGAGAACAACACTCCCCCTATGTCCATGCCTACACCTAAACTAGACAAGAAAATGAGCGTGGTGGGGTGTGCAAGGGTTCATGCCACATTGCTCGAATCAATGGTATTTAGCTCATGCCTTAACTCGCGAAATCTTGCTTCATCTAAGGGCTTCGTGAAAATATCTGCAAGGTTGTCATGAGTGTTGACATAGTTGAGCTCGATCTCTCCTCGCCTAATGTGATCCCGGATGAAGTGATACCGAATCTCAATATGCTTCGTCTTGAAGTGTTGCACCGGGTTGAGAGAGATCTTGATGGCACTTTCATTGTCACACCAAAGAGGCACTTTGTCACAAGTGACACCGTAATCCTTTAAAGTTTGCCTCATCCATAGGAGCTGTGCACAACAACTACCGGCGGCAACATACTCCGCCTCAGTGGACGAGACACACACACAACTTTGCTTTTTGGAAGACCAACTTACCAAAGAGCAACCAAGGAATTGGCACCCTCCGGAAGTGGACTTCCTATCCACTTTGTCTCCCGCCCAATCGGAATCCGAGTACCCTACAAGCTTGAAGTTTGATCCTCTTGGGTACCATAAGCCAAAGTTTGGGGTATGAGCCAAATATCGAAAGATTCGTTTGACCACCACATAGTGACTTTCCTTAGGTGCATCTTGAAACCATGCACAAATTCCCACACTCAACATGATGTCCGGTCTAGATGCACAAAGGTAAAGCAAGGATCCAATCATGGAACGATATACCTTTTGATCCACCACTTTACCATTGGGATCTAAGTCAAGTTGGCACTTGGTGGGCATTGAGTGGAGGCCGGCTTGACGCCACTTAGCTTGAATCTCTTGAGCATGTCTTGAGTGTATTTGGATTGATTGATGAAGGTTCCTTCTCTTCTTTGCTTCACTTCGAACCCTAGAAAGAACTTCAACTCTCCCATGGAGGACATCTTGAACTTTGAGTTCATGAGAGCGGAAAATTCCTCATTGAAAGCTTTGTTAGGAGAACCAAAGATAATATCATCAACATATAATTGGCACACAAACAACTCCCCTTTGACCTTCTTAGTAAAAAGAGTGGGGTCGATTAGCCCAACTTCAAAACCACGGTCTTGTAGCAACTCGGTAAGGTGGTCATACCACACACGTGGGGCTTGTTTAAGGCCATAGACTGCCTTATCAAGTTGATACACATGATCGGGAAAGTAGGGATCCTCGAACCCGGGGGGTTGCTTGACGTAAACCAATTCATTAATAGGACCATTAAGAAAAGCACTCTTCACATCCATTTGTTGTAACTTAAAGTTATGATGAGAAGCATATGCAATCAACATGCGAATGGATTCAAGACGAGCAACGGGAGCAAAGGTTTCACCGCTCTTTGCCCTTTTTGGCGTCTCGCTGCCAAAGGGGGAGAGAGAGTGGGATTTGTGTTTGTCTGCCGAGCTTTGAGTCGTCCTGTGGTTTCTTGTGTGTTCTCTCGGTGTTGTTGTCACTTCTTATTGTCAAGATCTTTGCATTGTGTTGACGTTGTGCTTCATTTGCAAAGTCAATGATGGTTTGTTGGGTCTCGCACTTCCTCTTGAAGAAATACACCCACGTGTACCTTGAGTAGTCATCCACAATCACCAAGCAATACTTCCTACCTCCAAGACTATTGAATGATGGGGGCCCAAAGAGATCCATGTGAAGGAGCTCCAAGGGCCTCTTTGAATAAATGATAGTCGTGGGAGGGTGAGCCTTCTCATGTAGCTTTCCTTCGATACAGGCACTGCAAGCACGATCTTTAGCAAAACTAACATTCGTTAGTCCACGGACATGGTCCCCCTTGAGGAGACTTTGCAAAGATCTCATATTAACATGGGCTAAACGGCGATGCCAGAGCCATCCCACATCAAATTTAGCCATTAGGCATGTCGCGGTCTTAGTGGGTCGCTCCGAAAAGTTAATCACATATAGACCGTTCTCGACATGCCCAACAAAAGCTACTTTAAGAGTCTTGCTCCACAAGAGGGCCACAGTATCGATATCAAAGAACGTGGCAAAGTTCATGATTGCAAGTTGACGAACGGAAAGTAAATTGTATGCAAGGGACTCAACAAGCATGACCTTCTCGATCGTGAGATCATGAGAGATGACCACCTTGCCAAGTCCCAATACCTTAGAAGATGAGGCGTCACCCCACTCAACATTGGTGGGCATAGATGGAACTTTGTGCACGTCCACCACCAAGTCCTTGCTTCCGGTCATATGATTTGTAGCTCCGCTATCGAGCAACCATGATCCACCACCGGAAGCAAACACCTACAAGAGATCAATGCTTGGTTTTAGGTACCCATTTTCTAATGGGTCCTTTGATGTTAGTAACAAGGGTCTTAGGAACCCAAATAGACCATTCAATGTACTCATGAAGAGAACCAACAAATTTGGCATAAACATGCCCATCACTAGCACGGCATAACACATAAGAAGGGTTAAAAACGCCGGCTTTGTTGAGAGGGGTGACATTGCCCTTCTTGACATTGTTCTTCTTCTTCTCCTCGGGGGCACTCTCTCCCTCCCTCACAAAGGTTTGCATGAGGGGAGGAGGTCGTTTGGTCTTGTCATTCTTCTTCTTGTTCTTGGAGTCGGGCACGTACCCAACCCCTTCCTTGGCCACACCTCCCTTTTGGTTGATCAAGAGATCGTTGAGGTTCTTCTTGCCTTGTATGCAAGTCGCAAGACCTCTCTCAAGTTGCTCCTTCAACTTTGCATTTTCCTCAACAAGATGTATATGCTCACAACACGGGTTAGTAGCATTTGCATTATCAATTAAAACCATATGAGGAAAAGTTGCTTTCTCCTTAGTTAGCTTCACTTGGAGTTGATCATGAGACTCCTTGAGACTAGCGTGAATACCCTTCAAGGCCTTGTGGGCCTTGTCAAGTATATCAAACTCTTCTTTGAGTCTAGCAAGATCAACCCCGAGTTTGGCCTTCTCGGAATTTAGCACACGAGAAACAATGAGGACATGATCATAATCTTTCTTTAACTTAGCATGATCAACGTTGTGTGACTCCTCAAGAGCCAAACGAAGACCACGCTCTTCCTCAAGAGCATTGGAAAGATCTGAAATCTCATCGGCATAGTCACGACTATGCCCTTCCATCTTAGAGATGGTGTCTTCGTGAGCCTCGATCATGTTATTGGCTTCACCAAGTTGTTCCAAGAGAGCAACAAAGTGCTTCTTGGATTTTCCCTTGAGTTTTCCCATAAAGGCATCAAACTCGTTAGCCTCTACATTAGCTCCCTCAAGTTCATTAATGCTATCCGTCGGAGAAGGATGATGAATGATGGTAGTTTTGATATTGGAGGTTACCTTGTTGGTGGCTTTAGCCATGAGGCACTTGGCGGTGATGCTCTCATTGGGTGAGTCAAAGAGAGACACCCGTGAAGTCGTCGCAATGGCAACGGAGGCCATGGCAATCGACTCATCATCTTCATCATCGTCATCATCCTCATTGTACTCTTCCTATACAACCAATGCCTTGGGAGGAGTCTTCTTGGTGAAGTTGTTCTTGTTGGGGAACGACTTGGCCTTGTCCTTTCGGATGAGCTTGCCACCATTGTCTTCCCTCTTCTCATACGGGCATTCCGCAACAAAATGACTCACGTTGCCGTAATTGTAGCACGTCCTTACACGTTGCTTGCCCCTCGTGCCACTCGAGTTGTTTTTGCTAAAGTTTGGCCTCGAGTTTTTCTTGCTACAAAATTGCCTTGAAGCAAGTGCCATGTGTTCATGATATGCATACTTCGTATCTTCGGGGTTGCTCTCCTCTTCCTCCTCTTCTTCTTCAACTGTGAGCTTGGCCTTCAATGCAAAGTTAGGCTTCTTTGCCCGTTGAGACCGGAGCATCGCATTGTCGGCGGTCTTGTCCAAAATGTTCATGGCCACGAACTCATACAACACTTCCTTGAGGTCAAAGTGTGGAAGTCCGGTCTTTGAGAATGACCGAGGACATGGCCTTGTGATAGGGCATCATTGCCTTGAGGAATTTGCGCTTGATCCAATTGTCATCCGTGTCCTTGCTCCCGTGATCTCGTAGTGAGACCGCGAGTTTGGTTACTCTCCGATAAAGCTCACGAGGTTCTTCATCTTCTTTCATTGCAAACTCATCGGCCTCATCTTTTACCACTTCATAGTTGGAGCGTTGAATACTTGCGCTTCCTCGGTAGAGAGAGACAACACAATGCCATGCATCTTTGGCCAAGGCGAAGGGACGAAGATGAGGTAGGTCTTCGGGTGGAATTGCATCTTGAATGATGAAGAGAGCATTCTCATTGAATTGATGGTCCGCGGCTTCTCGAGGAGTGAAGTTGCTTGGATCATGTGGATAGAAACCTTCTTCAATGATTCTCCAAAGGTTAGTGTTCACATGATTTAAATGACGTTTAAAGCGGTAAACCCAAGAATCAAAATCCTCATTTTTCACAATCTTAAGGGGAGGACCGGCATGATTCAAATGAGTGGAAGGAACCGGTTCACCATAAACAAGTGGTGGTTCCACATGGGCAAAGATGCCGGTGCCATTCTTACCACTAGAAGAAGGAGCCTTTTCACTACTAGATTCCCCATTGTCGGGGATAGCATCCGTCACCTTGTTGGCGGGGTCACCCACTTTCAACGGTGCGGTGGATAGTTTAAGCCCCTCAAGAAATTTAGTAAACATGCTTTCAACTTCGGTCGTCATGGAGGTTTTCAATGTCTCCAAGGACACATTGAACTCTTCACGAGAGACCGAGGTTACCCCATCTCCCGTAGACGAGACCGGATTCACACCAGAGTGTTCCTCCACACTGTCTACGATATCAACCATACTCTTTGGACGGTAAAGTCCTTAATAAAGAGACGAGGCTCTGATACCAATTGAAATGATCGATATGGTTGACTAGAGGGGGGGGTGAATAGGCAACTACCAATTTTTACTTTTCTTTACCAAATTAAACTTCGCATCAAGGTAGGTTGTCTAGATGTGCAACTAGGTGAGCAACCTATATGATGCAATAACAACAAGCATACAAGCAAGCAAGGGAAGAAACACTAAAGAGCTTACACAAGTAAAGGTAAGAGATAACCAAGAGTGGATCCGGTGAAGACGAGGATGTGTTACCGAAGTTCCTTCCTTTTGAGGGGAAGTACATCTCCGTTGGAGCGGTGTGGAGGCACAATGCTCCCCAAGAAGCCACTAGGGCCACCGTATTCTCCTCACGCCCTCACACAATGCGAGATGCCGTGATTCCACTATTGGTGCCCTTGAAGGCGGCGACCGAACCTTTACAAACAAGGTTGGGGCAATCTCCACAACTTAATCGGAGGCTCCCAACAAGACCACGAAGCTTCACCACAATGGACTATGGCTCCGTGGTGACCTCAACCGTTTAGGGTGCTCAGACACCCAAGAGTAAAAATATCAGCTAGGGATGAGTGGGGGAATCGAAACTCCCTTGGTGGAAGTGTATATCGGGGCCTTCTCAACCACTCCCGAGCAAATCAACAAGTTTGATTGGCTAGAGAGATAGATCGGGCGAAAATGGAGCTTGGAGCATTCAATCGAGCTTGAGCAATAAATGGAGCTTGGGGGAGGAAGAGGTAGGTCAAAGAGAAGAAGGGGACTCCCTTTTATAGTGGGGGCAACAATCCAACCGTTGCCCCCACCAACCAGCCCCGCACAGGGCAATACTACCGCTGAGAGGGGGCGGTACTACCGCCAGGACAGCGGTACTGCCGTGCCAGCCAGCGGTACTGCTGCGCTGAGGAGACTAGTAGGGAAAGGACCCAAATGCGGTACTAACGCGGTGGTAGGGGCGGTACTACCGCTCCTGGAACGGTACTACTGCCTCTACAACCGTAACTAGTGCCGCAAAACCCGACACAAGAAAATGACCTCTCGAATTGAGGCGGTAGGAGCCAGACTGCCCAGTGGTACTACGGCAGCAGGGTCACGGGCGGTACTACCGCTGCGGAGCGGTACTGCCGCTTGTGACCCTTTGGCCGTACTACCGCCGGAGTGCCGTACTACCGCTGGGGCGCGCGCGCGCGAGAGATAGGATCTCTCAAACATTGCGAGGACAAGGCGGAGGTGCCAGGCACCCCAGCGGTACTACTGCTGTGGAGCCACGGGCGGTACTACCGCTGTGGAGCGGTACTGCCGCTTGGCTCCTCAGCGGTACTACCGCTGGGTTGCGCGGTACTACCGCTTGGACCCAGACAGGACAAGGAAGAGAGGAGAGATCTCTTCAATGGAATGGAGATGCTCGGAGGGTGAGAAGCTGATGTGTACGTGATGATTCCACCCATGCAATACCCCTGCGGACCCCCTCTTGATAGTACGGTGCCCTCTACGCAACTAGTACACCGAGAAAGAAACGAAAGAGCTACACCGTCTTGAAATACACTCCGAGGGGAAGAAAGCGTCTCGTGCCAGGGGAGAATCTGTGAATTATTCGAAGCACAAGATTAGTCCGCAAACATGTTGTCATCAATCACCAAAACTACCTTGAGAGAGATATGCCGTAACACACGTCCAATCACACATCCACTAGACAATCAAACACACAAGATCCACAAGGGTACATGAACAACAAAGAGAAAGATACAAGGTAGAGTTCATCCCAATCCTTGGAGGAGTTGAGGTCTTGAATTCTAGAAGGATCTTCCCTAGATGGGGTCTTGAATCTACTAGGGATCTTCTCACAAGGAGGTCTTCATCTCCATGGGAGTGGTCTATCTCTCTCTCTCTCTCTCTCTCTCTCTCTCAAGAGCAGGAGGTAGGAGCAAAGCTCACATACAAATGAGCTATCATGTTTGCTCCCCTAGAAAGGAGAAGGGGGAGTTCTATTTATAGTGTAAGCCACGAAGGGTAAGTGGGAGAGGGATACAAGGCCAAAGGCCCGGCTCCGCACTAGCAAGCGTCAGACTTCTGAGGGACATCAGTCGTCCGGTCGCTCGCGAGCTCCGGTCGTCCGAAGGGCGTCAGACTTCTGACGTTTCTTCTTTGGACTGGTGGCACAGGATGTCCGGTTGGCGTCGGTCATCCGTTAGCTAGGACTCGTCGGACGTCTGGTGGTCGTCGGTCGTCCGGCCGTTGTAGGACTCGTCAGTGGTAGCTCTTCTAGCCATCTGGGCTGCGTTAGGTACCGGATGTTCGGTGGACGCTGGTTGTCCGGGCGTTGTAGAGTGTTGGACGTCCGGTGGTTCTCGGTCCTCCGGCCGTTGTAGGCTCCGTAGCTCAGTCTTCTTCCGTCTTCGCTTTCACGCTTCCCTCGCGGATGGTGTAGGCGTTCCTTGGCGCTTGCACTCCTTCTCGTCGTCCATGAAGCTCCGATAATACCTATGCATGCACATGAGTGGAGTGTCAAGTAGTATACGATCCTCGAAGGGGTCAAGTGAGCACATGTAAAGGAGTTGATTCACCTTCATGTATGTGAAGTAGATGTCGTACGTGTCACTTGCCAAATGGACTATTGACATGGTGATGTCCGTAGGATGCTTCGCATCATCTCCCCCCCCTTGTGAAAGATCTGACCTCAGATCGAAAACTAAATCACCGTGGGAAAGAGATGGCTTCTTGTGTAGAAGTGAACGTTTACCAAGTACTCATCATCTAGTAGTTCGAAATGGGCACTCTCCAATGTCGCACCGTCTAGTGGTTCCTTCAAAAGGAGCAAGAAAAACAAACACTTGGAAAAACAAATGTGGTTACCGTGAGTGCAAAACCAAGAATTCAAGAGGTGATTCACCAATTAAGTGTCGTCAGCATGAATAGCGTAAGGTACAACAAAAGATTGTGACATGGCATATAAGCATGTGAATTGAGCACAATCAAGGATATCATGGAAACAAACTTGCAAATGGGAGGTGGAGATGCTAATATGTGTGACAATAGAACAAGCATATACCTCAAGGTCATAACAATCATGCATAAAGTGGTCGATAAATGGTCGGTGGTAGGCATAAGAATCATTCACAACACCAAATAAAATGAAGTGTCTACACACATGGGACAAGTGCAAGACAATCCAAGCATAACGTGCATAGGGTGTAGTGAATATAGTGTGGCACTCAACACAACAGAAAGAGCAATTGTTCAACATGTGTGAGGCAATCAAGTCAATCATGTGACAAGCAATGGGACATGACATATGTGAAGAAATGATATTGGTGCAACCAACCATATAATAGTAGCAAGTAATACAAGAATTGGATGCAACACACAAGGCATATATGTCATGAGGCATGGGAAGGTGAAAATGACAAGTCGAAGCAAGATATCTAGCATGTGCGCAATCAAGTAGTCCAAGATGACCGATAAGTCTCATGGTGCAAGGAACACAAGTAGTATGATCCGGAATATCCATGCTCAAGAAAGATGTCACCTTGAAGGCATGTCCTTGTGGATCCTTCATAATGACGAAGTGCAAGTAAATGCAGTGTAGAAGCGGGTCGTGGTAGAATGTATGAGGCTCGCTCTAAGAGCTCGAATGATCAACTCAAGTGAAGTAGAAGCTGACACGAAGTCCAAGTATCCTACACATGCACACAACAAAACAAAGAACGTATGTGCATGGTAGATAAACACACCATCCATCGTGATGGTTCTCTTCTCTTGCACATAACCATTAGTAGCAAAAGTGCATGAAGAATATGAAGCAACAATCTTAGGTGGCCTTTGTTTGGGCCACAGCTATAGATTCTCAGATTCTAGGTACCAGAAAATCCGAATCTAAAACAAACATACAGATTTTGAACATAGCTTTGTATAATCGCTTCCATAAAAACAACTAGCGTACACGCCCAGCTAGAAGATGTGATTTTGGTGATTCTAGCGATTCCATAGCTGCCACTTATCCCCTTAGCAGTATACCCGATGTTTTGCCAGTTATTACACGGAAAATGCCTTTCCACCCTCGCTGACCGAACCCAACTGGAAATCAGTGCCTTCCTCAATCGCTTCCTCCCTGTTTCTTTTCGAGCGCATGCACGAGCCCACGAGAGAGAATGGGGAACTAGGGTTTTGGTCGCCGCGACCTTCGCCAGCCTCGTGTGCATGACGGTGGGTAGATCTGGGCACCTCCCCCCAACATACTCTGGCCATGAGGTCCTCTACGCCACCGTCCCATAGCTCCGCCTGAGCTGTGCCACCCCTGACCTCCGCCTCCCCTGCCGCTCCTGATCTCGACCTGCACCGCTCGGCCGAGCTCTCCATGCACCAGATCGGTGGCTCGGCTGCACCGCACTACAGGTCAACCTTGGCCCTGCCTCCACGCCTGACCTCAAGCTTGGCTCCAGCGGTGACACCCACAAGGTCACCTCATTTGTGTATTCGAGGGTGTTGAAGACATTTCTCAACACTTCTGATTTTTCTAGAGCAGGGCAAAGAAACAGGCTGCTTTAGATTCTCATAATTTGCAGCTGTAGCTGATTCTTAGAATCCAAGCCAAAGCAGATTTTCAAGAATCCATAGCTGTAACAAAGGGGGCCTTAATGTTCATGGCACTAAGCATATGGTGCAAAGAAGGAAGACAAGTATGCTACACAAGAAATATGTTGAAATCTCCAAACGTATGGGAGAAAGCTATGGGGCAATCTCATTAGCAAGGCTAAATGCATCATTGCGCTCAATACATGGCAAATCATCTAGCATAAGAGAGGAAACATATGGATATATATGAGAAGAAGCAATATGAATCATGTGCAAAGCATGGTAATGGTTGTCATCAACCGCATGAAATGAGCAAGTATGAATCATGGGTGATGCAACATAAGCAAGCATAGAAATCAAGTCATGTAAACTAGTGGAGCGAAGATGCAACACACTAGAGGAAATCATGGCAATCATGTCATGTGAGCAAATAGTATGCATAGACAATGTACGTGACATATCGCAAGCACAAGCACAAAGCAAGATCATAGTATCATCATAGGAATGGGTCACAAAGGAAAAATGGCAAGAACGAGCAATATCTCCACCAAGCTTGCAGATACATATACAAGTGGTAGAATCAATCATCATGTGTAATATTCATAGGAATGAGCATATCATGCAAAGTGAACATGGAAAGATGGGCATAGGATATGTAATGGACAATAACCCATAACCATGTGAGGTCCATGTAGAAGAAATGCGTGAAGTCTTTGCGTGAAGGGAACGGTGGTAAGGACAATCCACAAGATCCCAAGTCATCATTGCTCTCTAGAGCTGGTTTTATCAACTCATGAGATTGTGAGGTTGACAAGTATTCATAGGTACCTACACAACAAGTACACAAACGAAAGAAATTGTGTGTGTGGTAAATGTACACATCATCCATCATGATGTGTATGTGCACGTGTGAGTTAGCACAAGATAAGCAATGCTCAAAGAAATTTGAAGCATGGTATATGAACATGTCATCCATCATGAAACAATAGTTGTTATGTATGACACGATGGGGACACAAATTGAGCATACTAGTATATGGCACATCAATATCATGTTCATTCATGGGGAGCATATTGTGCACACAATTATTGGGACCATGCAATGGAGGGGATGGATCAAAATCTTCTAAAATGTATGAGGAAACTATGGGGGTCTCTTCATGAGCAATATCGGACACATCATATGGAGAAAATGGACAACATCCAAAACAATGCATATCCGAAGCTAGGTGGTCATGGCATGGCATATGATTGAAATGATGCAAAGGGGTCATATCAATATCATCGCAAGAAAAACAAATGCCAACAACCATGGGCTTGTCATCTATGTCATATGTGCAAATTGGGTTGATGTTAATGGCATGTGCATAGTCACTATGATGAGATTGCAAATATGACATATGGTTGATCTCATGCATAGCATATGACAAGTCAAGCGGATTGTCAAACATGATGTGACCTAGAGAACTGTCACAAGAAATCCTATGTAACATGGCATCACAGCTAATAGACTCCTCATGGAAATCATCAAACTCATCATAAATGGGTAAATTATCACACGGGGAAGTCACACTAGCATGAAGCATGGTAATAGGTTGATCAACATCAGAAAGCAATCAATGTTAAGAATGTCCACTAGTTGGACTAGAGCATCACCTTCACCTAGGTTACCTTTTTCACTCCACTCAAGTGGTGTAGGTGAGGTGAGAAAGACCAAGTGGTGGTCAATATCATCATCTTTATGGAACCATGTGGGGGGTGCATCATATGCCACCATGGCCATCGTCTTGTCCAAAGGAAGGATGAAGTCGTCGTGGGCCGCCGCGTCATCATATATGGGACCTAGCACCATATGAGAAGACACAATAGAGGTAGAGGTTAAGTCGTTAGAGTTCAAAATGTCCTCACATGACCTATCAACTATCACACACTCTCTATGTGTTGGTTCACTCACTCCCTCAAAGTTGGTGGACTCGAAGTCACATATGGTGGAGTCACTCATCTCACTCAAGTGGTGGGAGTTGTGGCTTTCCTCACATGGGAATTCGGGCAACTCATCATATATATATATATATATATATATATATATATATATATATATATATATAAACACTATTCTGATCACTGGTTCAGAATAATATTCTGATCACAACCTGACCCGCCCCGCTAGTAGTACGTTGAACTTCCCTATGAACTAGGTTGAACTTCCGCCAACATTGCCCAAATGGGGCTTGCGATATACTGTTGGAAAGCTATGGACCCCAATATCATGACCCAACTTAAATTTTTGGCAAAATATAAGCTGTTTAAGAGCAGTTTTGAAAATCGTTTTTTCTTCGCACAAAAAACGAGAATCATATTTTCGATCGCATTTCTAAACCATTTATCGGAATAAGGCATATAATATGGCGTTGGAAAGCTGCTGGAAAACCGCTCCTTCCACATGTTGAAAGTTTTCTCTAATTCCCTACGATTAAAGGGTAATTTGAAAAAAACGTAAAATTTCGTAAACCGAACAACTGAGTTCGTTTTTTTGATGTCATTTCTAAACGGCTAATCCAATGGAGTCATATGATACGGCGTTGGAAAGCTTATGAAAATGCCCTACTTTTTCATCTTGAAAGTTTTTTCTCTAATTTTGAATGGTTTAAGAGTAATTTAGAAAATGGTCCAAGTCCTATCGAGTTCGTATTTTCGAGCTAATTTTTTAACCATGCGTCCGAATGCAGCAAATGATATGGCGTTGGAAAGCTTGAAAAAACGCGAAACTTTTGGTATGTATTGTTTCTTCCAATTCTTTACAATTTTAAGTCAGTTTTGAAAATGGCGAAAAACATATTTTTGCCATAATTTCTACAAACTTTATCGGAATGGGGCAAATAATATACCGCTGAAAAGCTATGGAAAATGCGAAACTTTTTCATGTTGATGACTTTCTCTGATTCCTAGCCGTTTTCAAGTAATTTCGAAAACGGCGGGATCATGTGTTCTGCCTTTATCGTGAAATAGATTCTTCAAAAATGCACCGCGTGAAGAACCTGAACTTCTCGGCGCGTGTACCTGAACTTCACTTTGTTTTTCACGTGATTTTTTTGCTCGTAGGTCTCCATCCACTGCTCGTAACTCCATCCACTCACCGGAATTGAGCAAGTGATATACCAGTGGAAAGCTGCTATAAGCACATAACTTTCCCGTGTTGATTGTTTTTTCATACTCGTGATGATTTTAAAAGTTTTTCATTTGAAATTCATTCAGCGTAGTAGTTGAACTTCATACTGTTTTCATGTTGGACTTCTGTGATGTATTTTCATTTGTAATTTTCTCATCCATTCATCAGTGTTACACAAATGATATTCTTGTTGTACAAACCTCTCTCACAATAATTTTTTTAACTTTCTCCAATGGAGTACTTGAACTTATAACGACAACAAATTTAGCCTTTGCATTTTTATTCCTTTTTAATACAAAATGCACACCGTGTAAACGTGAACTTCTAGTTGTTTATCAACCTGAACTTCTCTCGGTTACGTGAAAATATCTAAGTTTTTTATAAATATTAATCTGAATTTCTTAATCCTTTTTTTGTGAATTTTGAAGCGCTCCATTTTTTAAAGTTGAACTTCTTGTTATTTTATTTTTGAACTTCTTGCTTCCACTGTTTCATAACGAGGGAAATTTGAGTTTTCTATAATCATCGAAGTTCTGCATCTTTTTAATATGGACTTCCTGGTTTTATTTCTTAATCTTTTTATGACATTTTGAAGCGCTCTATTTTTAAAAGTTGAACTTTTTGTTTCCATTATTTAATAACGAGGAAAATCTGAGTTTTCGATAATCATCGAACTTCTCCATCTTTTTAATTTGGACTTCCTGGTTTTATTTCTTAATCTTTTTTATGAAATTTTGAAGCGCTCTATTTTAAAAAGTTGAACTTCTTGTTATTTAATTTTGAACTTCTTGTTTCCATTATTTAATAACGAGGAAAATCTGAGTTTTCTATAATCATCGAACTTCTCCATTTTTTTAATTTGGACTTCCTGGTTTTATTCTTAATATTTTTTATGAAATTTTGAAGCGCTCTATTTTTAAAAGTTGAACTTCTTGTTATTTTATTTTTGAACTTCTTGTTTCCATTCTTTAATAACGAGCAAAATCTGAGTTTTCTATAATCATCGAACTTCTCCATCTATTTTATATGGACTTCCTGGTTTTATTTCTTAATCTTTTTTTTTCAATTTGAACTTCATGGTTGATTCTTCAATACTAAGGGACATTTGAGTATTTTAATAACGGTAAAATCTTAGTTTCTAAATAGACATCGAACCACTTCGTTATTTTTGTTTGCACTTCTAGTTTTTTTAGAAATGGGGAAAATCTACTTTCAATCTTTTTTAGTTGTTCCTTTTCTTAATTTGTACTTCTTTGTTTTATACTTCAGTATCGCGAAAAATTTGAGTTTTTCATAATTTTTGGAGTTCTCTTTTATTTTAATTTGAACTTCTTAGTCCTATTCTTAGAAAAATATGTTTTTAAATAAGCATCAAACATTTTATTAAAAATTAAACTTCATACTTTCATTTTTCCAAGAAACGAAAGGAATTTGAGTTTTTCTATATCCATCGAACTTCTCCTTTTTTAATTTGAACTTCTTCATTTTATTTTTTTGTAACAAGGAAAATCTAAGTTTTGTCATAAATATGGAACTTCTCTATTTTTGTAATTTGGACTTCTTGATTTATTTCTTTTAGTAAAGACAATATCATAGTTTTGTAATAAATATTGAATTGTCCATTATTTCAATTTCAACTTCTAGAGTTTTTTAAATTTTAGAAACAATGAAAGTACTTTTTATGATTTTTAAACTTTTCTATTTTTAAAATTTGAACTTCTTGGTTTTATTTATGAAACGAAAAAAACTGAATTATTTATTAAAATCAAACTACTTTATTAGTTTAACTCGAACTTCTTAGTTCTTTCACAAAATGCGTAGACTACATTCCCCCTTTCATTAATTTTTATTTTTGCGTTGCATAACAAAGAGAACATTATTTTTCTTGTTAGTGTTTTGAAGTGATTTTTCTAGACTTAAATTTTGTTTTGTGCTCTTTTCAAATTTGTTTGTCACTTGAAGTTCTAAAAAATCGCAACTCTCCGATGTTTTACCTTGCATGTTTATTTTTTATTCGAATTTGCTGAGATAACAGACCCGACCTTCTCAAACACAACATTTTGACGTTCACAAAAAATATATTAAAGCCAAAAAATTTACCTACAGAGCATGTAAAATTTTCACCACGTTTTCATGAATAGTCAAAGCTACATCATCAGATCCGGATTTCAGAGCAAATGTTTTATGAAAAAAATAAGAATAAAAAATAACAAGGGAGATCTAGCTGAAGGAATCAGTGTTGAGGTGGAGTGAGGGAACTAGATGCAACTAAGAAAAAAGTGAATTATTGAATGGTGATGAAGACCATCTCAAGAAAAAAATCAGTAGTGGCAGCAACAACCACTGAATAATCCATCAACTCCCCATAAAGTTGTTGTAGGTTGTGTACATGTACATATATAATTTTCTTTACACATGACGGTAGCATTTGCGACTATCATATTTGTAGGCAATATGGTTTTGAGTCTAAGGGAGGCCACCTCAAGAATACACAAATTGTGAGATCGCCTCCATCTCCCTGCCTCTGGTGAACTTCTTCCTGCCTCCATGGTGACCTTCTCCCTGCATCTGTGGTGAACTTCTTCATCGATCTGTTCTGTCGGAGTTTTTGGTCTTTTTTTCTCTTACGGGCATTGAAATATGTTAATAATTTATATGCTGTCAGTACATGAACTTCTCACGCGCGCTAGAACAATTATTGAGACAGCAGATAAAGAGTAGGAGTAAATTGTAGCAGCCGTCACACTGACAAAAGAGAAAACACCATTAGAGAGCTGAATCGCTGTTGCACACATGTGTTACGAGAGAGAGAGAAGAGCAGCTGTGTGCGTGCACAAGCGGACACATACGCAGAGAGCTGCAGCTGCACCCGCAACAACTCATGCGCACTTGTGCTCGGCATACACGCGCTAGGAGGTGGAGCATCAGCGTGTTGTGGACTGTAGCCAAGGCACAATTTGAATGGCGGCCGGGTGATGTCGCGTGTGCGGCTACAGAGAGACTAACTGAAGAATCCAAAGAGGCGCAGTTGCTTGCGGAGATGGGAACTGCAGGTGGAGATGGAGGCGGTTGGACGCAGCGGCAAGCTCGGACAGAGGGAGGCACGCGCGTGAGGGTGCCGCGCGGTCTGGCTGGAGTGGCGCACCGGCGAGTTGGGGGTGGAGGCGCGTCGGTGGGTTGGGCGTGGAGGCGTGCCGGGACCGAAAGATGCAATCCCGCTGTGCTTTTTGTGGATCCTTATGCAGCCACCGGGAAGGTAAGCGGCGATGCGCTGGGCGGGGCGGCATGGATGCCGACATGGAGACCGGATCTGGCCGGCTTCAACCGGATCCATTCGTGGCGGTGCTCGGGGGTGACCTGCATCGGGCGGTGGCGCTCGGGGTTGGTGGCGGGGCGCGCACGATCGGTTGGGGTTCAGGGATGCGCGCGGGCGAACGGCAAAGTGCGCCGCCGATGCCGGCGGGATGGGTGAGCCTCGCCTCGCGGGGGTCTGTGGGGAGGCCGACGAGTGCTGGTCCGTCGGGAGGATAGGGACGGTGCGTGGGGGTGGGGGGAGGCAAGTGTTTTTCTTCTTCTTACTAAGTTCGGGAGTTCGGGAACACCTCCTCGCTGCCTATATAGGGGGATCTATGATCCAAATAGTTATTATGATCCTGGGATTAGAATAGTCTTGTCCTATATATATATATTAGGCTAGTGGTAACTCGCTCTCACTCTCAATATGGTGGCACAAGTTACTCAAGTCATCGTACGTCGCCGTGGTCGAAGGGAAAATCCCATTCTCAACCATCTCGTCACCATCGCCGTGGATTAAGGCCGAAGATGGCACATCATCACACTCCTCCATGACCGAATGGAAAATCCCATGCTCGATCATCTCATCACCGTCGCCGTGGATGAAGGCCGAAGATGGTACGTCATCACACTCGCCTCCAATGATGGAAGCATCATCCTTCCTCGCCACCTTGTCGCTCACCTCCAAAGCATGTTCCTTGAGAGGCTCTGTAATCATAATCATCACCGCACCATCTTGAAAAAGAGTCAAAGTAGACTCGGCATAGCAATGCCACAAAGAGGGATGGCGGTGAAGTAGAACTTGGGAGCATCGTCTTGGAGCTCGTCGGTCTTGGACATCTTGGTGGTACTATCCTCATGCTCGTTCACAAGGAGCTTGGTCATCGTGAAGTGAGCTTGGGGTGAAGAAGCCTTGGCCTTCATGAAGTATTTTTTCACCTTGAGAGCACCAATGTAGTTGTCGTAGAGGGACTTGTAGTTCTCATGCAAGACAGTCTTGGAGATGTCATTGTTCAATCCCATCATGAAGTGGAAGTTCATCCAAATGGGGTCGAACACGCCAGCTCCTCGCAAGGCTTTCTCCATCTCCTTGAAGTACTTGTCGATGGAATTGGATCCTTGGATGGTGTTCTCCAATTGGTGTTGAATATGTTCCGTGTAGGTGGAAGGCAAAAACTCTCGTTGCATAGCTTTCTTCGTCTTGGGCCAACTCACGTCGAAGGTCTTCGAAGGTGTGTGAAGCCACCATGTCGACGCGTAGTCGTGGAAGTTACTTGTGGTGCACTTCACTTGATCTTCGGAGGGTACTTGATGTAGACGTCCCTCTGACGCTCCCTCTCGAGATACTCCTTGGGGTCTTGAGTCCCTTAGAAAGGAAGCTCGTGGTCGGTGTCGAGGTCGTAGTAGCTCGTGGAAGTCGCAGACTTGAGCTTGGGGAGCTTCTTATGAGCGTACTCTTGAGGTGTTTCTCGGCGAAGATGTCTGATACATCTCCAACGTATCTATAATTTTTGATTGTTCCATGCTATTATATTATCTATTTTGGATGTTTAATGGGATTTAATATGCTTATTTATATTATTTTTGGGACTAACCTATTAACCGGAGGCCTAGTGCCAGTTTTGTTTTTTTGCCTATTTTAGTGTTTCGCAGAAAAGGAACACCAAACGGAACGAAACCTTCGCGATGATCTTTCTTGGACCGAAAGCAAACCAGGAGACTTGGAGTGGAAGTCTGGAACTCCGTGAGGTGGCCACGAGGTAGGAGGGTGCGCCCAGGGAGGGTAGGCGCACCCCCACCCTCGTGGGCCCCATGGAGCTCCATCGACGTACTTCTTTCGCCTATATATACCCTTATAACCTAGAAACACCAGGGGGAGCCATGAAACCACTTTTCCACTGTCGCAACCTTCTGTACCCGTGAGTAGTTTACCACAGACCTTCGGGTCCATAGTTATTAGCTAGATGGCTTCTTCTTTCTCTTTGATCTTCAAAACAAAGTTCTCCTCGATGTTCTTGGAGATCTATTCGATGTAATACTCTTTTGTGGTGTGTTTGCTGAGATCCAATGAATTGTGGTTTTATGAACTTGATTATCTATGAATATTATTTGGTTCTTCTCTGAATTCTTATATGCATGATTTGATATCTTCGCAAGTCTCTTCGAATTATCGGTTTAGTTTGGCCTACTAGATCGATCTTTCTTGCAATGGGAGAAGTGCTTAGCTTTGGGTTCAATCTTGCGGTGTCCTTTCCCGGTGACAGTAGGGGCAGCAAGGCACGTATTGTATTGTTGCCATCGAGGATAAAAAGATGGGGTTTATATCATATTTCTTGAGTTTGTTCCTCTACATCATGTCATCTTGCTTAAAGCGTTACTCTATTCTTATGAACTTAGTACTCTAGATGCATGCTGGATAGCGTTCGATGTGTGGAGTACTCGTAGTAGATGCAGAATCATTTCGATCTACTTGACACGGACGTGATGCCTATATTCATGATCATTGCCTTAGATATCTTCATAACTATGCACTTTTCTATCAATTGCTCAGCAGTAATTTGTTCACCCACCGTAATACATGCTATCATGAGAGAAGCCACTAGTGAAACCTATGGCCCCCGGGTCTCTTTCTTATTATATTGCATCGCTTTTATTATCGCATCTCGTTACTATTTTGCAATCTTTACTTTCCAATCTATACAACAAAATACCAAAAATATTTATCTTACTATCTCTATCAGATCTCACTTTCGCAAGTGATCGTGAAGGGATTGACAACCCCTTTATCGCGTTGGTTGCGAGGTTCTTGACTGTTTGTGCAGGTACTAGGTGAGTTGAGCGTTGTCTCCTACTGGATTGATACCTTGGTTCTCAAAAACTGAGGGAAATACTTACGCTACTTTGCTGCATCACCCTTTCCTCTTCAAGGGAAAACCAACGCATGCTCAAGAGGTAGCAAGAAGGATTTCTGGCGCCATTGCCGGGGAGATCTACGCCAAGTCAAGACATACCAATCTTCATGTTTTTGGGTAAAGATTTGCTGGATTTTGGAACAATGAGTGGCAAGAGCCTAAGCTTGGGGATGCCCAAGGCACCCCAAGATAAAATTCAAGGACAACCAAAAGCCTAAGATTGGGGATGCCCTGGAAGGCATCCCCTCTTTTGTCTTCGTCTATTGGTAACTTTACTTGAGGCTATATTTTTATTCATCACATGATATGTTTTTTGCTTGGAGCATCTTGTATGATTTGAGTCTTTTCTTTTTAGTTTACCACAATCATCCTTGCTGTACACACCTTTTGGGAGAGACACGCATGAATCGGAATTTATTAGAATACTCTATGTTCTTCACTTATATCTTTTGAGCTATACAATTTTGCTCTAGTGCTTCACTTATATCTTTTTAGAGCATGGTGGTGGTTTTATTTTATAGAAATTATTGATCTCTCATGCTTCACTTATATTATTTTGAGAGTCTTTTAGAACAACATGGTAATTTTCTTTGGTTATAAAACTAGTCCTAATATGTTGGGCATCCAAGATGGGTATAATAAAAACTTTCATATAAAGTGCATTGAATAGTAGGAAAAGTTGGATACTTGATGATTGTTTTGAGACATGAGGATGGTGATATTAGAGTCATGCTAGTTGAGTAATTGTGAATTTGAGAAATACTTGTGTTGAGTTTTGCAAGTCCCGTAGCATGCACGTATGGTAACCGTTGTGTAACAATTTTGAAGCACGAGGTGTTTCTTTGATTGTCTTCCTTATGAGTGCGGTCGGGGACAAGCGATGGTCTTTTCCTACCAATCTACCCCCCTAGGAGCAGGCGTGTAGTGCTTGGTTTTTGATGAGTTGTAGATTCTCGAATAAGTATGTGAGTTCTTTATCACTAATGTTGAGTCCATGGATTATACGCACTCTCACCCTTCCATCATTGCTAGACTCTCTAGTACCACGCAACTTTCGTCGGTACCACAAACCCACCATTTACCTTCCTCAAAACAGCCACCATACCTACCTATTGTGGCATTTCCATAGCCATTCTGAGATATATTGCCATGCAACTTTCCACCGTTTCGTTTATTATGACACGATCCATCATTGTCATATTGCCTTGCATGATCATGTAGTTGACATCGTATTTATGAAAAAGGCACCACTCATAATTTTTCATACATGTCATTCTTGATTCATTGCACATCCCGGTACACCACCGGAGGCACGCATATAGAGTCATATTTTTGTTCTAAGTATGGAGTTGTAATCTTTGATTTGTAAATAAATAGAAGTGCGATGATCATCATTGTTAGAGCATTGTCCTGAAGGAAATATGCCCTAGAGGCAATAATAAAGTTGTTATTTATATTTCCTTATATCATGATAAATGTTTATTATTCATGCTAGAATTGTATTAACCGGAAACTTAGTACATGTGTGAATACATAGAAAAACAAAGGGTCCCTAGTATGCCTCTACTTGACTAGCTTGTTAATCAAAGATGGTTAAGTTTCCTAGCCATAGACATGTGTTGTCATTTGATGAACGGGATCAAATCATTAGAGAATGATGTGGTGGACAAGACCCATCCGTTAGCTTAGCACTATGATCATTTAGTTTATTGCTATTGCTTTCTTCATGACTTATACATGTTCCTCAGACTATGAGATTATGCAACTTCCGGATACCGGAGGAACACCTTGTGTGCTATCAAACGTCACAACGTAACTGGGTGATTATAAAGATGCTCTACAGGTGTCTCTGATGGTGTTTGTTGAGTTCGCATAGATTGAGATTAGGATTTGTCACTCCGTGTATCAGAGAGGTATCTCTGGGCCCTCTCGGTAATGCACATCACTATGAGGCTTGCAAGCAATGTGACTAATCATTAAGTCATGGGATGACGCATTACGGAATGAGTAAAGAGACTTGCCGGTAACAAGATTGAACTAGGTATGATGATACCGACGATCGAATCTCGGGCAAGTAACATACCGATGACAAAGGGAACAATGTATGTTGTTCCGCTATTGGTTATTGAATGGAGATGTGCCTCGGTCATGCCTACATAGTTCTCGAACCAGTAGGGTCCGCACGCTTAACATTCGATGACCATTTGTATTATGAGTTATGTGATTTGATGACCGAAGTTTGTTCGGAGTGCCGGATGAGATCATGGACATGAAGAGGAGTCTCGAAATGGTCGAGACGTAAAGATCGATATATTGGAAGGCTATATTCGGACATCGGAAAGGTTCTGAGTGGTTCGGGTATTTTTCGAAGTACCAGAGAGTTACGTGAATTCGCCGGGAGAAGTAGTGGGCCTTAATGGGCCATACGGGAAAGGAGAAAGGGGCCTCAAGGGGTGGCCGTGCGCCCCCCCATGGCAAGTCCGAATTGGATTAGGGAGGGGGCGACTCCCCCCTCTCTTTCCTTCTCCCTCTCCTACTCCTTCCCTCTCTCCCCTCTTGGAAAAGGAAGGGGACTCCAACTAGGATTGGGAATCCTAGTTGGACTCCCCCTATAGGCGCGCCCCTCCTAGGCCAGCCTCCTCTTCCCCCCTCCTTTATATACGTGGGCAGGGGGCACCCCAAAGACACACAAGTTGATTTCTTAGCCGTGTGTGGTGCCCCCCTCCACAGATTTCCACCTTGGTTATATTGTCGTCGTGTTTAGGCGAAGCCCTGCGTTGGTAACTTCATCATCACCGTCACCACGCCATCGTGCTGACGAAAATCTCCATCGGCCTCAGCTGGATCTAGAGTTCGAGGGACGTCACCGAGCTGAACGTGTGCAGATCGTGAAGGTGTCGTGTGTTCGGTACTTGATCGGTTGGATCGTGAAGACGTTTGTCGGTGTCAAAACCGGTGGATCTCGGGCAGGGGGTCCCGAACTGTGCGTCTAGGGCGGATCGTAACAGGAGGCAGGGGACACGATATTTTACCCAAGTTTGGGCCCTCTTGATGGAGGTAAAACCCTACGTCCTGCTTGATTATTCTTGATAATATGAGTAGTACAAGAGTTGATCTACCACGAGATCGGAGAGGCTAAACCCTAGAAGCTAGCCTATGATATGATTGTATGTTGTCCTACGGACTAAAACCCTCCGGTTTATATAGACACCGGAGGGGGCTAGGGTTACACAAGGTCGGTTACAAAGGAGGAGATATACATATCCGTATTGCCTAGCTTGCCTTCCACGCCAAGTAGAGTCCAATCCGGACACGGGACGAAGTCTTCAATCTTATGTCTTCATAGTCCAACAGTCAGGCCAAAGGATATAGTCTGGCTGTTCGGAGACCCCCTAATCCAGGACTCCCTCAGTAGCTCCTGAACCAGGCTTCAATGACAATGAGTCCGGTGCGTAGTGTTGTCTTCGGCATTGCAAGACGGGTTCCTCCTCTGAATACACCACAGAAGAGTTTGAATACAAGGATAGTGTCCGACCCTGCAAAATAAGTTCCACATACCACCGTAGAGAGAATAATATTTCCACAAATCTAATCTGCTGACACATTTTGGCAGCATGACATCACGCCACGACCCGATAATTAGTTGAACCGTTTTTCCTTAACCAGTCCCGCACATAACGCGAGGCGGTTTCTTGACACGTCTTGTCAAAGAAGAGATCGTGTTCCCCTTATTACCGGATTCTCATCAATACGGACGTGCGTAACCCAACCACGCCATCAATTACATCGCTTGGAGGATAAGTGAGTTTTACCAGGCTAGTGGGGGCGCATAGTTTAGTCCGCCCTTACAAAGGGATAAGATCTCACCTTTTTCTACCCACGCCTTCTTCCTCCTTGCTCATCCATTCTTGCGCACTCGAGCTCCAGTGCCCAAGTCCGCATCCTCCTTCTCAACTCTCTCCAAAACATGTCCGGAGCGGGAGGCAAGTGGATGGACTCCTCCATCATGGAGGGGCACATCAAAAAGTTACATGGAGCCGGATACTTAGCCGCGGACATCGCGCACCGGCTGCCAGCCGCGGGGCAGGTCATCCCTACCCCAGAACCTCACGAGAGGGTGGTGTTCCTTCCCCACTTCGTCCGCAGACTAGGGTTTCCCCTCCATCCATTTGTCCACGGCCTCATGTTCTATTATTTGCTGGACTTTCATGATCTGGCCCCGAACTTCATCCTCAACATCTAGGCGTTCATCATCGTGTGCGAGGCCTTCCTCCGCATCCGGCCCCACTTCGGCCTATGGCTAAAGACCTTCAATATCAAGCCGAAGGTGGTGGGCGGCCAACAAACGGAATGCGGCGGAGCCATGGTGGGCAAAATGCCCAACGTTGCATGGCTCGAGGGCTCCTTCATGGAGACCGTAAAGGGGTGGCAATCGGGGTGGTTCTACATCACCGAGCCGTGCGACACCAACTGGGTGGCGGCCCCCGAGTTTCGATCCGGAATCCCCACATGGCTCACATCCTGGAAGGAGAAGGGCCTGTCCTGGGGTTCATCGGTGGAGCTAGACGGACTCCATATGTGTATCCGGAACATGACAAGCAAGAAACTTAAGCTTGTCAACATAGTCCAGGTCATGCTCTTCTGCCGGATCCTCCCGTGTCAACAACGGGATTTCAACTTGTGGGAGTTCGACCCGTCCCAGCACCAGACTCTAAGTGAGCTCTTCGACACGACGCACAAAGACGTATGGAGGGTGCTGTTCAAGGGTGCCGAGGTCCCTCCCTCTCTCACCGACGACCACGGACTAAGCGCGAAGCGCCCTGCGAATCCGGCAAGTTCTGTACATCTGGTAGGATATTTATTTCCCATGGCTTATCCACAAGCGGGGTCTGAGCTCCCATGCCTTTGACAGGACTGGGTGGAGGCATTGGAGCAGATTGACTGTCCTGCCCCTCTGCCCGAAGACACTACGGGCGCTCTGCTGATGGAGATGCTGACTTCGGCTCCTTATAAGGTGCCCGAGAAGACCAAGAAGAAGGCCAAGGGAACCCAAAAGAGTTCCCGGCGCCAGGTGGTATCGGACTCATCGTCCGATAACTCCGCGACGCACTCCTCCCATGAAGATGAGGAGGAGGAAGATGAAGATGCTCCCCCTCCAGCCGGGGGAGACAAGAAAAGGAAGGCCGCCCCAACCGGGGAGGCCGAAGGGTCCAAGAAAGGAATGACTCTCCTTCCGGACTGCTCCACCACCGCCGCCGAAGGCGAAGACGAGTGGCTGCTCAGGGCCAAGCCCCTGGCGAAGTCGTAAGTATTCGGATACCAGAGTAACTCATAGCATACCTTTGTCGCACTGCTTCTCCTAACGCCGAATATGATTATGCAGACCGCCCCAAGCCCGTATCGACGTGTCCTCATCGGACGGCTCCTTGGATTCATCAGATATGGATAGCGATCCACTTCCGACCGCCTCCTCCCCTTGCCGTATGGACAGTGCCGAGGTATTGTCTCAAGGGGCACCGAGCCGGGGGAAGACAGTCCCGGAGGCGCCTCAAGGCGACCTTTCAAACTCCAGGAGCAAAGGGAGCAAGGCTCCCGGGGGCTCCAAGTTCGGCTCTCAGCCGAACACCGCGATGGAACCTCAAGTGGTTCCGGACTCGGGCAGGCGGCCCCCTTGCAAAAGGGGTAAGACGCCCGTGCCGGTGACCTCTGTCCATCCAGAGGCACTGGAGAACCTGCTGGTAGCGCTTCGTGGCGCTTCCATCGACAAAGAGCACCGCACTATTATGAGTGCGGTGATCCAGAAGGTTCTGTCCGCCAAGAGCAGACTGACTGAAGCCTATGCCAGCCTTCTAACAGGCTTTGAGGTAGGTATTTAAAATATAGGAAAAATATTACTACATAGACAGTAGCCCCTGATGCTTTGTGTGGAGTTCACAAAGAAAAGCCGGATAGAGGATCAAATAATATCTGCAGGAGTCTAATATAAGTATGTCTATATGCGTATGCAGGCTTCGCTGCTGACCTCTGCCGCACTGATTGCGGAGGTCGCCGCATTGAAGCAGGACCTCGAGGGGTCCGAGAAAGAGCTCGGCCTTGCTAAGAGGCAGCTCGAGGACAACAAAGGTAAGTAATACCTAGTATATATATATATATATATATATATATATATATATATATAAGATGCGATTGCAAAATGATAGGATCATCATGAATTTGCCAGGGGCCACGACTGAAGTGGCGACCCTGAAGCAAGCGCTATCCGAGGCCGAAAACAAAGTGGCCCAGGAGCGCACCTAGCGGGAAAAGCAAGAAGCACGGGTGGGCGAGGTGCAGCAAGAGCTCCAAGCTCTCATGACGAAGCACGAGGCGTTGGAGCTTGACTCGAAGACGCGAGAGTCTGAGCTTGCCACGGCCCTTGAGAGTGCAAAGAATGGCAAGGCTAAAGCCCAAAAGGTCCTCCAGGAGATTGAAGCAATGAGGAAGATAGCGGCGGGTAAGGCATTCAATCTGCAAAGCAAGCATGTGAAAGTAAATTACTTGTTACTTACCCGAGTCCGGAGCTCTCCAGGAGCATTCGCAGATTTGCCCCGCAGCGTGTCGGATGACGCAAAGTTTTACCAGGTCGAGGAGGGAAGCTCGAGGGTGAAGCTGTTCTGGTCTCAGTATACTGGGACCGAACACCCGATGCCTATGAGCGACCAGCTGAAGCAACTGGTCGAGCTGCACAAGGCAGCCAAACAGGCCATGAAAGGCTTTATAGTCCGGATGTGGTCTGGCGATGCCCTTCCCAACAACTACTTCAGCCTAGTGAGGCGGCTTGTGGATGCCTGCCCACGGCTGGAAGTCATCAAGCGGTCCGTTTGCATCGAGGGTGCACGCCGGGCTTTTCCCCGTGCGAAGGTGCACTGGGCCAAGATGGACACCGAGAAGCTGGTGAAGGTGGGGCTGCCGCAGGGCAAGGAGCATCGCCACCCCGAGATGTATTATGAGGGTGTCCTGAAGGGTGCCCGTCTTGTAGCGGACGAGTGTGCGAAAGATGTAATATTTGAATGAACTTGCTCGTGTGATCCTATGGTATGAAAACTTGTTCACATGCGCCATGCAACGCTTGTTTGAATTTAAAATAATACCTTTTGTTCGGCTGTTTATCAAATATGAGAGATGGCTAGTCATCGGCTTCTGCCCCCATGCCACGAGTGCTGGGGTGTTCGGGATAAACCTGAGCACTCTTGTTCCCATTTTTGGGTCTTCGAGGGAGGTGCTCAGCGCAATGAACAAGGCAATCGGACTATAATGCTTTATCACTCTCACTTAGCCAATTCTATAATTTTAAATTTTGGCGAAGCCCCTAGTATTCGGAAGGCCAAATTTGGGGCACTATACACGCCTTAAGCCAGACAAAGCCGACTCCTCACTCTAAGCGGCATAAGTCTTTAGGGAGTTGAAACCTCTCGAACAGCGACCAGTCTCTCGCCTTATCATGACAGTCAGTTTTAGCTTTCTCTACTGAGGTGCTTAGCCCAGCTGAACCGGGGCACAATCGTAGTAGTTCTCCCAGTGCTACCTTAGCCGATATAGCGGAATGTAAGGTACCAAAACATGGGAGCCGGGCAAACCCAACTATTGACCCAAGACATGATTCGGAGCTGATGCATATAATGCTATAAGTTCGGGGTGCCGCACTATCTAAAGTGTTCGGACTTCTCACGCCGTATTATGGGGTATGCTTAAGCCCCTAGCGTATTGGCCGTACCACAGTGTACGGGTGCTGGATATCATGAATGAACATATGTATATATAAAAAAGAAGAATAAAGAATGTGATAATAGTTTAGTGATATGCATTGTTTATTCAAAAAGGTGCGTTAAAGCAGAATGATACAAGTGGTGCGGTAAGCAAAAAGTAGGACTATTTGACGTGTCCCCTCCAAGGGCAAGCTGAGGAATGGTATTTAGAGGGAGTATTTCACTCGTTGTCAGAGACCACCTGGGAGTTCCATGGTGCAACGTAGCTTTCTGCCTCCTTGGTTGATGCATCATGTGTTCAGCAATCATACTGCCAGACAGGGATTCCAGAGATTAAGGTCCTGAAAGAGAGAAAAATAACAAAGCGGGAAGCCCCTAGTGTGGTTGAGCCGCGTCTTGGGGCGTGCTGTAGTCGTGCCCCCCTCCCCACCTATGCCCATGGTATTTTCAATGCGTAATTATGTACGCGTGGCACGGATTTCTCCGTTTGGCTGGTACTGGGGTGGGGGCCGCATTGCTATGCGAGCTCGGAACGTGCCAGGTGGTCTTGCTGCCGATTACTCCGGGCGCGCTTGAAGGTGTCCGGGTCCTTAATCGCCGAACTAGTGGATTGCCTTAAGAGGCTGCTTTGCGCTTCTGCTGCGAGGGCCGCAGTGTGCTCCTCCGTGCGGAGAGAGCGCTCTGTGTTTCCATTAATTGTGATGAACCCCCGAGGTCCTGGCATCTTGAGCTTGAGGTATGCATAATGTGGTACCGCATTGAATCTCGCAAATGCGGTTCGCCCGAGCAGCGCATGATAGCCATTGCAGAACGGGACTATATCGAAGATTAACTCCTCGCTTCGGACGTTATCCGGGGATCTGAAGACCACTTCCAGTGTCACTGAGCCTGTGCAATGGGCCTCTACACCTGGTATGACGCCTTTGAAGGTCGTTTTTGTGGGTTTGATCCTTGAGGGGTCTATACCCATTTTACGCACTATGTCCTGATAAAGCAGGTTCAGGCTGCTGCCGCCATCCATAAGGACTCGAGTGAGGTGAAATCCGTCAATGATTGGGCCTAGGACCAGTGCGGCGAATCCGCCATGACGGATACTAGTGGGGTGGTCCCTGCGATCGAAGGTGATCGGGCAAGAGGACCATTGGTTGAACTTTGGGGCGACTGGCTCCAACGCATATACGTCCCTTAGCGCACGCTTCCGCTCCCTCTTGGGGATATGGGTTGCGTATATCATGTTCACCGTCCGCACTTGTGGGGGGAACCTCTTCTGTCCTCCGGTGTTCGGCTGTCGGGGCTCCTCCTTGTCATCGCTATGCGACCCCTTATCTTTGTTTTCGGCATTTAACTTACCTGCCTGCTTGAACACCCAACAATCCCTGTTGGTGTGGTTGGCTGGCTTGTCGGGGGTGCCGTGTATTTGACACGAGCGATCGAGTATACGGTCCAAACTGGACGGGCCCGGAGTGCTTCTTTTAAATGGCTTTTTCTGCTGACCGGGTTTAGAGACTTTGAATCCGGCATTGACTGTCGTATCCTCTGTATTGTCGCTGTTAATGCGGCGCTTGTGTTTGTTGCGACGTGACCTGCCATTGCCATCCTTGGTATCCGAAGTACCATGGTTCTTTGATATGTTATTGCTACAAGCCATTCAGCTGTCTTCTCCCGCACAAAAGCGGGTCATGAGTGTCATGAGGGCTGCCATAGATTTCGGCTTTTCCTAGCCAAGGTGCCGGGCGAGCCACTCGTCGCGGATGTTATGCTTAAAAGCTGCTAGGGCCTCTGCATCCGGACAGTCGACAATTTGATTCTTCTTTGTTAGGAACCGTGTCCAGAATTGCCTGGCCATTCCTCTGGCTGCTGAATTATGTGGCTCAAGTCATCGGCATCTGGCAGTCACATATAAGTGCCCTGGAAGTTGTCGAGGAATGCGGCATCCAGATCTTCCCGACAACCAAAGGACTCTGCTGGCAAGCTGTTGAGCCAATGCCGAGCTGGTCCTTTGAGCTTGAGTGGGAGGTATTTGATGGCGTGTAGATCACCACCGCGGGCCATGTGGATGTGCAGGAGGAAATCCTTCGATCCATACCGCAGGATCTATTGTGCCATCGTATGATTCGATATTTATGGGTTTGAAACCCTTTGGGATTTGGTGATCCACTACTTCGTCTATGAAGCATAGGGGGTGTGCGGCACCTCTGTACTGGGCTATATCGCGACGCAACTCAAATGAGTCTTGCCCGCTGTGTTCGGCCCGGACGGGTTTACTTTTATTGTATCCGACCTGACGGTTATCGTCTCGCATAGTGGCGCACCCTCGTGATCCGTAGATCGATCTTGCATGTTTTGCTTTGTCTTCCAATACGTCTCGCAGGTCTAGCATGTTTCCCCGTGCCTTGTCATTTTATTTGAGTGGCGTCGGGGTGCGGGCTGAGTTTTTGGCTGAAATGCCTCTCTGTCGCGGCCACGAGGTGGCAGGTCAGCCGCATCATATGATGGAGATGTAGATTTGAGTGCTTCCTCCTCCAGTCGGGGTAGTAACCTACGCTTTGGGTAACTCTTGGAGGGGCGTTCGAGTTTATATTCCTCGGCTGCAAGGACTTCAGTCCATCTATCAGCTAGCAAATCTTGATCAACTTGAAGCTGTTGTTGCTTTTTCTTTAGGCTATTTGCCGTGGCTATAAGCCGGCGCTTGAAGCACTCTTGTTCGACGGGATCCTCAGGCACGACGAATTCGTCATCGTCGAGGCTTGCCTCGTCTTCGGAGGGAGGCATGTAATTATCATCTTCCGTCTCTCCATCTGCCGCTCTCTCTGGAGGGTTGGCTTCTCCATCCTCCTGCCCTAAATCTTGCTGGAGGGGATTGTTGTCGTCTTCGGCACTGTCCGGAGTGATATTATCTCCTGTGCCGGTGTCACCGCTTTTGCTTTGGCGAGACTTAGAGTGGCGCTGCTGACGTCAGCGCTTGGGTTGCTTCTTGGAGGGGTCATCCTCTGCTGTCTCGTCGCCATTGACTTCTTTGGGTGTGTCCACTGTCGTGGTTCTAAGTATGATAGTAGAATGGGGGGTAGGTATGTAGAGGCAAGATCCTAGCTATGGAGGAGTTGTACACGCGAGTTTTACGAGTTCAGGCCCTTCTCGGAGGAAGTAACAACCCTACGTCTCGGAGCCCGGAGGCGGTCGACTGGATATATGCATGTGAGTTACAGGGGGTGCGAACCCTTGTCCCAGAGGAGGGGGGTGGCTTATATAGAGTGCGCCAGGACCCCAGCTCCCCTCCCTTACACAGGGTTCAATGTTCATAAAGGAGGAGCATTACTGGTAATGTCCGAAGTAAAGTGCTATAAATGAATATTAAAGCCATGACTTAAATCCCGACCGTTGTGGAGTGAGTGGCTTCACATCTTCTGGTGGTCGAGTGGTTGTTCGTAGGGTCGAGTGATTTCAAGACTGTCGAGTGGAACATAGCCTTTGGGTCAAGTGGATGATGATTTCTCTTCGATTACTTCTGGTTCTTTTAGAGATGTCCTTGGGGAGGGTATCTTGGACAGATCCATGACCCTACCCTAGGTACATAGCTTCGTCATTAGCCCCCGAATGGATCAGGGTTTGAGTGGGAAGGAGTTGAGAACACTTCCGACTCATTCTTCGTGTTGTGAGTATAACTTGTTCTGGAGTCATGAACTAAGGAGACAACGCCAACTTATTTTTCAGTCGCCTTGGTCCATTCTTGGTTTTTGTCGAGTAAATTTTCACGGTAGAATTCCGAATGATAATGCGGAGGATGTTTTCAGTCTGCTCTCCGCGGATTTCGCGGGATTCGAATTTTGGGAAGCGCGCCGGACGGGTGAGGCCGTGGTAATCCGGACGGATTAGGAAGGTCTCCCCGATCTCCGCGCCACCTTTTTCGCCACGTATCACGCGCGCGACTGTTGCGGGATTTGTTTAGATCGTCTGGGCCTACCAGTCAGTCACTCGGGGAATGACCTTATAAAAGGTACCGGACCGGGTCTTCGCACCGCGCGCTACCATTCTCTTTCTTCTTCCTCAGACCTCTCCGCCGCACACGCCTCCGCTCTCTGCATCGAAACCTCGCTCGAACTCGATCTGCCGCCATGGGAAAAGAGAAGATGGTGGCGTTGGAGCACGCGAAGGCGAAGGGCAAGAGGACCAGTCGGGGCGGATCCTCGTCAAGATCTGGCCTGCCGCCGAGCTAGATCCAGGGCGATTGGATCCGCTCGATGATCAGCTAGGACGACCTCGACGACCTGGTGGAGGGGGGACTGACCCCCCACAAATCGGCACGACTCCCGAGGAACGAGACCGAGCCGCAGCCGCGGGAGGGTGAGTGCGTTCTCCTCGCCACCCACGTCGATCGTGGGTTTTCTCTGCCTCCCCATCCTTTCTTCCGTGGCTTTCTGAACTTCTTCAGGGCTCAACTTCACCACTTCACTCCAAACACCATAGTTTATCTGGCTGCCTTTGTGTCAATGTGTGAAAATTTCTTGGGCTGTCGACCGCACTGGGGTCTCCTCAAACACATCTTCACCTGCCGCTCCCAGTCGGTCAAAAAGGCCAATCCGAGTGATGAGAGGACGCACGTGATCCAGATGTGCGGGGGTCTGGGGATCCAGATGAGGAACAAGAGCACCTTCCCAGTGATGAATCTTCCTGACTCGGCCCGGGGCTAGCAGTCGACTTGGTTTTACTGTAAGGACCAGCCGACTCCGGGCCAGTCGACTGGACTTCCTCCCTTTTCCCTAGCCTGAGTGGAGAAGCCCTCCTCCTTTATGGTAGTCCCATAAGAGAAGGCGCAGGTCAAGGTGTTGGTTGAGCGGGTCGTCCAACTTGTCCGTGACGGGGTGACTGGGATGGACCTGCTGGAGGTCTTTCTCAGTCGACGCATCCAACCGCTTCAGGCCCGTGACCATCCGATGTGGATGTACTCGGGGCTTGAGGACTCCACTCGGATCCACCCGGAGGATGTCAGCAAAGACACCTTGGAGAAGTGGCTGAAGGGAATCACCAGCAACAAAGACAATCCCTGGGGGTCTAGGAGTGCGATTCCATTCGACCACTCACGCCAGCCGGAACATGTATGACTCTGCTTTGTTGAGTATCTTCTTGATTCTTTGTGTGACACCTTGTTGATGGTCGACTGAATTTCTTTTGATCGTTGTCCTTTCAGGCCCTCATTGATATGTACTCGATTCCCAATGGAGTGCAGGGGCAAGACGTCGAGGAAGGGGCGAGCAGGGGCAAGAGCGGCAAGTGGCACTCGGATGCCGAGGAGGACGAGGAGAGCGATGACTCGACTGATGACGAAGAGGTCGACTCACCTCCTCGTAGAGAGAGAAGGTCCAAGCACGCTCACGACCCGGCAAGCACCCCAGACCTGGCGACCGCGCCGACTGGGCAGTCTTTGAAGCGCCCCCGGACGTCTTCCCCAGCGCCGATTGAGAAGGCTCCGAAGCAGCCCAAGGTTGTGCCGCCTCCAGCGCCAAAAGCAACGAAAGCCGCCTCCTCCAAACTGCCAAAAGCTTTGCCCAGGATCAAAGTGACCGTCCCTACCATCTCCGGGTAATCATCTGACTTGTTCTTTTCGTCTACTCGAGCAACAGAACGTAACCGGCTAAGTGCGGGCCTTTGCAGTGATGCTACATCAGGAACCTCTTCTTACCAGTACCGATACGAGGAGATGGAAGATTCGGTTACCTCCAACCCAGGTAAAAACTCTTATGTTCTTGCTCTTGACTACTCGGTCGATTGAATTCTAGCGGTTCACTTTGGGGTCGACTGATCTTCTCCGCAGCTCCGCCCAACGTCATCGATCTCCCAGATGACGATGAAGATGTGGCTCCTAGGCCTAGGAAGAATAAAAAGGCGGCGGCTGGTAAGGCATCTCAGCAGGGACCGACGACAACACCAACCGTCCATCAATCTGAAGACACGGGCGGGGCCTCTGTAACCTTCGTTGTACCCTTGTAGAGTGAGCGCCCTACACCGTCGACTGTACCGGTGATTCCTTCAGTCGTCCCATCTCATGCGTCGGAGGTCCAAGCTGCTGCACCTGGGTCGTCTGCCCTCTTCTTCACCAGCTACCCTGTCTCGGAAAACCAGTCGGATGCGGCTGCGGAAGCCATCCGTCAGGCTAACGTGATGATGGAGTGGATGAAGACGGTGCACGAGAATAGCCAGGCCGCTTACGACGCCAGCGCTGCTCTCAGGCCAATGTCCAGGTAAGTAAACTTTCAACTGACCTTGTTCTATCAGGATATGCTACCCGAAAAAATTTCTTCTATACAATTTCCTATTGTTTGCGTCGAATCAGTGCACCTAGTGGGTGTTTTGTTGTCTTTGGTAGTTGCGTTCTTCCACTCGGTCTGGGCGAGTAGGATCTAAACCGGTGGGGGCACGCTAAGTGCACCCACTGGGTGTAATCCCCGAGACCATAGTCGACTGCTGGCAGTCGACTGGGCTCTGAGTTCTTCCTTCCTTTCTTTTCTTCCACTCGACCTGGGCGGACTGGTCGAATGAGATCTGAACTGGTGGGGGCACGCTAAGTGCACCCACTGGGTGTAGTCCCCGAGACCGCAGGCGACTGCTGGCAGACGACTGGGGTTTGAGTTCTTCCTTCCTTTCTTTTCTTCCACTCGACCCGGGCAGACCGGTCGAATGAGATCTGAACCGGTGGGGGCACGCTAAGTGCACCCATTGGGTGTAGCCCCAAGACCGCAGTCGACTGGGGTCTGAACAGTTTTTTTTGACTTGACCCGGGCGGACCGGTCGAGCTGGCGCTTAATCAGCAGGGGCACGCCAAGTGCACCTGCTGGGTGATGGGGTTATGTACCTAGGGTAGGGTCATGGACGTGATCTAAGTACCTTACCCAAGGGCACCCTTAGAAGAGGACGCCTTCCAGTCGACCAACGAAGAACTCACTCGACTGACCTGAAGGACTCGACCACGAAGACTCACTCGACCACTAGAAGGTCAAGAGGCACTCTGCACTGCAACGGCCTGTAATTAAGTAGGCTTTATTATAGTAAAGGCACTTTATGTGGGGCGTTACCAGTAACGCCCCAGACTTAACTCACCTTAAACCCTCTCCTACGTGGGCCGGCTGGGGTCCTGGCGTACTCTATATAAGCCACCCCCCTCCACAGGCAGAAGGGTTCGGCACCTTGTAACTCATATACTCATAATCCACTCGACCGCCTCCGGGCTCCGAGACGTAGGGCTATTACTTCTTCCGAGAAGGGCCTGAACTCGTACATCCCTTGTGTTTACAACCTCTCCACAGCTAGGACCTTGCCTCTCCATACCTACCCCCCACTCTACTGTCAGGCTTAGAACCACGACAGTTGGCGCCCACCTTGGGGCAGGTGTTTTAGCGATTTTGTGGAGAAGTTGCGATTCTTCCGAGTACTTTCATCATGGTGTCTGCTGGAGTTTTGGTCGGGGGTCAAGAGATCCGTCTCGGCACTCTCACCTTCATCGCCGACGACTCCGCGTGGCTCCAGGAGGCTCCACTCGACGTAGATGCGCTCCCCGTCCGCGGTGCGACGCATTTTCGTGCATGTGTCCGCGGCGTTCTGCTGCGGCAACCGTCGACCGAGTATCGGTCGGCTCCTCCATCGTCCACCCTCCCGGTCTCCCGCCAGCGCAAGCGCTCGGGCCGGTCGAGGCTTCAGCGATGGGTGAGGCACGCGGTGGCTCGCCAATTGGCCACCACCCAAGTTGCGGCAATCGAGCCCGACGAATCTCTCTACGGCTTATTCGATCTGTCGACTGGCTCTGTAGAGACTGCATCCGAGTGCGGTAGCAGTGATCCAGCGGCGGAAATCTTGATGGTCGACGGGCCCCGCAGTCCCCCTGGCTTCGCCCGTGATGATGGAGCAGGTGACGGAGGCGACCCCGCACGACGCCACGAAGAGTACCAGCCCGAGCCACTCGACTCTCTGCAAAGAGAGGAACTTCGCCGCAGGAACGTGGATGCCCTGCGTACTCCCATCGCAGGAGAAACCCCCGAGGCTCATGCCTTGGAGGAGGCGCGTCTGGCCAATTTGGCCGAGCGCACTCGACTGGAGAACCTTCAGCGAGCACTCGACGAGCGCGCGCGGCAACGAGTTCCCGACACCAGTCGACGTCAACTCTTCCCGCCGACTCAGGTATATCGAACCCAATTCAGAATTTAGCAGCTGCGACCCGTATAGCAGAGTCCATCCAGCCTTCGCAGTCGGAAGCTGGCAGAGGTTTGCTGCAGATCAGGGATCTGCTCCGGGCAGCAGGAGATCAGAATTCAGCCATGTCTCAGTTGCGCAACAGAATTCACAGTCGATCCGTCACTGCGAATACGGTTCAGTCGGCTCACAGCCCCAGATCACCTCCGCGGCGTGAAGTGCGCGAGAATCGGCGAGATCAATATGGCGACCGACTCGACCGAGATGATAGGCGTCGAGTGCCCAATTCCCCTCTGAGGGGTGGGTCTTACGCTCCTTGGCAGCAAGATGACAGGCGTCAGTACAGTACAGGGCGAAGGGTTCCAGTCGACCCCAGAGAACCAGGCTTCGACGCACGATCCATTATCGTGCAAGGTTTGGTCGACCGGAACAGAGCCCATCGAGGCGGACTCGACAAAGATGTACCCACAAGCAGTCGAGTGCATGTTTCTGGTCCTGAATGTTTCGGCAGAGCTATCAGAGCCGCAGTTATCCCTCCCAATTTCAGGTTGGCAACAGGAGTCAGCAAGTTCACTGGTGAATCTAAGCCTGAAACTTGGCTTGAAGATTACCGAGTGGCAGTTCAGATTGGTGGTGGGAACGACGAGGTGGCCATGAAGCACTTGCCCCTCATGCTGGAAGGTTCTGCCAGGGCATGGTTGACTCAACTACCCCCTAGCAGCATTTACACTTGGGAAGATTTGTCCCGAGTGTTCATCAGAACGTTTGAAGGAACTTGCAAGCGACCAGCTGGATTGACAGAGTTGCAAGTCTGCGTACAGAAGGCTAATGAGACTCTCAGAGAGTATATTCAGAGGTGGATCACTTTGCACCACACTGTGGAGAATGTGTCTGATCATCAGGCAGTCCGCGCCTTCAAAGATGGCGTCAAGAACAGAGAACTAAGTTTGAAGTTTGGTCGAACCGGTGACATGACCTTGAGTCGGATGATAGAGATTGCTACCAAGTACGCCAACGGCAAAGAAGAAGACCGACTCCGAAGCGGCAAGCACAAGCCGAGTCAGTCGGAAAAAGGAAACACCAGTCGGAAACAGAAGCGGAAGGCTGAACCGGCAGCTCCTGGAGAGGCTCTAGCCGTGACTCAAGGAAAGTTTAAGGGGAAACCAAAAGGATCCTGGAACCCCAAGAAGGTAAAGGATAAAGAAGGGAACGACGTAATGGATATGCCATGTCACATCCACACGAAGAAAGACGAAGAGGGGAATATCATCTACCCGAAGCACACCACTCGCCAATGTCGACTCCTGATCCAGCAGTTTCAGGGAAAACAGTCTAAGGACAAGGAGAAGGAGTCAGACAAGGCCGAAGACAAGGAGGACAGTGAGGAAGGATATCCACATATCAACTCCACTCTGATGATCTTTGTAGATGTGGAAAGCAGGAGTCGACTGAAAGTCATTAACCGAGAGGTGAACATGGTTGCCCCAGCAAAAGCAAATTATCTGAAATGGTCTCAAACACCCATCACATTCGACCAATCTGATCACCCGACTCATATTGCCACCCCTGGGAGGCAAGCTTTGGTGGTCGATCCAGTTGTCGAAGGCACTCGACTGACAAAGGTGCTGATGGATGGTGGAAGCGGGCTGAATTTGTTGTATGCAGACACAATGAAAGGAATGGGCATTCCGATGTCCCGACTAAGCACTAGTAACATGAGCTTTCATGGAGTTATACCAGGGAAGAAGGCCGAGTCACTCGGCCAAATAGCTTTGGACGTGGTGTTTGGTGATTCGAAGCATTTTCGCAAAGAAAAGTTGACGTTTGAGGTCGTGGATTTTCAGAGTGCATATCATGCCATTTTGGGGAGACCAGCTTACGCACGGTTCATGGCTCGACCATGCTACGTATACCTCAAATTGAAGATGCCCGGCCCCAAAGGAGTGATCACTGTCACCGGTGATCGGAAAAAGGCAGAAGAGTGCTTTCAGAAGGGCTCCAAGATTGCCGACTCCCAGGTGACAGCGGTCGAGTTCGAAGAATACAAGCAAAACGCAGATCCGAGTGACTTGCTGCGATCAAAGAAACCCGCCATAGAGTCTGCATTCCAGTCGTCCGGTGAGACGAAGCCTGTTCACATTCACCCGACCGACCCCGATGCAGCTCCGACCCGCATCTCCACAACACTCGACCCGAAATAGGAAGAAGCGCTCATCCAGTTCCTCCGTGAGAACTGGGACATTTTTGCATGGAAGCCCGCTGACATGCCAGGTGTTCCCAGGGGACTGGCTGAGCACCGCCTAAGAGTCGACTCATCTGCAAAGCCAGTCAAAGAGCATCTTCGGCGGTCCGCCGTCCAGAAGAGAAAAGCCATTGGTGAAGAAGTGGCTCGACTGTTGGCGGCCGGATTTATCCGAGAGATATACCACTCCGAGTGGCTCGCTAATGTCTTCATGGTTCCCAAGAAGGACAAGTCGCTCCGAATGTGCATTGATTTCAAGCACATCAACCGGGCCTGCCCGAAAGATCATTTTCCTCTCCCTCGCATAGATCAAATTGTTGACTCGACCGCGGGATGCGAGAGGCTATCTTTTTTAGATGCCTACTCCGGGTACCACCAGATCCGTCTGAACGGACCCGACGAGGTAAAAACAGCTTTCATCACTCCATTCGGGTGCTTCTGCTATATCACCATGCCATTCGGCCTCAAGAATGCCGGAGCCACATTTATGCGAATGATTCAGAAGTGTCTACTCACTAAAATCAGTCGGAATGTGGAAGCATATATGGATGATATCGTTGTCAAGTCACGAAAAGGTTCCGACCTGCTCGCTGATCTCGCCGAAACATTTGCCAACCTCAGAAGATATGATATCAAGCTCAATCCATCAAAGTGCACATTTGGAGTTCCTGGTGGCAAGTTACTCGGTTTTCTCGTTTCCGAACGGGGAATCAACGCTAACCCAGAGAAGATTGGCACTATTCTCTGAATGAAACGCCCTGTGCGAGTGCACGATGTCCAGAAGCTTACTGGATGCTTGGCCGCATTAAGTCGATTCATCTCACGACTCGGCGAAAAGGCATTGCCTCTTTACCGACTGATGAAGAAGACAGACAAGTTCGAGTGGACTCCAGAAGCTGATGCAGCGTTTGCCGAGCTAAAAACTCTGCTCTCCACCCAGCCGGTGCTTGCTACTCCAATCAGCAAAGAGCCTCTGTTGCTCTATATCGCAGCCACAGGACAAGTCGTCAGTACTGTGCTAACGGTCGAGCGGGAAGAAGAAGGAAAAGCTCTCAAAGTTCAGCGCCCAGTGTATTATTTGTCTGAAGTCTTGACTCCATCCAAGCAGAGATATCCTCATTATCAGAAGCTTGTGTATGGAATATACATGACCACAAAGAAGGTTGCTCATTATTTTTCTGATCATTCCATCACAGTCGTCAGCGACGCTCCACTGTCAGAGATTTTGCACAACAGAGATGCAACTGGTCGAGTGACCAAATGGGCGATTGAACTTCTTCCCCTTGATATCAAGTTTGAGGCAAAGAAAGCCATTAAGTCCCAGGCAATAGCAGATTTCCTCGCCGAGTGGGTTGAACAACAGCAGCCGACTGAAGTTCACTCGGAGCATTGGACCATGTTCTTTGATGGCTCTAAGATGTTGAATGGTTCCGGTGCTGGGGTTGTCCTGGTTTCCCCCAGAGGAGATAAGCTCAGATATGTGCTCCAGATTCACTTTGATTCCTCCAACAATGAGGCAGAATATGAGGCCCTCTTATATGGGTTGCGCATGGCCATTTCACTCGGCGTCCGTCGCCTGATGGTCTATGGCGACTCGGATTTAGTGGTCAATCAGGTGATGAAAGAGTGGGACGTGAGAAGCCCAGCCATGACTGGATACTGCAGTGCAGTGAGGAAGCTGGAAAAGAAGTTCGAGGGGTTGGAGCTCCATCATATACCCCGACTGAAAAATCAAGCAGCTGATGATCTAGCAAAGATAGGTTCCAAGAGAGAAGCCATTCCGAGTGGTGTGTTCTTGGAGCATATACACACTCCGTCAGTCAAAGAAGATCCTTTCACCGAAGAAACTCCACAACCCAAGAGTGCCACAGATCCGACTGAAGTTGAAGTCCCAGCGGTGGTCGACTTGATCATGGAGGTCTTGGTGGTCATTCCTGACTGGACAGTTCCATACGTCGCATATATCCTGAGGAAAGAGCTTCCGGAGGATGAGGAAGAGGCTCGACAGATCGTCCGTCGATCTAAGGCCTTTACCGTAATCAAAGGACAATTGTACAGAGAAAGCGCGACTGGAGTTGGTCAGAAGTGCATAACACCAGAAGAAGGTCGACTCATCCTCAATGATATTCACTCGGGGACCTGTGGTCATCATGCGTCCTCTCGGACCATCGTGGCCAAAGCATACCGAGCCGGATTTTACTGGCCAAAGGCGAATGAGATGGCAAAAGAGATAGTGGATAAGTGCGAGGGATGTCAGTTCTACTCGAATATGTCGCACAAGCCTGCGTCGGCTCTGAAGACCATTCCACTCGTCTGGCCTTTCGCAGTATGGGGATTGGACATGGTCGGTCCTTTGAGAACAGGACGAAGTGGCTTCACGCATGTACTGGTGGCAGTCGACAAGTTCACCAAGTGGATCGAGGCTAAACCAATCAAGAACCTTGACACCGGTACTGCTGTTAGCTTCATCAGGGAACTAATATTCAGATATGGAGTCCCGCACAGCATCATTACGGATAATGGGTCGAACTTTGACTCGAAGGAATTCAGAGATTTCTGCAACTCCCAAGGCACACGGGTCGACTACGCTTCAGTCGCCCATCCGCAGTCGAATGGACAAGCAGAGCGAGCTAATGGACTGATTCTTAAGGGATTGAAGCCTCGACTGATGCGTGATCTCAAACACGCAGCTGGAGCTTGGGTCGACGAACTTCCCTGAGTACTTTGGGGACTGCGGACCACACCTAATCGGTCGACCGGAAGAACTCCATTCTTCTTGGTCTACGGAGCTGAAGCAGTCTTGCCAAGTGATCTTCTCCACAATGCTCCTCGAGTTGAAATCTACAATGAAGCAGAGGCTGAACAGGCGCGGCAGGACGCAGTCGACCTTTTAGAAGAAGAAAGGGAGATGGCTCTGATCCGGTCGACCATCTACCAACAAGACTTGCGTCGTTTCCACACCAGAAATGTGAGAGGTCGAGCTTTCCAGGAAGGGGATTTGGTTCTCTGAGTGGATCAGCACAAACCACACAAGCTTGCTCCTTCTTGGGAAGGCCCCTTCATCGTCACCAAGGTTCTCCACAACGGGGCGTACCGTCTTTACAACGTCGAGCATAATATCGACGAGCCCCGAGCTTGGAACGCGGAGCTGCTTCGCCCATTTTATACTTAAGTTTTATCACTCGGATGAGTTGCACTAAAGTACTTCTGTAGTTCATGGACCTCAAAATAATAGTGTCATAGTTCCTCCATAATTTCTGTCACTTTTATTTTTGTCGAATAAAATTCCCCCTCAGTGGGTGACTTAGCTGCGAATCCGTTTCGTCTAAGTTTGTAAAAATCCTACCGAGTGGTGAGCCAGACTCCCACTCGGAGGCTTAGCTGCGAATCCGTTTCGCCTAAGTTATCAAAATCCTACCGAGTGGTGAGCCAGACTCCCACTCGGAGGCTTAGCTGCGAATCCGTTTCGCCTAAGTTTATCAAAATCCTACCGAGTGGTAAGCCAGACTTTCACTCGGGGGCTTAGCTGCAGTCCAAGCACTCGCCTAAGTTATCAAAATCCTACCGAGTGAAGAGCAACCCTCTCACTCGGGGGCTTAGCTGCAGTCCAAGCACTCGCCTAAGTTTATCAAAATCCTACCGAGTGAAGAGCAACCCTCTCACTCGGGGGCTTAGCTGCAGTCCAAGGACTCGCCTAAGTTTATCAAAATCCTACCGAGTGGTAAGCCAGACTTTCACTCGGGGGCTTAGCTGCAGTCCAAGCACTCGCCTAAGTTACAAAAATCCTACCGAGTGAAGAGCAACCCTCTCACTCGGGGGCTTAGCTGCAGTCCAAGCACTCGCCTAAGTTATAAAAATCCTACCGAGTGAAGAGCAACCCTCTCACTCGGGGGCTTAGCTGCAGTCCAAGGACTCGCCTAAGTTTATCAAAATCCTACCGAGTGGTAAGCCAGACTTTCACTCGGGGGCTTAGCTGCAGTCCAAGCACTCGCCTAAGTTACAAAAATCCTACCGAGTGAAGAGCAACCCTCTCACTCGGGGGCTTAGCTGCAGTCCAAGCACTCGCCTAAGTTATCAAAATCCTACCGAGTGGTAAGCCAGACTTTCACTCGGAGGCTTAGCTGCAGCCCAGTGCTCGCCTAAGTGGACTGAAGAATAAGTCGATTGCAGTAAAGGCGCCTTGCTTTGAACCTGCAAAAGACATTTCGAGCCAAAGGCAATCGTATTCAAGCACCAAATTCAAGTTTGAATCGATACCTAAAGGAACCGAGAGTGCTCAGGCGTTAAGCCTGTTAAGGTTTATCGGTTACACTTCCACTCGGCATACCGAGGCAAATTTAAAGCGTCAAGCCAGAAGAAGTTTTTTACCCCTCCTGTGGAGGGCTGGAAGGTGCAACGAATTCATCAAGGTCGATTCCGTCGGCGATCCGAGTGGCAGCTGCAAGGAAAGTTTCCATAAAGGACCTGAAGTCGTGTTTCTTGGTGTTGGCCACCCGAAGAGCCGCCAGCTTCTCTTCTCGTGCATCCTTATAGTGGACTCGGGCAAGACACAGAGCAACATCTGCACCACACCGAGCCGAGGACTTCTTCCATTCCTGCACTCGACCAGGGATCGTGTTCAACCGGGCCATCAGCGACTCAAGATCATTCTGAAGTGTCTCCTCAGGCCAGAGCGTCGAGTCGATGCGAGATGTGGCGGCCTTCAGCCTTGCGAGATAGTCCACGACAGCTGCAACACGAGACTCTAGTCGGAAAACATCCATGGCAACTTCGTCGTTCACCGGAGAATTGACGGGGTCGAGGTTTGGCTCCAGCCGGCTAGTTTCTTCTTCAAAGTTTTGACAAAATTCTACAAGGATGATCACTAAGTCAAGGGGATGGTCGAATGAAAAAACCACAATTGGAAATGTTTGCCAAGCATAGAGGTTTACCTTCAAGCATAAGAAACAGCTTCTTGGCAAGATTACTCAGGAAGGCCTCCAGATCAGTTTTCTTCCCAGTCAATTTGCTGACTTGGTCGGTCAGGGCAGCTTTATCAGTTTTAAGTCGACTGACCTCCTTGTTGGCAATCGCAAGAGCAGCTTTCAGATTGGTATTGTCTTGTTCAAGCTTGGTGACTGAAGCTAACTTCTCGTCAGCAAGCTTGATCTTCTCAGCTAGCTCAAGGTCTTTCTTCTGTTGGGCCTCCCTTACCTTACCTGCAAGTTACAGCAAGATCAGATTTTGAAACAAGCAAGGGGAAAAGCAGTCGTCAGGATCTCACCAAACATACCTTCGGTCTCCTCCTTTGCCTTTGTCAGCTTCTCCTGAACCAGCTTCAGACTCAGCTCGAGTTGAGTGTGCTTGTTTTCCAGCTCAGAGTAGCGAGCCACAAGATCACAAGAGTTCTGCGAAGAACCAATCGACTAAATGTCAAATATAATTCACTTCCGAGTGAAAAAGGAAAAAACACACGTTTCTAAGACTACAGCCGAATACAAGCATTCGACCGTAGTCTCGGGGACTACACCCAGTGGGTGCACTCAGCGTGCCCCCACTAATTCTGTTGAAGACAAAGTCGACCAGTCGACCTAAAAAAAACGAGATGTATTCTTTAAGACTGTGATCAACTGCAAACAGTCGACCACAGTCTCGGGGACTACACCCAGTGGGTGCACTCAGCGTGCCCCCACCGGTTCGTGAAATCCAGTCGACATAGTCGACTGACAGTAAGATTGACATCATAAAGCCTAAGGCCGACTGCCAGCAGTCGACCTTAGCCTCGGGGACTACACCCAGCGGGTGCACTCAGCGTGCCCCCGCTAATACGGAGCTTAATCGACAACACCCACTGGGTGACTACTGTGAATTCCGGAAAGGAAAAGTTTTTGGTAACATATCCAACAGAACAAACGGTGGTCGACTGACCTGGACATTGCTTTAGAGGGCAGAACTGGCGTCATAAGCCGCCTGGCTCGCATCCCGGATGGTCTTCAGCTGCTCCATCATGATTCCCGCCTGGCGTATCGCCTCCTTCGCTGCGCCAGCTTGGTCCTCTGGGACGTGGTGCGTCGTGAAGAGGGAGGGCTGCTGAGCACTCGTCAATGGATCTGCGAAGGACACCGTGTGTCGAGTGGTGTTCTCTTCCTCCACAGTCAGAATCTCAGGCGCCGTCACATCCTGAGGCACCTTACTGGCGGACGCTTTCCGACTCCTCCTGCGCTTCAGCGGCTCTTCATCCTCATCATCATCAGGGAGATTGATAACAGTATTGGGTGGAGCTATGGAGAAAAATCAGGATCAGAGATCGCGAGTCAGTCGACTAAGAACGGCGTTAAGAATACAGTACCTGGGTTCGAAGTTGCTGCGTCCTCCATCTCGTGGTCATCAGCCCGGGCCGAGGTTTCAGAAGTAGCAGCACTGCAACTCCAAAGGATCAGTCGACTAACTTCAGCGTCGACCAGAGACAAAGTTCACACAAAATAAGAATATATGAGCAGCACGATTACCCTGATATGGTGGGGATGGACACCTTCATCTTCGGCAGGAGCTTGATCGGCTTCGACGGGGCCGCCCTGGGCTGCTTCGGCGCCTTTTCAGTCGGCACCGGTGAGGTGGTCCGAGGGCGCTTGGTCGACTGAGTGGCGGTCGCAACCCCCTTACAACGTTCGGTCGAAGGGTCGTGGACAAGCTTCGACCGCCTTTCTGAGCGCGGTGGTACGACCTCCTCCTCCTCTTCCTCCTCGTCTTCAACGTCATCTTCATCACCGTCATCATCATCGTCATCATCATCCTCTGCAACGTCCGAGTCCCATTCCTCCTCATCCTGGCTCTCGCCCCCACTCGCCTCACCCTCCTCAGTCGGAGCTTGTGCCCCATTGGGCATCGAGTACAGCTCGGTGAGGGCCTAGCAGATATCAAGACAAGGATCAGTCGACCAGTCGGCAGGGTAAACAGAAATGAATGCGACAAGAACGCAGTGGAGAGAAGAGCAAGTGTACCTTGTTTGGATCGCTGTTGTGGTCGAGTGGAGGAATCCTTCTGGCTCCGCGTGGGTTGTCCTTGTTTCCAGTAACGGCTACCATCCATCTTTCCAGAGTGACATCATCGACTGCTTCTGGATGGACTCTAGTCTCGTCTTCGGTCCCACGGTACAACCACATGCAGTGGCTCCGGAACTGAAGGGGCTGGATGCGACGCCTAAGGAAGACCTCCAGGAGATCCATGCCCGTCACTCCCTCCCGAACCAACTGCACCACGCGCTCCATCAGCATCTTCACGTCAGCTTTCTCCTCCGGAATCAACTTCAGAGGGGAGGGCTTGTTCACTCGGTCCATGGTAAACGGAGGGAGTCCACTCGACTGCCATGGCGTCGACTGGACCTGGCAGTAGAACCAAGTCGATTGCCAGCCTCTGACGGACTCGGGAAAGGTCATGGGCGGGAAGGTGCTCTTATTCCTCATCTGGATCCCCAGACCCCCACACATTTGGACAACTCGGGTTTTCTCATCACCTGGGCTCGCCTTCTTCACGGTCTGAGAGCGACACGTGAATATATGCTTGAACAAACCCCAGTGCGGTCGACAGCCCAGGAAACCCTCACACATGGACACGAACGCAGCAAGATAGGCAATAGAGTTTGGGGTAAAATGGTGGAGCTGCGCTCCAAAGAAATTCAAGAAGCCACGGAAGAAAACACTCGGCGGCAAGGAAAATCCACGATCAACATGGCTGGCCAAGAGCACACACTCACCCTCTTCTGGCTGGGGCTGCCACTCCTTCCCTAGAAGCCTCGCAGCTCCATGAGGGATCAAGCCCTCGTTGGCCATGTCGAGGAGGTCACTCTCTGTGATGGTCGACTGGATCCAGTCTCCTTGGACCCAGCCCTTCGGCAGGCGGGATCTAGACGAGGACCCGCCGCGGCTGGTGGATCTCCCCTTTGCCTTCTCCGACGCCGACGCCTTCTTCGCACTTTCCAGCGCCGCCGTCTTCTCCTTGGCCATGGTTGCCGGCGAGATGCGCGAAGGGAAGTGGTGCGGGGGCGAGAGCGAGCACGCTGGGCGGAGAAGAAGGAAGCAGAGAGAGAGAGAGAATGCTGAGGCACAGTACAGAAATCCTCGCCGGGCGCATTTATAAGGTCCCTTCCGAGTGGATGATAGGTGGGCCCGGTCGATCTAATCATATCCAGGAATAGTTATTCAGACGGGATACGTGGCGAGAAAAGCGGCGCGGAGATCGAGGCGTCTATGTCCCGTCCCATCCGAACGCCGCGGTCCGCCCCGCTTCGCGCGCGTCCCCAAATTTCGCATCCCGCGGAATCCGCGAACAGCAGATCAGCCTGTCAGACACGGGGTTTCCGGCGATCCGTCGCTCGGAGATCGTCGAAGCCCAAAGATCACTCGACGCAAGAATAGAATGGATCGAGTCGACTGAAGACAAGTTGCTCACTGTCAACGAAGAGATTCTTTGGTCCAGGACAACGCACGACCAGAGCGCAAAGGTTAATCGGAAACGACATCAACTCCTTCCTCACTCGAAGCCTCAATCCATTCGGGGGCTAATGATGGGGTTATGTACCTAGGGTAGGGTCATGGACCTGATCTAAGTACCTTACCCAAGGGCACCCTTAGAAGAGGACGCCTTCCAGTCGACCAACGAAGAACTCACTCGACTGACCTGAAGGACTCGACCACGAAGACTCACTCGACCACCAGAAGGTCAAGAGGCACTCTGCACTGCAACGGCCTGTAATTAAGTAGGCTTTATGATAGTAAAGGCACTTTATGTGGGGCGTTACCAGTAACGCCCCAGACTTAACTCACCTTAAACCCTCTCCTACGTGGGCCGGCTGGGGTCCTGGCGCACTCTATATAAGCCACCCCCCTCCACAGGCAGAAGGGTTCGGCACCTTGTAACTCATATACTCATAATCCACTCGACCGCCTCCGGGCTCCGAGACGTAGGGCTGTTACTTCTTCCGAGAAGGGCCTGAACTCGTACATCCCTTGTGTTTACAACCTCTCCACAGCTAGGACCTTGCCTCTCCATACCTACCCCCCACTCTACTATCAGGCTTAGAACCACGACACTGGGTGTAGCCCCGAGACCGCAGTCGACTATGTGCAGTCGGCTGGGGTCTAAGCGAACTTCTTTAAGTTTAATCCACTCAAAAGTGAACAACCTTTGATCTTGTCGATTGACATGTGTTTTGCCTTCTGCAAAAGTCTTGTACTCTCATTTCCAAGTTTGCTGAACTTGAGGAGAAGCAGAGGCAACTCAACCTCGACTTGGAGTTGGCCCAGCAGAATCTGAAGAAAGCTCAAGACGAAGCTACTCGTATGGAAGGTAACTGCTTGTCGACTGTCTTTTTAAAACATTTCTTCGAGCTCTTGTCTGATCCTATTGCTTCTTTTGCAGAGAAAATGAAGTTGGCTCTGGAGAAGAAGGAGTCGGACCTCGCCGCTGCACAGAAGGAAGCCCAAGATAAAACTGCCCTTGCAAACCAATAGGTGGCTTCAGTCGAAGCACTAGAAGGGGAGGTGACCAAGCTAAAGTCCTGTCTCAACAAGTCTAACTGAGAGGTGAGTCGTCTGAAGAAGGATGTCGGTGTCAAAACCGGCGGATCTCGGGTAGGGGGTCCCGAACTGTGCGTCTAAGGCGGATGGTAACAGGAGGCAGGGAACACAATGTTTTACCCAGGTTCGGGCCCTCTTGATGGAGGTAAAACCCTACATCCTGCTTGATTTATTCTTGATGATATGAGTATTACAAGAGTTGATCTACCACGAGATCGGAGAGGCTAAACCCTAGAATCTAGCCTATGGTATGATTGTATGTTGTCCTACGGACTAAAACCCTCCGGTTTATATAGACACCGGAGGGGGCTAGGGTTACACAAGGTCGGTTACAAAGGAGGAGATATACATATCCGTATTGCCTAGCTTGCCTTCCACGCCAAGTAGAGTCCCATCCGGACACGAGACGAAGTCTTCAATCTTGTATCTTCATAGTCTAACAGTCCGGCCAAAGGATATAGTCCGGCTGTCCGGAGACCCCCTAATCCAGGACTCCCTCAGTAGCCCCTGAACCAGGCTTCAATGACGATGAGTCCGGCGCGCAGTATTGTCTTCGGCATTGCAAGGCGGGTTCCTCCTCCGAATACACCATGGAAAAATTTGAATACAAGGATAGTGTCCGACCCTGCAAAATAAGTTCCACATACCACCGTAGAGAGAATAATATTTCCACAAATCTAATCTGCTGACTTGTTTTGGCAACATGACATTATGCCATGGCCCGGTGATTATTCGAACCGTTTCCTTTAACTAGCCCCACACATAACGCAAGGCAGTTTTTTGACACGTCTTGTCAAAGCAGAGATCGTGTCCCCCTTATTACGGGATTCTCATCAATACGGGCGTGGGTAACCCAACCGCGCCTAGGACTCCTAGATTTTAGGCAAGTCCCAAACGGCCACGAGGAGGACGCTTGATATTCACCCTCTTTATAAAGGGTCAAGGTTTTTACTTTTTTCCTCCCGTGCTCAATCGAATCCTTCCCCCGCCTCGAGTTCTAACACCCAAAGCCCAGGTCAGGTGCTCCGAACCTTCAATCATGTCCGGATCCAGGCTCCAGGGCCGGTGGATTCCCTCCTCCGTCACGGAAGAGGATATCAAGAAGTTGAGGGAGGCAAGATACTTGACCGCCGAAGTCTCGCATCGGCTGCCCGCCCGAGGGCAGGTCGTCCCTACTCCCGAACCCAACGAAGACGTCGTGTTCATCTCCCACTTCCTCCGAGGACTAGGCCTCACTCTGGATCCCTTCGTAAGGGGTTTGATGTTCTATTACGGGCTTGATTTCCACGATCTAGCCCCGGATTCCTTTCTCCACATCTCGGCATTTATTGTCGTATGTGAGGCCTTCCTCCGCATTACCCTCACTTCGGCCTGTGGCTCAAGACCTTTGATGTGAAGCCGAAGACGGTCGAGGGGCAGTATGCAGCGTGCGGGGGTGCATTAATAAGCAAGATTGCTGGAGCTCCATGGCCAAAAGGTTCCTTTCCAGAGGTGTCCGGATTATGGCAAAGGGAGTGGTTCTACATCACCGCTCCCAGAAGTGCCAAGTGGGTAGCTCCCCCCGCCTTTCACTCGGGCCCTCCACCACAACTAATGTCATGGATCAGCAGGGGCTGAGCTAGGGTCCGGCCAAGGACGTGCCCATACTGCAGAGCCGCATCCGGGATCTCTTCGAGGGAGATTTTAGTTTGGTTATGGTAGTGCAAGTCATGCTGGTTCGTCAAGTCCAGCCTTGCAAACGTCGGCCCCTCCGTTTATGGGAATTCAACCCAGAAGGACCGCGCGCTATTCAGAATTTCCTCGACCTGACGCACGAGGAGATGTACAAGTCGTTCTTCGGACCCCAGATAGAGTGTCCGGACACCTCCGAGGACGTGGGCCTGAGCAGCAACCGCACCGCGGCCCATGTAAGTAACCCTCTAGCCGAACACACTGCCTTTCTTTTATCAGGACATCATTCTAAAGGATCACTCTTTGACCAGGACTGGATAGCAAAGGCAAAGATGATCCGGTGTTCGGCTCCCCTTCCTGAAGGCTTGGACAATCCGGTGCTGCAAAAGATGCTCGAGCCAGCACCTTGCCTGGTGCCCGCAAAGGAAGATGAAGGGGGGAATAAAGAGGGCCAAAGCAGGACTCCACCGCTATCTGTTCCAACCGAGGGAACGAGCGCATCCGTGAGGGAGGATAGCCAAGAGAAGTAGTCTGACATTCCTTCACCCCGGGGGAGGAAGAGGACTACCTCTGATGATCTGGAAACCAAGGTTTCCAAACGAGAGAAGAAAACTCCACCAGAGGATCCCGTCTCGGAGGGTGCTTTTGCCGCAGAAAGTTCGTGCATGGATCAGCCCTCTAACGGCTCATAAGTGATCAAAATTTACTTAATAGTAGAGATATTCTACCTTACTTCTGAGGAAAATAACCGAAGCGTTTTTCTTGCAGTTCGGATCTTAGCCCTTCTTAACAGAGCTCGTCTTTAGGGGACCTTCTTCCGGAGATGATGGAGAGCGAAACGCCTCCCCCGGGCTCCCCCGCTCAAGAAGCGGGTGATCTTGAAGTATCATCACAGAGGGCCTCTCCGGATCTGGTGAGGCTAGAAGATAATCCCATAGTCCCCCGAAGTCCCCCGCATCCGGCTATTGAAGAGGGCGGACAAAAGAGTCCGGCGCCGTCTGGTATGCGGTCGGACGCATTGAGGGATCTACTGAAGCGAGCAACCATCTCGGAAGAACACCGTGCGTTGATGTGTACAGTGATGGAAAGGATTTCGTCCGCCGAAAGCGGGTTGCATGACGCCTTTATGAGTCTACTAACGGGCTTTGAGGTACGTAAAATGATATAACTTTGTGATGGTACCGCACATTTTTAGGTGTGCCCGGTGTAGATAGTAGCCCCTGAGACTCTGGTTTTCACCGAGAACGGTGGCAAATAGAGGATCCTAGTCCTAGGTAATGACCATACCTCCTTTATGTGCAGGTGGTGGAAGCTCCGGTGGCTAGCCGGACACATGAGTTTGCCGAACTAAAGCGGCAACTGGATGCGGCGGATGCCGACATCGAGCTTGTTAACAAGCGGCTTGACGAGGCACAGGGTAAGTGATATTTTCTGGTGAATGTCACATAGTAAGAGCAGCGTGATGCCAGTATCTTTAATATGTTGTGACTACAGATGGAGCTGCCATCGTGGAGACCCTTCGGGCGGAACTTGCCCGAGCCAAAGAACAAGCAAGGAGTAGTAATGCGGCTGCTTTGAAGGCGGCCGAAGAGTTAAGAGCCGAGAGAGCCATGCATTGCGAGAGCAAAGAGAAAATGGCCAAGATGGCTATAGAGTTAAAAGATACTGCCGACCGTTGTCAGGTCCTTGAAGAAGAAAACCGAACGAAGGCGACGGACCTCGAAAAGGCCACGATGGCGATCAAAGACACCCGCTCTGCCATGAGAGCGAAGAAGGAGGAGCTGCGTGAAGCCAGTGATATTGTGGCTGGGAAGCCCTTTTTGCTGTGGTGGAAGTTTGGAGATCCGCGGTACACTATTCTGGATCAGCTATGGAGTTCGGCAGACGCATATCTGGATTTGATGGCGAGTGTTGTCGATGCGGCCGAATACTTCCGAGATCAAACAAATCGTGAAGTGGACAAGCTATTCTAGTCGCAGTTTAACGTTCCAGAGCGTCCGCTTCCACTAACTGATCAGCTTGCCGAATGGGCCGAACTCAATAGATTGTCCGGACTTGCCATGAGGTCCGTCGTAGATCATCTTTGGTCGGAAAAACCGAAGCCGAACAACTATTTCAGCTTGGTGCAGCAGTTCCTTGGTGCGGTGCCGCGCATCAATGCGATGAAGAGTTCGGTGTGCATAGAAGGCTCGCGAATGGCCCTTGCCCATGTCAAAGCATACTAGGCGGAGATGGATGCTAACACTGTTGCGGCACAGGGTTCGGCCATAGGCCGAGTGGCTGCCGAGCACTATTTTGAAGAAGTTCTTGAGGGTGCTCGTTTGATAGAGGACCAGTGCTCGAAGAATATTATGTTTGAGTGACATGTATTCCCATTGTAAAAACAATGTTTTATTAATTTTATCAAGGCTGTATTTATACTTTTGCCCGAAAGTATTGTGATGCCTCATGTGCGGCCGTTTTATGTATACATGTACTTAACCTGAAAGATTGCAGTCGTCGGCTTCAGCCCCCACGCATATAATGCGGGGGTGTTCGCAGAAGACGCGTATTCACACTTAATCCAACGTCTTGGTCCTACTAAGGAGGTGAGAGCGCAGCGAACTAGGCAACCGGACTATAATGCTTTAACACTTTCACTTAGCCATAGGAGTTTGACAGTGGGGCTACTATATAGCCCCTGGTGGCGCCGCACTCACCCGAGTTCGGGGTGCGTACATGCCCGGCCGGGAAACGACCCTTTGTTAAGGCGGAGGAATTCTAGGATTCCGATAGGTCATCGAGTGGTTGACCAGTCTCGCGCTATATCATGACAGTCAGTTTTCGGCTTTCTCTACTGAGGTGCTCGTCCGGATGAACCAGGGCACAATCGCAGTAGTTCTCCTGGTGCCGCCTTAGCCGATAGAGCGGAACGTAAGGCAGCAAAACACAGGAGCCGGGCAAACCCAACATTTGACCCAAGACATGATTCGGAGCTGATGCATATAAGGCCAAACTCGCGACGCCGAACACTCCCTAAGGTATTCGGTCTTTATGGTGTAAACCGGGCCTAAATAGTGCCCTTTGTAAGAAGCCCCTAGTGTCCAGGTACGTGCATTGTTCTGACGTGGCCACATGCCAAGACGTCAGCATCCTTCTCAATTGTACTGAGAATCCGAGGGATGTGTATCAACAAGAGACAGTAAAAAAGGTTGACGCAGGACCTTAATCTAAAAAGAATCCTTGGAATGGGTCCCTGTTGCACGTCTGCGCCTGTGTCTCTGTTGTGTCGTATCCTGGACGAGTGTAGCACGATTGTCATCTGTAAAAGAGAGGAACTTAGGTCAAAAGTTGTCGTGCAAAAAGGTGGGTTTAAAGAAACCATCTACAGTTCAAGATGAGTAAAAATTGCCACTTGTCTGCGTGCGTTGATCCGCTTGTATTTGTAATAGGGGTGTGGCCATCAAACCTGTATGAATTTCATATAGCTGCGCCGGACTCGTCTAACCGTGTTCGTGGTCTTGACGACCTATCGAATGCTTTAGTTGGTGAGGCCGTTTTAGTGTGCGGCTGCCAAGGCAGCCGCACTCTCTTCGACGCGCGGGGATCGCTCAATATTTCCATTTACTGTAATGATGCCACGTGGACCGGGCATCTTAAGTGTGAGGGAAGCGTAATGCGGTATTGCATTAAAGCGAGCGAAAGCTTCGCGTCCAAGTAGTGCTTGATAGCCACCTTGGAACGGAGCAATGTGGAAGGTTAAATTTTCACTACGGAAGTTATCGGGGAAGCCGAATATAACCTCTAGTAGCAGGGAGCCCGTGCAATGAGCCCCTGGGTCTTGCGTTACGCCTCTAAAGGTAGTATCGTTGCGGCAAATTTTCGTTGGGTCTATCCCCATTTTGCGGATTGTGTCCTGATATATTAGGTTCAAGCTGCTGCCGCCGTCCACCAGGACTCGTGTGAAGTGGTATCCGCCAATTATTGGATCTAATACCAAGGCAGCCCACCCTGTGTTCCGGATACTTGCTGAGTAATCCTGATGGTCAAAGGTGATCGGTTGAGACGGCCACTGGCAGAACTCCGCGGTGATAGGCCCTTGGGCATGTCTATTTGGGAGTGCCGCTTTGCTTCTCCCCTTTATCACGTGTAACACGATTATTGTTTTGACTTCTGGTGGAAATTTCTTCTGTTCCCCAGTGTTTTGCTTGTGAGGCTCTTCATCGTCTTCGCTTGGTGTATCTGCGCCTTATGTTCGGTGTTGAGCTTGCCAGACTGCTTGAAGACCCAACATTCTCTGTGGGTATGATTTGCAGGTTTATCAGGGGTGCTATGGATATGACATATTTGGTCCAGAATTTTGTTTAAGCTGGACAGTTCATCTCTGGCGCCTTTAGAGGGCGGCTTTTGCTGACCTGGCCGAGAGCTTCTGAACGCGGCGTTTACCGCTGTGCTCTTCGGGCTGTCTTCCTTATTCCGGCGCTTATTATTTTTGCTGTGTCGTGATTTCCCGTTTCCATCTCTAACTTCGGATGTACTTGGGTCGCTGGTGCTGCATCAGGCTAGCCAGCTGTCCTCGCCCGCGCAAAAGCGGGTCATGAGGCTTGTTAATGCTGCCATTGTTCTCGGCTTTTCTTGGCCGAGGTGCCTGGCAAGCCATTCGTCTCGGACGCTGTGCTTAAAGGCTGCCAAGGCCTCGGTGTTCGGACAATCGACTATTTGGTTCTTTTTAGTAAGAAACCTGTTCCAAAGCTTTTGGGCTGACTCTCCGGGCTATTGAGTTATATGACTTAGATCGTCTGCATCCGGTGGTCGGACATATGTCCCTTGAAAATTTGCCCGAAAGGCGTCTTCGAGCTCTTCCCAGCTTCAATGGAGCTTTCGGGGAGGCTTTTAAGCCAGTGCCGAGCTGGCGCTTTGAGCTTGAGGGGTAAGTACTTGATCGCGTGGAGATCATCCCCTCGAGCCATATGGATATGGAGGATATAGTCCTCAATCCAGACCCCAGGGTCTATTGTTCCGTCATATGCCTCTATGTTTACGGGTTTGAATCCTTCTGGAAATTCATGGTCCAGCACCTCATCAGTGAAACATAGGGGGTGTGCAGCACCCCTGTATCTGGGTGTACCGTGGTGTTCGGATGTTTGTTGATTGCATTGTATGCTGGAGCGCGCTTGCGTGGTCCGTAAATGGATCTGGTTGCGCCGTCCTTTTGATGCGAGCCCTCGTGTGGGTCATGCCTTGGCTTATGTGCGGCATTGTTCGCCGCTTTATGTTGGCCGTGAGGTCGTCTATCCGGCCGGATAGTCATTTTAATTTTTGGTTGCGGGGGATCTAAGGCCTCCTCATCGAATTCAGGTAGCAATTTCCGCTTCGGTTAGCTCTTAGTGTGGCGATTACTGCCGTACTTCACTGCTGTGTTGAGTACTTCACTCCACTTTATTTTGAGTGTGTCTTGTGCAGCCTTGAGCCTTTGCTTCTGTTTTTTCAGAATACTCGCCGTGGCAACAAGTCTTTGATGAGCATTATGTTGGTCCTGGTGCCTGTCCGGTGTGATGTCGTCCGGACTGTTATCTTCGACGGGGTTGGGTTGTTCGGCTTGATTTTCTGTGTTGCCGTGGTCGGGCAATGGTTCACCCTGCTCTAACGCTGGGTCTATGTGGTCATTATTTCTGCCGGGGCGGGATTTGGGGTGGCGTTTACGCCGCCGCTTTGACTGCTGCTCGAGGGAACCACCCGTCGCTGCGTCCTTCCATTCCTCGTCGTTATTTTCTTTGGGTGTCTCCACTATGTATACGTCATGTGATGAAGTGGGCGTCCAGTGCCCTATGGGCAGTGGTTCCTCTTCGACTCCTCCATCGTCGTCCATACCGTCGATGTCTTCGGAGTTGAAGTCGAGCGTGTCGGTTAAGTCATCGACAGTGGCTACTAAGTGGGTGGTGGGTGGGTGGCGAATTTCTTCGTCATCCGCATCCCAATCCTGCCGAACGTAGTTCGTCCAGGATCCTCCTGACAAGGAGATAGACCTTAATTAGTTCAGTATGTAGCCGAAGGGCGAGTGCTGGAAAATATCCGCGGAGGTAAACTCCATGATCGGCGCCCAATCGGATCCGATAGGGACGGGCGCAGGCGGTTCGGAGTCCGTGGCCGGAGAAGGATCCGGCAGTTTGGTAACACGGCTCTCATGAAGGGTAAGGTCGATATTCGGCTCGATCGCCGCTGAGGGTACGACCTCTGTGAGGGGTCCATCCATCCGTCCATGGATGGCGCAACTAGCTCTGAATTGAGGCTCGGAGCAGCTGCCGGTGCGATCTCCTGAATACAGTCTGATGGTAGAGCTAAATCCTACTCATTGTGACCGCGCGGCGCACCAGGCAGGGGATCGAATCCGTCGAAGATCAAGTCTCCGCGGATATCGGCCATGTAGTTTAAGCTTCCAAACCTGACCTGATGGCCAGGGGCGTAACTTTTGATCTGCTCCAGATGGCCAAGCGAGTTGGCCCGCAGTGCGAAGCCGCTGAACACAAAGATCTGTCAGGGGAGAAAAGTCTCACCCTGGATTGTATCGCTATCGATGATCATAGGAGCCATCAAGCCTAGCGGTGACTACACAGAGGAACTCTCAATGAAAGCACCAATGTCGGTGTCAAAACCGGCGGATCTCGGGTAGGGGGTCCCGAACTGTGCGGCTAAGGCGGATGGTAACAGGAGGCAGGGAACACGATGTCTTACCCAGGTTCGGGCCCTCTTGATGGAGGTAAAACCTTATGTCTTGCTTGATTTATTCTTGAGGATATGAGTATTACAAGAGTTGATCTACCACGAGATCAGAGAGGCTAAACCCTAGAAGCTAGCCTATGGTATGATTGTTTGTTGTCCTACGGACTAAAACCCTCTGGTTTATATAGACACCGGAGGGGGCTAGGGTTACACAAGGTCGGTTACAAAGGAGGAGATATACATATCCGTATTGCCTAGCTTGCCTTCCACGCCAAGTAGAGCCCCATCCGGACACGAGACGAAGTCTTCAATCTTGTATCTTCATAGTCTAACAGTCTGGCCGAAGGATATAGTCCGGCTGTCCGGAGACCCCCTAATCCAGGACTCCCACAGGCAGCAAGGAACGTATTATATTGTTGCCATCGAGGATAAAAAGATGGGGTTTATATCATATTGCTTGATTTTATCCCTCTACATCATGTCATCTTGCTTAACGCGTTACCCTGTGGCATGCTGGATAGCGGTCGTTGTGTGGAGTAATAGTGGTAGATGCAGAATCGTTTCGATCTACTTGACACGGATGTGATGCCTATATTCATGATCATTGCCTTAGATATCTTCATAACTATGCACTTTTCTATCAATTGCTCGGCAGTAATTTGTTCACCCACCGTAATGCATGCTATTATGAGAGAAGCCACTAGTGAAACCTATGGCCCCAGGTCTCTTTCTTATTATATTGCATCTCTTTTATTATCACATCTTGTTTACTATTTTGCAATCTTTAATTTCCAATATATATAAAAAATACCAAAATATTTATCTTACTATCTCTATCAGATCTCACTTTTGCGAGTGACCGTGAAGGGATCGACAACCCCTTTATCACATTGGTTGCGAGGTTCTTGATTGTTGGTGTAGGTACTAGGTGACTTGAGCATTGTCTCCTACTGGATTGATACCTTTGTTCTCAAAAACTGAGGGAAATACTTATGCTACTTTGCTACATCACCCCTTCCTCTTCAAGGGAAAACCAACACATGCTCAAGAGGTAGCAACGCCTCATGTCCAAAGGCGAAGATGCCTTGAAGTCGCTTGGCAAAGATACCAAGGTAGATGGTGAAGTCCTTGAGTGGTTGTTGGTGTTGAGATCTTGACCTTCACGTTCTTGTTGGTGATGGTGTTGATGCCGATGTGACCTTGCCGGAGATGGTAGCTTGGAAGCATGTGTACTTGAGCATCTTCTCGAAGATGGAGGAGACCGCTTGTAGGCCTTGATGAGGGCTTTGAGCTCCTCCATTCGAGCATCCATCTTGGCATTGATGTGCTTTTTCATGGCATCGAACTCGTAGTTGTTGTTGTAGACCGAAGGAGGTGTGTTGTGCCTATCCATCACAAGACTCGAGCAAAGGCGAGTAGGAAATGAGATAAACAATACTAAGCTACATTTTCCCAAAGTTGAGGATGTATCTCGTTTCACTCAATGTGGAATGAATGAATAGTGGAATTGGTACCGGACTTGCCCACTCACACCTACAAAGTAAAGCTTTTGGTGGAGATTGGTGAGGATAGGGCACAATATTTTGATGCAAATTGTTAGCAAAAGTCAGTAGTGTTGAAAGAGATTCACAAATTCACAAATGAAACAAGTAGATCAATACCAAGGAATGGCCCACGGAAATGCCCACACGGATAGATAAATGGGGTCGTGAAACCAAGGAATGAGCAAAAAATGTGGAGTCTGTGGAAAACTCTTGTGTTGTACAACCCAAGAGAGACGCTAGCATGATTTCTCAATAGGCGGTAGGACAGTTGATGCAAAATGTATGGACTTTCTATCCCAAGTATGCTATGTATGTATGGTCCCCGGTGATCCTCTCAAGATGATCCAAGATGATCGGATATGACAATCTTATATGCAATGTGGTATGATGCTATGGCTATTGCTTACAAGATCTTTGTTCACTATTCAGCTTGAAAGCTTATTCGTCTTCTTTTTTTGTTATGGCCACTATGCGAAATGCTCAAACCAAGATATCAATTGTGTATATGCGGGAACAATCTTGTGACACAATAGATGATATGATGATATCAAGATGACATGGTATGTATGCAATGGGAGGTGTAGATCACTAATGTGCACAAGTAGCGTTGCCGGCAATACTCAATGGCTAGGCTCGATAGGCAAGTGACGCAAAATGGGCTAGGGATTATCAATGTAATGGCAAGGGGAATATACCATGGTGTCGTCGAGGTTACCGTCCTTATGTACTATGAAGACCTCGTGGCGATGATGAGTGGCAGTGTTTGTGATGTCGAACCGTTCCTAATTAGCCGAAACACCTTAGGAAACGGAAAAATAGCGAACTCGAAATCTCAAATGCAAATGTCAAATGATGGTAGCGGAAAGCGGTAGTGGTTTTGCACTCGGCAATGTGGAAGTGAAATGATGGGTTATGCGAGTCGAGGTTGAAGTGATTGTCCCTAAGTAGCCGAAACACCTTAGGAGACACAAGCCACAACTCAAACAAGCTCAAACAAAATTGGGTTAAGTCGGGGTGGCGGAAATGTATGGTGGTGGTTGATGAAGGAGGAACCGTCCCTAAGTAGCTGAAACACCTTAGGACACTCGAATCACTACTCAAGTAACCAATAATGCTATGGCAAACAAAATGGGTTAGGTTGCGGAAGTCTATGGTGGTAATGCAGATGATGTAGTGGAGGGCCTAGGCAAACTTGCCAAATTTTGGAACATTTGATGGAGTCGAATGATGATTGTGGTATTTTTGTGGGATGGGGGATGAAAATAGATTCAAAACAAGCTAAAGAACGTCAGAATCGAAGTCCGGATGAATTAGTTATAGGCGAAACAAGAATCAGCCGAAGTCAAAATCTATAGGTGTCGGACGTCCGAGGGTTGTCAGAAGTCCAATGGCTGGAGCGTGGGACGGACGTCCGGAAAAGACCAGAAAGCCGAGGTTTATGTTTTATTGCGTTGTTCAGGTCGTCCGGTAAATGTCGGACGTCCGGTGCTTTGGAAGGGTCCGGTCGTCCGGAAGAGTGTCGGACGTCCGGTGGATCTGGGTCAACTCCGAATTTCAAATCCGGGACGTGATTTTGGGCAGAAATTGATGATTTCAAGGGCAAAATTGAGGAGATTTTGTGGAAGGAAGTTGGGGAAACTTGTGGAGATGCTAGATCCACTCGAGACATGATACGTCTGTTCTAGATGTTTTATATGCATTAATATGCTATTTTAAATTGTTTGTGGGACTAACTTATTAACCTACAACACAGTGCCAGTTTCTGTTTTTTTTCTTATTTTTGAGCTTCGCAGAAAAGGAATACCAAACGGAGTCCAAACGGAATAAAATCTTCGCGATGATTTTTCTTGGACCAGAAGACACCCAAGGGACTTAGAGTCCAAGTCAGAAGAGCCACGAGGCGGTGGCAAGGGTGGGAGGCGCCCCCTACCTAGCCACCTCCTCGGGACTCCTCTGACCTAGCCCTTCCTCCTATATATTCACATATATTCCAGAAACACCAGTAGCATCCATGAAAACACTTTTCCACCGCCACAACCTTCTGTTCCCGTGAGACCCCATCTTGGGGCCTTTTCCGGCATCCTGTCGGAGGGGGATTCGATCACGGAGGGCATCTACATCAACTCTATTGCCCTTCCGATGAAGCTTGAGTAGTTTACCAGAGACCTACGGGTCCATAGCTAGTAGCTAGATGGCTTCTTCTCTCTCTTTCATTTTCAACACCATGTTCTCCTCGATGTTCCTAGAGATCTACCCGATGTAATCTTCTTTTGCGGTGTGTTTGTCGAGATCAGATGAATTATGGATTTATGATCAGCTTATCTATGAATATTATTTGAATCTTCTCTGAATTCTTATATGCACTATTTGGTATCTTTGTATTTCTCTTCGAATTAACGGTTTGGTTTGGCCAACTAGATTGGTCTTTCTTGCAATGGGAGAGTTACTTAGCTTTGGATTCAATCTTGCATGATTTCACCCAGTGACAAAGTAGGGGTAGCGAGACACGTATTGAATTGTTGCCATCGAGGATAAAAAGATGGGGTTTATATCATATTGCATGAGTTTATTCCTCTACATCATGTCATCTTAGTTAAAGTGGTACTCCGTTCTTTATGAACTTAATAATCTAGATGCATGCTGGATAGCGATCGTTGTGTGGAGTAATAATTGTAGATGCAGGCAGGAGTCGGTGTACTTGACACGGACGTGATGCCTATATTGCATAATGATTGCCTTGGATATCGTCATAACTTTGCGCTTTTCTATCAATTGCTCGAGAGTAATTTGTTCACCCACCGTATTATTTGCTTTATGAGAGAAGCCTCTAGTGAAACCTATGGCCCCCGAGTCTATTTTCCATCATATTAGTTTCCGATCTACTATTTTGCAATCTTTTATTTTTAGATATATAAACCAAAATACCCAAAAATATTTTATCTTTTGTTTAGTTTTATTTATCTATCTCTATCAGATCTCACCTTTGCAAGTGACCATGAAGGGATTGACAACCCCTTTACCGCGTTGGGTGCAAGTGTTTGATTGTTTGTGCGGGTATTATTGGTGATTTGCGCATTTTTCTCCTACTGCATTGATACCTTGGTTCTTAATTTAGGGAAATACTTATCTCTACTTTGCTGCATCACCCTTTCCTCTTCAAGGGAAAAACCAACGCAAGGTCAAGAGGAAAACGAGAGGCAAATTTTTGATGTCGCTTCAAGCTACGTCGGAATTTCCCCAAAGAGGAAGGGGTGATGCAGCAAAGAGGCGGTAGGTATTACCCTCAAATATGAAACCAAGGTTATCGAACCGGTAGGAGAAACAATCAACACAACGTAAACAACACCTGCACACAGATAACAAATCCTCGCAACCCGACGTGTTAAAGGGGTTGTCAATACCTTTCGGGGTACGGCGCCTCAAGATAGGCAAAGCGGACGTGAGATAAATTTGTAGTAGATTGATAGATCGAATGCCAAACAAAATAAATAAGGAAAAATTGCAGCAAGGTATTTTTGGGTCTTTGGTTCAGTAGATCTGAAAATAAATGCAAGATAAAAATAGATCGCAAAGGCAAATATATGAGAAAGAAGACCCGGGGGCATAGGTTTCACTGGTGGCTTCTCTCGAGAAAAATAGCAAACGGTGGGTAAACAAATTACTGTTGGGCAATTGATAGAACCTCAAATAATTATGACGATATCCAGGTGATACGTCCCCAACGTATCTATAATTTTTGATTGCTCCATGCTATTATATTATCTGTTTTGGATGTTAATGGGCTTTATTTTACACTTTTATATCATTTTTGGGACTAACCTATTAACCGGAGGCCCAGCCCAAATTGTTGTTTTTTGCCTATTTCAGTGTTTCGCAGAAAAGGAATATCAAACGAAGTCCAAACGGAATGAAACCTTCGGGAATGTGATTTTCTCAACAAACGTGATCCAGGAGACTTGGAGTGGGCATCAAGAAACAATCGAGGAGGCCACAAGGCAGGGGGTGCGCCCTCCACCCTCGTGGGCCCCTCGTTGCTCCACCGACCTACTTCTTCCTCCTATATAAGTCACGTACCCCGCAAACATCCAGGAGCACCACGAGAACCTAATTCCACCGCCGCAACCTTCTGTACCCAAGAGATCCCATCTTGTGGCCTTTTCCGGAGCTCCGCCGGAGGGGGCATTGATCACGGAGGGCCTCTACATCAACTCCATGACATCTCCGGTGATGTGTGATTAGTTTACTTCAAACCTTCGGGTCCATAGCTAGTAGCTAGATGGCTTCTTCTCTCTCTTTGTACAAAGTTCTCCTTGATTCTCTTGGAGATCTATTCGATGTAATCTTCTTTTGCGGTGTGTTTATGATCCAGATTATCTATGAACAAAATTTGATTCTTCTTTGAATTCTTTTATGTATGATTGGTTTATCTTTGCAAGTCTCTTTGAATTATGAGTTTGGTTTGGCCTACTAGATTGATCTTTCTTGCAATGGGAGAAGTGCTTGTCTTTGGGTTCAATCTTGCGGTGCTCGATTTTAGTGACAGTAGGGGAAATGACACGTATTGTATTGTTGCCATCGAGGATAAAAAGATGGGGTTTATATCATATTGCCTGAGTTTATCCCTCTACATCATGTCATCTTGCTTAAGGCGTTACTCTGTTCTTATGAACTTAATACTCTAGATGCATGCTGGATAGCAGTCGACATGTGGAGTAATAGTAGTATATGCAGAATTGTTTCGGTCTACTTGTCGCGGATGTTATGCCTATATACATGATCATGCCTAGATATTCTCATAATTATTCGCTTTTCTATCAATTGCTCGACGGTAGTTTGTTAACCCACCGTAATACTTATGCTATCTTGAGAGAAGCCACTAGTGAAACCTATGGTCCCCGGGTCTATCTTCCATCATATTAATCTACTGTTATTTCCATTACCATTTATTTTGCAATCTTTACTTTCAATCTGTATCATAAAAATACCAAAAATATTTATCGTATTTTTATTATCTCTATCAGATCTCACTCTTGCAAGTGGCCGTGAAGGGATTGACAACCCCTTTATCGCATTGGTTGCGAGGTTCTTTATTTTGTGTAGGTACGAGGTGACTCGCGCGTGGTCTCCTATTGGATTGATACCTTGGTTCTCAAAAACTGAGGGAAATACTTATGCTGCTTTACTGCATCACCATTTCCTCTTCAAGGGAAAACCAACATAGTGCTCAAGAGGTAGCAAGAAGGATTTCTGGCGCCGTTGCCGGGGAGATCTACGCCAAGTCAAGACATACCAAGTACCCATCACAACTCTTATCCTCCGCATTACATTATTTGCCATTTGCCTCTCGTTTTCCTCTCCCCCACTTCACCCTTGCCGTTTTATTCGCCCTCTTTTACTTTCGCCCTCTCTTTTCTAGTTAGTCTCTTTTCACTTGCCTCTTGTTGCTTGTTGCCCTTATGGCTTTACCAGAAGGTGTTTATCTTCACCTTAAAAGGTTGGAAGAAATCGAAAACAGCGTTAGGAGTTTTATGTCCTTGTAGTTTGAGCATAATAATTTCTTTAGAAACGAGCTTAAGGAACAAAAAGGTTTTATTGGTTTCATGAATAAAGAGCTCAATGATATGTCTAAGGAATTTTATGGTTTAAAATCTCAGTTTTCTCATCTTGAAAAATTAATTTCCCAAATTTCTGATAAGCAGGCCACTTTAGTTAATAAGATGGCCGCTAAACCGGAAGAGTTAGATAACAAAGATGAAGATATAAAAGCTATTGATGTGTCCCCTATTAAATCTTTGTTTTGCAATATGAATCTTGATAATGATTGGACTGAAGATGAGTCAACTTTATTTAGAATGCGTCCCAAAAATTCGGAGTTTTTAGATCTTGATGCTAAAATTGATAAAAGTTGGATTGAAGAGGTTAAAACTTTAGATAGCAATGAACCCACTATCTTGGATTTCAAGGAATTTAATTATGATAATTGCTCTTTGATAGATTGTATTTCCTTGTTGCAATCCGTGCTAAATTCTCCTCATGCTTATAGTCAAAATAAAGCTTTTACTAAACATATCGTTGATGATTTGATGCAATCTTATGAAGAAAAACTTGAGTTGGAAGTTTCTATCCCTAGAAAACTTTATGATGAGTGGGAACCTACAATAAAAATTAAAATTAAATATCATGAGTGTTATGCTTTGTGTGATTTGGGTGCTAGTGTTTCCATGATTCCAAAAAACTTTGTGTGATTTGCTAGGTTTCCGTGATTTTGATGATTGTTCTTTAAACTTGCATCTTGTGGATTCCACCATTAATAAACCTATGGGAAGAATTAATTATGTTATTATTGTTGCAAATAGGAATTATGTGCTTGTAGATTTCATTGTTCTCATATAGATTGCAATCCTTCATGTCCTATTATTCTTGGTAGACCTTTCCTTAGAACGATTGGTGCAATTATTGATATGAAGGAAGGAATAAAACACTTCCCTAGAATAAAAGTTAAATTACCATATGAATCTATTATGAGAGCCACTTATGTATTGCCTACCAAAGATGGCAATACCGAGATCTATCTTCGCTTTTATGCCTAGCTAGGGGCGTTAAACGATATCGCTTGTTGGGAGGCAACCCAATTTTATTTTTATTCCTTGATTTTTGCTCCTGTTTTGTAATAAAAAGTGTATCTATACTCTGTTTTGGTTGTGTTTTTTTTGTTTAATTAGTGTTTGTGCCAAGTATAACCGTTGGGAAGACCTGGGGAAAGTCTTTTTAATCTTGCTGTAAAAAACAGAAACTTTAGCGCTCACGAGAATTGCTGCCATTTTTATTTGGAAAGTAATATTTAGTTAATTATTTTTGCATATGATTAATAGATAGATTACTCACATTCAGCAATTTATTTTAGAATTTTTGGGGTCCCATAAGTTTGCGTTAGCTACATATTACTACATACTATTCTGTTTTTGACAGATTCTGTTTTTCGTGTGTTGTTTGCTTATTTTGATGAATCTATGGCTAGTTAAAGAGTTTATAAACCGTAGAGAAGTTGGAATACAGTATATTTAACACCAATATAAATGAAGATTGAATTCATTACAGTACCTTTAAGCGGTGTTTGTTTTTCTTTCGCTAACGGAGCTCACGAGATTTTCTATTTTGAGTTTTGTGTTGTGAAGTTTTCAAGTTTTGGGTAAAGATTTGATGGATTGTGGAACAAGGAGTGGAAAAAGCCTAAGCTTGGGGATTACGATGGAACCCCAAGGTAAAATTCAAAGACACCAAAAAGCCTAAGCTTGGGGATGCCCCGGAAGACATCCCCTCTTTCGCCTTTGTCTATCGGTAACTTTACTTGGAGCTATATTTTTATTCGCCACATGATATGTGTTTTGCTTGGAGCGTCTTGTATGATTTGAGTCTTTTCTTTTTAGTTTACCACAATCATACTTTCTGTACACACCTTTTGAGAGAGACTCACATGATTTGAAATTTATTAGAATACTCTATGTGCTTCACTTATATCTTTTTGAGCTATATAGTTTTTGCTCTAGTGCTTCACTTATATCTTTTAGAGCACGTCGGTGGTTTTATTTTATAGAAATAATTGATCTCTCATTCTTCACTTATATTATTTTGAGATTCCTTTAGAACAACATGGAAATTTGCTTTTAGGAATAATATAAAAACTTTCATAGAACTGCATTGAATACTATGAGAAGTTTGATACTTGATAATTGTTTTGACATATGGAGATGGTGATATTAGGGTCAAGATAGTTGAGCAGTTGTGAATTTGAGAAATACTTGTGTTGAAGTTTGTGATTCCCGTAGCATGCACGTATGGTGAACCGTTATGTGATGAAGTCGGAGCATGATTTATTTATTGATTGTCTTCCTTATGAGTGGCGGTCGGGGACGAGCGATGGTCTTTTCCTACCAATCTATCCCCCTAGGAGCATGCGCGTAATACTTTGTTTCGATAAATAATAGATTTTTGCAAAAAGTATGTGAGTTCTTTATGACTAATGTTGAGTCCATGCATTATACGCACTCTCACCCTTCCACCATTACTAGCCTCTCTAGTATCGTGCAACTTGCGCCGGTACTATAAACCCACCATATACCTTCCTCAAAACAGCCACCATACCTACCTATTATGGCATTTCCATAGCCATTCCGAGGTATATTGCCATGCAAATTTCCACTGTTCCATTATCATGACATGCTTCATCATTGTCATATTGCTTGCATGATCATGTAGTTGACATCATATTTGTGGCAAAGCCACCGTTCATAATTCTTCATACATGTCACTCATCCATCATTGCACATCTCGGTACTCCGCCGGGGGCATTCACATAGATTCATATTTTGTTCCAATTCTTGAGTTGTAAGTAAATTAAAGTGTGATGATCTTCATTATTAGAGCATTGTGCCAGTGAGGAAAGGATGATGGAGACTATGATTCACCCATAAGTCAGGATGAGACTCTAGACGAAAAAACAGAGGCCAAAATGAAAAAAAGAAAGAAGGCCCAAATAAAAAAATAACGAGAGAAAAAGAGAGAAGGGACAATGTTACTATCCTTTTTCCACACTTGTGCTTCAAAGTAGCACCATGATCTTCATGATAGAGAGTCTCCTATGTTATCACTTTTATATACTAGTGGGAATTTTACATTATAGAACTTGGCTTGTATATTCCAATGATGGGCTTCCTCAAAATTGCCCTAGGTCTTCATGAGCAAGCAAGTTGGATGCACACCAACTTAGTTCTTTTGTTGAGCTTTCATACACTTATAGCTCTAGTGCATCCGTTGCATGGCAATCCCTACTCACTCACGTTGATATTTATTGATGGGCATCTCCATAGCCCGTTGATACGCCTAGTTGATGTGAGACTATCTTCTCCTTTTTTGTCTTCTCCACAACCACCATTCTATTCCACATATAGTGCTATATCCATGGCGCATGCTCATATATTGCGTGAAGATTGAAAAAGTTTGAGAACATCAAAAGTATGAAACAATTGCTTGGCTTATCATCGGGGTTGTGCATGATTTAAATATTTTGTGTGGTGAAGATAGAGCATAGCCAGACTATATGATTTTGTAGGGATAACTTTCTTTGGCCATGTTATTTTGAGAAGACATGATTGCTTAGTTCATATACTTGAAGTATTATTATTTCTATGTCAACATTAAACTTTTATCTTGAATCTTTTGGATCTGAACATTCATTCCACAATAAAGAAAAAATACATTGAGAAATATGTTAGAAAGCATTCCACATCAAAAATTCTTTATTATCATTTACCTACTCGAGGACGAGCAGAAATTAAGCTTGGGGATGCTTGATACGTCTCCAACGTATCTATAATTTTTGATTGCTCCATGCTATTATATTATCTGTTTTGGATGTTAATGGGCTTTATTTTACACTTTTATATCATTTTTGGGACTAACCTATTAACCGGAAGCCCAACCCAAATTGCAGTTTTTTTTGCCTATTTCAGTGTTTCGCAGAAAAGGAGTATCAAACGAAGTCCAAACGGAATGAAATCTTCGGGAACGTGATTTTCTCAACAAACGTGATCCGGGAGACTTGGAGTGGGCATCAAGAAACAATCAAGGAGGCTACGGGGCAGGGGGCACGCCTACCCCTTGGGCGCGCCCTCCACCCTCGTGGGCCCCTCGTTGCTCCACCGACCTACTTCTTCCTCCTATATAAGTCCACGTACCCCGCAAACATCCAGGAGCACCACGAAAACCTAATTCCACCGCCGCAACCTTCTGTACCCGAGAGATCCCATCTTGGGGCCTTTTCCGGAGCTCCGCCAGAGGGGGCATTGATCACGGAGGGCCTCTACATCAACTCCATGGCATCTCCGGTGATGTGTGAGTAGTTTACTTCAGACCTTCGGGTCCATAGCTAGTAGGTAGATGGCTTCTTCTCTCTCTTTGGATCTCAATACAAAGTTCTCCTTGATTCTCTTGGAGATCTATTCGATGTAATCTTCTTTTGCAGTCTGTTTTCGAGATCTGATGAATTGTGGGTTTATGATCAAGATTATCTATGAACAAGATTTGATTCTTCTCTGAATTCTTTTATGTATGATTGGTTTATCTTTGCAAGTCTCTTCGAATTATCAGTTTGGTATGGCCTACATTGATCTTTCTTGCAATGGGAGAAGTGCTTAGCTTTGGGTTCAATCTTGTGGTGCTCGATCCCAGTGACAGTAGGGGAAACGACACGTATTGTATTGTTGCCATCGAGGATAAAAAGATGGGGTTTATATCATATTGCCTGAGTTTATCCCTCTAATCATGTCATCTTGCTTAAGGCGTTACTCTGTTCTTATGAACTTAATACTCTAGATGCATGCTGGATAGCGGTCGATGTGTGGAGTAATAGTAGTAGATGCAGAATCGTTTCGGTCTACTTGTCACGGACGTGATGCCTATATACATGATCATGCCTAGATATTCTCATAATTATTCGCTTTTCTATCAACTGCTCGACAGTAATTTGTTTACCAACCGTAATACTTATGCTATCTTGAGAGAAGCCACTAGTGAAACATATGGCCCCCGGGTCTATCTTCCATCATATTAATCTACCATTATTTCCATTACTGTTTATTTTGCAATCTTTACTTTCAATCTATATCATAAAAATACCAAAAATATTTATCTTATTATTATTATCTCTATTAGATCTCACTCTTGCAAGTGGTCGTGAAGGTATTGACAATCCCTTTATCGCGTTGGTTGTGAGTTTCTTATTTGTTTGTGTAGGTACGAGGTGACTCGCGCATGGTCTCCTACTGGATTGATACCTTGGTTCTCAAAAACCGAGGGAAATACTTATGCTACTTTACTACATCACCCTTTCCTCTTCAAGGCAAAACCAACGTAGTGCTCACCAGGTAGCATCAGGCAATGATCATTATATAGGCATCATGTCCAAGATTAGTAGACCGACTCCTGCCTGCATCTACTACTATTACTCCACACATCGACCGCTATCCGGCATGCATCTAGTGTATTAAGTTCACGGAGAAACGGAGTAATGCAATAAGAATGATGACATGATGTAGACAAGATCTTTCTATGTAGAGATAGACCCCATCGTTTTATCCATAGTAGCAACGATACATACGTGTCGTTTCCCTTTCTATCACTGGGATCAAGTACCGTAAGATTGGACCCACTACAAAGCACCTGTTCCCATTGCAAGATAAATAGATCAAGTTGGACAAACAAAACCCAAATATCAGAGAAGAAATACGAGGCTATAAGAAATCATGCATATAAGAGATCAAAGAAACTCAAATAACTTTCATGGATATAAAAAGATAGATCCAATCATAAACTCAAAGTTCATCGATCCCAACAAACACACCGCAAAAGATTTACATTATATGGATCTCAAAGAGACCATTGTATTGAGAATCAAGAGAGAGAGAGAGATGAAGCCATCTAGCTACTAACTATGGAGCCAAAGGTCTACAAAGAACGACTCACGCATCATCGGAGAGGCACCATGGAGGTGGTGAACCCCATCTAAGATGGTGTCTAGATTAGATCTGGTGGTTCTGGACTCTGCGGCGGTTGGATGAATATTTCGTCGACTCCCCTAGGGTTCTGGGATTTTTGGGGTATTTATAAAGCAAAGAGGCGGTCTGGGGGCACCCGAGGTGGGCACAACCCACGAGGGCACGCCTGGGCCTCCTAGCGCACCTTGGTGGGTTGTGCCCCCCTTGGGGCACCCCCCTAGGCGCAGCCAGGGCCCGTTGTGTTCCTTTTGGCCCATAAAAATTCTCTGTAAAGTTTCGTGGCATTTCACTTTGTCTGATATTGATTTTTTGTGATGTACAAAACACGGAAAAAACAGGAATTGGCACTTGGCACTATGTCAATAGGTTAGTACCAAAAAATGATATAAAATTATTATAAAACATCCAAGATTGATAATATAACAACATGGAACAATCAAACATTAGAGATACGTTGTGGACATATCAACAACCCAATTTTATTTTTGTTCTTTCTTTTTTGGTTCTGTTTTTCAATAAATAATTCATCTAGCCTCTGGTTAGATGTGTTTTTGTGCTTTTATTAGTGTTTGTGCCAAGTAAGACCTTTGGGATGCCTTACGGTGATAGTTGTTTTGATCTTGCTGAAAAACAGAAACTTCTGCGCCCAGGAAAATAATTTCCATTTTTTAGAGAAGTGTGATTTATATCTGATTCTTTTTTCACAAGACTGGTACACAAATTTCCCAGGTTGTCCTAATTTTTCATAAGTTTTCGAGTTACAGAAGTATTCGAAGTTTACAGTTTGCTACACATTGTTCTAGTTTTGACAGATTCTATTTTCTATGTGTTGTTTGCTTATTTTGATGAATCTATGGGTTGTATCGGGGGGTATGAACCATGCAAAAGTTGGATACAGTAGATATTGCACCAATATAAATAAAGAATGAGTTCACAACAGTACCAAAAGTGGTGATTTATTTTTCATACTAATGGAGCTTATGAGATTTTCTGTTGAGTTTTGTGTTGTGAAGTTTTCAAGTTTTGGGTAAAGATTTGATGGACTATGGAATAAGGAGTGGCAAGATCCTAAGCTTGGGGATGCCAAAGGCACCCCAAGGTAATATTCAAGGACAACCAAGAGCCTAAGCTTTGGGATGCCCTGGATGGCATCCCCTCTTTCGTCTTCGTCTATCGGTAAATTTACTTGAGGATATATTTTTATTCACCACATGATATGTGTTTTTTTGTAGCGTCTTGTGTGATATGAGTCTTTACTTTTTAGTTTGCCACAATCATCCTTGTTGTACACACCTTTTTAGAGGGACACGCATGAATCGTGATTTATTAGAATACTCTATGTGCTTCACTTATATCTTTTGACCTAGGCAATTTTGCTCTAGTCCTTCACTTATATATTTTTAGAGCACGATGGTGGTTTTATTTTGTAGAAATCATTGAACTCTCATGCTTAACTTATATTATTTTGAGAGTCTCTCTAAACAGCATGGTAATTTGCTTTGGTTATGAATTTAGTCCTAATATAATATGCATCCAATACGGATATAATAAAAACTTTCATATAAAGTGCATTGAATACTATGAGAAGTTTGATTCCTTATGATTGTTTTGAGATATAAATATGGTGATATTAGTCACTCTAGTGAGTAATTGTGGGTTGGAGAAATACTTGTGTTAAGGTTTGTGATTCCCGTAGCATGCACGTATGGTGAACCATTATGTAACGAAGTTGGAGTATGATTTATTTATTGATTGTATTCCTAATGAGTGGCGGTCGGGGACGAGCGATGGTATTTTCCTACCAATCTATCCCTCTAGGAGCATGCGCGTAGTACTTTGTTTCGATGACTAATAGATTTTTGCAATAAGTATGTGAGTACTTTATGAGTAATGTTGAGTCCATGGATTATACGCACTCTCACCCTTCCACCATTGCTAGCCTCTCTCGTACCGCGCAACTTTCGTCGGTGCCATACACCCACCTATTACCTTCCTCAAAACAGCCACAATACCTACCTATTACGGCATTTCCATAGCCATTCCAAGATATATTGCCATGCAACTTCCATCGTTACATTTTATTATGACACATACCATCATTGTCATATTGCTTTGCATGATCATGTAGTTGACATAGTATTTGTGCCAAAGCCACCTTTCATAATTTTTTCATACATGTCACTCTTGAGTCATTGCACATCCCGGTACACCGTCGGAGGCATTCATATAGAGTCATATTTTTTTTCTAAGTATCGAGTTGTAATTCTTGAGTTGTAAGTAAATAAAAGTGTGATGATCTTAATTATTAGAGCATTGTCCCATGTGAGGAGAAAAATAAAAGAGGCCAAAGAAGCCAAAAGAAAAAGAGGCCAAAGAAGACAAACAAAAAAATGAGAGAAAAGAGAGAAGGGGTAATGTTACTATCCTTTTTCCACACTTGTGCTTCGAAGTAGCACCATGATCTTCATGATAGAGAGTCTCCTATATTGTCACTTTCATATACTAGTGGGAATTTTTCATTATATAACTTGGCTTGTATATTCCAACAATGGGCTTCCTCAAATTACCCTAGGTCTTCATGAGCAAGCAAGTTGGATGCACACCCACATAGTTTTCTTTTGATCTTTCATAAACTTATAGCTCTAGTGCATCTGTTGCATGGCAATCCCTACTCACTCACATCGATATCTATTGATGGGCATCCCCATAGCCCATTGATACGCCTAGTTGATGTGAGACTATATCCTTCTTCTCTTTTGTCACCTCCACAACCACCATATTCTATTCCACCTATAGTGCTATGTCCATGGCTCACGCTCATGTATTGCATGAAACTTGAAAAGGTTTGAGAGCATCAAAACTATGAAACAATTGCTTGGCTTGTCATCGGGGTTGTGCATGATTTGAATATTTTGTGTGATGAAGATGGAGCATAGAGATACTATATGCTTTTGTTGGGATAGCTTTCTTTGGCCATGTTATTTTGAGAAGACATAATCTCCTTGCTAGTATGCTTGAAGTATGCTACCTCTTGAGCACTGTGTTGGTTGTCCTTTGAAGATGAAAGGGTGATGCATCAAAGTAGCGTAAGTATTTCCCTCTGTTTTTTAGAACCAAGGTATCAATCCAGTAGGAGGCCACACGAAAGTCCCTCGTACCTGCACAAACAAATAAGAACCTCGCAAACAACGCGATAAAAGGGTTGTCAATCCCTTCACGGTCACTTACGAGAGTGAGATCTGATAGAGATGATAAGATAATATTTTTGGTAGTTTTATGATAAAGATTGAAAATAAAGATTGCAAAGTAAAATAGATTGGAAACTTATATGATAATAGATAGACTAGGGGGGGCATAGGTTTCACTAGTGGCTTCTATCAAGATAGCATATGTATTACGGTGGGTGAACAAATTACTGTCGAGCAATTGATAGAAAAGCGAATAACTATGAGAATATCTAGGCATGATCATGTATATAGGCATCATGTCCGTGACAAGTAGACCGACTCTTGCCTGCATCTACTACTATTACTCCACACATCGACCGCTATCCAGCATGCATCTAGAGTATTAAGTTCATAAGAACAGAGTAACGCATTAGGTAAGATGACATGATGTAGAGGGATAAACTCAAGCAATATGATATAAACCCCATCTTTTATCCTCGATGGCAACAATACAATACGTGTCGTTTCCCTTTCTGTCACTGGGATCGAGCACCGCAAGATTGAACCCAAAGCTAAGCACTTCTCCCATTGCAAGAAAGATAAATCTAGTAGGCCAAACCAAACTGATAATTCGAAGAGACTTGCAAAGATAACCAATCATACATAAAAGATTTCAGAGAAGAATCAAATATTGTTCATAGATAGACTTGATCATAAACCCACAATTCATCGGATCTCGACAAACACACCGCAAAAATAGTTACATCGAATAGATCTCCAAGAAGATTGAGGAGAACTTTGTATTGAGATCCAAAGAGAGAGAAGAAGCCATCCAGCTAATAACTATGGACCCGAAGGTCTGATGTAAACTACTCACACATCACCGGAGAGGCCATGGAGTTGATGTAGAGGCCCTTCGTGATCGATGCCCTCTCCGGTGGAGTTCCGGAAAAGGCCCCAATATGGGATCTCTTTGGTACAGAAGGTTGCGGCGGTGGAAATAGGGTTTCGTGGTGCTCCTGGTTGTTTTCAGGGTATATGAGTATATATAGGAGGAAGAAATAGGTCGATTGAGCCACGAGGGGCCACGAGGGGGGAGCGCGCGCCCAGGGGGGTAGGCGCGCCCACTACCTCGTGGACTCCTCGTTTGTTTCTTGACGTCCAATTCCTCTGGATCACGTTTGTTCCAAAAATAACTCTCCGGAAGGTTTTATTCCGTTTGGATTCCGTTTGATATTCCTTTTCTGTGAAACACTGAAATAGGCAAAAAACAGCAATTTCTACTGGGCCTTGCATTAGTAGGGTAGTCCCAAAAATAATATAAAAGTGTAAAATAAAGCCCATTAACATCCAAAATAGATAATATAATAGCATGGAAAAATCAAAAATTATAGATACGTTGGAGACGTATCAAGCATCCCCAAGCTTAATTCCTGCTTGTCCTCGAGTAGGTAAATGGTAAAAACAGAATTTTTTATGTGGAATGCTACCTAGCATAATTCTCAATGTAATTCTTTTTATTGTGGCATGAATATTCAGATCCGAAAGATTCAAGACAAAACTTTAATATTGACATGAAAATAATAATACTTCAAGCGTACTAACTAAGCAATTATGTCTTCTCAAAATAACATGGCCAAAGAAAGTTATCCCTACAAAATCATATAGTCCGGCTTTGCTTTATCTTCACCACACAAAGTGTTTAAATCATGCACAACCCCGATGACAAGCCAAGCAATTATTTCATACTTTTGATGTTCTCAAACTTTTTCAATCTTCACGCAATACATGAGCGTGAGCCATGGACATAGCACTATATGTGGAATAGAATGGTGGTTGTGGAGAAGACAAAAAAGAGAAGATAGTCTCACATCAACTAGGCGTATCAATGGGCTATGGAGATGCCCATCAACAGATATCAATGTGAGTGAATAGGGATTGCCATGCAACGGATGCACTAGAGCTATAAGTGTATGAAAGCTCAAAAAGAAACTAAGTGGGTATGCATCGAACTTGCTCACTCACGAAGACCTAGGGCATTTGAGGAAGCCCATCATTGGAATGTACAAACCAAGTTATATAATGTAAAATTCCCACTAGTATATGAAAGTGATAACGTATGAGACTCTCTATCATGAAGATCATGGTGCTACTTTGAAGCATAAGTGTGGAAAAAGGATAGTAACATTGTCCCTTCTCTCTTTTTCTCTCATTTTTTTATTTGGGCCTTCTTTTTTTATGGCCTCTTCTTTTCATCCAGAGTCTCATCTCGACTTGTGGGGGAATCATAGTCTCCATCATCCTTTCCTCACTTGGGACAATGCTCTAATAATGATGATCATCACACTATATTTACTTACAACTCAAGAATTACAACTCGATACTTAGAACAAAATATGACTCTATGTGAATGCCTCCGGTGGTGTACTGGGATTGCGATGAATCAAGAGTGACATGTATGAAAAATTGTGAACGGTGGCTTTGCCACAAATACGATGTCAACTACATGATCATGCAAAGCAATATGACAATGATGAAGCGTGTCATAACAAACGGAAAGGTAGAAAGTTGCTTGGCAATATATCTCGGAATGGCTATGGAAATGCCATAATAGGTAGGTATGGTGGCTGTTTTGAGGATGGTATATGGTGGGTTTATGGTACCGGCGAAAGTTGCGCGGTACTAGAGAGGCTAGCAATGGTGTAAGGATGAGAGTGTGTATAATCCATGGACTCAACATTAGTCATAAAGAACTCATATACTCATTGCAAAAATTTATTAGTTATCGAAACAAAGTACTACGCGCATGCTCCTAGGGGGATAGATTGGTAGAAAAAGACCATCGCTCGTCCCCGACCGCCACTCATAAGGAAGACAATCAATAAATAAATCATGCTTCGACTTCATCACATAACGGTTCACCATAAGTGCATGCTACGGGAATCACAAACTTTAGAACAAGTATTTCTCAAATTCACAACTACTCAACTAGCATACTCTAATATCACCATCTCCATATCTCAAAACAACCATCAAGTATCTAACTTCTCATAGTATTCAATGCACTTTTTATGATAGTTTTTATTATACGATCTTGGATGCCTATCATATTAGGACTAAATTCACAACCAAAGCAAATTGCCATGCTGTTTTAAAGGACTCTCAAAATAATATAAGTGAAGAATTAGAGATCAATAATTTCTATAAAATAAGACTACCGCCGTGCTCTAAAACATATAAGCGAAGCACTACAGCAAAATTATCTAGCTCAAAAGATATAAGTGAAGCACATAGAGTATTCTAATAAATTCCGATTCATGTGTGTGTCTCCCAAAATGTGTGTACAAAAAGGACGATTGTGGTAAACTAAAAAGCAAAGACTCAAATCATACAAGACGCTCCATGCAAAACACATATCATGTGGTGAATAAAAATATAGCCCCAAGTAAAGTTACCGATGGACGAAGACGAAAGAGGGGATGCCTTCCGGGGCATCCCCAATCTTAGGCTTTCGGTTTTCCTTATATTTTACCTTGGGGTGCCTTGGTCATCCCCAAGCTTAGGCTCTTGCCACTCCTTGTTCCATAGTCCATCAAATCTTTACCCAAAACATGAAAACTTCACAACACAAAACTTAAAAGAAAATCTCGTGAGCTCCGTTAGTAAAAGAAAACAAACCACCACTTCAAGGTACTGTAATGAACTCATTATTTATTTATATTGGTGTTAAACCTAATGTATTACAACTTTTCTATGGTTCATAAACTCTATTACTATCCATAGATTCATCAAAATAAGCAAACAACACACGAAAAACAGAATCTGTCAAAAACAGAACCGTCTTTAGTAATCTCTAGGTTTGGAATACTTATGGAACCCCAAAAATTCTAAAATAAATTGCTGGACGTGACGAATTTTTATATTAATCATCTTCCAAAATAATTAACTAAATATCACTCTCCAGTAAAAAATGGCAGCAAATCTCGTGAGTACTAAAGTTTTTGTTTTTTACAGCAAGATCGCAAAGACTTTCCCCAAGTCTTCCCAAAGGTTCTACTTGGCACAAAAACTAATTAAAAGAATAAAACCAAATCTAAACAGAGGCTAGATGAATTATTTATTACTAAACAGAACCAAAAATCAAGGAAAAAAATTAAATAGGGTTGCCTCCCAACAAGCGATATTCTTTAACGCCCCTAGCTAGGCATAAAAGCAAGGATAGATCTAGGTATTGTCATATTTGGTATGCAACCCATATGTGGCCCTCATAATAGATTCATAAGGTAATTTAATTTTCTTTCTAGGAAAGTGTTCCATGCCCTTCCTTAATGGAAATTGGAATCTAATATTCCCTTCTTTCATGTCATTAATTGCACCAATTGTTCAAAGGAAAGGTCTACCAAGAATAATAGGACATGAAGGATTGCAATCAATATCAAGAACAATGAAATCTAAGGGCACATAATTCATATTTGCAACAATAAGAACATCATTAATTCTTCCCATAGGTTTCTTAATGGTGGAATCCGCAAGATGCAATTTTAAAGAACAATCATCAAATTCACGGAAACCTAGCAAATCAGACAAAGTTTTAGGAATCGTGGAAACACTAGCACCCAAGTCACATAAACACCATAGCCTCTCTGATGAATTGTGAGTAGTTTACCTCAGAACTTCGGGTCCATAGTTATTAGCTAGATGGCTTCTTATCTCTTTTTGGATCTCAATACAAAGTTCTCCCCCTCTCTTGTGGAGATATATTCGATGTAATCTTCTGTTTGAAGTGTGTTTGTTGAGACTGATGAATTGTGGGTTTATGATCAAGTTTATCTATGAACAATATTTGAATCTTCTATGAATTCTTTTATGTATGATTGGTTATCTTTGCAAGTCTGTTCGAATTATCAGTTTGGTTTGGCCTACTAGATTGATCTTTCTTGCAATGGGAGAAGTGCTTAGCTTTTGGTTCAATCTTGCGGTGTCCTTTCCCAGTGACAGCAGGGGAAGCAAGGCACGTATTGTATTTTTGCCATCGAGGATAACAAGTTGGGGTTTTCATCATATTGCATGAGTTTATCCCTCTACATTATGTCATCTTGCTTAAGGCGTTACTCTGTTCTTATGAACTTAATACTCATGCTGGATAGCGGTCGATGTGTGGAGTAATAGTAGTAGATGCAGGTAGGAGTCGGTCTACTTGTCTCGGACGTGATGCCTATATACATGATCATACCTAGATATTCTCATAACTATGCTCAATTCTGTCAATTGCTCAACAGTAATTTGTTCACCCACCATAAAATACCTATGCTCTTGAGAGAAGCCACTAGTGAAACCTATGGCCCCCGGGTCTATCTTCATTGTATTAAATCTTCCAATACTTTGCTTTTTTACTTTGATTTTATTTTACTTTGCATCTTTATCATAAAAATACCAAAAATATTATCTTATCATATCTATCAGATCTCACTCTCGTAAGTGACCGTGTAGGGACTAACAACCCCTTATCGCATTGGTTGTGAGGATTTATTTGTTTTGTGCAGGTGCGAGGGACTCGCGCGTAGCCTCCTACTGGATTGATACCTTGGTTCTCAAAAACTGAGGGAAATACTTACGCTACATTGTTGCACCACCCTTTCCTTTTCAAGGGAAAACCAACGCAAGTGCTCAAGAGGTAGCAAGAAGGATTTCTGGCGCCGTTGCCTGGGAGGTCTACGCAAAAGTCAACATACCAAGTACCCATCACAAACCCTTATCTCCTGCATTACATTATTTGCCATTTGACTCTCGTTTTCCTCTCCCCCACTTCACCCTTGCCGTTTTATTTGCCCTGTCTCTCTCTCTATCCTCCCTCTCTTTCTCTATTTACCTCTTTTTGCCCGTTTCTCGTTTCCTTGCGTGTTGGATTGCTTGCTTGTCGCGATGGCTCAAGATAACACTAAATTTTGTGACTTTACCAATACCAACAACAATGATTTTATTAGCACTCCGATTGCTCCTCTTACCGATGCCGAATCTTGTGAAATTAATGCTGGCTTGCTGAATCTTGTCATGAAAGATCTGTTTTCTGGCCTTCCTAGTGAAGATGCCGCTACCCATCTAAATAGCTTCGTTGATTTGTGTGATATGCAAAAGAAGAAAGATGTGGACAATGATATTGTTAAATTGAAGCTATTTCCTTTTTCGCTTAGAGATCATGCTAAACTTGGTTTTCGTCTTGATCATGAACATGTTGATTCGTGGAATAAGTGCAAAGATGCTTTTATCTCTAAGTGTTTTCCTCCTGCTAAGATCATCTCTCTTAGAAACGATATTATGAATTTTAGGCAACTTGATCATGAACATGTTGCACAAGCTTGGGAGAGGATGAAATTAATGATACATAATTGCCCAACACATGGTTTAAATTTGTGGATGATTATACAAAACATTAATGCCGGGTTGAATTTTGCTTCTGGAAATCTTTTAGATTCGGCCGCGGGAGGCACTTTTATGGAAATCACTTTAGGAGAAGCTACTAAACTCCTAGATAATATTATGGTTAATTATTCTCAATGGCACACTGAAAGATCTACTAATAAGAAAGTGCATGCGATAGAAGAAATTAATCTTTTGAGTGGAAAGATGGATGAACTTATGAAATTATTTGCTAATAAAAGTGTTTCTTCTGATACTAATGATATGCCTTTGTCTACTTTGATTGAGAATAATAATGAATCTATGGATGTGAATTTTGTTGGTAGGAACAATTTTGGTAACAACGCGTATAGAGGAAACTTTAATCCTAGGCCTTATCCTAGTAATTCCTCTAATAATTATGGTAATTCCTAGAACAATTCTTATGAAAATTTTAATAAGATTCCCTCTGATTTTGAATCTAATATTAAATAATTTATTACTTCTCAAAAGAATTTCAATGCTTTGATTGAAGAAAAATTGCTTAAGATTGATGAGTTGGCTAGGAACGTTGATAGAATTTCTCTTGATGTTTATTCTTTGAAACTTAGATCTATTACACCTAAGCATGATATCAATGAGTCTCTCAAATCCATGAGAATTTCCATTGATGAGTGCAAAGAAAGAACCGCTAGGATGCGTGCTAAGAAAGATTCCTTTATAAGAGCGTGTTCTTCTAGTTTCCATGATAATAAAGATGAAGATCTAAAAGTTATTGAAGTGTCCCCTATTAAATCTTTCTTTTGCAATATGAATCTTGATAATGATGGGACTGAATATGATCCAACTTTACCTATAAGGCATTCCAAAAATTCAGAGTTTTTAGATCTTGATGCTAAATTTGATAAAAGTGGGATTGAAGAGATCAAAACTCTAGATGTTAATGAACCTACTATTATGGATTTAGAGGAATTTAATTATGATAATTGATCTTTGATAGATTGTATTTTCTTGTTGCAATCCGTGTTAAATTCTCCTCATGCTTATAGTCAAAATAAAGCTTTTACCAAACATATCGTTGATGCTTTGATGCAATCTTATGAAGAAAAACTTGAGTTGGAAGTTTCTGTCCCTACAAAACTTTATGATGAGTGGGAACCAACTATTAAAATTAAAATTAAAGATCATGAATTCTATGCTTTGTGTGATTTGGGTGCTAGTGTTTCCACGATTCCAAAAACTTTGTGTGATTTGTTAGGTTTCCGTGATTTTGATGATTGCTCTCTAAACTTGCACCTTGTGGATTCCACTATTAAGAAACCTATGGGAAGAATTAATGATGTTCTTATTGTTGCAAATAGGAATTATGTGCACGTAGATTTTATTTTTCTTGACATAGATTGCAATCCTTCATGTCCTATTATTTTTGGCAGACCTTTCCTTAGAACGATTGGTGCAATTATTGATATGAAGGAAGGAAATATTAGATTCCAATTTCCGTTAAGGAAAGGCATGGAACACTTTCCTAGAAATAAAATTAGATAACCTTATGAATATATTATGAGAGGCACTTATGGATTGCCTACCAAAGATGGCAACACCTAGATCTATCCTTGCTTTTTATGCCTAGCTAGCGGCGTTAAACGATAGCGCTTGTTGGGAGGCAACCCAATTTTATTTTTATTCCTTGATTTTTGATCCTGTTTAGTAATAAATAATTTATCTAGCCTCTGTTTTGGTTGTGTTTTCTGTGTTAATTAGTGTTTGCGGCAAGTAGAACTGTTGGGAAGACTTGGGGAAAGTCTTGTTAATCTTGCTTTAAAAAACAGAAACTTTAGCGCTCACGAGAACTGCTGCCATTATTATTTGTAAAGTGATATTTAGTTAATTATTTTTTCAGATGATTAATAGATAAATTCCTCACGTCCAGAAATTTATTTTAGAATTTTTGGGGTTCCAGATCTGGCGCTAGCTACAGATTACTACAGACTGTTCTGTTTTTGACAGATTCTGTTTTTCGTGTGTTGTTTGCTTATTTTGATGAATCTGTGTCTAGTAAAATAGTTTATAAACCATAGAGAAGTTGGAATACAGTAGGTTTAACACCAATATAAATAAATAATGAGTTCATTACAGCACCTTCAAGTGGTGTTTTGTTTCCTTTCGCTAACGGAGCTCACGAGATTTTCTACTTTAAGTTTTGTGTTGTGAAGTTTTCAAGTTTTGGGTAAAGATTTGATGGATTATGGAACAAGGAGTGGCAAGAGCCTAAGCTTGGGCATGCCCATGGCACCCCCAATATAATCTAAGGACACCTAAAAGCCAAAGCTTGGGGATGCCCCGGAAGGCATCCCCTCTTTCGTCTACTTCTATCGGTAACTTTATTTGGAGCTATATTTTTATTCACCACATGATATGTGTTTTGCTTGGAGCATCTTGTATGATTTCAGTCTTTGATTTTTAGTTTACCACAATCATCTTTGCTGTACACACCTTGTAAGAGAGACACACATGATTCAGAAATTATTAGAATACTCTATGTGCTTCACTTATATCTTTTGAGTTATATAGTTTTGCTCTAGTACTTCACTTATATCTTTTAGAGCACGGTGGTGGATTTGTTTTATAGAAACTATTGATCTCTCATGCTTCACTTGGATTATTTTAAGAGTCTTAAATAGCATGGCAATTTTCTTAAATAATCCTAATATGCTAGGTATACAAGATTAATAATAAATTGAATACTATGAGAAGTTTGATACTTGATAATTGTTTTGAGATATGGAGATGGTGATATTAAAGTGGTGCTAGTTGAGTAGTTGTGAATTTGAGAAATACTTTTGTTAAAGTTTGTGATTCCCGTAGCATGCACGTATGGTGAACCGTTATGTGATGAAGTCGGAGCATGATTTATTTATTGATTGTCTTCCTTATGAGTGGCGGTCGGGGACGAGCGATGGTCTTTTCCTACCAATCTATCCCCCTAGGAGCATGCGCGTAATATTATGCTTTGATACCTTGTAGATTTTTGCAATAAGTATATGAGTTCTTTATGACTAATGTTGAGTCCATATTATACGCACTCTCACCCTTCCACCATTGCTAGCCTCTCTAATACAGCGCACCTTTCACCGGTATCATACACCCACCATACACCTTCCTCAAAACAGTCACCATACCTACCTATCATGGCATTTCCATAGCCATTCCGAGATATATTGCCATGCAACTTTCCACCGTTCCGTTTACTATGACACGCTCCATCATTGTCATATTGCTTTGCATGATCATGTAGTTGACATTGTATTTGTGGCAAAGCCACCGTTCATAATTCTTTCATACCTGTCACTCTTGAGTCATTGCATATCCCGGTACACCACCAGAGGCATTCATATAGAGTCATATCTTGTTCTAAGTATCGAGTTGTAATTCTTGAGTTGTAAGAAAATAAAAGTGTGATGATCATCATTATTAGAGCATTGTCCCAGTAAGGAAAGGATGATGGAGACTATGATTCCCCCACAAGTCGGGATGAGACTCCGGACGAAAAATAAAAAAATAGAAAATAAAAAGAGTCCATAAAAAAGAGAAAAGGCCCAAATAAAAAGTGAGAGAAAAAGAGAGAAGGAACAATGCTACTATCCTTTTACCACACTTGTGCTTCAAAGTAGCACCATGATCTTCATGATAGAGAGTCTCCTTTGTTATCACTTTCATATACTAGTGGGAATTTTTCATTATAGAACTTGGCTTGCATATTCCAATGATGGGCTTCCTCAAAATGCCCTAGGTATTCGTGAGCAAGAAATTTGGATGCACACCCACTTAGTTTCTTTTTGAGCTTTCATATACTTATAGCTCTGGTGCATCCGTTGCATGGCAATCCCTATGTCGGTGTCAAAACCGGCAGATCTCGGGTAGGGGGTCCCAAACTATGCGTCTAAGGATCGATGGTAACATGAGACAGGGGACACGATGTTTACCCAGGTTCGGGCCCTTAGGTAATATCCTACGTCCTTCTTGATTGATATTGATGGATATGAGTGTTACAAGAGTTGATCTACCTCGAGATCGTATGTTGTGGTCTAAACCCTACAACTATGATGAGTAATGTCATAATCCTCTATTGACTAGCCTGGCCTCGGCTTATATAACATACCAGAGGCGTAGGATAACCGGAGTCCTAGTCGAATACGTCGGTGGAGAGGAGTCCTTGTCTTGATTAGCAAGTCTTGTGGAATCTTCCTCGTATATGTCTTCGGCTGTCTGAACTGGCCCATGAGTAAACGGCCATGGGGGTCCTCGGCCCAATCCAACTGATCGGGAGACGATGTGGTGAGTACCCCCTAGTACAGGACACCGTCAGTAGCCCCCTGAACCCGTCTTCAAGTCGGGGACGCTCCTCGGTTCTTCCGAACTATTCTTCATCTTCGGTCGTCGGTCTTGAAAACTGGTTCAACAAATCTTCACATCTTCTATCTTGAGGATTGCCGAGCTAAATCTGAAGATCTCACATGTCGGGTATCCGAGGAGCCCTTTAATTCTTCGGCCTTTATCAATGCCTTGTTATTTTTATGCCACACCTCGGGTTTGAAGTTGTTCCAGGCGGTAGTGTCCTCTTGCGTCCGAGCTCCAACGCCAGACTATATTCGAGGTATCTTTTGCAGACGAGCACCAACGCCGGACCGCTTCCGAGCTCCAACGCCGGAATGTATCCGAGCTCCAACGCCGGACTATATCCGAGGTGTCATAGATCACCTTGGTTCAAAAAAGTTGAAAGAGTTTAGCCGAGCTTAATATCGGGAATGCCCTCTATGGAGCCAGCCACTGGCGCCCGAGCTTTATGCCGGACTGCTTCCAAGGTGGTGCACCATCCCGACCGTGGGCCGATTTTTTGTCAATATTTTTGATTGGTGCAATTTATTCTCTGCCGGGATATATAGCCAGTAGCCCTCAAGGTGTGTATCGGTCTAAAACCCGAGATGCGCCTGAAGGATGACATGAGACCGCTGATCCCAGTAGCTGTTGAGACTCAGGTTGATTTGCAAAATCGGTCTGAGGATCAACTCCTAGCTCGGCAGAATACTTCGGAACACAAAAAGCGGTGTGCAGAGTCCTCGAGACTCAGGTTGGGTGTGGCCGACCAACCTGAGGATCACAATCTCCTCGAAAATTATATTGCACTGAAATTTTCTGCACTGGATTGCCAATGCAGTAGCCCCCGAGACACTGGTCGGGTGGCAACACCAGATCAATGTGCCCCTTTAATATTAGTAAATGATAAGCCCAGAGCCCAGTAGCCCCCGAGCCTTAATGCGGCCACGGGTGGCCGAATTAAGCATCGATATCCAGAGTAAAATCACAAATTATGTGTAATGATTCTATGTATCCAAGTACTTTACATCATTAATGCTCGGATCCGCATTGTACAAAACTTTGTTGACCGACCATCGGCTTCCACCTCCTCGGCCAGTAGCCAAGGAGTGTTTGTCCTACTTTATAAAGCCTTTATGAGTGCAAAGATTTACGACAAACAAGGCAATCTGGCCATACGGTTTTATAAGCAAAGGTATGCACAGAGATATGTTATATTATTGTTTAACATAAGAAATGTCTTCCGAAGAAAATAGTCCCGCTATCGGTTCCTTTCTTTGGGTTGTCATGCTAAGCATGATCATGAAACCTCAGCTCTAATGTAAGGGAAAAATACTGAGGATTTTGTTTGGGAGGCCACTTACTAGCCCCCGGTAGTGTTCGGCGACAGTCGAGGTCGAGCCGTAAACACTTCGGCCAATGTTATGGCCCGTCATTTAACACAGTCATCGGATCGCTGACCAGTTTACGCTTATTGTGACAGTCAGTTTTCGGCTTTCTCCACTGAGGTGCTTAACCATGTGAGCTGGAAGCACAATCGCAGTGGTTCTCCCTTTGCACACCTAGCCGAACAAAGCGGAACGTAGGAGGCAAGCGCAGGAGCCGGGCAACCCAACTATTGACCGAAGACACAATTCGAAACCGATGCATATATAGCAATATCCGAGAATGTTTTTGCCGAATCTCTAAAGGTGACCGGCGTTGCACTGTGAGACTTGTGCTGAAAACACACAAATAGTTTGAAAGTGCCATAAGCTTGGAAAACCAAAAAACGTCAGTAAAAACTTGACGTCCGAACAAGATCAAGTGTCCGGTGCCAATCCAAAAATTGGAAAAAAAAATTGTGCTTCTGTCGTGCTTTAACATGACACATCCGATCTCAAGACTTCACGCGGGTCAGCCTACGGCTTCAAGCTCCTCATCCCAAAGGCGGAGTACTTCTCCGAGGTCAGATTAGCAAACTAAACTCAAGCGGCTTTCAGAGAGAAGACATCCTATCCGGCTATTGACCATAAACTCGAGTCAAAAAAGGAGCGGTAGAAAAAGACTTTGCAACGACCAAGAAGAAAACACATTTACTATAAAACAGCTCATATAAATTTTAAGAGCCCCCAAGTGACTTGGGTAAAAGAATTTTATGTATAATGATTGTATGTACCGAAGTACTTATATCATATATGTGTTCACCCGAACTTTAAACGCGTCTTAACCGACCGTCGGCTTCTCCCTCTTCAGCCAAGGGCCGAAAAGTGTCATGTACTCCACCTGTCGAGAGTATTGACGGTGTTTCCGATGACCAGGCAATCAGGCCATAAGGCTGTAACAGACAAAGCGCGCTCAGGGAACTTATGCTATATTACTGACGAAGTGTAAGAAGCATCTTCGAAGAAAATAGTACCCCCACCGATACCTTTCTTTGGTGCTCATTATTACTATGAGACTTGTGCAATAGATTTTTTATACTCATGAGTTCCGTTGTGTGCCGACCATGATTGAAAACAATAAGAGCGCTAGCTTTCGGCTTCACCAAGTTTGAGGTCAGAGCACGGATGACCCGGTCGTGACAATCATAGAGGTTCTCCCTTTACTCCCTAGCCGAACAATCGGGAACGTAGGGGCAAACACAGGAGCGAGGCAACCTAGCTTGCAGATCACTTAGGTCAATATGGTGCATATTGTGGCGTAATACACGAATAAGGAACGAAGCCGTGCAAGTATAATCATATGCAAGAGGAAAAGCTCCATCAAGGGAGCCCCCAAATAAACGGGGTATTTGAATATGCCCGTCACAAACAAAGTTTTGACAAGGAACTTTGTCACAAACAACTTTGTGCCGAAAAGTATAATGCCTGGTCGAACCGAACAAAATTCAAAACTAAAAGTTTTTGAGCATGAAAGCAACTTAGCTGGTTAATGTGCTCGGTGTTGATGACGCGATTCGGGCTTGTGGCGGGACGAAGACGCCCATTGATCTGTGACAGATCCGACAAGGTTTGCAGTCCTCGGCATGGCCGAGGTCCCAGCCCCTGGGCCTGAGGTGTCCAGGCAAGGAGATCGGCACTCCGGAGTAGTGACCACCTAATGGAGTCAAAATCGATTACCTGCACACATAAAACAGTGCGGTCCACTAAATAATAATAATATATATATAATCCTTGCATAATTGCTTTACGCCAAAATAATTTATTTAAAGAAATGTGGCATGGCACCGAAGCAATGTCGATGCAGGGTGTCAGCGTGACGCAGTGAAGGCGTGAGAAAGCCTGAATTTGCAGGGCGGTCCGGGCCCCCAATGCGGCGTTTGCCGAACTATGTATGGAAACCGACCAGACCACCACGCGACCGTTTTTAATGTGGCCGCCATTTGATAGACCTGTGTACAGATGATGGAACAAACCAGAGTAATAATTTCTTAAGAAAAATAAACCCAACAAGAAAAAATTGTTAGGATTAATAGCACCTGGTTTATTTGTTGTAGCATTCCGAAGAAAAGCGACTCCCAACATTGGGAATCGATCCGCACACCCATTGTCTGATGGGCGATAGAGCGATGGCCTAGTGATGCTGGCAAAGCTTGGCTTGCCGAGGCGAAGCCCTCGGCCCAACTAACGTGACGAAGTTGGTCGGCTGGTGACGCCGAAGTCACCGGAGTATGTTGATGAAGAAATAGCCAAGTCCCCGGTCTAGCCGAGGTGACGGAGCAGGCCGGTGAGGAGTTGTTGTAGCTGCTATGTCAGCCGAGGTATTGAAGTAGTTCGGCGTGATGGACATTGGCTCGAAGAAGCAACAGTGCGGCCATGCCGACCCAGGTCGTAACTTGTGACGCAACCAACGCTGATTTGATGAAGTGACCATGCGGCGATGCCGGTGTGCCTGCTCCGTGTAATCCGTGGGGCAGTGATGTTGGTGATGATTTATCCTTGGCGATTCCGAACTCTTATTCGGCTTGCCGAGGCGAGGATCCAAAGAAGTTGAGCTCAGCTTAAAAAGCGACGAAATGTCTAGCGCAGGTCGGCAGTCGTGGAGCTATATTGCCGGACTGGTTTGACACCAGCGTGATGGCGAAGATTACCTCAGAGGAGGATTAAAATTTTATGGGCGCGTGTTAAAAACAATGCACAATACCTTAGAAGAAAATTCATTTTAAAAAGGTTTTCAAATATCACGTTCATAAAGAAACGTGAATTGGGGTCGGATCTGTATTCGCGCAGGAAACACATATGAAAAGTGATGCACTCATCGGAAGGTTCCCAGAGTTTGGATGGTCGGATCGAGCTGAAATTTTGAAGGGTGGTAGATATGGGAATTCTGCAGCAGATGAACGGTTGGATCTTCCAAAGGACTTCCGAGCTGGGCTCTGGACACCACGCCCTAAACTCATCCAGATTCCCATCTTAATTTGACAGGGCTCCAGTATATCGTAGATTGTCAGAGATTCCTCCATCGGAACTCGACGAAATTTTCCAGGGTTGTTGTAGACTCGATTCCGCACAATTCGACCAAAGTGATCGTTAAAACCACACTCGAGGAGGCGGTGGCGGAGGATACGCGTTCATTGTCCAGAAAAACAGCACGGTCGCCCGAGGGTAATGTTGACGTTGAGCCTCCGAGCTCTATGGACGATTCCTCCATGATCTTGATAGAGATCGGAGTTGGTGTTGATGAAGTCCCTCGTCCGAACATGACGATCGGAGGTAGGGCACAGTCCTCGGTCAAGCCAAGGTGACCAGTCGAGCCGGTGATGAAGATGTCAACGTCGCAGTTAATCTGCGGACGAGCCATCGATCCTTTTGCCGATCACACAGCAGAACTCTCAATGAAAGCACCATTATCGGTGTCAAAACCGGTAGATCTCGGGTAGGGAGTCTCGAACTATGTGTTTAAGGATCGATGGTAACAGGAGACAGGGGATAGGGGACACGATGTTTACCCAGGTTCGGGCCCTCTTGATGGAGGTAATACCCTACGTCCTTCTTGATTGATATTGATGAATATGAGTGTTACAAGAGTTGATCTACCTTGAGATCATATGTTGTCGTCTAAACCCTATAACTATGATGAGTAATGTCATAATCCTCTATTGACTAGCCTGGCCTCGGCTTATATAACATACCAGAGGCCTAGGATAACAAGAGTCCTAGTCGAATACGTCGGTGGAGAGGAGTCCTTATCTTGATCACCAAGTCTTGTGGAATCTTCCTCGTATGTCTTCGGCTATCCGAACTGTTGGGGAACGTTGCAGAAAATTAAAACTTTTCCTACGGTTTCACCAAGATCCATCTATGAGTTCATCTAAGCAACGAGTCAAGGGAGAGAGTTTGCATCTACATACCACTTGTAGATCACGAGCGGAAGCTAGCCAAGGGAATGGTGATGATGGAGTCGTACTCGAACGTGATTCGGATCACCGATGTCCAAGTGCTGAACGGACAGCACCTCCGCGTTCAACACACGTACGGGACGGGAGACGTCTCCTCCTTCTTGATCCAGCAAGGGGGAAGGAGAGGTTCAGGAAGATTGCTCCAACGGCAGCACGACGGCGTGGTGTAGTTGGTGCAGCAGTACTCCGACAGGGCTTCGCCAAGCATATACGGAGGAGGAGAGGTGTTAGGGAGGGGAGGGGCTGCGCCTTGGCTTGTGTTAAGCTCCCATGCGCCTCCCCACTACATATAGGGGTGGAGGGGCTGGTTTCTTGCCCTCCAAGTCCATTGGGGCGTTGGCCAAGGTGGGAGGAAAGAAATCCCATCATTTCCTTCCCCACCGATTGTTATCCCCCCTTTTTAGGGATCTTGATCTTATCCCTTCGGGATATGATCTTATTCCTTCTAAGGGGGGATCTTGGTGCGCCTTGACCAGGGGTGTGGGGCCTTTCCCCCACTACTCACGTTCATGTGGGTCCCCCCATGCAGGTGGGCCCCACTCCAGAACCTTCTAGAACCTTCCCGGTACAATACCGAAAAATCCTGAACATTTTCCGGTGGCCAAAATAGGACTTCCCATATATAAATCTTTACCTCCGGACCATTCCGGAACTCCTCGTGACGTCCGGGATCTCATCCGGGACTCCGAACAACATTCGGTAACCACATACAAACTTCCTTTATAACCCTAGCGTCATCGAACCTTAAGTGTGTAGACCCTACGGGTTCGGGAGACATGTAGACATGACCGAGACGTTCTCCGGTCAATAACCAACAGCGGGATCTGGATACCCATGTTGGCTCCCACATGCTTCTAGATGTTGTCATCGGATGAACCACGATGTCGAGGATTCGATCAAACCCTGTATACAATTCCCTTTGTCAATCGGTACGTTACTTGCCCGAGACTCGATCGTCGGTATCCCAATACCTTGTTCAGTCTCGTTACCGGCAAGTCACTTTACTCGTACCGTAATGCATGATCTCGTGGCCAACACTTTGGTCACCTTGAGCTCATTATGATGATGCATTACCGAGTGGGCCCAGAGATACCTCTCCGTCATACGGAGTGACAAATCCCAGTCTCGATCCGTGTCAACCCAACAGCTACTTTCGGAGATACCTGTAATGCACCTTTATAGTCACCCAGTTACGTTGTGACGTTTGATACACCCAAGGCACTCCTACGGTATCCGGGAGTTACACGATCTCATGGTCTAAGGAAGAGATACTTGACATTGGCAAAGCTCTAGCAAACGAACTAAACGACCTTTGTGCTATGCTTAGGATTGGGTCTTGTCCATCACATCATTCTCCTAATGATGTGATCCCGTTATCAACGACATCCAATGTCCATAGCCAGGAAATCATGACTATTTGTTGATCACAACGAGCTAGTCAACTAGAGGCTCACTAGGGACATATTGAGGTCTATGTATTCACACATGTATTACGATTTCCGGATAATACAGTTATAGCATGAATAAAAGACAATTATCATGAACAATGAAATATAATAATACTTTTATTATTGCCTCTAGGGCATATTTCCAACAATCTCCCACTTTCACTAGAGTCACCAATCTAGTTACATTGTGATGAATCGAACACCCATATAGTTCTGGTGTTGATCATGTTTAGCTCGCGAGAGAGGTTTAGTCAACGGATCTGCGACATTCAGATCCGTATGTACTTTGCAAATTTCTATGTCTCCATCTTGAACATTTTCACGGATGGAGTTGAAACGACGCTTGATGTGCCTGGTCTTCTTGTGAAACCTGGGCTCCTTGGCAAGGGCAATAGCTCCAGTGTTGTCACAGAAGAGTTTGATTGGCCCCGCTGATGAACTCCTTCACCCAAATCGCTTCATGCGCTGCCTCCGAGGCTGCCATGTACTCCGCTTCACACGTAGATCCCGCCACGACGCTCTGCTTGCAGCTGCACCAACTTACTGCTCCACCGTTCAACATATACACGTATCCGGTTTGTGACTTAGAGTCATCCGGATCTGAGTCGAAGCTAGCGTCGACGTAACCCTTTACGACAAGCTCTTCGTCTCCTCCATAAACGAGAAACATGTCCTTTGTCCTTTTCAGGTACTTCAGGATATTCTTGACTGCTGTCTAGTGTTCCTTGCCGGGATTACTTTGGTATCTAGCTACCAAACTCACGGCAAGGTTTACGTCAGGTCTGGTACACAGCATGGCATACATAATAGATCCTATGGCTGAAGCATAGGGGATGACACTCATCTCTTCTTTATCTTTTGCCGTGGTCGGTGACTGAGCCGAGCTCAATCTCACACCTTGTAACATAGGCAATAACCCCTTCTTGGACTGATCCATTTTGAACCTCTTCAAAATCTTATCAAGGTATGTGCTTTGTGAAAGACCTATGAGGCGTCTCGATCTATCTCTATAGATCTTGATGCCTAATATGTAAGCAGCTTCTCCAAGGTCCTTCATTGAAAAACACTTATTCAAGTAGGCCTTAATGCTGTCCAGAAATTCTATATTATTTCCCATCAAGAGTATGTCATCTACATATAATATGAGAAATGCTACAAAGCTCCCACTCACTTTCTTGTAAACGCAGGCTTCTCCATAAGTCTGCATAAACCCAAACGCTTTGATCATCTCATCAAATCGAATGTTCCAACTCCGAGATGCTTGCACCAGCCCATAAATGGATCGCTGGAGCTTGCATACTATGTTAGCGTTCTTAGGATCGACAAAACCTTCTGGCTGCATCATATACAGTTCTTCCTTAAGATGCCCGTTAAGGAATGCTGTTTTGACGTCCATCTGCCATATCTCATAATCATAGTATGCGGCAATTGCTAACATGATTCGGACGGACTTTAGCTTCGCTACGGGAGAGAATGTCTCGTCGTAGTCAATCCCTTGAACCTGTCGATAACCCTTAGCAACAAGTCGAGCTTTATAGATGGTGACATTACCATCCGCGTCTGTCTTCTTCTTAAAGATCCATTTGTTTTCTATCGCTCGCCGATCATCGAGAAAGTCTGTCAAAGTCCATACTTTGTTTTCATACATGGATTCTATCTCGGATTTCATGGCTTCAAGCCATTTGTTGGAATCTGGGCCCGCCATCGCTTCTTCATAGTTCGAAGGTTCACCGTTGTCTAACAACATGATTTCCAGGACGGGGTTGCCGTACCACTCTGGTGCGGAACGTGTCCTTGTGGACCTACGAAGTTCAGTAGCAACCTGATCCGAAGTACCTTGATCATCATCATTGGTTTCCTCTTCAGTTGGTGTGGGCATCACAGGAACATTTTCCTGAGCTGCACCACTTTCCCGTTCGAGAGGTAGTACTTCATCGAGTTCTACTTTCCTCCCACTTACTTCTTTCGAGAGAAACTCTTTTTCCAGAAAGCATCCGTTCTTGGCAACAAAGATTTTTCCCTCGGATCTTAAGTAGAAGGTATACCCGACAGTTTCCTTAGGGTATCCTATGAAGACGCATTTTTCCGACTTGGGTTCGAGCTTTTCAGGTTGAAGTTTCTTGACATAAGCATCGCATCCCCAAACTTTTAGAAACGACAGCTTAGGTTTCTTCCCAAACCATAATTCATACGGCGTCGTCTCAACGGATTTAGACGGTGCCCTATTTAAAGTGAATGTAGCTGTCTCTAGAGCGTATCCCCAAAATGATAGCGGTAAATCAGTAAGAGACATCATAGACCGCACCATATCCAATAGAGTGCGATTACGACGTTCGGACACACCGTTTCGCTGAGGTGTTCCAGGCGGCGTGAGTTGTGAAACGATTCCACATTTCCTTAAGTGTGTGCCAAATTCGTGACTTAAATATTCTCCTCCACGATCTGATCGTAGGCACTTTATCTTTCGGTCACGTTGATTCTCCACCTCATTCTGAAATTCCTTGAACTTTTCAAAGGTCTCAGACTTGTGTTTCATTAAGTAGACATACCCATATCTACTTAAGTCATCAGTGAGAGTGAGAACATAACGATATCCTCCGCGAGCCTCAACGCTCATTGGACCGCACACATCGGTATGTATGATTTCCAATAAGTTGGTTGCTCGCTCCATTGTTCCGGAGAATGGAGTCTTGGTCATCTTGCCCATGAGGCATGGTTCGCACATGTCAAACGATTCATAATCAAGAGACTCTAAAAGTCCATCGGCATGGAGCTTCTTCATGCGCTTGACACCAATGTGACCAAGGCGGCAGTGCCACAAGTATGTGGGACTATCGTTATCAACTTTACATCTTTTGGCATCTACACTATGAACATGTGTAATATTACGCTCGAGATTCATTAGGAATAAACCATTGACCATCGGAGCATGACCATAAAACATATCTCTCATATAAATCGAACAACCATTATTCTCAGACTTAAATGAGTAGCCATCTCGTATTAAACGAGATCTAGATACAATGTTCATGCTCAAACTTGGCACTAAATAACAATTATTAAGGTTCAAAACTAATCCTGTAGGTAAATGTAGAGGCAGCGTGCCGACGGCGATCACATCGACTCTGGAACCATTCCCGACGCGCATCGTCACCTCGTCCTTCGCCAGTCTCCGTTTATTCCGCAGCTCCTGCTGTGAGTTACAAATATGAGCAACGGCACCGGTATCAAATACCCAGGAGTTACTACGAGTACTGGTAAGGTACACATCAATTACATGTATATCAAATATACCTTTGGTTTTGCCGGCCTTCTTATCTGCTAAGTATTTGGGGCAGTTCCGCTTCCAGTGACCCTTCCCCTTGCAATAAAAGCACTCAGTCTCAGGCTTAGGTCCATTCTTTGACTTCTTCCCGGTAACTGGCTTACCAGGCGTGGCAACCTCCTTGCCGTCCTTCTTGAAGTTCTTCTTACCCTTGCCCTTCTTGAACTTAGTGGTCTTATTGACCATCAACACTTGATGTTCTTTCTTGATTTCAGCCTCTGCTGACTTCAGCATCGAGAACACTTCAGGAATGGTCTTTTCCATCCCCTGCATGTTGTAGTTCATCACAAAGCTCTTGTAGCTTGGTGGGAGCGACTGGAGGATTCTGTCAATGACCGCCTCATCTGGGAGGTTAATGTTCAGCTGGGTCATACGGTTGTGCAACCCAGACATCTTCAGGATGTGCTCACTGACAGAACTGTTTTCCTCCATCTTACAACTGGAGAACTTGTCGGAGACATCATATCTCTCGACCCGGGCATGAGCTTGGAAAACTAGTTTCAGCTCTTCGAACATCTCATATGCTCCGTGATGCTCAAAACGCTTTTGGAGCCCCGGTTCTAAGCTGTAAAGCATGCCGCACTGAACGAGGGAGTAATCATCAGCGCGAGTTTGCCAAGCATTCATAATGTCTTGGTTCTCTGGGACGGGAGCGTCACCTAGCGGTCCTTCTAGGACATATTGTTTCCTGGCAGCTATGAGGATGATCCTCAGGTTCCGGACCCAGTCTGTATAGTTGCTGCCATCATCTTTCAGCTTGGTTTTCTCTAGGAACGCGTTGAAGTTCATGTTGACATGAGCGTTGGCCATTTGATCTACAAGACATATTTGCAAAGGTTTTAGACTAAGTTCATGATAATTAAGTTCTAATAAAATTATGAACTCCCACTCAGATTAGACATCCCTTTAGTCATCTAAGTGTTACACGATCCGAGTCGACTAGGCCGTCCCCGATCAACACGTGAGACGGACTAGTCATCGTCGGTGAACATTCTCATGTTGATCGTATCTTCCATACGACTCGTGTTCGACCTTTCGGTCTCCGTGTTCCGAGGCCATGTCTGCACATGCTAGGCTCGTCAAGTTAACCCTAAGTGTTTTCGCTGTGTAAAACTGTCTTACACCCGTTGTATGTGAACGTAAGAATCCATCACACCCGATCATCACGTGGTGCTTAGAAGCGATGAACTGTAGCAACGGTGCACAGTTAGGGGAGAACACTTCTTGAAATTTTTGTAAGGGATCATCTTATTTACTACCGTCGTCCTAAGTAAACAAGATGCATAAACATAATAAACATCACATGCAATTATATAGTTGTGACATGATATGGCCAATATCATATAGCTCCATTGATCTTCATCTTCGGGGCTCCATGATCATTCTGTCACCGGCTTGACACCATGATCTCCATCATCATGATCTCCATCATCGTGTCTTCATGAAGTTGTCACGCCAACGACTACTTCTACTTCTGTGGCTAACACGTTTAGCAATAAAGTAAAGTGAGTTACATGGCGTTCTTCAATGACACGCAGGTCATACAAAAAATAAAGACAACTCCTATGGCTCATGCCGGTTGTCATACTCATCGACATGCAAGTCGTGAATCCTATTACAAAGAACATGATCTCATACATCACAATTCATCATTCATCACAACTTCTGGCCATATCACATCACATGATCAATCGCTGCAAAAACAAGTTAGACGTCCTCTAATTGTTGTTGCATCTTTTACGTGGCTGCAATTGGGTTCTAGCAAGAATGTTTTCTTACCTACGAATAACCACAACGTGATTTTGTCAACTTCTATTTACCCTTCATAAGGGCCCTTTTCATCGAATCCGCGCCAACTAAAGTGGGAGAGACAGACACCCGCCAGCCACCTTATGCAACTAGTGCATGTCAGTCGGTGGAACCGGTCTCACGTAAGCGTACGTGTAAGGTTGGTCCGGGCCGCTTCATCCCACAATACCGCCGAAGCAATAAAAGACTAGTAGAGGCAAGTAAGATGACAAAATCCACGCCCACAACAAAATTGTGTTCTACTCGTGCAAAGAGAACTACGCATAGACCTAGCTCATGATGCCACTGTTGGGGAACGTTGCAGAAAATTAAATTTTTTCCTACGGTTTCACCAAGATCCATCTATGAGTTCATCTAAGCAACGAGTCAAGGGAGAGAGTTTGCATCTACATACCACTTGTAGATCACGAGCGGAAGCTAGCCAAGGGAATGGTGATGATGGAGTCGTACTCGAACGTGATTCGGATCACCGATGTCCAAGTGCTGAACGGACAGCACCTCCGCGTTCAACACACGTACGGGACGGGAGACGTCTCCTCCTTCTTGATCCAGCAAGGGGGAAGGAGAGGTTGAGGAAGATTGCTCCAGCGGCAGCATGACGACGTGGTGTAGTTGGTGCAATAGTACTCCGACAGGGCTTCGCCAAGCATATACGGAGCAGGAGAGGTGTTGGGGAGGGGAGGGGCTGCGCCTTGGCTTGTGTTAAGCTCCCATGCGCCTCCCCACTATATATAGGGGTGGAGGGGCTGGTTTCTTGCCCTCCAAGTCCATTGGGGCGTTGGCCAAGGTGGGAGGAAAGAAATCCCATCATTTCCTTCCCCACCGATTGTTATCCCCCCTTTTTAGGGATCTTGATCTTATCCCTTCGGGATATGATCTTATTCCTTCTAAGGGGGGATCTTGGTGCGCCTTGACCAAGGGTGTGGGGCCTTTCCCCCACTACTCACGTTCATGTGGGTCCCCCCATGCAGGTGGGCCCCACTCCGGAACCTTCTAGAACCTTCCCGGTACAATACCGAAAAATCCCGAACATTTTCCGGTGGCCAAAATAGGACTTCCCATATATAAATCTTTACCTCCGGACCATTCCGGAACTCCTCATGACGTCCGGGATCTCATCCGGGACTCCGAACAACATTCGGTAACCACATACAAACTTCCTTTATAACCCTAGCGTCATCGAACCTTAAGTGTGTAGACCCTACGGGTTCGGGAGACATGTAGACATGACCGAGACGTTCTCCGGTCAATAACCAACAGCGGGATCTGGATACCCATGTTGGCTCCCACATGCTTCTCGATGTTGTCATCGGATGAACCACGATGTCGAGGATTCGATCAAACCCTGTATACAATTCCCTTTGTCAATCGGTACGTTACTTGCCCGAGACTCGATCGTCGGTATCCCAATACCTTGTTCAGTCTCGTTACCGGCAAGTCACTTTACTCGTACCGTAATGCATGATCTCGTGGCCAACACTTTGGTCACCTTGAGCTCATTATGATGATGCATTACCGAGTGGGCCCAGAGATACCTCTCCGTCATACGGAGTGACAAATCCCAGTCTCGATCCGTGTCAACCCAACAGCTACTTTCGGAGATACTTGTAATGCACCTTTATAGTCACACAGTTACATTGTGACGTTTGATACACCCAAGGCACTCCTACGGTATCCGGGAGTTACACGATCTCATGGTCTAAGGAAGAGATACTTGACATTGGCAAAGCTCTAGCAAACGAACTAAACGACCTTTGTGCTATGCTTAGGATTGGGTCTTGTCCATCACATCATTCTCCTAATGATGTGATCCCGTTATCAACGACATCCAATGTCCATAGCCAGGAAATCATGACTATCTGTTGATCACAACGAGCTAGTCAACTAGAGGCTCACTAGGGACATATTGAGGTCTATGTATTCACATGTGTATTACGATTTTCGGATAATACAGTTATAGCATGAATAAAAGACAATTATCATGAACAATGAAATATAATAATACTTTTATTATTGCCTCTAGGGCATATTTCCAACACGAACTGGCCCATGAGTAAACGGCCATGGGGGTCCTCGGCCCAATCCAACTGATCGGGAGACGATGTGGTGAGTACCCCCTAGTCCAGGACATCGTCACCCTACTCACTCACATTGATATCTATTGATGGGCATCTCCATAGCCCGTTGATACGCCTAGTTGATGTGAGACTATCTTCTCCCTTTTTTGTCTTCTCGACAACCACCATTCTATTCCACCTAAAGTGATATGTCCATGGCTTACGCTCATGTATTGCGTGAAGATTGAAAAAGTTTTGAGAATGTCAAAAGTATGAAACAATTGCTTGTCTTGTCATCAGGGTTGTGTATGATTTAAATATTTTGTGTGGTGAAGATAGAGCATATCCAGACTATATGATTTTGTAGGGAAAACTTTCTTTGGCCATGTTATTTTGAGAAGACATAATTGCTTAGTTAGTATGCTTGAGGTATTATTATTTTTATGTCAATATTAAACTTTTTTCTCGAATCATTCGGATATGAATATTCATACCACAATTACGAAAAATTACATTGAAATTATGCCAAGTAGCATTACACATGAAAAATTCTGTTTTTATCATTTACCTACTCGAGGACGAGCAGGAATTAAGCTTTCGGATGCTTGATACATCTCCAATGTATCTATAATTTTTTATTGCTCCATGCTATATTATCTTCTATTTTGGAAATTATTGGGCGTTATTATCCACTTTTATATTATTTTTGGGACTAACCTACTAACCGGAGGCCCAGCCCAGAATTGTTGTTTTTTTGCCTATTTTAGGGTTTCAAAGAAAAGGAATATCAAACAGAGTCCAAACAAAATGAAACCTTTGGGAACGTAATTTTTGGAACGAACAAGATCCAGGAGACTTGGACCCTATGTCAAGCAACCAACAGGGAGGCCACGAGGTAGGGGGCGCAACTACCCCCCTAGGCGCGCCCTCCACACTTGTGGGTCAACTGTTGCTCCACTGACGTACTTTTTCCTCCTATATATACCTACATACCCCCAAATGATCAGATACGGAGCCAAAACCCTAATTCCACCGCCATAACTTTCTGTATCCACGAGATCCCATCTTGGGGCCTGTTCCGGAGCTCCGCCGGAGGGGGCATCGATCACGGAGGGCTTCTACATCAACACCATAGCCTCTCCGATGAAGTGTGAGTAGTTTACCTCAGACCTTCAGATCCATAGTTATTAGCTAGATGGTTTCTTCTCTCTTTTTGGATCTCAATACAAAGTTCTCCCCCTCTCTTGTGGAGATCTATTCGATGTAATCTTCTTTTTGTGGTGTGTTTTTTGAGACCTATAAATTGTGGGTTCATGATCAAGTTTATCTATGAACAATATTTGAATCTTCTCTGAATTCTTTTATGTATGATTGGTTATCTTTGCAAGTCTCTTCGAATTATCAGTTTGGTTTGGCCTACTAGATCGAGGATAACAAGTTGGAGTTTTCATCATATTGCATGAGTTTATCCCTCTACATCATGTCATCTTGCTTAAGGCGTTACTCTGTTCTTATGAACTTAATACTCTAGATGCATGCTGGATAGCGGTCGATGTATGGAGTAATAGTAGTAGATACAGGCAGGAGTCGATCTACTTTTCTCGGACATGATGCCTATATACATGATCATACCTAGATATTCTCATAACTATGCTCAATTCTGTGAATTACTCAACAGTAATTTGTTCACCCACCGTAAAATACCTATGCTTTTGAGAGAAGCCACTAGTGAAACCTATGGCCCCCGGGTCTATATTCATCATATTAAACCTTCCAATACTTTGCTTTTATTTACTTTGCATCTTTATCATAAAAATAACAAAAATATTATCTTATCATATCTATCAGATCTCACTCTCGTAAGTGACCATGTAGGGATTGACAACCCCTTATCGCGTTGGTTGTGAGGATTTATTTGTTTTGTGTAGGTGCGAGGGACTCGCGCGTAGCCTCCTACTGGATTGATACCTTGGTTCTCCAAAACTGAGGGAAATACTTACGCTACTTTGCTGCACCACCCTTTCCTCTTCAAGGGAAAACCAACGCAAGTGCTCAAGAGGTAGCATTTGACACTGTGAAAATGACCATTTTGCCCTTGCACGTAAACAGCCCCTCCGAGAGAGAACTGTTTCCGGCAAATCTTTCCACGGCTTCACCGCACTTCTCCCAGTGCCTTCTTCATCCCCAGGCAAGCCACAATACTCACTTGCATGATAGTCATGCAGTAGCCATGGTTTTCAACTTCAATATTTATTAAATGATTGCTTGTTTAAAATATGGTTATCGTTGTTTCAGTAATGCTTCTAGGTTAGTGCTTACTTTCTTGCTATGTTGTTATGCACCTTGTTATCATGCCCTGCTAGTTGCTAGTATTCCTTTCATATGCTTATGCTTGCTAGTAGTACATGTTGATATTGGTGATGGTCTTCGGTGCATGACTGCCGTCTGTCCCGAGTACCATTGTTATGCATGATCCATTGCATCCAGTTGGTTAAATGATTGCATGGTAGCATTGTTGATATATCTTGCATGATATTTATTATTGATGCTAGTGGTCATGCTAGGTTGCAATGAGTAGTGTTGTACTTGTGATCTTCATGCTCGTCATTATACTATGTTCAGTTGGATATGATTCATTGTGGATATGGTGGATAATTATGTTGCACCCCGTGCTTATGTTGATATCATGTTTATGCATTATCGCATCATGTTATTTTATCATGGATTAGCATATTGCATTCAAGTTTAACCGGATTAAATTGAACTTGAACAACTGTTGGCTGAGTCATAGTGCCACCATATCGAAACTGACCAGTGCAACCACGCTTACCTTTATAAGAAGGTCCTAACTGGGTCTATTGTCGTGTCTCTCACCGGTGCCTCCAACTAGGGAAGGTTATGGGCGTGCTTACCCGGATCAGGTAGGCAGACATAACCTTGTGTGCCTGTAGATTTGATGATAAGCGCTTTTGTCCCTGTTTGGGACGGGCCACGACAGTGGCCGTTGTGTCTTTGGTGGACACGGGGCCACCCATGACTTAGCCCAAAGGGGAGTTGGTCGGAGTGGCCGAGAGAGTGTCATGACAGTAGATCGGTTTTGTCGGAACGCCGTTGGTCCACCCGAATGGGAGTGCGAGGCCATGGGTTTCATGGTGTGGGTACAGTGTACTAAGCTCTGTAGAGTGTATATTAAATCTATCGATAGCCGCGCCCACGGATAAGGGCCCAGTTCATAGTTGGTCACACTATGTGTCAACAGTATAATAATAACTTTATTAATGACAACCCCGGTTCGATGATGAGATAAGTTGGTTGTGATCGTCGGAATGATCACCGTTTGAGACCAAGTGTTGGTCATGGTTGTGATCGCCGGAATGATCACCGTGGTATCGAGGATACCGAGTTGTTGGATATTCGTGATGTTGTGTGAGAATCGTGGGTAAAGATCAAGCTCCTTGTGGTCATTTAATGATTACTAGGGTATTGTTTATAACAAGCTTGATTTGATCCTGAGATAATCGTGTGATGTCCGAGGTTGGTAAGTGATGCATGTGATGGTTACGTAGTAACCCGAGCGGAATAAATAGTGCATATAGTGTCATCATGTTGCATGCTAGTATCGTCAGATTCATATGTTCATGCCATGCTCATGTTGTTCTAGCTGTATAATGTTCAGGTTGCTCATGTCATGTTGTCATGAGGATCTCATGTTAATTCCTGCTTAACCTATAAATTGCCATGCTATTGTTTGTCTTGAATGCTTCTGGTTATTGTGAGCTTGCAAGTACATTCAATGTATTGACCTGGCGTGTCATGCCAGTTTGCAGGTCGTGCAAGGATTGCTTGCTTGTTTGGTGTTGTTCCTGTGTTCGCGAGCTAGGATAAGCGTTCTAGCCAGAGTCCCTGCGGAGTGGAGTTCACCACTGTCGTCGTTGTTCCGCTGCTAGAAGTTTTTCCGCTGCTTCGAGTTGTTTTGCTGCTTGCATAGAGCAACTGAGGATGGCGTAGTGTCGCTGTGTCGATGTTATTCATTGTAATATCGGAGACCTTGTATTCCTATACGTGTAATAATAGAAAGCTGGTTTGTTCTATGCTAAGCAGTGCCGTATTCCAGAAGACTTCTCCTTGATCTCTGGGCTGGAATACGGGGCATTCCGGTTTATCTGAGCCGGGGTGCCACACACACAAACGAGTAAAAGGCAAACAAAAAGAGACGGACTAGAAAAGGGAAGGGGAACGGAAAGAGAGGGCGAATAAAACGGAAAGGGTGAAGTGGGGGAGTGGAAAACGAGAGGCAAATGGCAAATAATGTAATGCGAGGGATAAGAGTTTGTGATGGGTACTTGGTATGTCTTGACTTGTGCGTAGACTCCCCGGCAACGGCGCCAGAAATCCTTCTTGCTACCTCTTGAGCATAGCGTTGGTTTTCCCTTGAAGAGGAAAGGATGATGCAGCAAAGTAGCGTAAGTATTTCCCTCAGTTTTTGAGAACCAAAGTATCAATCTAGTAGGAGGCCACACGCAAGTCCCTCGTACCTAAACAAACAAATAAGAACCTCACAACCAACGCGATAAAGGGGTTGTCAATCCCTTCACGGTCACTTACGAGAGTGAGATCTGATAGAGATGATAAGATAATATTTTTGGTATTTTTATGATAAATATTGAAAGTGAAGATTGCAAAATAAAATAGATTGGAAACTTATATGATAAAAGATAGACCCGGGGGCCATAGGTTTCACTACTGGCTTCTCTCAAGATAACATAAGTATTACGGTGGGTGAACAAATTACTATCGAGCAATTGATAGAAAAGCGAATAATTATGAGAATATCTAGGCATGATCATGTATATAGGCATCACGTCCGTGACAAGTAGACCGACTCATGCCTACATCTACTACTATTAATCCACACATCCACCGCTATCTAGCATGCATCTAGAGTATTAAATTCATAAGAACAGAGTAATGCATTAGGTAAGATGACATGATGTAGAGGGATAAACTCAAGCAATATGATATAAACCCATCTTTTTTATCCTCGATGGCAACAATACAATACGTGTTGTTTCCCTTTCTGTCACTGGGATCGAGCACTGCAAGATTGAACCCAACGCTAAGCATTTCTCCCATTGCAAGAAAGAGCAATCTAGTAGGCCAAACCAAACTGATAAGTCGAACAGACTTGCAAAGATAACCAATCATACATAAAAGATTTCAGAGAAGAATCAAATATTGTTCATCGATATACTTGATCATAAACCCACAATTCATCAGATCTCAACAAACACACCGCAAAAAGAGTTACATCGAATAGATCTCCAAGAAGATCGAGGAGAACTTTGTATTGAGATCCAAAGAGAGAGAAGAAGCCATCTAGCTAATAACTATGGACCCGAAGGTCTGAAGGAAACTACTCACACATCACCGGAGAGGCCATGGAGTTGATGTAGAGGCCCTCCATGATCGATGCCCTCTCCGGCGGAGCTCTGGAAAAGGGCCCAAGATGGGATCTCTTGGGTACAGAAGGTTGTGGCGGTGGAAATAGGGTTTCGTGGTGCTCCTGGTATTTTTCAGGGTATATCTATACCTACTATTAAAGGGAATAGGTATTCTTGGTTTGGTTCAGTCCAACTATTAAAGGGAATAGATATTCTTGGTTTGGTTCAGTCATTTTCAATTCGATGGGCCTTTTATGGGCTTCATGGAGTCCGCGAAAAATAATTAGGTCAAAACAAATTAACATTATGGGAATTTAAACAGGACCTCCTGTCTGGATCTTCGATGCAACAACCTATGCGTCATTCACATTTACTAAATCCCAACTCGCTCTAAATATATGAGTGGCCGTCCTCGTGTTTAAACGAATGAGCTAATTAAAGAAAGAATTTTGGACTTAAATAAAATATTTAAATGGATGTGGTTAATTAAAAAAAGGACTATGGGTAAACTGGTGGACTAATTAAAAGAAAGATTGTGGTCTTAATAAATAGAATTTTCAAATAGATGAGGCTAATTAAAGGAAGGACTTGAGGTAAAAAGGTAGGATAGTTAAAAAGAAGGCTATGTATGCTTGAATGTGTTGGGATATTAAATTAGAGAAGGAAGGATTTGATTCCCGACTAAAACGGGTGAGGACGTCACGGTAACTAAAGGAAGGATTATACTTAGATGGAACCAGTGGGAGATTATGCCCAAAAAAGAAAATATGAACACGAGTAAATTGCGTCGTATTTTTTATGTTCATTTGTAGAAGGAGTGTCGAAACAATTTTTTTTCATAGTGAATCCGGTGCTGTGGGACATTATACTTGCACAAAACATCAATTTTTCCCGTTGCAACGCACGGGCATATGTGCTAGTGAGTATATATAGGAGGAAGAAGTAGGTCGGTTGAGCCACGAGGGGGGAGGGCGTGCCCAGGGGGTAGGCGTGCCCCCTACCTCGTCGACTCCTCGTTTGTTTGTTGACGTCCACTCCAAGTCCTCTGGATCACGTTTGTTCCAAAAATAACTCTCCCGAAGGTTTCATTTCGTTTGGATTCCGTTTGATATTCCTTTTCTGTGAAACACTAAAATAGGCAAAAAAATAGCAATTTGCACTGGGCCTTGGGTTCGTAGGTTAGTCCCAAAAATAATATAAAAGTGTATAATAAAGCCCATTAACATCCAAAACAGATAATATAATAGCATGGAACAATCAAAACTTATAGATACGTTGGACACGTATCAAAGTACTATTGTTTTTTATGTCAATATTAAACTTTTGTTTTGAATCTTATGGATCAGAACATTCATACCACAATAAAGAAAATTACATTGATAAATATGTTAGGTAGCATTCCACATCAAAAATTCTGTTTTTATCATTTACCTACTCGAGAACGAGTAGGAATTAAGCTTGGGGGTGCTTGATACGTCTCCAACGTATCTATAATTTTTATTGTTCCATGCTATTATATTATCTATTTTGGATGTTTTATATGAATTAATATTCTATTTTATATTATTTTTGAGAATATCTTGTCAACCTAGAGCCAAGTGCCAGTTTCTAATTTTTCCTTATTTTTGAGCTTCGCAGAAAAGGAATACCAAACGGAGTCCAAACGGAATAAAATCTTCACGATGATTTTTCTTGGACCAGAAGACACCAAGGTACTTGGAGTCCAAGTCAGAAGAGCCGCGAGGCGGCGGCTAGGGTGGGAGGCATGCCCTAGGGGAGCGCGCGCCCCTAACTTGCCACCTCCTCAGGACTCCTCTGACCTAGCCCTTCCTCCTATATATTCACATATATTCCAGAAACACCTGAAGCATCCATGAAAACATTTTTCACCGCCGCAACCTTCTGTTCCCATGAGATCCCATCTTGGGGCCTTTTCCGGCATACTGCCGGAGGGGGATTCGATCACGGAGGCCTACATCAACTCTATTGCCCTTCCGATGAAGCATGAGTAGTTTATCATAGACCTACGGGTCCATAGCTAGTAGCTAGATGGCTTCTTCTCTCGCTTTGATTCTCAATACCATGTTCTCCTCGATGTTCTTGGACATCTGTCCGATGTAATCTTTTTTTGCGGTGTGTTTGTCGAGATCCGATGAATTGTGGATTTATGATCATCTTATCTATGAATGTTATTTGAATCTTCTCTAAATTCTTATATGCATGGTTTTGTATCTTTGTATTTCTCTTCGAATTACCGGTTTGGTTTGGCCAACTAGATTGGGTTTTTCTTGCAATGGTAGAGGTGCTTAGCTTTGGGCTCAATCTTGCGTGATTTCACCCAGTGAGAAAGTAGGGGTAGCAAGACACGTATTGAATTGTTGCCATCGAGGATAAAAAGATGGGGTTTATATCATATTGCATGAGTTTATTCCTCTACATCATGTCATCTTACTTAAGGCGTTACTCTGTTCTTTATGAACTTAATACTCTAGATGCATGCTGGATAGCGGTCGATGTGTCGAGTAATAGTAGTAGATGCAGGCAGGAGTCGGTCTACTTGACACGGACGTGATGCCTATATTGCATAATCATTGCCTTGGATATCGTCATAACTTTGCGCTTTTCTATCAATTGCTCGATAGTAATTTGTTCACCCACTGTATTATTTGCCTTCATGAGAGAAGCCTCTAGTGAAACCTATGGCCCCCGGGTCTATTTTCCATCATATTAGTTTCTGATCTACTATTTTGCAATATGTTATTTTCAGATCTATAAAGCAAAATACCCAAAAATATTTTATCTTTTGTTTAGTTTTATTTATCTATCTCTATCAGATCTCACCTTTGCAAGTGACCGTGAAGGGAATGAAAACCCCTTTATCGCGTTGGGTGCAAGTGTTTGTTTGTTTGTGTAGGTATTGGTGATTTGCGCGTTCTTCTCCTACTAGATTGATACCTTGGTTCTTAACTGAGGGAACTACTTATCTCTACTTTGCTGCATCACCCTTTCCTCTTCAAGGGAAAAACAACGCAAGCTCAAGAAGTAGCAAGACAGAACAAATCCAGGGATCAAATTCAACAAAACATCATAAAACCAACAAAATCACAAAAAAATTGGGGCTCTTTTTGGTGGGGATTTTTGAAATTTAGGACGAAATCAAACAAAACTAGGCTAGAAAACGGTGGGGGGGCTCCAAATTCGTGATCAACGTGGCTCATGGTACCAAGATGATGTAGGGTGGAACCCTAGGGGCTGATCTTTCACGAAATGGAGGGAATCCCGCGAAGAACATGAATAACCCGAGGGAAATCACGAGAGGAACACTCAAGAACATGTCCAATCACACATCAACTAGACAATCAAGCACACAAGATCCACAAGGGTACATGGACAACAAAGAGAAAGATATAAGGTAGAGTTCATCCCAATCCTTGGAGGAGTTGAGGTCTTGAATCCTAGAAGGATCTTCCCTAGATGGGGTCTTGAATTCACTAGGGATCTTCTAACATGGAGGTCTTGATCTCCATGGGAGTGGTCTCTCTCTCTCTCTCTCTCTCTCTCTCTCTCAAGTGGAGGAGGTAGGAACAAAGCTCACATACAAATGAGCTATCATGTTTGCTCCCCTAGAAAGGAAAAGGTGGAGTTCTATTTATAGTCTAAGCCACGAAGGGGTAAGTGGGAGTGGAATACTAGGCCAAAGGCCCGGCTGTGCACTGGCAGGCGTTGGACGTCCGAGGGACGTCGGTCGTCCGGTCGCTCACGGGCTCCGGTTGTCCGAAGGGCGTCGGACTTCCGACATTTCTTCTCTGGACTGGTGGCACCGGATGTCCGGTTGGCGTCGGTCGCCCAGTAGCAAGCCCAAGGACACCAGTACCGTTCTCACAGTCTTCGAGACTTTCGCATCAAACAATGTGCGAAAAAGAACACTCCGCAGCCTCGCCGAAGTCTATCAAGTTGCAACGATACATCCATGGAGCGACACTGCCATTACCTTCAACGCAAGTGATGAACCTAGATTCCGAACAGCCCGAGCACCAGCCACATTGGTCCTCAGTCCCATAGTGGACGGCTTTCGCCTCACCAAGGTGCTCATGGATGGAGGCAGCGGACTGAACCTCATTTATGAGGAAACCCTTCAAAAAAATGGAAATAGACTGGAACCGCGTCGAGCGAAGCAGCACAACCTTTAGAGGAATAATCCCCAGTCGGGAAGCGCGCTGCACAGGAAAAATCACACTAGATGTGGTGTTCGGCACGCCGGATAATTACAGGTGCGAAAAAGTCACGTTTCAGGTGGCCCCGTTCAAAAGCGGATATCACGCTTTACTAGGGAGGGAAGCATTCACAATCTTCCAAGGAATACCCCATTACGGGTACATGAAGCTTAAGATGCCCGGGCCGAACGGAATTATCACTCTAGCTAGTGATCCGGACATAGCACTCCGCGCCGAAAACAAGACGGCTGCATTAGCCCTTGAGGCACTATCTGAAGCCTTAGCGGCCGAGGAACTGACTGCACTGCGCTCCACAGTTAACAGGGATGATGTGATACTCAACAAGTGATCCAAATCCACATCCTTCAAGCCAGCTGACGAAATAGTCAAATTCCAGGTCCATCCAACGGACCCCAATAAAAAAGCTTCCATTGGGGCACGACTGAACCCTGATGTAGACGCCGCACTGTGAGAGTTCCTACGAGAGAACTGGGACATTTTCGCCTGGCACCCTTCAGACATGCCAGGGATCCCACGCAGGCTGGCCAAACACAGCTTAAATATCCTAAAAGGATTCAAACCTGTCAAACAAGCCCTTCGGCATTTTTCCGAACCCAAGAGACAGGCTATGGGAGAGGAGCTAGCCAAGTTATTGGAGGCCGGATTCATTAGAGACATAAAACATCCGGACTGGCTAGCAAACCTGGTGATGGTACCAAATAAGGACAAATCCTGGCGCCTGTGTGTCGATTTTAAAGACCTTAACAAGGCTTGCCCAAAGGATCCCTTCCCCCTCCCCCGTATTGATCAAATTATCGATGCCACCGCAGGACACAACTCGTTGTGTTTCCTCGACGCATACTCCGGTTACCATCAAATCAAGATGGCAGAATCAGACCAAGCCGCAACAGCATTCATCACACCATACGGCCCATTCTGCTTCAACACAATGCCCTTCGGGCTGAAAAACGCCGGCGCAACATATCAGCGCATGATCCAGACATATCTGGCAAACAAGATCAGCAAAACAGTGGAGGCATATGTGGATGATGTGGTCGTCAAATCAAGACATGTCGAATCTCTAGTAGACGACTTGAGGCTTGCATTCGATAACCTCCAAAAATATGACATCAAGCTCAACCCGGAAAAATGCGTCTTCAGCATTCCAGCCGAAAAGCTCTTGGGCTTCATTGTATCTGGTAGAGGAATTGAAGAAAATCCAGCCAAAATCCGAGCTTTGTTACAATTGGATATCCCAAAGGACCTCAAACAAATACAAAAATTACCGGATGCGTGGCGGCTTTAAGCCGCTTCATCTCCCGCTTGGGAGAAAAGGCACTACCCCTCTATCGCCTCCTTCGGCGCACCGAACACTTCGAGTGGACGGATGCCTCCACGGCCGGACTTGATGAAATAAAAGCCATATTGTCAACAAACCCAGTCCTGGCCGCGCCAAACACCGGCGAACCTATGTTATTGTACATTGCAGCAACACATCAAGTTGTCAGTGCAGTGCTCGTTGTCGAGCGGGAAACGGATGGACACAAATTCCCCCTTCAAAGGCCGGTCTACTACGTATCCACTGTCCTCACTCCATGCAAATCAAGGTACCCGCATTATCAAAAGATTGCATACGCGGTATTCATGGCATCCCGGAAGCTACGACACTACTTTCAAGAGTGTTCCATAACAGTAGCCTCGGAAGTACCACTCAACAATATTATCAACAACCGCAATGCAACGGGCCGGATTGCAAAATGGGCCATCGAGCTTCTCCCGTTCGATATAACCTATAAGCCACGACGAGCTATTAAATCGCAAGTTTTGGCTGACTTTATCGCAGAATGGACGGAGGCCGAGCTCCCTAAAGAGTACGACACATATTCAAACTGGATTATGCATTTCGACGGCTCCAAAATGTTGGCCAGACTGGGGGCTGGCGTCGTCCTGACGTCCCCCACAGGAGACACAGTCCAATATGTGCTCCAGATCATGTACACGGATTCCAACAATGCAGCCGAATATGAGGCCCTCCTACATGGTCTCCAGATAGCAGTATCCATGGGTATCCAACGCCTAGAGGTACGCGGGGATTCAAACCTTGCGATATCCCAAATAAATGGAGACTTTGATGCCAAGGACCCAAAAATGGCAGCTTACCGCAACGCTGTCCTAAAAATGTCAGCTCGGTTCGAAGGGCTGGAGTTTCACCATATAGCCCGAGAAAACAATCAAGCAGCGGACGTCCTGGCACGCATTGGAGCGAAGCGCGATGCAGTCCCCCCCAACATATTTTTGGAAAGATTGTTCAAGCCATCCGTAGCATGGGAGGGGGAACCCGCAAATAATAGCCCGGACCTAGCCGCACCACTCGACGCGGAACAATCTGACACAATTGGAGGCTCTGCCAGTGAAATTACACCTTCAGCCCACGTAATCATGGCGGTTATCGCCCCGTGGACAGAACCATTCCTAGCCAACCTTACTAGGCAGGAACTCCCGGAGGACCAAAACTAGGCCCGCTGCATAGTGCGGCGATCTAAAGCCTATAGAGTCCATGAGGGAGAGCTTTATAAGAAAAGCACTACCGGAGTCCTTCAAAGGTGCATCTCCGAAGAGGAAGGGCGGAACCTTCTGGCTGAAATTCATGCCGGACTTGGTGGTCACCATGCCGCTGCTCGGTGCCTTGTTAGCAAGGCTTTCCGTACAGGCTTTTATTGGCCGACGGCCCGGGCAGACGCTCAGGACCTCCAACGATGCGCTGGTTGCCAACTTTTTGCCAACCAAAGCCATATGCCACCCACCGCACACCAAACTATACCCATCACCTGGCCTTTTACGGTCTGGGGGCTTGACATGGTCGGACCCCTTAAAGGTGGGACCGATAGGAAAAAATACTTACTGGTCATGGTGGATATATTCACCAAATGGATAGAAGCCAAGCCTGTTAAAAGGGCCGAATCCGGACTTGTGATAGACTTCATATCTGGGGTTGTACACCGTTATGGCGTCCCCCACAGCATCATAACCGATAACGGTACAAACTTTACCGCCGACGAGGTAAAACTCTGGTGCAAAAACATGGGCATCAAGCTCGATTATGGTTCCGTCTATCACCCACAAACCAACGGCCAGGTCGAACGTGCAAATGGTCTTATCATGAGCGGCATTAAACCCAGACTGGTGCGGTCCCTCAAGGAATCTAACACGCACTGGGTAGAGGAGCTCGACTCCGTGCTATGGGGGCTGCGGACCACGCCAAATCGCACCACCGGATACACACCATTTTTTATGGTGTACGGCGCAGAGGCAGTTCTGCCCTGCGACATAATTCATGACTCACCTAGAGTGCGCATGTACGAAGAAAGAGAAGCCGAGCTCGATCGGCAGGACAACTTGGACGCCTTGGAGGAGGAGCGTGACGTGGCAAAAGCCCGTTCCGCATTTTATCAACAGCAGGCCCGAAGATATCAAAGCAGAGAAGTACGGGCCAAAAATTACAATGTTGGCGAACTAGTTCTACGCCTGCCGGATAAGAAAAAGGACAAACTCAAGCCCAAGTGGGAAGGTCCATTCATAATCGACCAAGTCCTGACTGGTGGGGCGTACCGCCTGCGAGATGCGTCGGATAACCGACTCGAGCCGAACCCGTGGAACGCCACCCGTCTCCGAAGATTCTATGCCTAGCGCCGGACTCTGTGTTCGTCTCCTTCCTCTGTCCATTTTTTGCATTTTTCTGTCTTACATTTCTCTCCTTCCCCTCTTTTCTTTTATAGCCCTTAAAGGCTCATCTAGTGACGCGCCACTCGCGCTCATTAAACCTGGGGGCTTCTTTAACAGAAGCTTATTTATACGGGCTTCACGCCCAACACATGCGTCAAACTTCCGCATGTACCCTTTTCTTCACCATTATATGCATCGATATGACTTAAGTTTTGGCCAAGCTGGGTTGCCTGGCTCCTGTGCTTACCCCTACGTTCCCGATTGTTCGGCTAGGCGGTAAAGGGAGCACCTCTGCGATTGTTACTGTCGGGTCAGCCGGATGTGTACCTCAGACTGGGTGAAGCCGAAAGCTAGCGTTCTTAAGGGAATATTCGGTCGGTGAAATAAAAGATGATCTTTTTACTCATTTTATGCGCCCCCAGATGCTTTTTTTCTGCGTCTTTTCACGCAGTCCGGACATGCACTTTAGGGCATGCCTCCCAGCGAAAGGAACCCCTAACGGAACTATTCTCTCTGGAAGATGTTTCTTACTAACCATGTAATATAACATAACTAGTTGGGCACTTGTCTGATAAAGCACTAATGACCCCTACGCCTGGTCTCCACGCATACCCCAGTTCTTATATAACCGCTATGGTATTCGGACACACTCCGGACCGTCAGGTCCCGAGGTTGAAGCGAAAAGGTCGGCAACGACAAACGATCTACAATCCGGCTAGAAGGCATTACACATGTCAATTCAAAATTACATAGTCATTCTGACTGATTGTATTCCTCTTCTATACCATCTAACAGGCTGTCTAATTTACAGTCCTGCTGGGAATACTTCGCGGCCAACTCTACTTGGCCGTATACTAAGCTCACAGGGATCTCCTTCCCGTCAGGCCCCACTGGTCCGACCTCGGCCATGTGGTTTGGGTCAGACTTCGTAAAACGGGTCTTCACCATGGCCCAGGCCTCCCTAGCGCCTTGTCGGCAGGCCGATATCTTCCACAACCGGAAGCGCCGCCGAGCTCCCTTCAGCTTCTCCGCAAGCTCTCCAAGGCCCTCGGGCACGGAGTGGGCAGGCCATAAGGCTTGGGCAATACCCCGCATCGCCTGCCGAATTCGCTCGTGCAGTTGCAAGAGTTCGGGAAGAAGGTCACCCGTAGAACCGGGCATCTCCTCTGCAGGACGACCTGTGAGCATACCTACAGACATTACTCTGTTAGTCGACTTCCTCGCCGAACTTTTTTTCGAAGTTCGTTCAAGCACTTACTAAAAATGCCGCGTCGAAGCCGCTGATTCTCCTTCGTGGAGTCCGACAGCTGGCCACGAACATCTTTAAGTTCGACGTCCAGCTTGGTGTTGGCATCCTGAAGATCATTCTTCTCTCGCCTCACCTTTGTCAACGTACTCTCACCGGCCTTTAGCCGGCGTAAGAGTTGTTGCTTGTCCGGATCGAGTCCGGCGCCATCTGCAATATGATTTGTCAGATTTGCACCCACACCGCACAATACTAATCTTTCGAAGTGTATCTTACCTGAGGGGGTCTCTTTGGGCTCCCCTGCTGCGGCTAGTGCGGCCTCTAGTTGGGCCTTGCACTTTTCCAGCTCCTGGGACAGTACGGTATTCTTCTCTGTAAGAACCTGCATATTAAATGATCCTTAAATCAGTTGCTCTAACTGCTTCAAGTCTCGGGGGCTACTGGCATATATATTTTAACCAAAATTTTCTTACCCGTATGTCTTTTACATACTGCTCCGTGGCTCTGGCTAAACCATTTTGAGCGGCACGGAGGTACGCATCTCCCGAATTAAAGGCATCTAAAGCCTCTTGGGAGAAACAAGCGTCGCGTAGAACTGTCCGGCGACGCCTGTGGTTCATGGCACTCTCCACTTCAGAATTTGTGGCAGACAGCCTGTCCGCATCCTCTGTCGGAGGAGCGTCCGGTGCGCGCCTTGTGCTCGCCTCCGCTTCCTGGCCAGACGTTGGAGCCTGGCTGGTGGAGGCGCGATTGGCAACCTCTCCGGATGTAGTCCGGCGAGGTCTCTTCGTTCTGAAGATAGCACGAACGTTAATATGCCCTGACAGAATAACACCAGGGAAACAGAGGGTGCGCTATACCTTTGCGCCGGCATCTCAGTCCGGACTGCATTCCTTTTTGTCCCACGGGGCCCTGCGGCCCCTCGTTGGCTAGCCGCCGCAGGTTCGGCCTCCTGCCTCGGAAATCTCCCCTGCAAAACACGGTTGTCGTCAGAAACACCGGAATACGTGAGAGTGGAATCTCTCTCAAGGGAATGAGACTCCGGTTTCTGTCACCTGGGAGGCCGGGATTAACCCTGGGTAATCAGCCGTGATGGCTACCAAGGTATTGTCCTTGCTTAGCTGATAGAACACCCCGTCGATAAGCTCCACCGATATGTCCGGATCCTCTTCGGAGTCCGGATCGAGGGACCGTTCTGGGTCCTCGGGCTGTGGAGGGCGGCTGTTTATATCCTTTACCTCCTGTCGCAGTTCCTGCACTGAAGTCGTTAGACTACATATCTAACCGTGGGAGTATAAAACAAACGGGCAAGCGCAATTGTTCACTTACCCAACTTGGAGGATCGTACATAGTAAATCCGGCCTGCGGGTTGACGCGGAGGAATTCCTCCTTTTCTCCCTTGTACAAAGAGGATAAGATCTTTACTAGAGCGGCAGCTGAGGCCGGCCCCTTACGACCGTAACGGGTGGCGTCATCCTCCCCGTTGAAATCCCACATGGGGTGGCCTCTATATTGAAGCGGCTGCACCCCCCGCATAATGCATGCGGCCATGACTCCAATCATGGTTAGTCCGGAATGAGCCAACAGTCTTATCCGGCCCATCAGGTAAAGGACGTCTCTGTCGCTTTCTCTCTGAGAGCTCCGCGGACGCCAGCTCAAGCGTTTCTTCAATGGAGCACTGTTGAACTCAGGGAGACCGACCCGGATAGGGTCCGGTAGCGGGACGTCATCTATGTAAAACCATTCCGAAGGCCAGTCCTCGGACGCCTTCTTTGGGGTTCCGGATAGGTATCCGGTCCCGGCGATGCGCCATACTTCGGCTCCGCCCACTTGGTATATAGACCCCTCTTGAGAACGGGGCACCAGGCAGAATAACCTCTTCCACAGCGCGAAATGAGCCTCAACGCCTAAAAATAGCTCGCAAAGGGCGACGAAACCCGCAATATGCAATACGGAGGCGGGCGTGAGATTGTGCAGCTGGAGGCCGTAGAACTCCAGAAGCCCGCGGAGAAATGGATGAATTGGAAATCCCAGTCCCCTTATTAGATAGGGGACGAGGCACACCCGCTCTCCTTTAGAAGGATTGGGGGTGCTCTCCGCTTGTTTTCCGCCATTGTAGGTGGCGAGACCGGCTCGGACCGGGACCATGTATGCCTGAGGGAGAAATCCCTTGGCTTGAAGCGACACTAACTCGCTATGCGGGATGCTGCAACTCTCCTAGTCCCCGGGCTTGGGACCAGAGGGGCGAGGGGAGGAGCTGCGACGGCTAGTCGTGTTGGAATGGACCTTTGCTGGAAGCGCTCTGATGATAACTCGCGGAAAGGAGAAGATGTGGTTTGGACCTAAATCCCCATCCCGTTAAATAGGCGGCTCGTTTATACGGCTAGGGGTGTGGATGTAAAAACGCCTCGGCTTTTCGCATTCGTTTGACATGTGGAAGACAGCCATTATTGGGCGTGGAAGCCGAGGAGCACTACATTACAAAAATCGGACATTATTCCTACAGGTACACAAGATTTGGAGAGGAACCCGCCTTGCAATGCCGAACAATCTGCGCGCCGGACTCGTCGTCATTGAAGCCTGGTTCGGGGGCTACTGAGGGAGTCCTGGATTAGGGGGTGTTCGGGTAGCCGGACTATACCTTCAGCCGGACTCCAGGACTATGAAGATACAAGATTGAAGACTTCGTCCCGTGTCCGGATGGGACTTTCCTTGGCGTGGAAGGCAAGCTTGGCGATGCGGATATTCAAGATCTCCTACCATTGTAACCGACTCTATGTAACCCTAACCCTATCCGGTGTCTATATAAACCGGAGGGTTGTAGTCCGTAGGCAATCAACTCCATACACAACAATCATACCATAGGCTAACTTCTAGGGTTTAGCCTCCTTGATCTCATGGTAGATCTACTCTTGTACTACCCATATCATCAATATTAATCAAGCAGGACGTAGGGTTTTACCTCCATCAAGAGGGCCCGAACCTGGGTAAAACATCGTGTTCCCTGCCTCCTGTTACCATCCGACCTAGACGCACAGTTTGGGACCCCCTACCCAAGATCCGCCGGTTTTGACACCGACAACAGGCCTACAGGCGGGGCCCACCACTACCGTGCCTCGGCATGCGAACGGATCCGTTGCGGCCGCGTGTACGGTTGGGGTTCTCGCGCGGTTATTGCACGTGGTAACTTCGTGTGGTAAATCGTGGGGGTTGTGGGGTCCCGGGCGGAGTTAATCCCACGTCCGCCCCTCGACTTCTCAACCCACGAGCCTACAAGTAGGCGGGGGGAGGGGGGCGGCGAAGCGCGCGCGCCCATTCTACCCACTTCCTTTTGCTCCTTCTTGCTTCTTCTTCTTCTTGCCGCTGCTGCTCCGAACCACACCGTGCTTGCAGCGATGAGCTCCACCGCCGCTGCCGTGCCTCCTGCTGTTCGCTCTGGAGTGTGGGACGGCTCTGAGGTTGACGATGACGACATCGAGATCCTCCGCCAGACACGGCGGCTGCCTGGCAGGGACTTAGTGTGGGCCCGCCTCGCGCCGGAGGGAGAGATATTGCCGGCGCCGGAGGAGGGCGAGCGGGTCATATTCCACTCGCACCTCATGCGTGGCCTGGGACTACCGGCGAGCGGCTTCTTCCACTCCTTCTTGGAGTTCCACGGGCTCTAGCCGCACCACCTTACTCCGAACACGGTGGTGCTGCTGGCTGCCTTCGCCACCCTGTGCGAAGGCTTCCTCGGCGTTCTTCCCACCATCGAGCTCTGGGGGGAGTTCTTCCAATCCAAGCTTGGCACACACGTTGCCGGCGTGTCGGCCCAGTGCGGTGCATTCATCGCGATGCGGAGATCAGTGGCCGACAATCCGTTTCCCACCATCGCACTGATTAAGTCGGTGAAGATGTGGCAGCGGTCATATTTTTATATGAAGAACGTCGCCCAGAAGGTGACTGGGTCAACCTGCCGGCTTATGAAGCCGGAGCGCCGCCTGGAAGGCTCCCCAGCTGGTCACACCGAGCCAGGACGCTGTCTCCCGCAGGTGCCGCCGCCGTCACGCGACTCCGAGTGCTGACGCAGTTGGAGGGCCTGACCGAGACCGACTTGCTGGCCGCCTTCGTGGCGCGCCGAGTCCTCCCACTCCAAGGCCGACCTCACCTGATCTGCCAGATGAGCGGTCATCGGGACCCGAGTCGGATGTGCTCCAAGGACATGCCTCACACGGAGGTGGCGAACACGGTGAACTACATTACGAACTGCGGTCTCTCGGTGGACTGGCAGTTCGGCAAGGAGCCGTATTCGCGCGCCAACCCCCCGCCTCTTGTAAGTCGTTTTCCTTCTTCTTCTGTTTCTTTTGCTGCCGAGTTCGACTTGTGAAGTCTGACTGTTTTTTTGAATCAGAATCCTCTCGTCCCTCCCTCGGCCGGCACCGCGGGGCCGGCTCGTCAGTTTGTCCCCGATCGGGCGGAGAGCGATGTCGACGATCCCGACTTGGGGGCGGTAGCCATGGAAGCCGACGCCAAGGGAGGAGGGGTAGAGGCAGGCGGCTCCAGGCCTTCGGCCACTTTCGCCGACTGGCCTGACGACAAGGCCGAGGGAGAAGTCGCCCCGCGTCGCCAGCCAAAAGCTAGCCAGCCAAGCGCGAGTTCCTCCGCCGGCTTGGACGCTCAAGGCGGTGCGAAGAAGCGCCGGGCCGGGCCGAGTATGCTTGGTGGCCGGTCCAAGAAGTTCAAGGGAGCGGCCGCCGTGACCAAGCGGGAAGAGGCGGCCGCGAAAGCCAACCGCTTCCGCAAGGATGTGAAGAAGCCGCCGCTGGTCTCTACGTAAGCGCCTCCGTCCCTTATCTTTATTTTCTCTTTGTTAATCTTGTCTGAGTTTTTCATATGCTTTTCTCGCCTCAGGGCTCCCCTCACTCTTGAGAGGGTTGCCGCCGCCTCCATCATGGGGTCGGTGGAGACGTCTGCCACCACTCAGCGGATTGACCCCGCCGCCAACCTTCGGGAGGCGACGGAGCGGAACGTGCGGGAGAAGCGCAAGGAGGACGAGGCCACCCGCTGGGAGAAAGCGGAGGACGAGAAGGCGGAGGCCTCCGCCCTGAAGAAGCTGGAGGTGGCCGAGGCCGCCGTTGCGGCAAAGCAGCCGGCTAAGGAAGTCGCGCCCCGGCGGTCGGCGGTGTTCGTCACCCCTTTGAACTCCGCGCCGCTGCCCCAGAGTTCACGGGGCAGTCGGGGGAAGCCGGCGGCAAGTTCCCGATCGTGGAGAGAGGCGGCGGCGACGCCCCCGTGCCGGACATGGTCGCTGAGGGAGTCCTGGATTAGGGCGTGTTCGGATAGCCGAACTATACCTTCAAGCCGGACTCCTGGACTATGAAGATACAAGATTGAAGACTCCGTCCCGTGTCCGGAAGGGACTTTCCTTGGCGTGGAAGGCAAGCTTGGCGATACGGATGTTCAGATCTCCTACCATTGTAACCGACTCTATGTAACCCTAACCCTATCCGGTGTCTATATAAACCGAAGGGTTTTAGTCCGTAGGACAACATACACATCAACAATCATACCATAGGCTAGCTTCTAGGGTTTAGCCTCTCTGATCTCGTGGTAGATCAACTCTTGTAATACCCATACAATCAATATCAATCAAGCAGGACGTAGGGTTTTACCTCCATCGAGAGGGCCCGAACCTGGGTAAAACTTCGTGTCCCCTGCCTCCTGTTACCATCCGGCCTAGACGCACAGTTCGGGATCCCCTACCCGAGATCCGCCGGTTTTGACACCAACATTGGTGCTTTCATTGAAAGTACTGTGTGATGGAAAGCGCCCGGAAAACCGAAACAAAATTTTGGGACAATCCGCCCCTTAATGCAAGCCCAGTCCGAAACAAGAGGGTGCATCATCGCCAGACACCCGGGTCAAACACCAAAAAGCAAAAACCCTCTCCAGGGCATGGAACCGTACTGGAAGGATGGCTTAATGGACCCTGTAAAATTCATAGCACAAAGGACTCCATACCAACTCACAGCCTTAGAGCATGTTGGATACTCCAGCAGGTGGCCAAGATCGGCGAGAACCTCCTAATCACGGAGACCACAGAAAGCCACCACAGAGACTCCAATACGGTACTAACAGTCTTCGAGACCTTCGCATCAAATAATATGCGAAAAAGGACACTCCGCAGCCTTGCTGAAGTCTACCAAGTAGCAACAGTAAACCCGTGGAGTGACACGGCCATTACCTTCAACGCCAATGATGAACCTAAATTCCAAACAGCCCGAGCACCAGCCGCATTGGTCCTCAGTCCAATAGTGGACGGCTTTCGTCTCACCAAGGTACTCATGGACGGCGGCAGCGGATTGAACCTCATCTATGAGGAAACCCTCCAAAAAATGGATATAGACTGGAACCGCGTCACGCAAAGCAGCACAACCTTCAGAGGAATAATCCCCAGTCGGGAAGCGCGCTGTATAGGAAAAATCACACTGGATGTGGTGTTCGGCACGCCGGACAATTACAGGTCCGAAGAAGTCACGTTCCACGTGGCCCCATTCAGCAGTGGTTATCACACTTTGCTAGGGCGGGAAGCATTCACAATCTTCCAAGCAATACCCCATTACAGGTACATGAAGCTCAAGATGCCCGGGCCTAATGGGATCATCACTCTCGCTAGTGATCCGGATGTAGCACTCCGCGTCGAAAACAAGATAGCCGCACTGGCCCTTGAGGCACTATCCAAAGCCCTAGCAGCCGAGGAACTGACTGCGCTGCGCTCTACCGTGAATAGGGACGACATGGTACTCGACAAAAGATCCAAGTCCACCTCCTTTAAACCAGCGGACGAAATAGTCAAATTCCAAGACCATCCAACGAACCCCAACAAAACAGCTTCCATCGGGGCACAGTTAAACCCTGATGTCGACGCCGCATTGCGAGAGTTCCTACGGGAGAACTGGGACATTTTCGCCTACCATCCTTCGTACATGCCAGGAATCCCACGCAGGCTGGCCGAGCCCAGCTTAAATATCCAAACAGGATTCAAACCTATCAAACAGGCTCTTCGGCGTTTTTTCGAACCTAAGAGACATGCTATGGGAGAGTTGCTAGCAAAGCTATTGGAAGCCGGATTCATCAGAGATATAAAACATCTGGACTGGCTAGCAAACCTGGTGATGGTACCAAAGAAGGACAAATCATGGCGCCTGTGTGTCGATTTTAAAGACCTCAACAAGGCTTGCCCAAAGGATCCCTTCCCTCTCCCCGCATCGATCAAATTATCGATGCCACCGTAGGACACGATTCGTTGTGTTTCCTCAACGCATATTCTGGCTACCATCAAATCAAGATGGCAGAATCAGACCAAGCCTCAACGGCATTTATCACACAATATGGGCCATTCTGCTTCAACACAATGCCCTTCCGGCTCAAAAACGCCAGCGCAACATATCAGCGCATGATTCAGACATGTCTGGCAAGCCAGATCGGTAAAACAGTGGAGGCATACGTAGATGATGTGGTCGTCAAAACAAGACATGTTGAATCTCTAGTAGATGACTTGAGGCTCACATTTGATAATCTCCGAACATACGACATCAAGCTCAACCCGGAAACATGTGTTTTCGGCGTTCCAGCCGGAAAGCTCTTGGGCTTCATTGTATCCAGTAGAGGAATTGAAGCCAATCCAGCCAAGATCCGAGCTCTGTCGCAATTGGATATCCCAAAGGACCTCAAACAAATACAAAAGTTAACCGGATGTGTGGCGGCTCTAAGCCGCTTTATCTCCCGCCTGGGAGAAAAGGCCCTCCCCTTTACCGCCTCCTTTGGCGCACCGAACACTTCAAATGGACGGACGCAGCCACGGCCGGACTCGACGAAATAAAAGCCATACTGGCAACAAACCCAGTCCTAGCCGCGCCAAACATCGGCGAACCAATGCTATTGTACATCACAACAACACATCAGGTTGTAAGCGTAGTGCTCATCGTCGAACAAGAAGCGGACTGACACAAATTCCCCCTTCAAAGGCCTGTCTATTATGTGTCAACTGTTCTCACTCCCTGCAAATCACGATACCTGCATTATCAAAAGATTGCGTGCGTGTTATTCATGGCATCCCGGAAGCTACGACACTACTTCCAAGAGTGTTCAATAATAGTAGCCTCGGAAGTACCACTTAATGACATTATTAACAACCGTGACACAATGGGCTGGATCGCGAAATGGGCCATCGAGCTCCTCCCATCCGACATAACTTATAAGCCACGACGAGCCATCAAGTCACAAGTTTTGGCCGATTTCGTCGCAGAATGGACGGAGGCCGAACTCCCTAAAGAGTACGGCACATATTCAAATTGGATCATGCATTTCGACGGCTCCAGGATGTTGGCCGGACTGGGGGCTGGTGTCGTTTTGACATCCCCCACAGGAGACACAGTTCAATACGTACTACAGATTATGTGCACAGACTCCAACAATGCAGCCGAATATGAGGCCCTTTTACATGGTCTTCGGATGGCAGTATCCATGGGCATTCAACGCCTAGAGGTGCGTGGGGACTCAAACCTCGCAATATCCCAAATAAATGGAGACTTCGACGCCAAAGATCCAAAGATGGCAGCTTACCGTAACGTCGTCCTAAAAATGTTAGCTCGGTTCAAAGGGCTTGAATTTCACCACATAGCCCGGGAAAATAATCAGGCGGCAGATGTCCTGGCATGCATCGGCGCAAAACGCGATGTAGTCCCCCCCAACATCTTCTTGGAAAGGCTATTCAAGCCATCCGTAGTATGGGAAGGGGAGCCGCACAACAATAGCCCGGACCCAACCGCACTGCCCGACATCGAACATTCTGACACAATCGGCGGCTCTGCCAATGAAATAACACCCTCAGCCCACGTAATAATGGCCGTCATAGCCCCGTGGACAGAACCATTCCTCGCCTACCTTACTAGGCAGGAACTCCCCGAGGACAAAAATGAGGCACGCTGCATAGTGCAGCGATCCAAAGCCTACAAACACTAGTAGAAAACAGGGCTATGGTCCAGGCCGACTCAGCCCATTAGTCTCGGTTCAGTGTAGAACCGGGACCAATGTGGGCATTGGTCCTGGTTCGTGAGCCCAGGGGGCCGGCCAGGCCACGTGGGCCATTGGTCCCGGTTCGTCTGGACCTTTTGGTCCCGGTTGGTGGAACGAACCGGGACCAATGGGCCTCGCTCCTGGCCCACCACCATTGGTCCCGGTTGGTGGCTTGAACCGGGACCAAAGGCTTCCCTTTAGTCCCGGTTCATGTTATCAACCGGGACCAATGAGGTGTCTATATATACCCCCTCGCGCAAGAGCACAGCACAGTGCTGTGTTTTTTCTGGCCGAGGGGGAGAGGGCTTTGTGGTGCTCTAGCTCACCTCCTATGCACATGAGGTGTTCGATGGAATGCCCGAGCCACACTACTTAAGCTTTCTCCTCTCGATGATGATGAACTTCTATTAATTTGGACACTTAATTATATATAATGCACGCAGATGAACCGGCAATGGATGTACGGTGACAGACACACCCGCGAGTACATTAAGGGCGTGCATGAGTTTCTCGGTGCGGCTAAGGCAAACAAGCAGAATGGTTTTATGTGTTGTCCATGCACTGAATGTGGGAATACGAGGTCTTACTCTAACCGGAAAATCCTTCACTCCCACCTGCTTTACAAGGGTTTCATGCCACACTATAATGTTTGGACGAGGCACGGAGAAATAGGGGTTATGATGGAAGACGGCGAAGAAGAAGAGTACGATGACAACTATGTGCCCCCTGAATACGGTGATGCTGCAACGGGGGGAGCTGGTGAAGATCAAGAGGAACCAGATGATGTGCCCAATGATGTTGCCATGGATGAAGCTGCTGAAGATCAAGAGGAACCAGACGATGTGCCCGATGATGATGATCTCCGCCGGGTCATTGTCGATGCAAGGACGCAATGCATTAGTCAAAAGGAGAAGCTGAAGTTCGATCGCATGTTAGAGGATCACAAAAAAGGGTTATACCCCAATTGTGAAGATGGCAACACAAAGCTCGGTACCGTACTGGAATTGCTGCAGTGGAAGGCAGAGAATGCTGTGGCTGACAAAGGATTTGAGAAGCTACTGAAAATATTGAAGAAGAAGCTTCCAAAGGATAATGAATTGCCCGACAGTACATACGCAGCAAAGAAGGTCGTATGCCCTCTAGGATTGGAGGTGGAGAAGGTACATGCATGCCCTAATGACTGCATCCTCTACCGCGGTGCATACAAGGATCTGAACGCATGCCCGGTATGCGGTGCGTTGCGGTATAAGATTAGACGAGATGACCCTGGTGATGTTGACGGCGAGCCCCTCAGGAAGAGGGTTCCTGCGAAGGTGATGTGGTATGCTCCTATAATACCACGGTTGAAACGTCTGTTCAGAAACGAAGAGCATGCCAAGTTGATGCGATGGCACAGTGAGAACCGAAAGAAAGATGGGAAGTTGAGAGCACCCGCTGATGGGTCGCAGTGGAGAAAACTCGAGAGAAAGTACTGGGATGAGTTTGCAAAGGACCCAAGGAATGTATGGTTTGCTTTAAGCGCGGATGGCATTAATCCTTTCGGGGAGCAGAGCAGCAATCACAGCACCTGGCCCATGAGTCTATGTATGTATAACCTTCCTCCTTGGATGTGCATGAAGCGGAAGTTCATTATGATGCCAGTTCTCATCCAAGGCCCTAAGCAACCCGGCAACGAAATTGATGTGTACCTAAGGCCATTAGTTGAAGAACTTTTACAGCTGTGGAATGGAAACGGTGTACGTACGTGGGATGAGCACAGACAGGAGGAATTTAACCTTAAGGCGTTGCTGTTCGTGACCATCAACGATTGGCCCGCTCTCAGTAACCTTTCAGGACAGACAAACAAAGGATACCACGCATGCACGCACTGTTTAAATGACACTGAAAGTATATACCTGGACAAATGCAGGAAGAATGTGTACCTGGGCCATCGTCAATTTCTTCCGACCAACCATCAATGTCGAAAGAAAGGAAAGCATTTCAAAGGCGAGGCAGATCACCGGAAGAAGCCCGCCATGCGCACCGGTGATCACGTGCTTGCTATGGTCAATGATTTACACTGCGTCATCTTTGGAAAGGGTCCCGGTGGATTAGCTGTTCCGAATGACGCTGAGGGACACGCACCCATGTGGAAGAAGAAATCTATATTTTGGGACCTACCCTACTGGAAAGACCTAGAGGTCCGCTCCTCAATCGACGTGATGCACGTGACGAAGAACCTTTGCGTGAACCTGCTAGGCTTCTTGGGCGTGTATGGGAAGACAAAAGATACACCTGAGGCACGAGAGGACCTGCAACATTTACACAAAAAAGACGGCATGCCTCCGAAGCAGTATAAAGGTCCTGCCAGCTACGCTCTTACGAAAGAAGAGAAAGAAATCTTCTTTGAATGCCTGCTCAGAATGAAGGTCACGACTGGCTTCTCGTCGAATATAAAGGGAATAATAAATATGCCAGAGAAAAAGTTTCAGAACCTAAAGTCTCATGACTGCCACGTGATTATGACGCAACTGCTTCCGGTTGCATTGAGGGGGCTTCTACCGGAAAACGTCCGATTAGCCATTGTGAAGCTATGTGCATTCCTCAATGCAATCTCTCAGAAGGTGATCGATCCAGAAATCGTACCAAGGCTAAGGAGTGATGTGGCGCAATGTCTTGTCAGTTTCGAGCTGGTGTTCCCACCATCCTTCTTCAATATCATGACGCACGTCCTAGTTCATCTAGTCGATGAGATTGTCATCCTGGGGCCCGTATTTCTACACAATATGTTCCCCTTTGAGAGGTTCATGGGAGTCCTAAAGAAATATGTCCGTAACCGCGCTAGGCCAGAAGGAAGCATCTCCATGGGCCATCAAATAGAGGATGTTATCGGGTTTTGTGTTGACTTCATTCCTGGCCTTAACAAGATAGGTCTCCCTAAATCGTGGTATGAGGGGAGACTGACTGGAAAAGGCACTCTTGGAAGAGACTCAATAATATGCAGGGACGGATATTCTTGGTCTCAAGCACACTACACAGTTCTGCAGAACTCTACCTTGGTGACCCCGTATGTCGATGAACACAAGAACAGTTTGCACTCCAAACACCCGGAGCAGTGCGACGACTGGATTACATGTGAACACATCAGGACTTTCAGCAGTTGGTTGGAAACACGTCTCAGAGGTGACAACATTGTTTGTGATGAGTTGTACTTGTTGTCAAGGGGACCATCTTTGACTGTATTGACTTACAAAGGATACGAGATAAATGGGAATACATTTTACACGATCGCCCAAGATCAAAAGAGCACCAACCAAAACAGCGGTGTCCACTTTGATGCAGCAACCAAGAGCGGAAAGGACACATATTATGGTTACATAGTGGACATATGGGAACTTGACTACGGACCTGATTTTAAGGTCCCTTTGTTTAAGTGCAAATGGTTCAATCTGTTAGGCGGCGGGGTACAGGTAGACCCACAGTACGGAATGACAACAGTGGATCTGAAAAATCTTGGGTACACTGACGAACCGTTCGTCCTAGCCAATGATGTGGCACAGGTTATCTATGTGAAGGACATGTCTACCAAACCGAGAAAAAGAAAATATAAGGAAGCCAATGCATCATATGATGAGCCAAAGCGCCACATAGTTCTTTCAGGAAAAAGGGACATCTTGGGAGTGGACGGCAAGACAGACATGTCTGAAGATTATGAAAAGTTTCATGAAATTCCTCCCTTCAATGTCAAGGCTGACCCAAGCATCCTGATAAACAATGAAGATTATCCATGGTTACGGTGCAATAAGCAAATGACACAAGCGAAGAAAAAGTGAAGACTTTCTCCTGCAACTATTATGATGATACCATGCCAAATTTGTAACAGACGAACATGCTACCATTGTCCATTTTGTACATGCACATGCTATGTGGGTGAAATTATGATACCATCCCAACTTTCAACTTTTTTAGAGTTCATTTGAAATGCTTTCATGTCTTATGGTTCGAAACTTTGATACTTCGAAAGTGATTGTCCATTTTGTACACGAAATGCATCAAGTTTTTGTCGTAACCCTCTCTACTTTTTGGAACATGCTATGTGGGTGAAATGATGATACCATGCCAACTTTCAACCTTTTCAGAGTTCATTTTCAAATGCTTCCCAATTTCAGAGTCATTTAGCTCAAAGAATGAATTAATAGCAAACAGAATGAACTACAAAACTTTTATGAAAATAAAAACAATCAATTAAAATATTATGTTATGATCAACTAAAATAAAACTATAATATTCTTCAATAGCAAAAAGAATATAATTTTTGTGACCTAAAATCAAACTATAAGTATTTAATTGTAAGTATAAATAAAAAATAAATAGCAAAGAAGAAAAAAAATTCTATTTTTATAGTAAAGTTATTCATAAACTAGTGATTCACACAAATTTTTAAAAATTCAAATTTAAACTATTCAAAATTTAAAACTAATGGCACTAACAGAAAGTTTATAATTTTTGTGACCTAAAATCAAAAAGAAAACACTAAAAACTATAAGTATTTAGTTGTAAGTATAAATAAAAAATAAATAGAAAAAAAATTCTATTTTTATAGTAAAGTTATTCATAAACTAGTGATTCACACAAATTTTTAAAAATTCAAATTTAAACTATTCAAAATTTAAAACTAATGGCACTAACAGAAAGTTTATAATTTTTGTGACCTAAAAGCAAAAAGAAATCACTAAAAAACTGTAAGTATTTAGTTGTAAGTAGAAATAAAAAAGAAAAAACCAAAAAAAATGCCTCCTACTGGGCCTCCACGGCCTGAATATGACTAGAAACCCTACATGGGCCAGGATTCAGGCCCGCAGAAGGCCCAATAGGCCCACAGGCAGTAGCAAGTTTAGGCCCGAAAGCCTGCATTAGAGAGGAGCTCGAATGGGGAGGCACACCAGCGCTTATAAACCGGTGCCGGCGCCCTTCAGCTAGCGATGTGGGACTAAACTTTTGGGCGCGGGGCAGCAAAGGCCATTGGTCCCGGTTGGTAGAACCAACCGGGACTAAAGGGGGCATTGGTCCCGGTTCGTGGCAGCAACCGGGACCAAAGTGTGCCATTAGTCCCGGTTGGTGCCACCAACCGGGACCAAAGGCCGCCGCTTCCCGCCCTTTGGGCTGCCGAAAATTGGCCTTTGGTCCCGGTTGGTGGCACCAACCTGGACTAATGCACACCTTTGGTCCCGGTTGCTGCCACGAACCGGGACTAAAGGCTCTGCTATATAAGCCCACACTTTGGACATTTTCGCCAACTGCTCCATTCCCCATCGCCGACTCCGCCAGGCTGCTCGTCCTCCTCGTCGCCGTCGCCGCGCCCTGCCCCATCGCCGTCGCTGCGCCCTGCCCCATCGCCGTCGCCGCGCCCTGTCGCTGTCGTTGTCGTCGCGCCCTCCTGCCCGTCGCCGGCCGCCCTGCCCCGAGCTTGCTGCCGTCCGCGCGCCCTGCCCCGAGCCCCGCCTCCTCGATCGTCCCCGTCGCCGTGTGCCGCCCCGAGCCCGCGGCTGTCCCCGTCGCCGTGTGCCACCCCGAGCCCGTCGTCCCCGTCGCCGTGTGCCGCCCCGAGCCCGCGGCCGTCCCCGTCGCCGTGTGCCACCCCGAGCCCGTCGTACCCGAGCCCCGCGCACGCCGTCCCCGAGCCCGCCGTCCTCCTTCCCGTTGCTGGCCTCCTCTCCCCGTCGCCACCCGCCCCCAGTGAGCTCCCCCCTTTCCCATCCCCGTCGCCGACGATGCCACCCATTGCCGCCGCTGCTCTCCTGTTCATATATGCAAAAGTTACATTTTTAGAAAATCATCTATATATGTTCAGAAAAGTTTATATGAATGTGGCTATATATATGTGTGGCTATGTATGTGTATATGAATGTTCAGAAAAGTTTATATGAATGTTCAGAAAAGTTCTATATGTATGTGTGGCTATGTATGTGTATGTGGCTATGTGTATGTGTGGCTATATATGTTCAGAAAAGTTCGAACATGAGAGGGGGGATGATAGATGATGATGAGGGGGGGAGGGGGAGGGGGACGTTGGACATTCATGAGAGAGGCGGGGAAGAAGGGGAAGAAGAAGAGGGGGTCGAGAGGGGGTCTAGGGTCGCCGAGGGGTCGAGGGTCGTCGAACATGAGAGGAGGAAGAGGATAAAAAAAGAAGAGGAATAAGAAAAGAAAAAAGAGGAGAAGAAAGAATAGAGGAGAAGATCTCCTCTATTCTTTCTTCTCCTCATTTTTTTCTTCTTCTTCCTCTTTTTTTTATCGGGAACGAGGGTCGTCGAGGGTCGCCGAGCGGTAGAGGAAGAAGAGGATAAAAAAGAAGAGGAAGAAAAAAAGAGAGGGGTCGACGGTCGCCTAGGGGTCGAGGGTCGAGAGGGGGTCTAGGGTCGCCGAGAGGGGAGAGGAAGACGAGGAGAAATAAATAAGAAGAAGAAAAAAGAAGAAAAAGAAGAGGAGAAGAAGAAAGGAATAGAGGATAAGAAGAGAAAAATAGAATATATATTCTATTTTCTCTTTTCTCCTCTATTCCTTTCTTCTTCTCCTATTTTTTTCTTGTTTTTTTCTTCGACATGTGGGGGGGGGGGTTGAGAACGTCGGACATTCATGAGAGAAGCAAGGAAGAAGGGGAAGAAGAGGAAGAAGAAGAGGAGAGGAAGAAGAGGAAGTCTTCTCCTCTATTCTTTCTTCTCTTCTTTTTTTTTCTTCTTCTTCCTCTTTATTTTATCGGGAACGAGGGTCGTCGAGAGGGTCGCCGAGCGGTAGAGGAGAAACCCTAAATAGAAAGTATCGTCGGTGTGAGATACATGTACCGTCGGTGTCGGACACTACACCCACATCCCATAAGTGGCGCGGGCTTCGACGCCCACGTCACTTGTGGGACGTGGATGTAGTGTCCGACACCGAAGGCCACATGTATCTCACACCCACGATACTTGCTAGCTATTTAGGGTTTCCTCTACCGAAAAGAAGAGGAGAAATAAATAAGAAGAAGAAAAAAGAAGAAAAAGAAGAGGAGAAGAAGAAAGGAATAGTGGAGAAGAAGAAAAGAATATTCTATTTTCTCTTCTTCTCCACTATTCCTTTCTTCTTCTCCTCTTTTTTTCTTCTTTTTTTCCTATAGGGTCGAGGGTTCCAGCAGGGTCGTCTAGGGGTCGAGGGTTCCAGGGTCGTCGAGGGTTCGAGTGGTCGAGGATCGCCGAGGGGTCGAGAGAGGTTTCCTAGTGTCAAAGTATTGAACAAATCCATGCCTTCATCATTAGCCGGAAGTAACCAGGGCATGTTGGTACGAAGTTCTGCAAAGTTGTTCCGGAATGGAGTCCCGGATAGAATAATCCGCCTTTTGGTACGAATTCAGCAAAGGCCTTCCAAATAGCGATATTCGGAAGGCTCTGGCTAAACTTTGTACCAAAAAAGCGAATTATCCTATCTGGGACTCCGTTCCAGAACAACTTTGAAGAGCTTCGTACCATCATGCACATGTTACTTTCGCCTAATGATGAAGACATGGTTTTGTTGAATCCTTTGACACTAGGCAACCTCCCGACCCCTCAGCGATCCTCTCGAACATGAGAGGAAGAAGAGGGTCGTCTAGGGGTCGAGGGTTCCAGGGTTCTTCTCCTCTATTCTCGATATATACCCCCTCCCGATAGCTTACTATGATTAGGTAGCTAGTTCTACGTTTGGCACTAATATATCCATCTGTCATGTTTGAATAATAATTGCCATGTTGTAAATATTTGTAGAAACTATGGACACCGCCCTAGACGAAGCAACAAAAGAAGCGTTGTTGAGGGACATAATCGCAGAAGGAAGTGATGACATCTCGTTGTTTCTCAACGAAACCGATGGTCTGGAAGGAGAGGGTGAACAAGCTGGCTACGGTGACCTAATGCCGGTGCAAGAAGAAGAACATGAGGACGACTCCGGTGACCGAACCGAGTCCGGCCAGGTATATATATTAGTTAAGCCTATGCTGACTAGCTGATTGATGCATTCATTGTTTTGGTATGTACAAATATTAATTAAGTCTTTATTCTTTTTTCTAGCCCTCTGGATCTAGCACAACTTCGGTAAAGAGACGAGGACCGAAGAAAAAGTTGAGCTCGGATGAAAAGTTTGAGATCATAGCAATCGCGCCCGACGGCCAACCTATTGAACCCCTCCGAACAAAGAGCGCATTTGTTGCTCAGTGCGGGGTTCTAGTTAGGGACAAGATCCCGATAAGCATCCAGCAATGGTTTAAGCCGGCTACAGAAGACCCTGAGGTCTCTTATGTCAATGATATGCAGAAAAATGATCTTTGGACTGAGCTGAAGTCAAATTTCACCCTACCGCCTGAGGATAATCCAGAGAACTCAGTTAAAGAGAAATTAATCAAGTCTTTTGCTCTGAAGAGGATGGCAGAATTATTCAGGAGGTGGAAGAAAGAGATGAATAAGTTTGTCGAAAATAATGAGACACCAGAATTCAAGGGCAGATATGAGAAGATCAGAGATCACTGGCCCGCATTTGTGGCCCACAAGACATCGGAAAAGAGTCAGAAGATGTCGGCGACAAACAAGCAAAATGCTGCGAAGAAGAAGCTTCACCATCGCACGGGGTCAGGTGGCTACCTCGTAGCCCGGCCTAAGTGGTCCAAGACTGAGAATGATCTGGTTCATAAAGGGATCGAACCAGAGACAATTAACTGGCCAGACCGTTGCCGGACTTGGTTCTTCGGGGCTGGCGGAACCCTGGACCCTGTAACAGGGAAGTGCATTTGGACGAACGATCAAATGGACATACCAGTCAGTAAGCTTAAGCAGTATATCGAAGCAGCGCAGGAAGGGACGTTCTTTCCAGACAGAGAGAACGACGAGCTCACAATGGCCCTCGGGAATCCTGAGCACCCTGGACGGACACGAGGCACGCCAGGCTCCATTCCGTGGAAGGTTGGGTTTCCGGACGCAGGCGGTTACAAATCCCATGAGAGGAGGAAAAAAGTGCAGCAGACCCAAATGCAGGCGCTGCAAGCAAGGGTAGACGCGATAGAGGAACGAGAAGCAAATCGCAGCAAACGTACTGCCGAAGCCTCCCCCGAAGCTACCCCGCCATCTCAGCGCAGAAGCAGCGTGGCTTCCACCGAGCTGCTTCAGCCAGAGCATGCCTTGACGGCTCCTGCCAGCTATCCCGTGGATGCTATAACGGAGTCTCAAAATTGCCACCTTATGACGCAATGGATGAATTTGAAGGTCAAGGCGGCTGTTGGCTCTGTTTATCCTACTGAACCCGGCGCAACTTTTCACTGCCGGCCGATTCCAGAAGGATATGCTAGGGTGATGGTGGATGAGATAACGGAGGGATTTGAGGACCTCCAGCTTGACCACCCTACCGGTGAAGGGGAGACTCGGCTGGGGTCTGCTCTAAAGACTACATGCCTATGGCGGAAGGAGCTCATCAACCTTCCGAACTGGACGCCACCGCCTCCTCCTCCTCCTCCGGCGAGTCAGGGCACTCCGCCTCCACCGCCTCCTCCTCCGGCGAGTGACGATCAGGGCCCTCGGCCGGCTCCTTCTCCGGCGCGTGGCGGCACTCCGCCTCCTTCTCCGCCTGCGCCGACGCGCCCGAGCAGCCAACCTCCTCCTTCTCCGCCTCGTCAGCAAGGGCGGAAGAGACCTGCCGCCGCTCCAGCTGCTCCGGCGCGTCGTAGTCCTTCTCCTCCGCCTCTTAAGCAAGTAAAGAAGACAACCGCTACGTCTGCTCGGTCGGCGTCTAGCAGTACAACCAGAGGCGGGAGGACATACAGATTCGGTCCTTCTCTGAAGACTCCAGAGAAGTTACCATATGAGAGGACCCTGGAGGAGAACGCCGAGATCGCGCGAGAAGAAGTGAGGAACTTCTTTGAAGGGGTGAAAGCAAAGAAACATCCACCTCCGGAGGAGAAGGTAGATCGGGTGAAAGTGAAGCGCACTCTGGCTGCCCTGACAAAACCACCGAAGTCTGATCCGCCGAAAGGAAACTATGACCGCATTATTGGAAAGGAATTTGCCGAAGCGGAGCGGTCGGGAAGTACTGTCAGTGATCAAAGGCTGAAAGAACGACGAGCTGGGAAACAAATTGCCCAGCTCGGCGAACAAGCGAAGCAATCGTGCCCCCCGCTCAAGGTGCCTAGCCACAACGTCGCTAATGATCCGAGGATGGTGCCCGGTTATAGCAATCTTGCAGATTACCTGCCCGACGAAGTACATTATGAACCCATGGACGTGCAGATACAAAGATACGAGTACGGGAAGCCTCTCGTCAAAGATGAAAGATCTCTATCAACGATGATGCGAAGATTGCATGATTGGTACTTGAAAATCTGCAGAGACTCTGGGGGGAGGAGTACTTTGTATGTGAAAGTTAAAAAGGAGCATGACCTCGTTGGAATTGATCTGTTGCCTGTTCCATTTGAGGAGTTCTATCAGTTTTTCAATCAATTGGCCCTCGATAAAACAACGGTCGCCTGCTACTGTCTGTAAGTAGTACTACTTCTGTCATTAAGTTTCTCTATATAGCTTAGCTCTTTCATTGCATGTATTTATAATCATCCTCACTATATTATGCAGATTGAAGATCGCCGAATTGAAGAAAAGACAAGTCGGTGATATTGGGTTCATTAACACATATCTCATAGATGCAACTGAGGTTAAACTTCATGCCGCAGCTACCGAGGCCAACTTGCTACGATCGTTCGTAATAAATCAAAACAAAGATATAATACTCTTTCCTTACAACTTCAGGTGAGTGTTACTGTCTTGTGCGTATTCGGTTTCCCTTATATATTAGTCAAGGTTATAGTAATGTAATTGATGAGTTATGCATGTGTGTGCAGTTTCCACTATATTCTCCTAGAGATTAAGCTTGAGCAGGGAGTAGTAACCGTCTTAGACTCTAAACGAAAAGATCCCCAGGACTATGCAGACATGACTCAAATACTCCAGAAGTAAGTTAAATCGATCATTATCCACCATATCAGCAACTTTGTTCATTTCCTGATATCAAGTAATTGTTTTCTTTGTCCGGCAGGGTTTGGAGAAAATTCACCAAAACAGTTCCGGGACTGCCGAAGGAGCTGGAATTTAGACACCCGAAAGTAAGTACTATAGTAGCATGTTCCGCGCATCTCCTAGTGATTCAAGCGCTAGTTTCATCAATACCATTTAGCATTCTTGCTTATCAGTTTGATTGACCTCTATTTCTTGTAAAGTGGTTGTGGCAGGAACAAGGGAATGATTTCTGTGGATACTACATCTGCGAGTCCATCCGCCACACGACCTGTGAGCGGGGCGGGTACTCTAACGAACAATATGAAGTACGTAAATAACAACATTCACAATTTTATTTTATTACCATCATTTGTGTTGAGTTTCATTCATTCATATATATATGTATTGACCCCCTTCTTCAAATTAGATGTTTCGGAAGCGGGATGAACTCCTAGCACCAGCTCGCATGCGAGCAATTCAAGAGGAATTGGCGGCATTCTTTCTTGACCACGTGATCCCTGAAGACGGAGAATTCTATGTGGACCCTGAGTCTGTATGATTATATTTGTAAGAGATAATTATTGTATATATGTAGCCGGTAGTGTCAGATAGATATACGAGAACTTGTTGTTCGACCAATCTCTCGGAGAAGGAGAGGTGGTCGATATCACTTCTCTCTGTATGCATATATGTTCATGACGATCTTCTGTTTCCTTCGTTTGCTTACTAGCTAGCCAGCGTGTCTAGTCCTCTCTATACGTATGTATAGTACGTAGCGTCGACCAAGCACGGACATAAGAGAGGACACTTCTCTCTATTAATTATAGCTAGCTAACGCAATATATGAAACACCTAAATTAACCCCCCAAAACCCCCAACCCCCCCCCCTTTCAAAAAAAACAAAAACCCCAGCCACAGAAATGCTGACGCGTGGATGCCTATTGGTCCCGGTTGGTGCCACCAACCGGGACCAAAGGGTCTCCTGACTGGGCTCTGCGCACTGCCCACGTGGAGGGCCTTTAGTCCCGGTTCTGGATTGAACCGGGACTAAAGGGGGGAGGTATTAGTACCGACACTTTAGTCCCGGTTCCGGAACTGGGACTAAAGGCCCTTACGAACCGGGACTATAGGCCCTTTTTCTACCGGTGAAAGTCCATGAAGGAGAGATTTATAAGAAAAGCACTACCGAAGTCCTTCAAAGGTGCATCTCCAAAGAGGAAGGGCGGGACCTCCTGGCTGAAATTCATGCCGGACTCAGTGGTCATCACACTACAGCTCGGTCCCTTGTAAGCAAGGCCTTCCGTACAGGCTTTTATTGGCCGACGGCTCGGGCAGATGCCCAGGACTTAGTCCAAAAATGCACCGGTTGCCAGCTCTTTGCAAACCAAAGCCATATGCCACCTACTGCCCTCCAAACAATCTCCATCACTTGGCCTTTCGCGGTCTGGGGGCTTGACATGGTTGGACCGCTTAAAGGCGGAACCCACAAGCACAAATACTTACTGGTCATGGTGGATAAGTTCACCAAATGGATAGAAGCCAAGCCTGTTAAGACGGCCGAATCCGGACCTGTGATAGACTTTATATCCGGGGTTGTACACCGTTACGGCGTCCCCCACAGCATCATCACTGATAACGGCACGAACTTCATGGCCGAGAAGGTAAAACTCTGGTGCAAAAACATGGGCATGAAGCTCAATTATGCTTCCGTCTATCACCCACAAACCAACGGCCAGGTCGAACGTGCAAATGGTCTTATCATGAGCGGCATCAAACCTAGGTTAGTGCGGTCCCTCAAGGAATCTAACACGCACTGGGTAGAGGAGCTTGACTCCGTACTCTGGGGGCTGCGGACCACGCCGAATCGCACCACCGGATACACACCATTCTTCATGGTGTACGGCGCTGAGGCAGTTTTGCCTTGCGACATAATTCATGACTCACCTCGAGTGCGCATGTACAAAGAAAGAGAAGCCGAGCTCGATCGGCAGGACAGTTTGGACGCCTTAGAGGAGGAGCGTGATGTGGCAAAGGCCCGCTCCGCATTTTATCAACAGCAGGCTTGAAGATATCAAAGCAGAGAAGTACGGGCCAAAAATTACAACATTGGTGAACTAGTTCTACGCCTGCCGGACAAGAAAAAGGACAAACTCAAGCCCAAGTGGGAAGGTCCCTTCATCATCGACCAAGTCCTGACTGGTGGTGTGTACCGCCTGCGAAGTGCATCGGATAACCGACTCGAGCCGAACCCATGGAACGTCGCCCGCCTCCGAAGATTCTATGCCTAGCACCGGATCCCGTGTTCGTCTCCTTACTCTGTCCATTTTTTATATATACCTTCTGCCGTACATTTCTCTCCTTCTCTATCTCTTCCCCTCTTATAGCCTTTAGAGGCTCACAAAGTGACGCGCTACCCGCGCTCGGCAAACCTGGGGGCTTCTTTCGACAGAAGCTTATTTCTACGGGCTTCACGCCCAACACATGTGTCAAACTTCCGCATGTACCTTTTATTCACCACTATATGCATTGATATGACTTAAGTTTTGGCCAATCTGGGTTGCCTGGCTCCTGTGCTTACCCCTATGTTCCAGATTGTTCGGCTAGGCGGTAAAGGGAGCACCTCTGCGATTGTTACTGCCAGGTCAGCCGGACGTGTACCTCAGACTGGGTGAAGCCGAAAGCTAGCGTTCTTAAGGGAATATTCGGTCGGTGAACTAAAGACGATCTTTTTTATTTTTTCCACGTGCCCCCAGATGTTTTTTCTGCGTTTCTCTTTGCAGCATGGACATGCACTTTAGGGCATGCCTCCTAGGGAAAGGAACCCCTAACGAAACTATTCTCCCTTGAAGATGTTTCTTACTAACCATGTAATATAACATAACTTGTCGGGCACTTGTCTGTTCACGCCACAATGACCCCTACGCCTGGTCTCCATGCATTCCCCGGTTCCTATATAACCGCATGGGAATTTAGACACACTCCGGACCGTCAGGTCCCGAGGCTAAAGCGAAAAGGTCGGCCATGACAAATGATCTACAATCTGGCTAGAAGGCATTATAAATGTCAATTAAAATTACATAGTCATTTTGACTGACTGTACTCCTCCTCAATACCATCTAATAGGCTGTCTAATTTATAGTCCTGCTGGGAATACTTTGCAGCCAACTCCACTTGGCCGTATACTAAGCTCACAGGGATCTCCTTTCCATCGGGCCCTACAGGACCAACCTCGGCCATATGGTTGGGGTCGGCCTGTGAATATCGCGTCTTCACCATAGCCCAGGCCTCCCTAGCGCCTTGACGGCAGGCTGATATCTTCCACAACTGGAATCGCCGCCGTGCTCCCCTCAGCTTCTCCGCAAGCTCTCCAAGACCCTTGGGTGTGGAAACGGATGGCCACAGGACTTGGGCGATGCCTCGCATCGCCTGCCGAACTCGGTCGAGCAATTGCAAGAGCTCGAGAAGAAGGTCACCCGTAGAACCGGGCATCTCCTCTGCAGGACGACCTGTTAACATACCTACGGATATTGCTCTGTTAATCAATGGCACCGCCGAACTTTCTTTTAAAAGGTTCACTCAAGCACTTACTAAATATGCCGCGCTGAAGCCGCTGATTCTCCTTCACGGAGTCTGACAGCTGGGCACAAACATCTTTTAGCTCAACGCCCAGCCGGGTGTTGGCATCTTGGAGAACGTTCTTCTCCCCCATCACCTTTAACAGCACCCTCTCACCAGCCTTTAGTTGGCGTTCGAGGTGTTGCCTTTCCGGATTCAATCCGGCGCCATCTGCGATTTTATTTGTCAGATTCACACACAAGTCGTGCTTCACCACATACTTATCTTTTGAAATGAATATTACCAGAGGGGGTCTCCTTAGGCTCCCCTGACGCGGCTAGTGCAGCCCTCAGTTGGGCTTTGAACTCTTCCAGCTCCTAGGTCAGTAGGGAATTCTTTTCTGTAAGAACCTGCATTTCAAATGATCCTTAAACCAGTTATTCTAACTGTTTTCAGTCTCGGGGGCTACTGCTACATATATATTTATCAAAATTTTCTTACCCGTATGTCTTTTACATATTGCTCCGTGGCTCTGGCTAGACCATTTTGAGCGGCACGGAGGTGTGCATCTCCCGAATTGAAGGCATCTAATGCCTCTTGGGAGAAGCAAGCGTCACGAAGAATTTTCCGGCGACGCCTGTGGTTCATGGCACTTTCCACCTATGAGTTGGTGGCAGATAACCCGTCCGCATCTTCTGTCGGAGGAACGTCCGGCACACGCCTTGCGTTTGCTTCCGCCCCCGGACCAGGCCGTGGAGCCTGGCTGGTGGAGGCACGATTAGCAGCCTCTCCGGATATAGCCCAGCGAGGTCTCTTCGTCCTGAAAAGGGCACGAGTGTCAAGTGTGCCTCGAAGGTATAATGACTGGGATAAAGGGGCGCGCCATACCTTCGCATTGACGCCTCGGTCCGAACTGCACCACTTTTCTGCCCATGGGGCCCTGCGGCCCCTGGTTGGTTTGTCGCCGCAGGTTCGGCCTTCTACCTCAGAAATCTCCCCTGCAAAGTTCGGTGGCAATTAGGAAATTAAACACGCGTGGACGGATCCCTGTCCGGGGTACAAGGACTTCGGTCTTAAGTACCTGGGTTGTTCGGATTAACCCTGGGTAATCGGCCGTAATGGCCACCAAGGCGTTGTCCTCGCTCAATTGATGGAACACTCCATCAATCCACTCCACAGATATGTCCGGATCCTCCCGAGAGGCCGGGTCGAGAGACCGTCCTGAGTCCTCATGTTGTGTTGGCGGGCTGCTTATGTCCTTTATGGCCCGGCGCAGTTCCTGCGTTGAAGTCATCAGACTAAGTATTTAACAATGGGAACACTAAACGGATGAGCAAGTAAAAGCGACCACTTACCCATCTTGGGGGATTGTGCATAGAGAATCCAACCTGTGGGTTGACGCGGAGAAATTCCTCCTCTTCCCCCTTGTACAAAGTGGACAAGATCTTTAATAGAGCAGCAACTGAGTCTGGCCCTTTACGGCCATAGAGGGTGGCGTCGTCCTCCCCGTTGAAATCCCACATGGGGTGGCTTCTGTACTGAAGCGGCTGCACCCCACGCATGACGCATTCGGCCATAACTCCGATCATAGTTAGTCTGTAATGGGCCAACAATCTTATTCGGCCCATAAGATAAACGATGTCCCTGTCGCTTTCCCTTTGAGGGCTCCGTGGACGCCAGCTCAGGCGCTTTTTTAAAGGATCACTATCAAACTCTGGGAGGCCGATCCGGACAGGATCCGGCAGCGGGACGTCTTCTATATAGAACAATTCCGAGGGCCAGTCTTCGAACACCTTCTTTGGGGTTCCGGACAGATATCCAGTCCCGGCAATGCGCCATACTTCGGCTCCGCCCACTTGATATGTTGACCCTTTCTTGGAACGGGGCACGAGGCAAAATAGCACCTTCCACAGTCCGAAATGAGCTTCGATACCCAAAAATAGCTCGCAGAGGGCTACAAAGCCTGCGATATGCAATACTGAGGCAGGTATGAGATGATGTAACTGGAGGCCGTAGAACTCCAGCAACCCCCGGAGAAACGGGTGGATGGGAAATCCGAGCCCCCTTATTAAGTAAGGAACAAGGCACACCCGCTCTCCTTTAGATGGATTAGGGGCATTCTCTGCTTGCTCTCCGCCGTTATAGACGGCAAGGCCGGCTCGGACCAGGACCATATAGGCCGGGGGGAGAAATCCTTTGGTCTGAAGCGTCACTAGCTCGCTGTGCGGAGTAGAACATCTCTCCCAATATCCAGGCTTAGGGCTAGAAGGACGAGAGGAGGAGTTGCGGCGATTGGCCATGGTGGAATGGACTTTTGTCGGATGCGCTCTGATGAACACTCGTGGAGGGGAGAAGGTGTGGATTGGATCTAAATCCTCGTCCCCTTAAAAAGGGCAACTCATTCACGCAGCTAGGGGTAGAAAACGGCCATTATTCGAACAGGTGGAAAATGACCATTATTCGAATGGCCATTATTCGAACGGCCATTATTCGAACAACTCATTCACGTGGAAAACGGCCATTATTGGGCGTAGAAGCCAAGGAGCACAACATCTACACGAAATAGGACCTTATTCGAACAGGTACACAGAATTTGGAGGAGAACCCGCCTTGCAATGCCGAAGACAATCTGCGCACCGGACTCATCGTCATTGAAGCCTGGTTCGGGGGCTACTGAGGGAGTCCTGGATTAGGGGGTGTTCGAATAGCCGAACTATACCTTCAAGCCGGACTCCTGGACTATGAAGATACAAGATTGAAGACTCCATCCCGTGTCCGGAAGGGACTTTCCTTGGCGTGGAAGGCAAGCTTTGCGATACGGATGTTCAGATCTCCTACCATTGTAACCGACTCTATGTAACCCTAACCCTATCCGGTGTCTATATAAACCGGAGGGTTTTAGTCCGTAGGACAACATACACATCAACAATCATGCCATAGGCTAGCTTCTAGGGTTTAGCCTCTCTAATCTCGTGGTAGATCAACTCTTGTAATACCCATACCATCAATATTAATAAGCAGGACGTAGGGTTTTACCTCCATCGAGAGGGCCCGAACCTGGGTAAAAATTCGTGTTCCCTGCCTCCTGTTACCATCCGGCCTAGACGCACAGTTCGGGACCCCCTACCCGAGATCCGCCGGTTTTGACACCGACAGTCGCGCCGCCACAACCGCCCCTGCCGCCGTCTACAAGCGCGCCAGGCAAACAGCTGGCGGATCCGCCATTGCCGCCGACTGAAGACGAGGCCGTGGAGAGGCTACTCCTTCAAGTCGGCTCGCCAACGCGCCGCCGTCTTGGGAAGGCGACTTCGGCGCCACGCCCCTTGGAGACCGGTACCGCCAGCTCGACGATTCCGGACGTCGAGGCGATGAGTGCCGCGCCCATTGGGTGGGTGCGAGGAGGCGGCACGGGCCCACTGAACCAGGAGCTTCTGGATGTCCAAACGAAGCTGCGAGCCGAGAGCGACGCCATCCAGAACTGCACCAAGGCGCACCTGGCGTCGCGGGCAGCCATCCGGGTATGCTTTCTCCTTTGTCCCTGTTTTCTTGTTTCTCTCTGTGGGGGCGCGCCAGCGCACCCACTGGGTGTAGTCCCCAAGTTCTGGGCCGGCTACAGAGCAGGCGTCCCGGAACTCCAATTGGTAAGTTCCGGGTTCTAACCTTTGTTCTGAAATACTTGTTGCAGGACTATCACAACCTCCGTGTCACCGCCTTCAACCGCAACATTGAAGAGCTGGGGAAGTGGACTGCCGACTTGTCGGAGAGCCGGAGTGAGTCCTTTTTCTTCTTTGTGGGGGTGCGCTGGCGCACCCGTGGGCTGTAGTCCCCGAGATTCGGGCCGACTGCTGAGCAGTCGGGCCAGATCTCCCCGGCGACCTTCTTCGTTGATGACTTAACGCCTTCTTTCTTCTTTCTCTTCAGAGGCCAAAGCCGCTCTTCAACAGCAGTTGAGCGAAGCCAACTCCGCGTTGCGCGCCAAAGGGGAGGAGTGTAGCAAGCTCGCCGCTGAGCGCGATCTGCTGGCCGCACAATTGGCGGAGCAGAAGGAGCTGCTTACGAAGACGCAGAAGGAGGCGGAAGAGGCGGAAGCCGCCCTCCTGACCGAGTTCGCGAGCGAGCGCTCCTCCTGGACCGACAAGGAGGCAATGTTGGTCTCCGGCTTCCACGAGATCGAGGACCTTGTTGACAGTGAGCTTCTTTGCTTTCCTTCTTCAAACCACTGACTATAGGTCGAGCCGACTTCTGTTTTTTTTTTGACTTGCTCTTCGTTCTTTCCGTCTTGGCAGACTTCTTCCCCGGCCACTCGCAGGCCGCCATTCAAGCTATCGAGGCCGACCACGAGGAGCGGAGGGCGGGTGGCACGGAGATCGCCGCTGATGCCCCTCGGACTCTTGACGAGCATATTCTGAGCATTGGAGCTCGCCTGCGACCGGCCCACCAGATGTTGCGCCGGCTTCAACGTGTCGGCGCCCAAGCGATCGCCGCCCTGTGGCCAGATGTGCAGGCTCCGCGCACCCCCAGTCGGACTGCCGACTGGCTGGAGGTTGCGGCTGGCCGTCTTGAGTCCTGGAAGGGTTCCTCGGCCCGGGCCGGAGCGCGCCGAGCCTTGGAATTCGTTAAGGCGTGGTACCCGGGGCTGGACCTAGACCGGCTGGCCACACTCCGGTCAGAGGCCCAGCCGGAGCTGGCAGCCGCGGAAGATGCCCTTGTCAAGCGTGCGGCGGCGATCGCCGAGTACACCAACACCATCATCTTTGTCCCCGAGCAGGCTGAAGATGGCGAGGAGGTGCCGCCGGAGTGGTTTGGGATGAACCCCGACTATGGCGAGGACTCGGCAGAGGTGATCGACTCCAGCGTCGAGGAGGAAGACGAGGCGGAGGACACGAGCGAGACGGAGGCACCGGAAGACGGAGCGGGCGGCCAGCCTCAGCTCGACCGCGCCTCCAGCAACGAGTCGTGCCCGCCTGAGCCGACTACTGTCGGAGGTGATCAAGCCGAGACCGCCCAGCCTGCCGCCCCAACGTCCAACACCGCCGTCTCCTCCGATCCTCCAAACCCGTCTGCCGCCCCCTAGGCTGCCACCTTGTCTTTGTTTTATCTGTTCTAATAGTTTTTGAAGAACTTGTTATTTTGCACAATTCCACCCACGGGGTGTATTTTGAAATTCTGCTCGAAGATTCGGCCAAGGGCCTTTGTTATGTAAATATTCATCTGACTTCTATCCTTCTTGCTCATTGTTCTTTTGGCTTTTTCCTTTGTCGCCTTCCCTCAGTTGCCATTTTTGTCAGTCAGACAGCCGCTCCACGGACTGCTGCTGGATCAAATTCTTGGTCACTTTGGGAAGGCAAGTACTTAGCCGTTTTTAGGGTTGTTTTAACAAGTCGGATAGAAGGCGGCAAGCCGACTATTCAAGAGTCGGTTTGCGAAAAAAGGTTGGATGTCGGCTTTAAGCTATGTTTGTGCTTTGAGTCCTTAGCAATTTTTCATGTGGACGCCCATTCTTCCTCACTCCTTCCCACCAGACAGTCGCTCTGCGAGTTGCGGCTTCTGGCAGGAGACGGTTTATACGCCACACACTACTTGTCCGGTTGCAGGAAGCATTTGATAGCGCAGGTCGGCAAGTCCCCGAGCCGACTAGTCGAACCCGGTGCCAAACGGCATAACAAAGAGTAATATACTTGAAGGCATATTTCTTATCATATAGATAAAAGAGGGCAGTCCCCGAGCTCTTCTCGGGGGGCCCGAAGTCTTGGTACTTTTAATACAAAAGGTAGCGTGATACATACTGCGTTTAACTGTAAAATTTTCGGAGGAGATTTGCATTCCATGGCCGTTCTGTCTCTTTGCCGGAGTCGTCCCTCTTGCGTGCTCGGGGCTTTTGAGCGTCGATCAGGTAGTAGGAGTCGTTGCCCAGCACTTTGCTGATGATGAAGGGGCCTTCCCAAGGTGTCGATAGCTTGTGCTGGCCGGCTGTTCACTGGATTAATCGGAGCACGAGGTCGCCCTCCTTGAAAGATCTCGACCTGACCTTCCTGTTGTAGTATCTACGCAGGCTCTGCTGGTAGATGCTGGACCGGCTGAGTGCCAACAGCCGGCCCTCTTCCAGCAGGTCGACGCCATCTTGCCGTGCTTTTTCTGCTTCTTCCTCGGTGTACATGGTGACTCGCGGGGAATCGAACTCTATGTCCGTTCGGATGACGGCTTCAGCACCGTAGACGAGGAAGAAAGGCAGTGAACCCGGTTGACTTGTTTGGAGTCGTGCGCAGACTCCAGAGGATGGCTGGCAACTCGTCGAGCCAGCAGCCAGCCGAGCGCTCTAGAGGCTCGATCAGTCGGGGCTTGATGCCGGACAGGATGAGGCTGTTTGCTCGCTCCACCTGGCCGTTTGACTGTGGATGGGCGACGGATGCTAGGACCAGTCGGATGCCCTATGTCGCACAGAAACGGGCCAAGGCGCCTTTGGCAAAATTCGTGTCATTGTTGGTGATGATGCTGTGTGGTATGTCGTACCGAATTGTGATGTCGGAGATCAAAGTCACGGCGGTCGGACCGTTCAGTTTCTTGATTGGCTTCGCTTCTATCCACTTGGTGAACTTGTCCATCATGACAAGTAAGTGAGTTAAGCCGCCTCGTGCCATCTTGAATGGTCCCACCATGTTTAGACCCCAAACTGCGAAAGGCCAGGCAATGGGGATGGTCTTGAGTGCAGAAGCCGGCTGATGCGGCTTGGAGCGGAACTTCTGGCACCCTTTGCATTTTTGGACCAATTCCTTGGCCTCTTCTAAGGCCGTTGGCCAAAAGAATCCGTGTCGGAAAGCTTTGGCGACGAGTGCTCTTGAAGCCGCATGGTGGCCGCACTCGCCTTGATGGATGTCTTTGAGAATTGCTTGGCCTTGCTCTGGCTCTACGCAGCGCTGGTAGACACCAGTGACGCTGCGCCTGACCAGCTCTCTGTTGACTATGGTGTAGGGGGCCACTCGGCGTTGTACTTGCCGAGCTAAGGTCTCATCAGTCGGCAGCTCTTTGCTCACCAAAAATTTGAGGATGGGCTGAGCCCATGAGGGTGCTGCTATTTCTTCGACTGCCAGAACTACGACTTGGACGAGGGCGGTTAGGCTGGGAGGCGGCGGGTTGGAGTCAACAACCGCATGCTGGATTAATGAAGTCCCCGGGCTGACTGGCTCAGCTCTTGGGCTGAGTTCTGGAGTCTTCCGGCCGGACGCCGCAGTCCTTGGGCCGTGTTCTGCAGTCCCTGGGCCGGCCCCGACCGTGGCGGCTTTGGAGCCATCTGCCAAAATCCCCGTACAGTCTGCCGGGGCTCTAGAGTCGGATCTGACTTCTTCGGGAGGAGCCGGCACAAAAATGGAGTCTGATTCCGGTGAAGGCTTGACAGACGGCTTGAGGAGGCGTTGAAGGGCGACGCCGGATGGTATTGCTTGCCGGGTAGAGCCGATTCATGCCAAGGCGTCTGCTTGGTCGTTGTCGTTTCTTGGCACATGGAGGAACTCGCACCCCTCGAAATACCCACTGAGTTGCTGCACGAGGAAACGGTAACTCGCCATGTTTGCACCTTTGCCGTCCCAGTCGCCAGACGACTGCTGGACTACTAAGTCCGAGTCGCCATAACACAGGATCCGGCGAATGCCAAGTTCTTTGGCAAGCCGGAGCCCGTGAATGAGTGCCTCGTACTCGGCGACGTTGTTGGAGGCGGCAAAATGGATTTGCAGTGCGTATTTGAGCTTGTCGCCTTTAGGAGAAGTGAGGACAACGCCGGCTCCCAAGCCGGTACGCATCTTGGAGCCGTTGAAATGCATCCGCCAATGGGTGGAGTCGGGCGCTGGAGGTAGGTACTGGGTCTCAGCTGAGTCGACGAGAAAGTCGGCCAGTGCTTGTGACTTGATGGCGGTGCGGCGCTGGTAGTGGATGGTGTAGGGAGCCAGCTCTATGGCCCACTTGGCCACTCGGCCAGAAGCATCTCGGCTTCCAATGATCTCGGCAAGTGGGGCCGTGCAGACCACAGTGATTGGATGCTCTTGGAAGTAAGGCTTCAATTTCTTGGCGGCAAAGTGCACGCCATAGCACATCTTCTGGTAGTGGGGTAGTTCTGCTTGGAGGCCAACAGTACTTCGCTCAGGTAATATACCGGTCTCTGGACAGGTAGTGCCTTGCATTCCTCCTTGCGTTCCACTACAATGATTGTGCTGACTACCCGGCTGGTGGCGGCGATGTACAGGAGCATAGGTTCCTTAGGAGTCGGAGCCGCCAGAACGGGTGGAGTAGTCAGCATCTTCTTCAACTAGAGAAAAGCTTCATCCGCCTTGTGGTTCCACTCGAAAAAAGTGGTCTTCTTCATGAGCTGGTATAAGGGGAGAGCTTTCTCGCCCAGCCGACTAATGAATCGGCTGATGGACGCCAAGCAGCTGTTGGGTCTCGTAGTAATTTCAAAAAATTTCCTACGCACACGCAAGATCATGGTGATGCATAGCAACGAGAGGGGGAGGGTGTGATCTACGTACCCTTGTAGATCGACAACGGAAGCGTTAACTTGGTTGATGTAGTCGTACGTCTTCACGGCTCGACCGATCAAGCACCGAAACTACGGCACCTCCGAGTTGTAGCACACGTTCAGCTCGATGACGATCCCTGGACTCTGATCCAGCAAAGTGTCGGGGAAGAGTTCCGTCAGCACGACGGCGTGGCGACGATCTTGATGTACTATTGTCTCAGGGCTTCGCCTAAGCACCGCTACAATGTTATCGAGGACCATGGTGGAAGGGGGCACCGCACACGGCTAAGAATATGATCACGTGGACCAACTTGTGTCTCTAGGGGGTGCCCCTGCCTCCGTATATAAAGGTTCAAGGGAGGGGGGCCGGCCGGCCAGGAGAGGTGCGCCAGGAGGCGTCCTACTCCCTCTGGGAGTAGGACTCCCCCCCTTTCCTAGTTGGAATAGGATTCGTGGAGGGGGGGAGAGGAGAGAGAGGAGGAAGGGGGCCGCCCCCCTCTCCTTGTCCAATTCGGACCAAGGGGGGAGGGGCGCGCGGCCCATCTCTGGTCACCTCTCCTCTCTTCCACTAAGGCCCACTAAGGCCCATATACCTCCCGGGGGGTTCCGGTAACCTCCCGGCACTCCGATAAAATCCCGATTTCACCCGGAACACTTCTGATATCCAAACATAGGCTTCCAATATATCAATCTCTATGTCTCGACCATTTCGAGACTCCTCGTCATGTCCGTGATCACATCCGGGACTCCGAACAACCTTCGGTACATCAAAATGCATAAACTCATAATATAACTGTCATCGTAACCTTTAGTGTGCGGACCCTACGGGTTCGAGAACAATGTAGACATGACCGAGACACGTCTCCGGTCAATAACCAATAGCGGAACCTGGATTCTCATATTGGCTCCTACATATTCTACGAAGATCTTTTATCGGTCAGACCGCAAAACAACATACGTTGTTCCCTTTGTCATCGGTATGTTACTTGCCCGAGATTCGATCGTCGGTATCCCATACCTAGTTCAATCTCGTTACCGGCAAGTCTCTTTACTCGTTCTGTAATACACCATCCCGCAACTAACTCATTAGTTGCAATGCTTGCAAGGCTTAAGTGATGTGCATTACCGAGAGGGCCCAGGGATACCTCTCCGACAATCGGAGTGACAAATCCTAATCTCGAAATACGCCAACCCAACATGTACCTTTTGAGACACCTGTAGAGCTCCTTTATAATCACCCAGTTACATTGTGACATTTGGTAGCACACAAAGTGTTCCTCTCGCAAACGGGAGTTGCATAATCTCATAGTCATAGGAACATGTATAAGTCATGAAGAAAGCAATAGCAACATACTAAACGATCGGGTGCTAAGCTAATGGAATGGGTCATGTCAATCAGATCATTCAACTAATGATGTGATCCTATTAATCAAATAACAACTCTTTGTCCATGGTCAGGAAACATAACCATCTTTGATTAACGAGCTAGTCAAGTAGAGGCATACTAGTGACACTCTGTTTGTCTATGTATTCACACATGTATTATGTTTCCGGTTAATACAATTCTAGCATGAATAATAAACTTTTATCATGATATAAGGAAATAAATAATAACTTTATTATTGCCTCTAGGGCATATTTCCTTCAGTCTCCCACTTGCACTAGATTCAATAATCTAGATTACACGGTAATGATTCTAACACCCATGGAGCCTTGGTGCTGATCATGTTTTGCTCATGGAAGAGGCTTAGTCAACGGGTCTGCAACATTCAGATCCGTATGTATCTTGCAAATCTCTATGTCTCCCACCTGGACTAGATCCCGGATGGAATTGAAGCGTCTCTTGATGTGCTTGGTTCTCTTGTGAAATCTGGATTCCTTCGCCAAGGCAATTGCACCAGTATTGTCACAAAAGATTTTCATTGGACCCGATGCACTAGGTATGACACCTAGATCGGATATGAACTCCTTCATCCAGACTCCTTCATTCGCTGCTTCCGAAGCAGCTATGTATTCCGCTTCACATGTAGATCCCGCCACGACGCCCTGTTTAGAACTGCACCAACTGACAGCTCCACCGTTTAATGTAAACACGTATCCGGTTTGCGATCTAGAATCGTCCGGATCAGTGTCAAAGCTTGCATCAACGTAACCGTTTACGATTAGCTCTTTGTCACCTCCATATATGAGAAACATATCCTTAGTCCTTTTCAGGTACTTCAGGATGTTCTTGACCGTTGTCCAGTGATCCACTCCTGGATTACTTTGGTACCTCCCTGGTAGACTTATAGCAAGGCACACATCAGGTCTGGTACACAGCATTGCATACATGATAGAGCCTATGGCTAAAGCATAGGGAACAACTTTCATTTTCTCTCTATTTTCTGTAGTGGTCGGGCATTGAGTCTGACTCAACTTCACAACCTGTAACACAGGCAAGAACCCTTTCTTTGCTTGATCCATTTTGAACTTCTTCAAAATCTTGTCAAGGTATGTGCTTTGTGAAAGTTCACTTAAACGTCTTGATCTATCTCTATAGATCTTTATGCCTAATATGTAAGCAGCTTCACCGAGGTCTTTCATTGAAAAACTCCTATTCAAGTATGCCTTTATGCTATCCAGAAATTCTATATCATTTCCAATCAGTAATATGTCATCCACATATAATATCAGAAATGCTATAGAGCTCCCACTCACTTTCTTGTAAATACAGGCTTCTCCAAAAGTCTGTATAAAACCAAATGCTTTGATCACAGTATCAAAGCATTTATTCCAACTCCGAGAGGCTTGCACCAGTCCATAAATGGATCACTGGAGCTTGCACACTTTGTTAGCTCCCTTTGGATCAACAAAACCTTCCGGTTGCATCATATACAACTCTTCTTCTAGAAATCCATTCAGGAATGCAGTTTTGACATCCATCTGCCAAATTTCATAATCATAAAATGCGGCAATTGCCAACATGATTCGGACAGACTTAAGCATCGCTATGGGTGAGAAGGTCTCATCGTAGTCAACCCCTTGAACTTGCCGAAACCCTTTTGCGACAAGTCGAGCTTTGTAGACAGTAATATTACCGTCGACGTCAGTCTTATTCTTGAAGATCCATTTATTCTCAATTGCTTGCCGATCATTGGGCAAGTCAACCAAAGTCCACACTTTGTTCTCATACATGGATCCCATCTCAGATTTAATGGCTTTAAGCCATTTTGCGGAATCTGGGCTCACCATCGCTTCTTCATAGTTCGTAGGTTCATCATGATCAAGTAGCATGACTTCCAGAACAGGATTACCGTACCACTCTGGTGCGGATCTCACTCTGGTTGATCTACGAGGTTCAGTAGTATCTTGCTCTGAAGTTTCATGATCATTATCATTAGCTTCCTCACTAATTGGTGTAGGTGTCACAGAAATAGTTTTCTGTGATGCACTACTTTCCAATAAGGGAGCAAGTACAGTTACCTCGTCAAGTTCTACTTTCCTCCCACTCACTTCTTTCGAGAGAAACTCCTTCTCTAGAAAGTTTCCGAACTTAGCAACAAAAGTCTTGCCTTCGGATCTGTGATAGAAGGTGTATCCAATAGTCTCCTTTGGATATCCTATGAAGACACATTTCTCCGATTTGGGTTCGAGCTTATCAGGTTGAAGCTTTTTCACATAAGCATCGCAGCCCCAAACTTTCAGAAATGACAACTTTGGTTTCTTGCTAAACCATAGTTCATAAGGCGTCGTCTCAACGGATTTTGATGGTGCCCTATTAAACGTGAATGCGGCCGTCTCCAAAGCATAACCCCAAAATGATAGCGGTAAATCAGTAAGAGACATCATAGATCGCACCATACCTAGTAAAGTACGATTACGACATTCGGACACACCATTACGCTGTGGTGTTCCGGGTGGCGTGAGTTGCGAAACTATTCCGCATTGTTTCAAATGTACACCAAACTCGTAACTCAAATATTCTCCTCCACGATCAGATCGTAGAAACTTTATTTTCTTGTTACGATGATTTTCAACTTCACTCTGAAATTCTTTGAAGTTTTCAAACGTTTCAAACTTATGTTTCATTAAGTAGATATACCCATATCTGCTTAAGTCATCTGTGAAGGTGAGAAAATAACGATATCCACCACGAGCGTCAATATTCATCGGACCACATACATATGAATGTATGATTTCCAACAAATCTGTTGCTCTCTCCATAGTACCGGAGAACGGCGTTTTAGTCATCTTGCCCATGAGGCACGGTTCGCAAGTACCAAGTGATTCATAATCAAGTGGTTCCAAAAGTCCATCAGTATGGAGTTTCTTCATGCATTTTACACCGATATGACCTAAACGGCAGTGCCACAAATAGGTTGCACTATCATTATCAACTCTGCATCTTTTTGCTTCAACATTATGAATATGTGTGTTACTACTATCGAGATTCAATAAGAATAGACCACTCTTCAAGGGTGCATGACAATAAAAGATATTACTCATATAAATAGAACAACCATTATTCTCTGATTTAAATGAATAATCGTCTCGCATCAAACAAGATCCAGATATAATGTTCATGCTTAACGCTGGCACCAAATAACAATTATTTAGGTCTAATATTAATCCCGAAGGCAGATGTAGAGGTAGCGTGCCGACTGCGATCACATCGACTTTGGAACCGTTTCCCACGCGCATCGTCACCTCGTCCTTAGCCAATCTTCGCTTAATCCGTAGTCCCTGTTTCGAGTTGCAAATATTAGCAGCAAAACCAGTATCAAATACCCAGGTGCTACTGCGAGCATTAGTAAGGTACACATCAATAACATGTATATCACATATACCTTTGTTCACCTTGCCATCCTTCTTATCCGCCAAATACTTGGGGCAGTTCCGCTTCCAGTGACCAGTCTGCTTGCAGTAGAAGCACTCAGTTTCAGGCTTAGGTCCAGACTTGGGTTTCTTCTCTTGAGCAGAAACTTGCTTGCTGTTCTTCTTGAAGTTCCCTTTCTTCTTCCCTTTGCCCTTTTTCTTGAAACTAGTGGTCTTGTTGACCATCAACACTTGATGCTCCCTTTTGATTTCTACCTCCGCAGCTTTCAGCATTGCGAAGAGCTCGGGAATAGTCTTATTCATCCCTTGCATATTATAGTTCATCACGAAGCTCTTGTAGCTTGGTGGCAGTGATTGGAGAATTCTGTCAATGACGCAATCACCTGGAAGATTAACTCCCATTTGAATCAAGTGATTATTATACCCAGACATTTTGAGTATATGCTCACTGACAGAACTGTTCTCCTCCATCTTGCGGCTATAGAACTTATTGGAGACTTCATATCTCTCAATCCGGGCATTTGCTTGAAATATTAACTTCAACTCCTGGAACATCTCATATGCTCCATGACGTTCAAAACGTCGTTGAAGTCCCGGTTCTAAGTCGTAAAGCATGGCACACTGAACTATCGAGTAGTCATCAGCTTTGCTCTGCCAGACGTTCACAACATCTAGTGTTGCTCCAGCAGCAGGCCTGGCACCCAGCAGTGCTTCCAGGACGTAATTCTTCTGTGCAGCAATGACGATAATCCTCAAGTTACGGACCCAGTCCGTGTAATTGCTACCATCATCTTTCCACTTTGCTTTCTCAAGGAACGCATTAAAATTCAACGGAACAACAGCACGGGCCATTTATCTACAATCATACATAAACAAGCAAGATACTATCAGGTACTAAGTTCATGATAAATTTAGGTTCAATTAATCATATTACTTAAAGAACTCCCACTTAGATAGACATCCCTCTAATCCTCTAAGTGATTACGTGACCCAAATCAACTAAACCATGTCCGATCATCACGTGAGATGGAGTAGTTTCATTGGTGAACATCACTATGTTGATCATATCTACTATATTATTCACGCTCGACCTTTCGGTCTCTGTGTTCCGAGGCCATATCTGTATATGCTTGGCTCGTCAAGTATAACCTGAATATTCCGCGTGTGCAACTGTTTTGCACCCGTTGTATTTGAACGTAGAGCCTATCACACCCGATCATCATGTGGTGTCTCAGCTGGAAGAACTTTCACAATGGTGCATACTCAGGGAGAACACTTCTTGATAATTTAGTGAGAGATCATCTTATAATGCTACCATCAATCAAAGCAAGATAAGATGCATAAAAGATAAACATCACATGCAATCAATATAAGTGATATGATATGGCCATCATCATCTTGTGCTTGTGATCTCCATCTCCGAAGCACCGTCATGATCACCATCGTCACCGGCGCGACACCTTGATCTCCATCATAGCATCGTTGTCATCTCGCCAATCTTATGCTTCCACGACTATCGCTACCGCTTAGTGATAAAGTAAAGCATTACAGCGCGATTGCATTGCATACAATAAAGCGACAACCATATGGCTCCTGCCAGTTGCCGATAACTCGGTTACAAAACATGATCATCTCATACAATAAAATTTAGCATCATGTCTTGACCATATCACATCACAACATGCCCTGCAAAAACAAGTTAGACGTCCTCTACTTTGTTGTTGCATGTTTTACATGGCTGCTACGGGCTTAAGCAAGAACCAATCTTACCTACGTATCAAAACCACAACGATAGTTTGTCAAGTTGGTGTTGTTTTAACCTTCACAGGGACCGGGCGTAGCCACACTTGGTTCAACTAAAGTTGGAGAAACTGTCACCCGCAAGCCACCTATGTGCAAAGCACGTCGGGAGAAAACCGGTCTCGCGTAAGCGTACGCGTAATGTCGGTCCGGGCCGCTTCGTCCAACAATACCGCCGAACCAAAGTATGACATGCTGGTAAGCAGTATGACTTATATCGCCCACAACTCACTTGTGTTCTACTCATGCATATAACATCAACATATAAAACCTAGGCTCGGATGCCACTGTTGGGTTTCGTAGTAATTTCAAAAAAATTCCTACGCACACGCAAGATCATGGTGATGCATAGCAACGAGAGGGGGAGAGTGTGATCTACGTACCCTTGTAGATCGACAACGGAAGCACTAACTTGGTTGATGTAGTCGTACATCTTCACGGCCAGACCGATCAAGCACCGAAACTACGGCACCTTCGAGTTCTAGCACATGTTCAGCTCGATGACGATCCCCGGACTCCAATCCAGCAAAGTGTCGGGGAAGAGTTCCGACAGCACGACGGCATGGCGACGATCTTGATGTACTACTGTCTCAGGGCTTCGCCTAAGCACCGCTACAATGTTATCGAGGACTATGGTGGAAGGGGGCACCGCACACGGCTAAGAATATGATCACGTGGATCAACTTGTGTCTCTAGGGGGTGCCCCTGCCTCCGTATATAAAGGTTCAAGGGAGGGGGCCGGCCGGCCAGGAGAGGCGCGCCAGGAGGAGTCCTACTCCCTCTGGGAGTAGGACTCCCCCCCTTTCCTAGTTGGAATAGGATTCGTGGAGGGGGGGGAAGAGGAGAGAGAGGAGGAAGGGGGGCCAGCCCCCTCTCCTTCTCCAATTCGGACCAAGGGGGGGAGGGGCGCGCGGCCCATCTCTGGCCACCTCTCCTCTCTTCCACTAAGGCCCACTAAGGCCCATATAACTCCCGGGGGGTTCCGGTAACCTCCCGATACTCCGGTAAAATCCCGATTTCACCCGGAACACTTCCGATATCCAAACATAGGCTTCCAATATATCAATCTTTATGTCTCGACCATGTCGAGACTCCTCGTCATGTCCGTGATCACATCTGGGACTCCGAACAACCTTCGGTACATCAAAATGCATAAACTCATAATATAACTGTCATCGTAACCTTAAGCGTGCGGACCCTATGGGTTCGAGAACAATGTAGACATGACCGATACACGTTTCCGGTTAATAACAAATAGCGGATCATGGATGCTCATATTGGCTCCTACATATTCTACGAAGATCTTTTATTGGTCAGACCGCATAACAACATACGTTGTTCCCTTTGTCATAGGTATGTTACTTGCCCGAGATTCGATCGTCGGTATCCCATACCTAGTTCAATCTCGTTACCGGCAAGTCTATTTACTCGTTCTGTAATACACCATCCCGCAACTAACTCATTAGTTGCAATGCTTACCAGGCTTAAGTGATGTGCATTACCGAGAGGGCCCAGAGATACCTCTCCGACAATCGGAGTGACAAATCCTAATCTCGAAATACGCCAACCCAACATGTACCTTTCGAGACACCTGTAGAGCTCCTTTATAATCACCCGGTTACGTTGTGACATTTGGTAGCACACAAAGTGTTCCTCTGGCAAACGGGAGTTGCATAATCTCATAGTCATAGGAACATGTATAAGTCATGAAGAAAGCAATAGCAACATACTGAACGATCGGGTGCTAAGCTAATGGAATGGGTCATGTCAATCAAATCATTCAACTAATGATGTGATCCCATTAATCAAATAACACCTCTTTGTCCATGGTCAGGAAACATAACCATCTTTGATGAATGAGCTAGTCAAGTAGAGGCATACTAGTGACACTCTGTTTGTCTATGTATTCACACATGTATTATGTTTCCGGTTAATACAATTCTAGCATGAATAATAAACTTTTATCATGATATAAGGAAATAAATAATAACTTTATTATTGCCTCTAGGGCATATTTCCTTCAGCAGCCGGTGAACTTTTGCACGTCCAGCAGTCGGCTGGGTACCTCCATCCTCTCAATGGCCTTGATCTTTACAGGGTTGCACTCTATGCCACGTTCGGAGACCAGGAAGCCAAGGAGTGGGCCGACTGATACTCTGAAGACGCACTTCTCAGGGTTGAGCTTGATCTGGAATCGGCGCAGGTTCTCAAAGGTCTCCTTGAGGTCTTCCAGCAGTGTTCCACGCTTTTCCGTCTTCACCACCACATCGTCCACGTAGACATGGGCGTTTCTGCCGAGTTGCTTGAGGAGGCACTTCTGCATGCAACGCTGAAAGGTGGCGCCAGCATTCCTCAAGCCGAACGTCATGGTGAGGTAGCAGAAGGCTCCAAACGGCGTGATGAAGGCGGTCTTCAGTCTGTCAGCCGGGTTCAGCTTGATCTGGTGGTATCCTGAATATGCGTCCAAAAAGCTCAACAGCTCGCATCCGGCAGTGGATCCTATCACCTGATCAATTCTTGGTAGAGCAAACGGGTCCTTGGGGCAGGCCTTGTTGAGGCTTGTGTAGTCAATACACATTCGCCACTGCTTGTTCTTCTTCAGTACCAGGACCAGGTTGGCTAGCCATTCTGGAAATAATACTTCCATAATGAAGTTGGCTGCTAGGAGTCGGGCTATCTCTTCTCCGACAACTCTTCTCTTTTCTTCTGACAGGTGGCGCAAGGGCTGCCTAACCGGCTTTGCGTCAGATCGGACCTGTAACTTGTGCTTGGCGAATTCCGTCGGTACACCCGGCATGTCTTTGGGGGACCATGTGAAGATGTCCCGATTCTCACGGAGGAAATCGACGAGCTTGCTTTCCTATTTGTTGTCGAGGTTTGCGCCTACGACAGCGTACCTCTCTGGGTGCTCCGGATCCAAGGGTATCTTCTTTGTCTCCTTGGCCGGCTCGAACGAACCCTTAGCCTCCGACTCCTTTGGGTTAGGCGACACCTCTAGCTGCTTGCCGGCCATCACCACAACCCGATCAAGGAGCCGCTTCTCGGCCGCGATCACCAGGGACTCGGCCAGCCGACTACTCTTAGTCACACAGGCAGACGACTTCCGGTAGTCACCAGCTACGGTCAGAATCCCCCTGGAACTGGGCATCTTCATTTTGAGGTAGGCGTAGTGGGGGACCGCCATGAACTTGGCCAGGGCGGGTTGGCCAAGTAGTGCATGGTATGGGCTCTCGAGGTCCACCACCTCGAACCAAACTGACTCTCGGCGGAAGTGATCTTTGTCTCCAAAGAGGACGTCCATCAGGATCTTGCCGATTAGTGAGCAGGAAAGCCCAGGAACAATGCCGTGGAACATAGTCCGGCTGTTCTGAAGCTGTCTTTGCTTGATTCCTAATTTCTCCACGGTGTCCTTGTACAGGATGTTGATGCTGCTGCCTCCATCTATCAGAACTCGCGAGAAACAAGAAGATCGTCTATCCGTGGTAAAGGTGGCATCCAAGACCAAGGCATAAGAGCCCGGACTCGGCATCACCTCTGGGTGATCAGCCCTGCTCCAGCTGATAGGCTTCTTGGGCCAGTGCATGAACTCTGGCGTCTATGACGCTACTGCATTCACTTCTTGTCGCTGCAGCCGCTTGTTGCGTCGATCATCAGCCATGCTGGTAAATATCACATAGGCTCTGTGCTCTTCGGGGTACTCATCTTATACTGTGCCGATTGGCCTGACAGCCGGCTGCTCGGGCAGAGGCGGAGGCTGCTGCCCAGCAGGCGGGGGAGGTAGGAGGCCGTCTCCTTTGGCGATCCTGGTAAGCCAGTGGCACTTCCGGGTGGTGTGATTCGACGGCTTCGCGCCGCTATGGAACTAGAAAGGACCATCCAAAGTCTGCTCGTATGAGAAAGTCGACAACCAGTTGGGCTTGCCACCTTTCTGTCGCTTGGGTGGAGGTTGCCCTTCCGGCTGCTGGCCTTCAACTGTCAAAATCGGCGGATCTCGGGTAGGGGGTCCCAAACTATGCGTCTAGGCCGGATGGTAACAGGAGGCAGGGGACATGAAGTTTTACCCAGGTTCGGGCCCTCTCGATGGAGGTAAAACCCTACGTCCTACTTGATTAATATTGATGGTATGGGTATTACAAGAGTTGATCTACCACGAGATCAGAGAGGCCAAACCCTAGAAGCTAGCCTATGGTATGATTGTTGATGTGTATGTTGTCCTACGGACTAAAACCCTCCGGTTTATATAGACACCGGATAGGGTTAGGGTTACATAGAGTCGGTTACAATGGTAGGAGATCTGAACATCCATATCGCCAAGCTTGCCTTCCACGCCAAGGAAAGTCCCTTCCGGACACGAGACAAAGTCTTCAATCTTGTATCTTCATAGTCCAGGAGTCCGGCTTGAAGGTATAGTTCCGCTATCCGAACACCCCCTAATCCAGGACTCCCTCAGTAGCCCCTGAACCAGGCTTCAATGACGACGAGTCTAGCGCGCAAATTGTTTTCGGCATTGCAAGGCGGATTCCTCCTCCAAATACTTCATAGAAGATCTTGAACACAAAGATAGTGTCCGGCTCTGCAAAATAAGTTTCCACATATTGCCATAGAGAGAATAATAATATTAACACAAATCTAATCTGCTGACGTATTTCGTGGTGCGACACGCCACGGCCAAGCCTTTATCCCAATCATTTCATTATCCCACCTTAGCGCGTTATGCGAGGCAGTTTCCTTGGCACGTCTTGTCAAAGCAGAGATCGTGTCCCCTCATTTCGGGATTCTCATCGATACGGGCATGGGTAACCCAACCGCGCCTTTGATTACGGCGCTGGAGATAAGCAAGTTTTACCAGGCTGGTGGGGACACATAATCGCGTCCACCCATATAAGGGGATAAGGATCCACCTTTTTACCCACGCCTTCTTCCTCCTCTGCCTATCCATTCTTGCGCACTCGAGCTCCAGCGCCCAAGTCCGCACTACCACCTCAACCCTCTCCAGTCATGTCCGGAGCGGGAGGCAAGTGGATGGTCTCCTACGTCACGGAGGGACACATCAAAAAGTTGAGGAAGGCCGGATATCTGGCCAGCGACATCGCGCACCGACTCCCCGAGAAGGGGCAGCTCATCCCCACTCCTAGGCCCCATGAGAGGGTGGTATTTCTCCCCCATTTCCTCCGCGGACTGGGCTTCCCTCTGCATCCATTTGTCCGGGGGCTCATGTTCTACTACGGCCTGGATTTCCATGATCTGGCCCCGAACTTCGTCCTCAACATCTCGGCGTTTATCGTCGTGTGCGAGGCTTTCCTCCGCATCCGCCCTCATTTCGGCTTATGGCTAAAGACCTTCAACGTCAAGCCGAAGGTGGTGCGCGGCAGCCAGGCGGAGTGCGGCGGTGCCATGGTTGGCAAGATGGCCAACGTCCTGTGGCTCGAGGGCTCCTTTGTGGAGACCCTGAAGGGGTGGCAATCGGGATGGTTTTACATCACCGAGCCGTGCGACCCCGAATGGGTCGCAGCCCCCGAGTTTTCGGTCCGGACCCCCTACGCGGCTCACCTCCTGGAAGGAGACCGGCCTGTCGTGGGGTAAAAAAGGAGAGCTGACCGGACTCCAAACATGCATCCAAACCCTGGTGGACAAGAAGCTCAAGCTTGTCAACGTAGTCCAGGTTATGCTCGTCCGCCTGATCCTCCCGTGTCAACGACGGGCCTTCAACCTGTGGGAGTTCGACCCGGCGCAGCATCAAACTCTAAACAGGCTCTTCGACACGACGTACGAAGATGCCTGGAGGGTGCTTTTCAAGGGCGCCGAGGCTCCCGAATCCGCCGCCGAGGATCGCAGATTCAGTACTCAGCATCACGCTCATGCGGTAAGCCATTTTTGTCCTTTTACAGGGTATCAGTTTTTCATGGTTTGACTCTATGCGGGATCTGAGTTCCCTTATCTTTGATAGGATTGGGTGGCGATGTCTGGACAGATCAACTGTCCGGCTCCTCTGCCCGAAGGCCCAGCGGACGCTCGCTTGACGAAGCTGCTGATTCCGGCGCCCTATGTGGTGCCAGAGAAGAAGGCCACGAAAAGAGCCACGGGGACTCGAAAGAGTGCCCGGTGTCAGGAGGTGTCGGATTCGTCATCCGGCGGTCCCGAAGCGCCTTCCTCTCGTGAAGACGAGGAGGAAGAAGAAGAGACCTCTCCCCCTCCAGCGGGAGGAGAGAAGAAAAGGAAGGCCGCCCTCCCCGAGGAGGCCGGAGGGTCCAAGAAGGGGAAAACCCTTCCTCCGGACTGCTCCACCGACACCGACAACGACGAAGAGGAGTGGCAGCCCAGGGCCAAGCCCCTGGCGAAATCATAAGTGTCCGGATATCAGGGTAATTCATAGTATTCGTTTTTTGCACAGCTTTTCCTTATGTCGAATATGTTTGTGCAGCCCACCCAAAGACCGGCTTGACGCATCATCGAGCGGCTCGCTGGACCCGTCGGAGGTCAACTCGCTTCCGATGGCTTCATCCCCCCGCCCTGCGGACGACACCGAAGTGTTGTCCCAACAGGTTCCAAGCCGGGAGGAGGTGGTCCTGGGGGCGTCGCAAGGAGACCTCTCGGACTCCAGGAGTAAAGGGGATGAAACCCCCCAGGGCTGCAAGTCCGGCTTAAGGCTGGACACAGCTCCGGAATCTTCAAGGGTTCCAGAGTCCGGCGGGCGACCTCCTTCCAAGAGGAACAAGCGTACCATGCCGGTGACCTCCGCCCAACCGGAGGCGCCGGACAATATGTTGGAGGCGCTCCAAGGTGCCTCCATCGACGAGGGGCACCGCACTATTATGAGTGCGGTGATCCAGAAGGTTCAGTCCGCCAAAAGCGGACTAACTGAAGCTTGTACAAGCCTTTTAACAGGCTTTGAGGTAAGTAAAGAATGTTCAAATAATGTTACCGCATAGACAGTAGCCCCTGATGCTCTGTTGGGCATTTGGGAAGAAAAGCTGAATAGAGGATCAAAGAATTCGCATGAGTCTAACAAAAGGAGTCAATATGCGTATGCAGGCTTCTCTGCTAGCATCCGCCGCACTGACTGCGGAAGTGGACGTGCTGAAGCAGAGTCTCAAGAAGGCCGAGCAAGAGCTCGGGCGTGCCAAGAAGCAGCTCGAGGAGAAGGAAGGTAAGAAATACCCTGTTTGAATATGTATATAAAAAAGGTGCAATTGCAAAAAATGACAGGATTGACATGGCTATTGCAGGGGCCACGTCTGAGGTGGCGACCCTTAAGCAAGCACTGCTCGAGGCCGAGAAGAGTGCGGCCGTGGAGCGCACCGAGCGGGAGAGGTATGAGGCTGAGGTTGGCAAGGTGCGGGAAGATCTCCAGGTTCTCATGAAGAAACATGAGAGTTTGGAGCTTGACTCGAAGACGCGAGCGTCCGAGCTCGCGGCAGCTATAGAAAATGCCAAGTCTGCCAAGGCCGAGTCCCAGAAGACCCTCCAGGAGTTGGATGAGGTGAAGAAGATTGCGGCGGGTAAGCCATTCTTTATGCAAAGCAAACACATAAACGTGAGTTACCTGTTACTTACCCGAATCCGGAGCTCTCCAGGAGCGTTCGCAGATTTTCCCCAGAGTGTATCTGATGCCGCCGCATTCTATCGAGCCGAGGAGGGCAGCTCGACGGAGAAGGTGTTATGGTCTTAGTACGCTGAGGTCGGACACCCCGTGCCCCTGAGCGACCAGCTGAAGCAACTGGTCGAGCTCCACAAGGCGGCCGAACAGGCCATGAAAGGCCTCCTAGTTCGGTTGTGGCCTGGAGAGGCTCCGCCTGGGAGCTATTTCGGACTGGTGCGGCGGCTGGTGGAGGCCTGTCCGAGGCTTGAAGACATCAAGCGCTCCGTCTGCATTGAAGGTGCCTGTAGGGCCCTTGCCCGTGCAAAGGTGCACTGGGGCAAGCTGGATGCGGAGAAGCTTGTGAAGGACGTGCCACCTCTGGGGAAAGAGCATCGCAAGCCCGAGAATTATTATAAGGATGTTCTGAAGGGTGCCTGTCTTGTTGCGGACGAATGTACCAAGGATGTATTTTTTGAGTAAAACCCGCTCGTGTTATCCTGTGCGCTGAAAACTTGTTCATATGCGCTAAGCAATGCTGCTTGAATTTAAAATATTACCTTCTGTGCGGCTGTTTATCAATACTGAGAGATGGCGAGTCGTTGGCTTCTTCCCCCATGCCGCTAGTGCTGGGGTGTTCGGGGATAAACCTGGGCGCTCTTTTTCCCATATTTGGGTCCTTCGAGGGAGGCGCTCAGCCCAACGAACGAGGCAATCGGACTATAATGCGTGAACACTCTCACTTAGCCATAGAATTCTATAATTTTAAATTTCGGCGAAGCCCCTAGTATTCGGAAGACCGATTTCGGGGCGCTATCCACGCCTTGGCCGGACAGAGCCGGCTCCTCGCCCGAAGCGGCATAAGTCTTTAGGGACTCGAAAAAACCTCTCGAACAGCGACCAGCTCTCGCTTCATCATGACAGTCAGTTTTAGCTTTCTCCACTGAGGTGCTCGGCCCAGCTCAACTGGGGCACAATCGCAGTGGTTCTCCTAGTGCTACCTTAGCCGATATAGCGGAACGTAAGGCACCAAAACATAGGAGCCGGGCAAACCCAACTATTGACCCAAGACATGATTCGGAGCCGATGCATATAATGCTATAAGTTCGGGGTGCCGCACTTGTTAAAGTGTTTGGACTTCTCACACCATGTTGAGGGGTACTGAAGCCCCTGGCGTATTTTGGCCGTACCAAAGTGTACGGGTGCAACATGTCATTAAGGAACATATATATATATATATATATATATATATATATATATATATATATTAAAAAGGGTAATGCAAAAAATGGACAAAAGCTACGCATTGTTCACTGAAATAGCTGCGATCAAAGCAGAACGATACAAGTGATGCGATAAAGGAAAAGTTGGACTATTTAACATGTTTGCTTCAGGGGCAAGCTGCGGGATAGTATGCGAAATAGGTATACTGCTCGTGATAGAGACCATCTGGGATTTCCATAATGCGGCATGGCTTGTCTGCTTCCCTGGTCCCTGCATCATTTGTGCGGCAATTGAACTGCCGAACAAGCCTTCCGAAGAGTAGAGCCCTGGAAGTAAGAGAAAAGTATAAAAAAGGTCGGCAGCCCCTGGTGCGGTTTAAGCCGTGTTTTGGGCGTGCCGTGATGGTGCCCCTCCCCCTATGCCCATGTTATTTCTAGGGCGTAGTTATGTACGCGAAGTACTTGCGTCGCCTTTTTGCGGGGGTTGGGGTTGGGGCCGCATTGCTACGCCTGCTCGGAACGTGCCAGGCGGTCTTGTTGTAGGTTACTCCGGGCGCGCTTGACTGTGTCCGGACGTTTAATGGCCGGACTGGAGAACTGCCTGGAGAGGCTGCTTTGTACTTCCGCTGCAAGGGCCGCCGTGTGCTCCTCCGTTCGGAGGGAGCGTTCGGTGTTTCCATTGACCGTAATTACTCCTCGAGGGCCTGGCATCTTGAGCTTAAGGTATGCGTAGTGCGGGACCGCATTGAACTTGGCAAATGCGGTTCGCCCGAGCAGTGCATGGTAGCCACTGCGGAACGGGACTATGTCGAAGATTAACTCCTCGCTTCGGAAATTATCCGGAGATCCGAAGACCACTTCAAGTGTGACTGAGCCTGTACAGCTGGCCTCTACACATGGTATTACGCCTTTAAAGGTCGTTTGGTGGGCTTAATCCTCGAGGGATCTATGCCCATTTTCCGCACTGTATCCTGGTAAAGCAGGTTCAGGCTACTGCCGCCGTCCATAAGGACTCTAGTGAGATGAAATCCGTCAATAATTGGGTCGAGAACCAATGCGGCGAATCCGCCATGACGGATGCTAGTGGGATGGTCTCTTCGATCAAAGGTGATCGGGCAGGAGGACCATGGGTTGAACTTTGGGGCGACTGGCTCTACCGCGTATACGTCCCTTAACGCGCGCTTCCGCTCCCTTTTGGGGACGTGGGTGGCGTATATCATGTTCACCGTCCGCACTTGTGGGGGAAAACCCTTCTGTCCATTGTTGTTCGGCGGCCGGGGCTCCTCGTCGTCGTCGCTATGCAACCCCTTGTCTTCATTGTCAGCGCTTAATCTGCCTGCCTGCTTGAACACCCAGCAATCCCTGTTGGTGTGATTGGCTGGCTTTTCGGGGGTGCCGTGTATTTGGCACAAGCGGTCGAGTATTCGGTCCAAGCTGGACGGGCCCCTAGGATTCCTTTTGAATGATTTTTTCCGCTGACCGGATTTAGAGCCTCTGAATCCGGCATTAACTGCCGTATCCTTAGCATTGTCGCCGTTGATGCGGCGCTTCTGTTGGTTGCGACGCGACCTGCCACTAACGTCCCTGATGTCCGAACTACCAGGGTTCTTGGTCATATTGTTGCTACGAGCAAGCCAGCTATCCTCTCCCGCGCAAAAGCGGGTCATGAGTGCCGTGAGTGCTGCCATAGATTTCGGCTTCTCCTGTCCTAGGTGCCGGGCAAGCCACTCGTCACGGATATTATGCTTGAAGGCTGCTAAGGCCTCTGCGTCCGGACAGTCGAGTATTTGATTTTTCTTTGTTAGGAACCGTGTCCAGAATTGCCTGGCCGATTCGTCTGGCTGCTGAATTACGTGGCTTAGGTCGTCAGCGTCTGGGGGTCGCACATAGGTGCCCTGGAAATTGTCGAGGAATGCGGCTTCCAGGTCCTCCCAACAGCTGATTGACCCTGTTGGCAGGCTGTTAAGCCACTGCCGGGCTGGTCCTTTAAGCTTGAGTGGGAGGTATTTGATGGCGTGGAAATCATCGCCGCGGGCCATGTGGATATGAAGGAGATAATCCTCGATCCATACCGCGGGATCTGTTGAGCCGTCATATGATTCGATGTTTACGGGTTTGAAACCCTCGGGGATTTGATGATCCATTATTTCGTCTGTGAAGCACAATGGGTGTGCGGCGCCTCTGTACTGGGCGATATCATGACGTAGCTCCAATGAGCTTTGTCTACTGTGTTCGGCCCTGCCGAATTTGTGGCCGGCGTGACGATTATCGTCTCGAGCCGTGGGGTGCCTACGCGATCCGTAGATCGATCTTGTTTGCCTTGCCTTGTCCTCCAACATGTCTCGTAAGTCCCGCGCATATTCCCGTGCCTTGGTACGGGGTGCGGCTTGGGTGGAGGGCCATGAGGCCTCTCTGTCGCGGCCACGAGGTGGCCTGTCGGCCGCGTCGAGTGCTTCCTCCTCTAATCGGGGTAGCAACCTGCGCTTCGGGTAGCACTTGGAGGGGCGTTCGGGTTTATGCTCTTCGGCCGCGAGGACTTCAGTCCATCTATCGACTAGCCGATCTTGATCAGCTTTAAGCTGCTGCTGTTTTTTCTTGAGGCTTCTTGCCGTGGCCATAAGCCTGCGTTGAAAACGCTCTTGTTCGACGGGATCCTCCGGCACGGCGAATTCGTCGTCGTCGAGGCTTGCCTCGTCTTCGGAGGGAGGCATACAATTATCGTCCTCGACCTCTCTGTCGGCCGCTCTCTCATGAGGGCTGGTTTCTCCATCCTCCTGTGCTAAATCTTGCTCGGGGGGATGTTCTTCGGCGCTTTCCGGGGTATTATTATCTCCCGTGCTGGAATCGCCGTTTTTGTGTTGGCGGGATTTTGAGCGGCGCCGCTGATTCCATCGCCCTCTCCCTCTTTTGGGGTGTCCACCATGTATATGTCATATGACGAGGTGGCTTTCCAGGGCCTAGTAGGCGCTGGTTCTTCATCATCTCCTTCATCGGCGTCCATACCGTCGATGTCTTCGGAGTCGAAGTCGAGCATGTCGGTTAAGTTGTCGACAGTGGCTACAAAGTGGGTGGTGGGTGGGTTTTGAATTTCTTCATCGTCCGTGCCCCAACCTCGCTGACCGTAGTCCGGCCAGGGCTCTCCCGACAAAGAGAGAGACTTCAGTGATTTCAGGATATCGCCGAAAGGCGAGTGCTGAAAGACGTCCGCGGCCGTGAACTCCATGATCGGCGCCCAATCGGATTCGCTCGGCAGGGGCGTGGAGGGTTCGGAGTCCGGAGAAGAATTCGGCTCCATGGAGTCACGAGTCTTGCAGAGTACGGGGCTGGTGTTCGGCTCAACCGCCGTTGGGATCGCAGCCCCCGAGGCGGCGTCCAACCGCCCATCCTCGATCGGCGCGGTCGGCTCCGAACCAGGGGCCGGAGCCGATGCAGGTGCGGCCTCCAGGGCACTGTTCGGCGGCAGAGCTAGATCATGCTCGTCGTGACAGTGCGGCGCGCTCGGCAGTGGTTCGAATCCGTCGAAGATCAAGTCCCCGCGGATGTCGGCCGTGTAGTTTAAACTTCCGAATCTGACCTGACGGCCAGGGGCGTAGCTTTCGATCTGCTCTAGATGGCCAAGTGAATCGGCCCGCAGTGCAAAGCCGCCAAAGACGAAGATCTGTCCGGGGAGGAAGGTCTCACCCTGGACCGCATCGCCATTGATGATCGTAGGAGCCATCGGGCCTGACGGCGACGGCACAGAGGAACTCTCAATGAAAGCACCAATGTCGGTGTCAAAACCGGCGGATCTCGGGTAGGGGGTCCCGAACTGTGCGTCTAGGCCGGATGGTAACAGGAGGCAGGGGACACGAAGTTTTACCCAGGTTCGGGCCCTCTCGATGGAGGTAAAACCCTACGTCCTGCTTGATTAATATTGATGGTATGGGTATTACAAGAGTTGATCTACCACGAGATCAGAGAGGCCAAACCCTAGAAGCTAGCCTATGGTATGATTGTTGATGTGTATGTTTCCGTACGGACTAAAACCCTCCGGTTTATATAGACACCGGATAGGGTTAGGGTTACATAGAGTCGGTTACAATGGTAGGAGATCTGAACATCCGTATCGCCAAGCTTGCCTTCCACGCCAAGGAAAGTCCCTTCCGGACACGGGACAAAGTCTTCAATCTTGTATCTTCATAGTCCAGGAGTCTGGCTTGAAGGTATAGTTCGGCTATCCGAACACCCCCCAATCCAGGACTCCCTCAATGGGTCTGCGGCCCTAGAGACTCGAAGAGGACAGCAGAGGCTCGACGCGGTGATAGCGGCGAGGCATGCGGTAAGCACGGGACACAGCGACAGGCCAAGGCACTGGTGGTCAGACAAATTATGCAGGGGGTGCTAAAGCAGTGTTGATGAGTGTTGGATTCAAGTTGGTAACTGGGTCTATCGGTGCCGGTTGATGGACGTGGGTTGACCATGAAGAATCTGAGAAAGTGGCGGAAAGTCTAAAATTGTCAAAAGTGAATAGAGTACATGACCGTATATTTTGTCGTGTTTAGTACACATGGCAAAGTGCGGATGACAAATGCAGAAGGAGGCGGAGTGCTATAGCTGTGGGACACGCCAGAGACTATCCGGAGAAAGGATGAGACAACTGCAAATTTGACTCAGGGTGACACAGGGCGACGGTGAAATTCCTTCAAGTTTCAGACAAGCAGTCAAGAAAGAGCGATGACGTTGAGTTCAGGTAACTCTATATGTGGCGTCCAATATATGAGTTGTTCAGTTTCACGCAGGCAGTAGTCGGTGTGTGATGGCGTTAAACGGATTCTCCGAAAGTTGAGAGCACAAAGTAGAGTAATGAGGAACTTAATTTTGCTCGAGTGTTGACTATAAAGAAGACAAGAAGGGACTATAGTTGTAGGTGGAGTCACATGAAGTCTGGGAGTAGCAGCGGTGATCATGACGTATCTCAAGTCCAATGTACACGGAGGTTTGACGCATGAATGAATCCAAGGTGGTGGAGAATATTCGTCAAGGTGGAGTTTGTAGTTGTGTCGAATATTATTGCACAAGTTAGGTTACAGTTGGACTTGGAGTCGTACGGTGTGTAGATAGGATATGGAGTTGTGTCCTAATAGGACATTTGTATCCTAGGTCTCTCATATATAGCGGGGGTAGACACACGATGTAACCTATGCCAACATAATAGCACAGGCACACGGGGGAGCCGACAGCGTGTGCCGGCGCTCGGGCGGCCAGGGGTGCGGTATTGTGACGGTGTCATGGGGAGGAGCGCCCATACTCAGACCCCGGGGATGTACCCATATCAGTGAACCTCGTTAACAAATCTCGGTGTCGTGCTCGTTGGATTGCTTGGTTTTCCATAGATCGATTTTGTGCCTCGGATTTATTCTAACAAGAACAAGGTGCTTAAGCGCCTGGGTCATGTGAAAATAGTTGTAGATGCACTCCATCAGGTGCAGCGCAGTGTGTTTCTTCCCACCTTTCCGTAGGGGGATCTCTGACCCCATGATAAGATAGAGCAGTGTTTACTCTTCGCCTAGCTACATTTTCAAACTTGTGATCATGCTGTCTGTCAGCTAATGCCTCAACCTGTTTTTGATTTGTTGCTTCAGTAGGAAAGTTTTCACAATACCTGGTTCCAGTAGTAGGCAAGTTTTTGTGTGTACACTTTTAGTAATTTTGGGTACCAGCAGTAGGCAAGTTTATACATAAGGGGACAAGCACTGTGAGTAGGCAAGTTTGTTTTTCACATGCACTTTAGCATTGTTTCCTCCAGAGAGGGCACGTTTTTTCCTCTGTCCTCTGGCTAGACACTAACATCCACGAAGCAAGACCTCTCTCAAATTGGGTGCTTTGTAGGCAGCGTCTCTGTTGTTTTAGGCAGATTTTTTGTCCATTTTTGGGATTATAGGCAACTAAATTAGACAGCCGACATATATTTAGGCAGTTTTAGAGAGAGGTTGTTTTTGCAGGGGAACATCTCTGTTTTTGTTTTATGTAGGCAAATAACTGTTGTGCATTTTGATTTTGTAGGCAATTTTAATTATCATCATAGGCAATACTGTGCATCAGAGTATATGCAATTTCTGTGTATTTTGGTGTAGACAATCAGATAAGACATAAGCATGCAATTATGTGTTGTTGTTTTTTTTTTTTTTGAGTTGTTGATAATGAACTGGATGTAGTAGTTAGTGACCAGTTGATGATAGATAAAACTGTGGAGTTGTTGATGATGAACTGGATGTAGGAAGTTCTGTTTTTTACCACAAACTTTGACAACACATGCAAACTGAGCAGATCTCATACCATCCAAAATAATTGATGGTTCAGTTTTTTATAGCAGGCAAATTGAGTTGAAAAGACTATTTTTTGGTACAGCGAAAATGAACGTAAGGTGGGGGGTGATCAGTGATTTAGTGGAGTAGGCAAGTTTTTTTTTTGCATACCACATTTGTACAGTTTTTTTGTGTAGGGAAGGTTTGCCTCCAGTAGTAGGGGTTTTTACAACACCTGTTCTAACTCATATTAAAAATGCAGACGAAACAAAAGTGAAAAACTAGGGGGAAGGGTATCATTTTCAGCATTCTAGACTAGCAGTTTGAAGATGGACTACCCAGATCAACACAACGGCGAGGTACAGTCCAACACCTTTTTTTCTGTCTCCCATATGTGTTTCCGCAACATTGCCATGATTTAGGTAGAGAATCAGATAAAACCATTTTAAAACTAAGTCGGACCCGTCGGACCCGTCGAACCAAGGCGCCTAAACCACCGCACACCTTCCAAATCGCCTAAGACATAAAAACACAGTCGCCTACACTAAAAAAAGGCACATCCGTGACAATATGACCCGAACAAAAAAATGTCATGGTTATGACACTTATATGACAATAATTATGACAAAAACACGTATCATCATAGATGTGCTGGGCTTCTATTTTTATGACAAAAAAATCATGACAGAAAATGAGCTTTTCGTCTTGGGCGGGCCGGGGATGCACCTGCATGACATTCTTTGGGCTGTCCATAGATTTTGCACCTGCATGACACTTTCCGATTCAAGACTTTGTCGTTACTTTAAAACTGGAAAAGCTTTTTGGAACGTGTTTTAAGCGTTGGGACAAGGACCACCTCGTGACTCACAAACTCTGGCCGGTTTTTTCTTTTTTAGTTTTCTGGACGCTTTTATCCTTTCTTTATCCTTCCTTTTTTATTTTTTAAATACATGATTTTTTTCAAATCAGATCACTTTCTTCGAATTTATGAACATTTTTACAAAATATGTCAATTTTTTTAAATGGATAACACAATATTCCAAAATAGTTGATTTTTTTCAAAATCGAGGATTTTTAAAAAAATGACGAAATTTTTCAAACTTAAAAAATTATAATGTTTGAACTTTTTCAGATTTCAGAAAAAATAATAAGATTTAAGAACTTCTTTTCAAAATTGATGAATTATTTTTCAAATTTGTGAACTTTATCTCAAAATCGATGAGCTTTTTTTCGAATCTATTGATTTTCTGAAGTTTGTGAACTTTTTTTTCAAAATCTTTGAACATATCTGAATTCACTAATTTTATTGGTTTTTTGAAAGAAAAAATCATTTTTTTGTATTTGTGCCCAAAAGTCAACTGTTGCCGGTCAACTAGTCAACCCTGAGGAGCGACCGTGAAACGGTTTCTGGAACGAGCAGCCTGGTTTTGAAACATTTCCTGGCCTAGCCCATAAGGCGTGCGTGTGGGCGTCGTTTCTCCTAGCCAGCGCTTAAGACGCGGACTAGAAGGTCCCTACGAACATGGGTGAGAGATGACGGACATGTGACGTGGGCGCAACGTGGTTGGGCCGGTTTGCAACGAGGGCCTAGTTGCGGGACGTTTTGAAACAATGGTTGAGTTGCAGAAATATGAAATATGTGAAGGTTGGCTCTCGACTAGTCAATAAAGAATCGATCCGACGCGGTGGACGCTCACCTACGATCGATCGATTGAAGGCAACCATTTCTGGGAAGAGTTTGTAGCCTGGAGGAGGACACACCCCTCAGTAAAAAAAATTGTCCCAGGACTCCGCATCAGATGCTTCTTTTTTCACGAAGAAAATACGTGGATGAATCAATCGCTGGCGTTTGTTTTTTTTAACGGAAGTGGCTTCCTTTGTCCACGTTGAAGTATTTCTCATCATGTCGACACCTTCCGCGAAAAAATATGCAACAAATGCAAGCGTCACGTGAGCACACAAGCTAATTAAGCGTCTCCGGTTCGCTGCAAATCGCGGCCATGGACGATGGGGACCTGGCCTTCTCCACGGGCAGCTACTTCGACGACGTCCTTGGGGGCACGGCGGAGCACCTCGCGTGCTGCACCCACACCCACACCTGCAACCTGCCCGCATACGACCTCACACCCACACCTGCCTCCACGTCCACTCCCCCGCCGAGCCCGAGGACGCCCACGCCACCTCCCGAAGCAAGAAGCGCCACCCGCAGGGCAACCTGGCAGCCGTGCGCAAGTACCGCAAGAAGAAGAAGAAGCACACGACGATGCTGCGGGAGGAGGCGGCCCGTCTCAGGGCCCTCAACGAGCAGCTAGTGAGAAGCACTAGTAGAAAACAAGGCATCAGTCCCGGTTCTGGAGGGCCTTTAGTCCCGATTCTGCAACCAGGACTAAACAATCGGGACTAAAGGCCCCAACTTTTAGTCTCGGTTGGGTTATGAACCGGGACTAAAGGTGCTCCACATGACCGTTGTGGGGAGCCCAGGCAGGAGGACCTTTAGTTCCGGTTTGTAACGCCAACCGGGACTAAAAGACAGCCACGCGTCAGCACCTATCAGGCGCTGGGTTTTTTTTAAGAAGGGGTTTAAGGGTTTTGAAGGGTTTAGAGGTTTTGGAGGGCTTAGTGGTTTCATATTGTGTTTCCCCTTTTCATATTATGTTTTTCATTCAACTCGACGCTAACTACTACATATAGCAATGAGGAACCATTAATTACACAACATCGTCATGAACACATATAGAGAGAAGTGACCTCTCTTTCTGTTGGAAATATGCCCTAGGGGCAATAATAAATTAGTTATTATTATATTATATTTCATTGTTCATGATAATCCTTTATTATCCATGCTAGAATTGTATTGATAGGAAACTCAGATACATGTGTGGATACATAGACAACACCATGTCCCTGGTAAGCCTCTAGTTGACTAGCTCGTTGATCAATAGATGGTTGCGGTTTCATGACCATGGACATTGGATGTCGTTGATAACGGGATCACATCATTAGGAGAATGATGTGATGGACAAGACCCAATCCTAAGCCTAGCACAAGATTGTGTAGTTCGTATGCTAAAGCTTTTCTAATATCAAGTATCATTTCCTTAGACCATGAGATTGTGCAACTCCCGGATACCGTAGGAGTGCTTTGGGTGTGCCAAACATCACAACGTAACTGGGTGGCTATAAAGGTGCACTACGGGTATCTCTGAAAGTCTCTGTTGGGTTAGCACGAATCGAGACTGGGATTTGTCACTCCGGAAAACGGAGAGGTATCTCTGGGCCCACTCGGTAGGACATCATCATAATGTGCACAATGTGACCAAGGAGTTGATCACGGGATGATGCGTTACGGAACGAGTAAAGAGACTTGCCGGTAACGAGATTGAACAAGGTATCGGGAAACCGACGATCGAATCTCGGGCAAGTATCGTACCGATAGACAAAGGGAATTGTATACGGGATTGATTGAATCCTTGACATCGTGGTTCATCCGATGAGATCATCGTGAAGCATGTGAGAGACAACATGGGTATCCAGATCCCACTATTGGTTATTGACCGGAGAGTCGTCTCGGCCATGTCTGCATGACTCCCGAGCCCATAGGGTCTACACACTTAAGGTTCGATGACGCTAGGGTTATAGGGAATAGAGGTACGTGGTTACCGAATGTTATTCGGAGTCCCGGATGAGATCCCAGATGTCACGAGGAGTTCCGGAATGGTCCGGAGATAAAGATTTATATATGGGAAGTCATCATACGGTCACCGGAATAATTCGGGGGGTTACCGGTATTGTACCGGGACCACCGAAGGGGTTCCGAGGGTCCACCGGGAGGGTCCACCTGCCCCGGAGGGCCCTATGGGCTGTGTTGGAGAGGGACCAGCCCCTTAGTGGGCTGGGCGCCTCCCCCTTAGGGCCCATGCGCCTAGGGTTTGGGGGAACCCTAAAGGGGGGCGCCCCCCTTGCCTTGGGGGGCAAGGCAACCCCCCTGGCCGCCGCCCCCTCCTTAGATTGGATCTGAGGGGGCCGGGCCCCCTCTCCCTTGCCCCTATATATATGTGGGGGTGGGAGGGCAACCGCACCCAAGTTCTGGCGCAGCCCTCCCCTCTCCTAAGTCCTCCTCCTCTCCCGCGGTGCTTGGCGAAGCCCTGCAGGATTGCCACGCTCCTCCTTCACCACCACGCCGCCGTGCTGCTGCTGGATGGAGTCTTCCCCAACCTCTCCTTCTCCCCTTGCTAGATCAAGGCGTGGGAGACGTCACCGGGCTGCACGTGTGTTGAACGCGGAGGCGGCGTTGTTCGGCACTTAGATCGGAATCAACCGTGATCTGAATCGCTGCGAGTACGACTCCTTCATCCGCATTCTTGCAACGCTTCCGCTTAGCGATCTACGAGGGTATGTAGATGAACTCCCCTTCCCCTCGTTGCTAGAGTACTCCATAGATTGATCTTGGTGATGCGTAGAAAATTTTAAATTTCTGCTACGATCCCCAACAGTGGCATCATGAGCTAGGTCTATGCGTAGTTTCTATGCACAAGTAGAACACAAGTTGTTGTGGGCGTCGATTTTGCCAATTTACTTGCCGTTACTAGTCTTATCTTGATTCGGCGGCATCGTGGGATGAAGCGGCCCGGACCGACCTTACACGTACTCTTACGTGAGACAGGTTCCACCGACTGACATGCACTAGTTGCATAAGGTGGCTAGCGGGTGTCTGTCTCTCCCACTTTAGTCGGATCGGATTCGATGAAAAGGGTCCTTATGAAGGGTAAATAGAAATTGGCATATCACATTGTGGTTTTGGCGTAGGTAAGAAACGTTCTTGCTAGAAACCTATAGCAGCCACGTAAAAATTTGCAACAATAATTAGAGGACGTCTAACTTGTTTTTGCAGCATATGCCTTGTGATGTGATATGGCCAAAAGGATGTGATGAATGATATATGTGATGTATGAGATTGATCATATTCTTGTAATAGGAATCACGACTTGCATGTCGATGAGTATGACAACCGGCAGGAGCCATAGGAGTTGTCTTAATTTATTTATGACCTGCGTGTCAACTTAAACATCATGTTATTACTTTACTTTATTGCTAAACCGTTAGCCATAGTAGTAGAAGTAATAGTTGACGAGACAACTTCATGAAGACACGATGATGGAGATCATGATGATGGAGATCATGGTGTCATGCCGGTGACGATGATGATCATGGCGCCCCGAAGATGGAGATCAAAAGGAGCAAAATGATATTGGCCATATCATGTCACTATTTGATTGCATGTGATGTTTATCATGTTTTACATCTTATTTGCTTAGAACGACGGTAGCTTAAATAAGATGATCCCTCGCAATAATTTCAAGAAAGTGTTCCCCCTAACTGTGCACCATTGCGAAGGTTCGTTGTTTTGAAGCACCACGTGATGATCAGGTGTGATAGATTCTAACGTTCGAATACAACGGGTGTAATCCAGATTTACACACGCAATACACTTAGGTTGACTTGACGAGCCTAGCATGTACAGACATGGCCTCGGAACACGGAAGACCGAAAGGTCGAACATGAGTCGTATAGAAGATACGAACAACATGAAGATGTTCACCAATGATGACTAGTCCGTCTCACGTGATGATCGGACACGGCCTAGTTGACTCGGATCATGTATCACTTAGATGACTAGAGGGATGTCTATCTGAGTGGGAGTTCATTAAATAATTTGATTAGATGAACTTAATTATCATGAACATAGTCTAAATTGTCTTTGCAAATATGTTGTAGATAAATAGCTCACGTTGTAGCTCCCAGTTTCAATACGTTCCTAGAGAAAGATTAAGTTGAAAGATATTGTAAGCAATGATGCGGACTGGGTCCGTAGTCCGAGGAGTGTCCTCACTGCTACACAGAAGGCTTATGTCTTTGATGCACTGCTCGATGTGCAAACCCCTACAACGTCGTCTGTGGATGTTGTGAACACCTGACAGACACATCCTGATGACTACTTGATAGTTTAGTGCACCATACTTTACGACATAGAATCGGGATTCCAATGACGTTTTGAACGCCGTAAGACATATGAGATGTTCCAAGAGCTGAAATTGGGATTTCAGGCTCATGCCCATGTTGAGAGGTATGAGACCTCTGACAAGTTTTTTTGCCAACAAGATGGAGGAGAATAGCTCAGCTAGTGAGCATGTGCTCAGAATGTCTGGGTGCTACAATCACTTAAATCAAGTGGGAGTTAAACTTCCAGATAAGATAGTGATTGATATAGTTCTCTAGCCACTATCACTAAGCTACTAGATCTTCGTGATGAACTATGACATGCAAGGGATGGAGTTGATCCCGGAGCTGTTCGCGGTGCTTAAGACCGCAAAAGGTAGAAATCAAGAAGGAGCATCAAGTGTTGATGGTTTAACAAGACCACTGGTTTCAAGAAGGGCAAGGGCTAAAAGGGAAACTTCATGGATGGCAAACCAGTTGCCGCTCCAGTAAAGGAACCCAAGGTTGAACCCAAACCCGAGACTAAGTGCTTCTATTGTAAGGGGAACGATCACTGGTAGCGGAATTACCCCAAATGCATGGTAGATAAGAAGGCTGACAACTTCAACAAAGTATATACGTGTTATTAATGTGTACCTCACTAGTACTCTTGGTAGCACTTGGGTATTGGATACCGGTTCAGTTGCTATTATTGGTGACTTGAAGCAAAAGCTACAGACTAAGCGGAGACTGGCTAAGGGCGAGGTGACGATGTGTGTTGGAAGTATTTCCAAAGTTGATGAGATCACCATCGCACGCTCCATCTGCCTTCGGGATTAGTATTGAACCTAGATAAATGTTATCAGGTGTCTACGTTGAGCATGAATATGATTAGATCATGTTCATTGCAATACGATTATTCATTTAAGTTAGAGAATAATGGTTATTCTGTTTACATGAATAATACCTTTATGGTCATGCACCCAATGGTTTATTGAATCTCGATCATAATAATACACATGATAATAATATTAACGCCAAAAGATGAAGAGTTAATAATGATAGTACCACTTTCTTGTGGCACTGCCGCTTAGGTCATTTTGGCATAAAATGCATGAAGAAACTCCATGCTGATGGATGTTTAGAGTCACTTGATTTCGAATCGCTTGACACATGCGAGCCATGCCTCATGGGCAGGATGACTAAGATCCCGTTTTCAGGTACAATGAAATGGGCAAGTGACTTGTTGGAAATCATACATGCTGATGCGTGTGATCCAATGAGAATTGAAGCGTGCGGTGGATATCGCTATTTTCTCATCTTCACTGACAATTTGAGTAGATATAGGTATATTTACTTAATGAAGCACAAGTCTGAAACATTTGAAAAGTTCAAGCGATTTCAGAGTGAAGTTAAGAACCATCATAACAAGAAGATCAAATTCCTACAATCTGATCGATGAGAATTTCTGAGTTATGAGTTTGGCAATCACTTAAGACATTGTGGAATTGTTTCACAGTTGAAGCCACCTGGAACACCACAGGGTAATGGTGTGTCCGGACGTCGTAATTGAACCTTATGAGATATGGTGCGATCTATGATGTCTCTTACCGATCTACCGTTTTCATTTTGAGGATATGCGTTAGAGACAGCTGCATTCACTTTAGATAGGACACCATCTAAGTCCGTTGAGACGATGTCGTATGAATATGGTTTGGCAAGAAACCAAAGTTGCCATTTCGTAATGTTTGGGGCTGTGATGCTTAAGGCTTCAGCCGGAGAATCTCGAACCCAAAAGCGGACAAACACATCTTCATAGGATACCCAAAGGTGACAGCTGGGTATACCTTCTATCTCAGATCCGAGGGAAAAAATTTTATCGCTAAGAACGGGTCCTTTCTCGAGAAGGAGTTTCTCTCGAAAGAATTGAGTGGGAGGAAGATAGAACTTGATGAGGTTGTAGAACCTTTACTTCAACCAGAGAGTGATGCAACACAGAAAGATGTTTTCTGTGGCGCCTACGTCTGTTGAATAGGAAGTTAATGATAGTGATCATGAAGCTTCGGATCAAGTTGCTATCGAACCTCGTAGGTCGACAAGGATATGTACTACTCCTGAGTGGTACGGTAATCCTGTCTTAGATATCATGTTGTTAGACAACAATGAACCTACGAGCTATGGAGAAGCGATGGTGGGCCCGTATTCCGACAAATGGTTAGAAGCCATGAAATCCGAGATAGGATCCATGTATCAGAACAAAGTATGGACTTTGGTGGACTTGCCGGATGATCGGCAAGCCATTGAGATAAATGGATCTTTAAGAAGAAGACGGACGTGGGCGGTAATGTTACCGTCTATGAAGCTCGACTTGTGGGAAAGAGTCTTTTCACAAGTTCAAGGAGTTGACTACGATGAGAATTTCTCACCCGTAGCGATGCTTAAGTCCGTCGGAATCATGTTACCATTAGCTGTATTTTTCTATTATGAAATCTGACAGATTGATGTCAAAACAAGTTTTCTTACCAGTTTTCGTAAGAAAGAGTTGTATGTGATGCAATCAAAGTTTTGTCTATCCTAAGGATGCTAAAAGGTATGCTGGCTCCAGCGATCCTTCTATGGACTAGAGCAAGCATCTCGGAGTCAAAATATATGCTTTGATGGAGTAATCAAAGCTTTTAGGTTTATACAATGTTTGCTAGAAACTTGTATTTACAAGAAAGTGGGTGGGAGCACTACAACATTTCTGATAAGTATATGTGGATGACATATTGTTGATCCGAAATAATGTAGAATTTCTGGAAAGCATAAACGGTTGTTTGAAGAGTGATTTTCAAAGGAAGACCTGGATAAAGGTGCTTACATATTGGGCATCAAGATCTATAGAGATAGATCAAGACGCCTGATGATACTTTCAAAGAACGCACACCTTGACATGCTTTTGAAGGAGTTCAAAATAGATCAGTCAAAGAAGGGGTTCTTACCTGAGTTGTAAGGTGTGAAGTTGAGTAAGACTCAAAGATTGACCACGGCAGAAGAAAGAGGAAGGACGAAGGTCGTCCTCTATGCTTTTGTCATAGGCTCTATACGGTATGCCATGCTGAGTACCGCACCTGATGTGTGCCTTGCCACATGTCTGGCAAAAGGGTACAAAGGTGATCTAGGAGTGGATCACCAGATAGCGGTCAAAATTATCCTTAGAGGAATAAGGAAATGTTTCTCAGTTATGGAGGTGATAAAGAGTTCGATGTAAAGAGTTACGTTGATGCAAGCTTAACACCTATCTGGATAGCTCTGAGTAGAGATACCGGATACGTATAATGGAGCAACAATTTGGAATAGCTTCAAGTGGAACGTGGTAGCAGCATCTACGATATGACATAAAGTTTTGCGAAATACATAGGGATCTGAATATTGCAGACCCGTTGACTACAACCTCTCTCACAAGCATAACATGATCAAACCCAGAACTCATTGAGTGTTAATCACATAGTGATGTGAACTAGATTATTGACTCTAGTAAACTCTTTGAAGGTTGGTCACATGGCGATGTGAACTAGATTATTGACTCTAGTGCAAGTGGGAGACTGTTGGAAATATGCCATAGAGGCAATAATAAATTAGTTATTATTATATTATATTTCATTGTTCATGATAATCGTTTATTATCCATGCTAGAATTGTAGTGATAGGAAACTCAGATACATGTGTGGATACATAGACAACACCATGTCCCTAGTAAGCCTCTAGTTGACTAGCTCGTTGATCAATAGATGGTTACGGTTTCCTGACCATGGACATTGGATGTCGTTGATAACAGGATCACATCATTAGGAGAATGATGTGATGGACAAGACCCAATCCTAAGCCTAGCACAAGATCGTGTAGTTCGTATGCTAAAGCTTTTCTAATGTCAAGTATCATTTCCTTAGACCATGAGATTGTTCAACTCCCGGATACCGTAGGAGTGCTTTGGGTGTGCCAAACGTCACAACGTAACTGGGTGGCTATAAAGGTGCACTACGGGTATCTCCGAAAGTGTCTGTTGGGTTGGCACGAATCGAGACTGGGATTTGTCACTCCGTGTAACGGAGAGGTATCTCTGGGCCCACTCGGTAGGACATCATCATAATGTGCACAATGTGACCAAGGAGTTGATCACGGGATGATGTGTTACGGAACGAGTAAATAGACTTGCCGGTAACGAGATTGAACAAGGTATCGGGATACCGACGATCGAATCTCGGGCAAGTATCATACCGATAGACAAAGGGAATTGTATACGGGATTGATTGAATCCTTGACATCGTGGTTCATCCGATGAGATCATCGTGGAGCATGTGGGAACCAACATGGGTATCCAGATCCCGATGTTGGTTATTGACCGGAGAGTTGTCTCGGCCATGTCTGCATGACTCACGAGCCCGTAGGGTCTACACACTTAAGGTTCGATGACGCTAGGGTTATAGGGAATAGATGTACGTGGTTACCGAATGTTATTCGGAGTCCCGGATGAGATTCCAGACATCACGAGGAGTTCCGGAATGGTCCGGAGATAAAGATTTATATATGGGAAGTCATCATACGGTCGCCGGAATAATTCGGGGGGTTACCGGTATTGTACCGGGACCACCGAAGGGGTTCCTGGGGTCCACTGGGAGGGTTCACCTGCCCCGGAGGGCCCTATGGGTTGTGTGTGGAGAGGGACCAGCCCCTTAGTGGGCTGGGCGCCTCCCCCCCTTAGGGCCCATGCGCCTAGGGTTTGGGGGAACCCTAAAGGGGGGGGCACCCCCTTGCCTTGGGGGGTAAGGCAACCCCCTGGCCGCCGCCCCCTCCTCAGATTGGATCTGAGGGGGTCGGCCCCCCTCTCCCTTGCCCCTATATATATGTGGGGGGTGGGAGGGCAGCTGCACGCAAGTTCTGGCGCAGCCCTCCCCTCTCCTAAGTCCTCCTCCTCTCCCGCGGTGCTTGGCAAAGCCCTGCAGGATTGCCACGCTCCTCCTTCACCACCACGCCGTCGTGCTGCTGCTGGATGGAGTCTTCCCCAACCTCTCCTTCTCCCCTTGCTGGATCAAGGCGTGGGAGACGTCACCGGGCTGCACGTGTGTTGAACGCGGAGGCGCCGTTGATCGGCGCTTAGATCGGAATCAACCGCGATCTGAATCGCTGCGAGTACGACTCCTTCATCCGCGTTCTTGCAATGCTTCCGATTAGCGATCTACAAGGGTATGTAGATGCACTCCCCTTCCCCTCGTTGCTAGATTACTCCATAGATTGATCTTGGTGATGCATAGAAAATTTTAAATTTCTGCTACAATCCCCAACACTTTCTCTGTGCTTGGTCGAAGAACAAGTTTTCGTATTTCTATTCAACGCTACTACATATAGTACATGATCATGCATATATACATATAACATCTTTTACGATCCCTAAAATCATCTACCAAAATTGCATTGCAATTCCCGATGGTATTCTTCGTCTTTAGGTATGACGTGCTCCGCGCATTATATCTTAACCTAAGCTCCGGTCATCGATCGACCAAACTGGCATTTGCCTGGCATGGATTCCTTCGCAAAAAATCTAGCATTAATGAGTTACGATCACCAACCGCTAACTAAACTGGTTCTGCATGAAGTAGTAATGATGTGGCCGTCACTGTTATATAGCAGTAGTAATGCATTACTACATGTAAGTCTAGATTTACTAGGTCAATATTATAAAGCAGTAGTAATGCATTATTACATGTGAGCCTACATTTACTAGGTCACTATTATATAGTAGTAGTCATGCTTTACTACATGTGAGCCCGGATTTACTAGGTTTACCATGCGCAGGACCAAAGCGTCTCTATTTTTTTTTCCATTCATATTTTTTATTCCATTATCTTCCAGTTCATCTTTTTACTGCTGCTACTAATTCGTTACTACATGTTAGCAAGGTTTTACTATGTTCAGGGATCAAACCATCAATAAAGCATTGTCTGGTAAAGAATATTTGTCTATTACCATCTATATTACCCCTATTACTACCAATGCATAGTGATCACCGAGTCAGAATGGAGCGGACCACACATGGTAAAAAAATTAAATGCATTACTTTTTCTTGCAAACACCATTACCCTCGAAAAAATTCGGTGGAGAGCCCCACGAGCCGTTCGCCTAATTAGGACCAGCCGGAGCGCATGCTAAGCATTATGCGCGCTCGCGCACAATAGCGCCACCGTACTTCAAATTGAAAGGGTGATAAGATAAAATTGTGAATATTAAACTTAACACAATTGATGGTAATAAGATAAAATTGTGAATATTATTTACGTACTTCAAATTGTTGTGAAGATAAGCCCCGCTCAGAGGTCGAGTGGCGAATGAATTATTCCTGGGTGCCTGCCACAAGTACTTTATGAGAATAGAGTTCAATCAAAATGATAATCAAGCATGATAATGGTATTGACAACGCGGTTGATGTAGTCGAACTTCTTCTCGTTCCGACCGATCAAGCACCGAACGTACGGCACCTCCAAATTCTGCACACGTTCAGCTCGATGACGTCCCTCAAACTCTTGATCCAGCAAAGTGTCGAGGGAGAGTTCCGTCAGCATGATGGCGTGGTGACGGTGATGGTGAAGTGATCCGCGCAGGGCTTCGCCTAAGCACTACGAAGATATGACCGGAGGCATAAACTATGGAGGGGGGCGCTGCACACGGCTAACAATTGTTGGTGTGTGTTCTAGTGGTGCCCCCCCCCCCTCCTCGTATATATAGCAATGGAGGCATAAATGGTGGAGCAGAGGCA